>NC_140591.1:452787019-453987019 GCF_964204655.1 Triturus cristatus
TCTTGTCAAAAAATCTTTTTAGAGCGTTTTAAAAAATATTTATTATTAGTTTCACACCAATCAATTTTTGTCTCTTTATTATGTCTTACATGATCAGCATCCAGGGGCAAGAAGAAGACACCTGGGTTTGAGGCGGGAGCTGGAGATGCACCCAGGGCCAGGATTGCTCCTCTACAGATGGCTCTGCTGCTGGCCCCAGTAGGTGCTCCTTTTGTTTTTTTTAATAAGTATATTGCCCTAACTTATAATGCAACTTATTTTTTTTAACTATTATTTTTGTTTCCTAATTATATTTTTTACAAAATCTACTTCGATCTATCTGTTTCTAAATTCTTCCTATCCCCGCATTACCTATCTACTCAGTTATTATAATTATAGTGTGGTTTTTTTTTACATCAATCTAACTGCCTCTAGTCTGACTCTGTCTGTAGCTTGCCCAGATGGCCACTATTTTCTTTTTTTAAAGTTTTAAAACTCAGATTCAGCAATAGTTAAGCCACTGAGTCCAGTCCTTTGGGTTGGACTGTTCTTGAGAGGCTTTTCGAAAATTGCCAATAACAAAATGCACTTCCTGATATTTTACTATTTTTGATAGGATAGGACACACTACTGCTGTCTACTCTACTCTAGTACCCGATTTATACTAGTGATGTGAGTGGTGTATATATGTATTGTATTTTCAATATTGCTAGTGAAAAAAGAAATTGACGGCTAATGTTTTTTCTAGGCATACCGACCACCAGTGCAGGGGCCTGTGGCGGGGCAGGCGACGCCAGCCAGGAGGGAGCAGATGCGGCAGCTACTGCAGGGGTGGGTGAACCTGCAGCAGTGACGGACGGTGGTAAGTTATATTCCTTACTTATTGACAATACACACTCGCTGCAAGGGTGTACACTGTACTGTTGAGAGAGACTAAGTTGTGAACAATGGTTGAAGAAGACACCCTTTACTTAGCATTAGCAATAGCATTAGCGGCGGGAGTTGAGTAACTAATGGCCTCTTCTATCTGACTTCAACTCAACTGGGAAAGTTTTATGAAGAAGACTAAGAGTCAGATGACCGTGATGGATGGGTTGAACGAAAAGGGAAAGGATGGAAGGAGGAAGGACGCGTGACATGTGGTAAATGACTGGCAGAGAAGGATGCGTGGGATGCATAGGTGGGCGATAGGAATCGGATGCATGGGTGTTTGAAGGATGGGTGAAAGGTGAAAGAAAGGATGCCTGCCTGGGTGGGTGAAACTGTATGGGCGATAGGAATCCTCCGGGGGGTTTGATGGGTCAAACTCAAAGGCAAGCAAGGAAGGACGAATGGGTGGTGGTTTAAAAAAAATGCAAGTGTATGTTGTTGGTGAACGGTTTGTTGAGAGATTAAGAAGAATCATAGCCATGTTTACTTTGAATGGATGGATGCCTGGATGGTATTCAGTCATAGCAGAGTTGGAGACTGTCACTGGATGAAGACAATGTGAAAGAAAAATAAACAGTGCCAGAGCAGCAAGGCCAAGGGCGAAAAATAGAATAAGATTAAAATAAAAAATATATAAAGCTAATACAGCAATGCAGTGATAAATTGAAAAAACGCTGGGAAGAGAAACAAGGACTGTATTTTTCAAGGTTTTTGATTCAAGGTTGTATTTCCAAATACTCCCTTGACTCACAGTGGTTTGCAAGCACAGCATATATATTGTGTATGTATGTACCCATACCCACCCATTATCAATCGTCTCCCTCTGACTCTCAGGCCCACTCCCTCCCTATGTCATTTTCAACCATGTCAGCCTGCCAGAGGTGACCTATCGGCTGCATGATTGGTTTCACAAACAATCAATAGTACCTCACGTCGTTCCTTATATAATCAATGATCATTCGGATCAGATATCATCTGTCTTGTTGTAGTAGTCAGGGTGAAAGTGAAATTGAGAAGTTGCCATTGATGTAACAGAGTATGGCCATAATAGAAAAATAAGATAATTGTGTAGTTGTAGACTATGGTGCAGATTGGGGTGTACAAATTCTCCCCACTTCCACGGATAGAGTAAATTCACAGATACACGCACATACACTCATCATACGCTTGGGCCCATTTCACTAACATGCACTCAAATACCCTATCAGCACTAAACCTGTGGAAGAAAAGACTCCTAAACACCCTGCATCTACACCGAGGTCGATAAGACCTAATTGACAATGTCTTGAGTCATGATTTAACCAATAATAATCAACAATAATCAAAATAGAGTACTCAATAATTGACAAGAAATAACCACCAACACTGTATTTCAAATAATGGTAATTTATCTAAAATTAGTCAAAGAAATTCAATCAAAGTAAATCATTATTCTCATAATTACCTATTCTAGCTAAATGTCAAAACGGGTCAGGACAGGTCTCTTAGTAGAAGTCTCCCAAGTCGCCGTCCTCACAGCATCGATCTTCACCAACGCAAAATCCGAAATGCAATGAACACGAATGAATGAACAACAAATGAACGAACAACCAACGGACCCTCTCTAGTCTAGCATATTTATAACAAATTTAACAAAAGAAGGCAACATAAAATGTTTTAGATATCCGCTGAACCGCTGAGCAGAGCGAACAGGAAAGGATGTAGCATCGCTACATTTGGAAAAATCTCCGCTCAGAAAAAATCACAAAAATAAAAAGACGGAAGTATGAAACTCAAATTTGCAAATGTATCTTTTAAAATGTTCTTCCTCGGAATCATCACGAAGCCAGCATTATAATCACAAAGTCTATTATGGCTCCTTTGTCCTCCAAGGGCACTTGGACATTCGCCCAGAACTGCTGTCCTCACGGAAATTTTTAACCAGGCGAAGACTGTGGTCAGATGACTCTCGACCATGTTCAGCAAGGCCTTCTCATCACAAATCGACTACTCGAGTACAGGCTTTAAACGGCAGCCATTTTTCACTAGGCCAAAATGTACCATCTTAATTAAAAGAGACAAAAACAACGTTACCACAGCATAGTGATTAAACAGTGTTAACCCCACTAATACCCTTATGTGCATTGTAATTATCTAGCCTTTGCAACACAGAAAAGCATTAGTACACGACATTTCAAAAGCGTTTTGTGCTTTTAAAACAAACAGCACTCCGCAACATTTATTAATAAAACATGCACATTATTAGTAAGCAACATATACGCGTTCCCACGTGTAGTTTTCTCTCATTAGTAGTGTTGGTTAGACTGACCATAACAAGACAAACTATTAATTAGTAATCAGAATTTAATAATTTTAATTAAAACATATAAACGAAACCGGAGCTTAAAAAAAACCCGATAAATTTTCAACAGAAAACTCTGCTCCAGCAATCCCCCCTTTGGTGATATTATCACCAAATAAACAACCCAAAAAAAAAAAAAAAATTGTAAAATGTAGTCCCCATTTTAGGAGAAATTGGAAATGTCTTTTTCTCCTTACACAATACTACACACCAGACACCCTCTCATCATCCCTCTTTGTTTCCAAGTAAACACTCTCCCTCAATTCTTCTAATTCTATTTCTTGTGGTTCTCTTTTCAACCTTTCATTTCTCTTTTCAATATTTCTTTTGATTAATTTCTTTTTCCCTCCCCTGTTTTTACAACACAAACACACCAATTTCAGTATCAATAAAGCAACAATTATACAAGTCAAAGGAAACAATATTTTACCTATAATAGTACTACCTATTTTTGCAATAAAACTCTTAACAGCAACTATCTTATTAGCTATTTTGGTCCAGATACTTTCAACTTTCAGTGGTACTAATTCTTCATGCAAATCAGTAATATTTTTGATATAGACCTTCAGGTCTTTGCTTTCGTCTGGAATGTAAGTGCAACAATGTTGAACTTTCAGCATTCCACAAACTCCACCCTCCTTGGCCAATAGAATATCAAGGGCAAGTCGATTTTGCATAGACATGGCACGTACGGCAATCATCTCCGTATTCACCAAAACAAACCCTCCAGCGGTATTTGTCGATAAGCGATCCACCACTGTTGACAGTTTCCGAATTCCATATGCATTCAAAGAAATTCCCACTGCTGGAATTAAAGCTCCAAAAATGTCACCCACTATTTCGGACCAAGTTTCTCTCTTAAAACGTGTTAGTAAATTAATATGTTCTACATCTTCTATTCTATCTATATGAAAGATTTTTGGAAAGACCAGGCCCACATAACACGTGCCATACCAATGGTCAGGCAACTTGTAATAAGCCTTGTTCCCACAAACATAATACACTCCTGGGAAAACTGGATCCTCTCCTCCCTTGAAACCCCATCCTGTTGCAATGAAGTATGTATCATGACACTCACTAGTTCCAACAAAATATGTATCATATTGGGATTTCCTTCTTGTAATGCATAGTTTACCCTTCTGTGGTGCATCTAGAGCTAAAGTTGGACTAACCCCATTTTTCAACTCTTTCCCCATCTCAATGTCCCAAATTGTCTCACTCACTTTGTATTTCCCTACTTTTTCATGCATGCTCATTCTCCTTTCCTCTACCATATTTAGGAAAGCCATCTCCTCTTCTTTCAAGCTACAAGTTAAATTATTCTTAAAAATGTAATCTAGTGTTAATTCTTCTTTTTCAATAAAAATCTCACCAAAAATGTTAGCTTCTTTAGCTGGATTCAGCCTTTTGTTCATAGACAATTGCCCAAAAATGTTATCTTTGTTAGACATTTCATAATCTATTTTCCCTAACAGATAAAAAACACTACAAGAAATTCCATACGTAGCTGGTAAATGGTGATAAGTAACACCCTCTGAAACGGATGCAGGTAACTGCATACATACGTAGCAATCCCTCACTTCCATTGTCTTCACATATTCATATAACAATTTTGAAAAAACATTACTAGAAAAATCATTAATTGACCTATCTTTATGCATGTAAGTATTACTAATTCTAGTTGGAACTACTTTTTGTGAACTTTTCTCTACATTAGTCTCATTCTCAGTATGTATCTCAAATGTACCTATTGTAACTCTAAAAGTAACTAATAAAGCTAAAACACCCCATAGTAGCATTAATAATCCAGTACAGCAACAGCACATTCTACACCATTTTCTCAAAAAGGCACATCTACTTTGATTATTCTCTATGTTAGCCATTTTACTACTTTGACCGTGTCTTTTGACTTAGCCTCTACTACTCCACTACTGCAATTCTTTATTTCTGGATTACTTCAGACAGCTAGATTTCAGACTTTCTCCTTTTCACTTTTCTCCAAGTGATTTCTTCAGTTCACTCAATTTGGATATCCATCATTCTTCACTCCTTCTTCAGCAACATCAAATTGTATCAGATCATCAACAACATCCTGTGCATCCGACTCTTCTCCAATGTCAGTCAGAATAACTTTTAAGATTCCAACGGATTTTTCCTTTTCCTCAACCACTTTTCTCAAGATCCCCTCCGGATTGTCTCGATTCACTGTTTCTTCTTCTTCTCCTCCTTCAGACAGTGCCACATAAGACCATTCCGGTGATCTGTACTTTTGGTTGGGTCTTCTAATTCTCTTTATCTCCTCGGGTTCTCTTGACTCCTTTTGATCCTTTCTTTTTACTTCATTTTGACTCGACACCTCATTCACTTGTTCAGCTTTCGATGTATTTGCTCTTATCAGTCTGTATCTCAGCCTCTTTACTCTGTTGTTAGGCCAAAAATCTCCTCTTACAACCTTTTTCGGTCTTGTTTCTGTATTGTTTCTTTCTCCAATCCAAGTCCTCTTTCTCAGAACTCGACCTTCTGATTTCTCATTCTCACTCTCGTCCGATTCTGTTTCATATGCCTCTTGTTCTTCAGCAGTTTTCTTTCGCTCCACAGTCTTTTTCACCACTGTTTGAGACCTCCCTATTTCTGTCCCTCCTCGGGTCTCCGACACGCAATCTTCTTGCTGTCTACTTGTCCCTTCACCTAGCTCATCAGGAATGTTCCCTACACCTCCTCGGGGGTCTTCCGCAATCTGTCCCTCTCTATCTTCTTCTGACCCTACTTCTTCAAGTGTAATCTCAAGTGGAATTTCAATCTCCTCCTCTTCTGATTCAGGAGTAGTTTCTGTGGAACTGCTCTTTTCTCTTCTTTTTCCTCCACTGCTTGTTGGAACTTAAGGCTTTTTTACAGAATCTGATCTCCTTTCTGAGACTCTTGATTTTTCTCTTTCTGAACTTTGATTTTTTCTCACTGGTTCTGGGTCTTCATCATCACTGGAATCTGACTCTTCAAAATACTCTTTACCAGTCCCGTCTTTTGGGTTTGGAACTCTCAGAGTATGACTCGCATGTACCCAGTTTTTCACACCAGCACACTTTACTGCAGTTGTCGTAATCAGAATGACTTGTCTTGGTCTTCCCCACCTTGGAACCAAGCAATTTCTTCTTCTGTGTACTTTAATCCTCACCCAGTCTCCTGGACTCAGATCATGAGCTTGCTTCTTCTCAAGCGTAGTAGCTTCTTCTCCAATCTGGTGAAACACAGAATGAACTGCGTCAGCCAGGCCTTTACAGTAATCCAAAATCATGTCATCAGTTATTGTCATCAATTTATTGACAGGTACAAATGCATGACGCATTGCACGTCCCATCAAAATCTCGTGCGGACTCAAACCAGTAGTTCTATCTGGAGTAGATCTAATAGTCATTAGCACTAGAGGCAAGACATCAGGCCATTTCATTCCAGTGGCTAAACACATCTTACCAATCCTGTTCTTGATCGTGCCATTTATCTGCTCAACAACACCAGAAGCCTCTGGCCTGTATGCACAATGTAGCTTCTGCTGTATGCCCAATGCTTCACAAATCAAACTCATGAGCTCATTATAGAAGTGTCCACCTCTATCAGACTCAATCGTTACTGGAAACCCGTACCTAGGAATCAGCTCTCTTAACAGTAACTTTGCAACTGTTATTCCATCATTTCTCCTAGTCGGATAGGCCTCCACCCATCTTGAAAACAAACAGACTACCACTAAAACATACCTCAATCTGTTCACTTGGGGCATTTCAATGAAATCAATCTGCATTCTCGTGAAAGGACCACCTTCTCTGCCTATCGTTCCCAGACTCACCACTGTCTTTTTCCCAGTGTTAAATTGCTGGCAAATCAAACATCTCTGACAGATGCTCTCTGCAATTGTCCTGAACTTTGCATTGTACCAAGTTTGTTTAAAAGACCTGATCATCGCATCCCTTCCCACATGTCCCTGGCCATGATACATTCTTGCCATTGTCGACAGCATAGAGTTAGGCATGACTGGTCTGCCATCTCTATAGACCCAAACATGGTCTGTTTCTCTTGGGGCACAACCTGCCTTAATCCAGTCTTTCTTTTCTTCCTTTCCTGCCTCATCCTGCAACTGTTTAACCTCATCCCACGTCTCTAGGACATTAGTAAACATCACAGAACAAAAAGACATTTCTCCTTCTCGTTCCCTATTAATTGAATGATTATTCTTTGCGCAATATTGTGCAATGTCGTTAGCAAATCTGTTACCAACAGTTACAAAATCATCTCCTTGTCCATGAGCAGCACATTTCACAACTGCTAATTCTTTAGGCAGCTGTATCGCCTCAAGCAATTTTCCAATCACTTCCGCATTCTTTATCGGAGTCCCACTCGACGTCAAGAAACCTCTCTGTAGCCAAAGCTGGCCAAAATCATGCACAACTCCAAATCCATACTGACTATCAGTCATCACAGTCACTCTCAGATCTTTCCCAATTTCACAAGCTTTCGTCAATGCCACCAATTCAGCAATTTGTGCAGATTTCACTCCTTTCAATGGTGATGCTTCCATAACCTCTGAAACCTTACACACTGCATATGCTGCACTCAGCACACCATCATCATTTCTCAGACAAGATCCATCCACAAATAACACATGATCACTCTCACATAATGGAAGATCCCTTATGTCTGGTCTCGGTTTTGTACAGTAATCCAACACATCCAAACAATTATGATCATCTTCTGTCACACCCACATTCTCATTATCTGGCAATAATGTTGCTGGATTCACATTCACACATCTCTCAAGAGTCACATTTGATGCTCCAAGAATGACTTTCTCATATTTAGTCAACCGACTATGTGACATGTACTGAGTTCTGCTTCTTGTCAAAAGAATTGCCACATTATGAGGTACGAATACCCTTACTGGATATCCCATTATGATTCCCTCACTTTGTTCCAGGCTTCTACATGTTGCAGCCACAGATTTCAGACAACCTGGTAAACCCACAGCTACAGGGTCAAGTGTCGATGAGAAGTACGCAATAGGCCTCCTCAGTAATCCATGTTTCTGAATTAACACTGACAGTGCACATCCATTTCTCTCACTGCAGTACAACTCAAACTCTTTTTCATAGTCTGGCATACCCAAAGCAGGTGCTTCACACATTCTACTCTTCAGCTCCTCAAATGCTGCCATTTGTTCTCCATCTAGTTCCAATGGATCTGTCATCTCACTTTTTGTCAGCTTAATCAGTGGCTTTGCTATCAGGGAAAAATTAATTATCCACTGACGACAATAACCCACCATCCCCAGAAACACCCTCACTTCTCTCTGGGTCTTTGGGGCTTTCATTCCCCTGATGATTCTTATCCTGTCATCAGTCACCTTTCTCAGACCTTTTTCAATATTGTGTCCAAGATAATGCACCTCTTTCTTGCAAAATTGCAATTTGGCTGGAGATACCTTTAACCCTCCATCTGCCAGATGATTCAGTAAAGCTATGGTATCTACTTCACAAGCTTCACGTGTCTTTGATGCCACGAGTAGGTCATCAATATACTGCACTAGTGCTGAGTTTTCAGGCATGATCAAGCTCTCCAATGATTTTTTCAATAACTGATTGAACATCGAAGGACTCTCCGTATACCCCTGTGGGATACGACACCATGCTAAAATACGATGGCCAAACCTAAATGCAAAAATCGGCTGGCTATCATGATGCAATGGAATTGAAAAGAAAGCATGACACAAATCAATCACTGTGTACCACTCAGCATCATGTGGAATCTGGTACAAAATCACTGACGGATTTGGCACAATAGGACAACATGCCACCACAATTTGATTAACTTTTCTCAAATCCTGTACAATCCTGAACTTCCCATTAGATTTCTTTAGCCCCATTATCAGTGAATTACACGGACTACTCAGTAATTCTCTCAAAACTCCTTGCTGAATCATTTTCTCAATAATAGGAGTTATTCCTTCAATTATTTCTGGTGTCATTTTGTACTGAGGAATGTTAGGATAAGTAATTCCCTCTTTCACTGAAATTTTCACAGGATCTACATTATTCATCAGTCCCACATCTTCTCCAGTAAAATCCCAAACTGTCCTTTTCACTGTGTCTCTCAGCTCTTGAGGCAAATCCTCCGGATCAAACACTGCATATGCACCAATTAACTCACTCTCTCTATTTTCTAGAGTCATTCGGTACAAAACATCCTCATCTGGTGTTTCAAAAGCTATTCCATCCGGTGTACAAAATATTGTACAGTTCATCTTACAAAGCAGATCCCTGCCTAACAAGTTCACTGGACTAGTGTCACAGACAATAAATCTGTGCATGTCTGAAAATTTCCCTATTTGTACTCTTACTGGTTCAGTAAGACGTGTCTTGATTTGTGTATTCGCTACACCAACTACTTGGATTGCTTCATCCGAAAGAGGAAGATTTCTAATATCTGTTGACCTGACAGTTGATCTTGTCGCACCTGTGTCTACTAAAAAAGTAACACTTTCTTCATTTATTTTCCCATCTACAAATGGTCCTGCCTGGTCTATTTCTAGAGTTGCACCAAGTATGCACTCTTCCTCCTCTCTTCGGCACCGTCAATAATCACCTTCAGACTCACTCCCTTCATTCTTTAACAAGTACTGCTGTACCTGGTTAGAACGCCTTGGTTTGTTTACCTGCTCATCATTGTAGAATCCCGAATCCGGATTATACTTTTGTGACCCTCTATTCTGCGGCAAGGGCGGTTTTGGCTCTTGACTCTGCTGTCTCACAACAGAAGGTTGTTGCTGCTGTCGATTATTCCCTTCGTTCTGCACCTGTTGATTTAATATTTTACCCTCATTATTCGCTAATGGTGGATTAGTACATTCAGATCTCCAGTGTCCCAGTTGGCCACAGTTGTGACAAGGGAACTTCTTTTTAGCTTCCTCAAGATTCCCCTTTCCTTTCCCTGCATACCTGGGCCTATTCCCTGGATTATTTCCTGCATTATTTGCCTGTTCCACCAACTGTGCTTCTTGTCTTTCCGCAACCTTCACTTGTGCCCACATTGCTTTCTCTTTCAGCTTTCTCTGTTTTGCTTCAATTTCATCACTGAAGTATTTTGCATGTCTCAGAATCTCATCTATTTTCTTACTCTGCCAGTCCACTGTATGCTCACGAATTCTCTCACTAATCTCAGGTCTCCGGCCATATACAAATCTGTATACAAAATGACTCAAATCCTTGTCACCCAGGTGCTCATCCCCACTGAATTGTTTAAAAGCCAGTATCAGCCTCTCATAAAAAGCATGAACTGATTCTTTTGCTTCCTGATGTGTTCGATCTATTTTAACCCAGTCTGTCTCTTTTGGAGGTACTTTATTCTTCAGGTATACGATCACCTGCTCATACTTTCTCATTACCTCTGGATCTGGTGCTCCTGTTCTCTGATCTCTTGGATATTCCTCAGTAGGCCAACTTACAACTATTTTACACTCAGCCCACAAATCTGCTGGAACAATTATATCAAACAGACTATTCAGGTCAATCCACAGCACTTTTGACAATTTCACAAACCTGTCTACCTGCCTATACCACTCGACGGGCTTTTCTCTCAGTCGAGGGAAATCATTCGTAAATGATAAAATATCCTGTCTGGTCCATGGAACATGTACATATCCTCCTCCAGGTATTTCTCTCCTAGGAAAAGCATTCACTGTTTTCTCTTTTTCTCTCGCAGGAAATGCTGAATAAGTCCTATCCCCTGATTCTTCTCTTTTCTTGTACCACCTATCCTTCCACTTCTCAACATCACCCTATTTTCGCAACAATGCGATCATTTCTTTAATCTGTCCTGTTCTACCAGTACCATTCAGATTTTCAATGTCTTTGTCTGTGAAATCCATCCTGTAAGACTTCTGCAAAGCTTTCACTTTATCAATGTCAACTCCCTGCTCATTCGCTATTGCTCTTAACCTGTCATGTGTATTTCTAGCTCTCCAGGTGATGTTTTTGCACATAAACAACAATTCACCATCATGATGATTTTTTAGAATTTCTGTAGGAATTGTCCCTGCAACAAGCTCTTCTAATTCTACACGTAACCTAGCCACATCAATTGCCTGTGAATCTTTATCCCTCTTTTGAAGAACTTTCATCCATTCATTCAAATCTTCAGCTGTTATTTCAGTAGATTTTCTCACTGGAACCACTTTCTTCTGCGGTTCTAAAATCGGTATCCCTGAACAACTAGCTTCACTAGTATCCAATCTCAAATTAGATTGTACCTCTAATCCTTCACTACACGTCTCATGTCTTGATTGTCTCAGATCACTACTTTCTGTCCTTTTTCCTGAATCTCCTGAAGGACCAGCCAAACTTGTTATCTTATTCCCAACATATGGTATCACCAAACCATTCTCACCTATCCTCTGCTTATCAAAAACAGGCATAACCGGACCTATTGTTACAGGCACCGTAACAGCTTCTAGATTCTTTGTCAACCCTCTAATCTTTTCAGTCAGTTCTGATGTAGTTCTGGCTAATTCTCTCGTATTCTCGTCACCACATCTTTTCTCTCTCTCCCTAAAAGGATTACCACTTCTTAACTCAGGTGTCACATCTTCTGTTTCAATAATGCGTAATGTATCTCTTATCGGAGAAACAACTGGTGTGATCTCTTCTGGTTCTGGTCTATATGGAGGTGGTCTCTTGTAAATCATATCATTCAAGACCTCATCCTCATACTCATTAACTCCATACCTTCTCACTTCTGCCTCAGGAACTCTCTCCGTACCCTTCTCTTCAACTGTTCTCATAGGGTATAATCCCTCTGACACACTAACATCTCGCCATCTCTTCATTCGATCATGATGAGTTTCACGATCATGTCTCCTTCCAAACATGTATCTGTAATTTCCTCCAGACCTTTGTTTTTCTCGCTCATGTACTTCATCTTCCCATTCTACCAGAGCCTCAAACTGTGTCGGCCTTGGTCTTGGGTCAAGACACAACATCTTTTCCCGTAAATTTTTCAACACGGCCAGATTAAATGAACCATGTTCTGGAAATGCTAGGACACCATCTTCCTTTGTATACCTAGCCCAATTCTCCAACCATATACAGGTATGATACCCATATCTTGCAGCCATGAAGGATGCAGGCGTTTCCGTTGGAGGTAACAATTCACCTTCTCTTGTTTTAACATCTTTATCCTTGTCAAACCATCTCTTTATTTTTCCGAACAAAGATTTTTTCTTTTTCTCTTCCTGGTAATACATTTTAACGTTTACCAAAACTTTCTAATCCCTTCCGTAACACAAATGTGCTATACGAATTTTCGTCCAATAACAGCGCAACTCTCACTAACGCACCAATCCTGAAGCGTCTACGTCACCTGTACCTCTTCCAATCCTTGCGCGGCTCACACCAACGCACCAATCCCAGCGCGAGCACTATTCTGATTCAATATCCAATCAGAGCGCGGTCTGTATGACGTCAACAGTCTCTGCAATCGCTCCTACTCCTGTCTCCTGTCACTTGTCTACCCCTCCTTTACAAAATTTCTCAGTAGACTTCGTGTCAAATTCTACAAAATCTATTAGTTACAACATATAAACATCTCCATTGTCTGCTTCGCTAACCATAGAATAGTAAAGAAAAATCTATTTCACAAGAATCCCGTCTTTCACTCACTTCTGTTCCAGTACGGAATTAATACTCTTGTTGACACAGTAGCACATCCCTCTACTCTGCCCTTCTAACATGCATTCATTAACTGTTTCCTCTAGGACTGATCCAAAGAGTCTTACAACCAACTAAATGCTCATACATTCACGCACATTCATACAAGAAAATATAGTACATACACACAGAATCCTGCTTTTCCCGAGAACAGCGAACAGTCTGTCCCACTACAGAATTATAACACACGTTAACCAAGCAGTATTTACCCCTGCCCAGTCCTTCAGACAAGCTCAGAGAATACCTATTACTTCTCCCGCGATAAGCTTTAACGGTGAACCTTACGGATCCCTGGGACTTAAGACCAGAGTTTCACAGATAACCTTCGCTACCATACACACTCCTTTTTATACCAGAATATTTCTAATAGTAACACACGATGATGTCACTGATTCCGAACCCAGACAATGTGACGCGCAACTTCAATTGTCACACGTTTTTCCTGCATACGTACAGGTAATTCCAACAATCCCGTCTTTCCCGAGAGCAGTATATACTTCCCTCTGCCCTACTACGGAACTGCTACCAGCTCCCAAATTCCAGAAGCACTACATAAAACTCAACACGACAACTCCAACATATAGTATTAGTACATATACCAACATCAATCAATAATCAATAAATCAAAAAGCCAATGTACAAGCAATCTAATCAGATCAAGACAATCATCAAAAACCATCAAATTCTGCTACCAGGAAATTGGTGCAGATTGGGGTGTACAAATTCTCCCCACTTCCACGGATAGAGTAAATTCACAGATACACGCACATACACTCATCATACGCTTGGGCCCATTTCACTAACATGCACTCAAATACCCTATCAGCACTAAACCTGTGGAAGAAAAGACTCCTAAACACCCTGCATCTACACCGAGGTCGATAAGACCTAATTGACACTGTCTTGAGTCATGATTTAACCAATAATAATCAACAATAATCAAAATAGAGTACTCAATAATTGACAAGAAATAACCACCAACACTGTATTTCAAATAATGGTAATTTATCTAAAATTAGTCAAAGAAATTCAATCAAAGTAAATCATTATTCTCATAATTACCTATTCTAGCTAAATGTCAAAACGGGTCAGGACAGGTCTCTTAGTAGAAGTCTCCCAAGTCGCCGTCCTCACAGCATCGATCTTCACCAACGCAAAATCCGAAATGCAATGAACACGAATGAATGAACAACAAATGAACGAACAACCAACGGACCCTCTCTAGTCTAGCATATTTATAACAAATTTAACAAAAGAAGGCAACATAAAATGTTTTAGATATCCGCTGAACCGCTGAGCAGAGCGAACAGGAAAGGATGTAGCATCGCTACATTTGGAAAAATCTCCGCTCAGAAAAAATCACAAAAATAAAAAGACGGAAGTATGAAACTCAAATTTGCAAATGTATCTTTTAAAATGTTCTTCCTCGGAATCATCACGAAGCCAGCATTATAATCACAAAGTCTATTATGGCTCCTTTGTCCTCCAAGGGCACTTGGACATTCGCCCAGAACTGCTGTCCTCACGGAAATTTTTAACCAGGCGAAGACTGTGGTCAGATGACTCTCGACCATGTTCAGCAAGGCCTTCTCATCACAAATCGACTACTCGAGTACAGGCTTTAAACGGCAGCCATTTTTCACTAGGCCAAAACGTACCATCTTAATTAAAAGAGACAAAAACAACGTTACCACAGCATAGTGATTAAACCGTGTTAACCCCACTAATACCCTTATGTGCATTGTAATTATCTAGCCTTTGCAACACAGAAAAGCATTAGTACACGACATTTCAAAAGCGTTTTGTGCTTTTAAAACAAACAGCACTCAGCAACATTTATTAATAAAACATGCACATTATTAGTAAGCAACATATACGCGTTCCCACGTGTAGTTTTCTCTCATTAGTAGTGTTGGTTAGACTGACCATAACAAGACAAACTATTAATTAGTAATCAGAATTTAATAATTTTAATTAAAACATATAAACGAAACCGGAGCTTAAAAAAAACCCGATAAATTTTCAACAGAAAACTCTGCTCCAGCAATCCCCCCTTTGGTGATATTATCACCAAATAAACAACCCAAAAAAAAAAAAAAAATTGTAAAATGTAGTCCCCATTTTAGGAGAAATTGGAAATGTCTTTTTCTCCTTACACAATACTACACACCAGACACCCTCTCATCATCCCTCTTTGTTTCCAAGTAAACACTCTCCCTCAATTCTTCTAATTCTATTTCTTGTGGTTCTCTTTTCAACCTTTCATTTCTCTTTTCAATATTTCTTTTGATTAATTTCTTTTTCCCTCCCCTGTTTTTACAACACAAACACACCAATTTCAGTATCAATAAAGCAACAATTATACAAGTCAAAGGAAACAATATTTTACCTATAATAGTACTACCTATTTTTGCAATAAAACTCTTAACAGCAACTATCTTATTAGCTATTTTGGTCCAGATACTTTCAACTTTCAGTGGTACTAATTCTTCATGCAAATCAGTAATATTTTTGATATAGACCTTCAGGTCTTTGCTTTCGTCTGGAATGTAAGTGCAACAATGTTGAACTTTCAGCATTCCACAAACTCCACCCTCCTTGGCCAATAGAATATCAAGGGCAAGTCGATTTTGCATAGACATGGCACGTACGGCAATCATCTCCGTATTCACCAAAACAAACCCTCCAGCGGTATTTGTCGATAAGCGATCCACCACTGTTGACAGTTTCCGAATTCCATATGCATTCAAAGAAATTCCCACTGCTGGAATTAAAGCTCCAAAAATGTCACCCACTATTTCGGACCAAGTTTCTCTCTTAAAACGTGTTAGTAAATTAATATGTTCTACATCTTCTATTCTATCTATATGAAAGATTTTTGGAAAGACCAGGCCCACATAACACGTGCCATACCAATGGTCAGGCAACTTGTAATAAGCCTTGTTCCCACAAACATAATACACTCCTGGGAAAACTGGATCCTCTCCTCCCTTGAAACCCCATCCTGTTGCAATGAAGTATGTATCATGACACTCAATAGTCCCAACAAAATATGTATCATATTGGGATTTCCTTCTTGTAATGCATAGTTTACCCTTCTGTGGTGCATCTAGAGCTAAAGTTGGACTAACCCCATTTTTCAACTCTTTCCCCATCTCAATGTCCCAAATTGTCTCACTCACTTTGTATTTCCCTACTTTTTCATGCATGCTCATTCTCCTTTCCTCTACCATATTTAGGAAAGCCTTCTCCTCTTCTTTCAAGCTACAAGTTAAATTATTCTTAAAAATGTAATCTAGTGTTAATTCTTCTTTTTCAATAAAAATCTCACCAAAAATGTTAGCTTCTTTAGCTGGATTCAGCCTTTTGTTCATAGACAATTGCCCAAAAATGTTATCTTTGTTAGACATTTCATAATCTATTTTCCCTAACAGATAAAAAACACTACAAGAAATTCCATACGTAGCTGGTAAATGGTGATAAGTAACACCCTCTGAAACGGATGCAGGTAACTGCATACATACGTAGCAATCCCTCACTTCCATTGTCTTCACATATTCATATAACAATTTTGAAAAAACATTACTAGAAAAATCATTAATTGACCTATCTTTATGCATGTAAGTATTACTAATTCTAGTTGGAACTACTTTTTGTGAACTTTTCTCTACATTAGTCTCATTCTCAGTATGTATCTCAAATGTACCTATTGTAACTCTAAAAGTAACTAATAAAGCTAAAACACCCCATAGTAGCATTAATAATCCAGTACAGCAACAGCACATTCTACACCATTTTCTCAAAAAGGCACATCTACTTTGATTATTCTCTATGTTAGCCATTTTACTACTTTGACCGTGTCTTTTGACTTAGCCTCTACTACTCCACTACTGCAATTCTTTATTTCTGGATTACTTCAGACAGCTAGATTTCAGACTTTCTCCTTTTCACTTTTCTCCAAGTGATTTCTTCAGTTCACTCAATTTGGATATCCATCATTCTTCACTCCTTCTTCAGCAACATCAAATTGTATCAGATCATCAACAACATCCTGTGCATCCGACTCTTCTCCAATGTCAGTCAGAATAACTTTTAAGATTCCAACGGATTTTTCCTTTTCCTCAACCACTTTTCTCAAGATCCCCTCCGGATTGTCTCGATTCACTGTTTCTTCTTCTTCTCCTCCTTCAGACAGTGCCACATAAGACCATTCCGGTGATCTGTACTTTTGGTTGGGTCTTCTAATTCTCTTTATCTCCTCGGGTTCTCTTGACTCCTTTTGATCCTTTCTTTTTACTTCATTTTGACTCGACACCTCATTCACTTGTTCAGCTTTCGATGTATTTGCTCTTATCAGTCTGTATCTCAGCCTCTTTACTCTGTTGTTAGGCCAAAAATCTCCTCTTACAACCTTTTTCGGTCTTGTTTCTGTATTGTTTCTTTCTCCAATCCAAGTCCTCTTTCTCAGAACTCGACCTTCTGATTTCTCATTCTCACTCTCGTCCGATTCTGTTTCATATGCCTCTTGTTCTTCAGCAGTTTTCTTTCGCTCCACAGTCTTTTTCACCACTGTTTGAGACCTCCCTATTTCTGTCCCTCCTCGGGTCTCCGACACGCAATCTTCTTGCTGTCTACTTGTCCCTTCACCTAGCTCATCAGGAATGTTCCCTACACCTCCTCGGGGGTCTTCCGCAATCTGTCCCTCTCTATCTTCTTCTGACCCTACTTCTTCAAGTGTAATCTCAAGTGGAATTTCAATCTCCTCCTCTTCTGATTCAGGAGTAGTTTCTGTGGAACTGCTCTTTTCTCTTCTTTTTCCTCCACTGCTTGTTGGAACTTAAGGCTTTTTTACAGAATCTGATCTCCTTTCTGAGACTCTTGATTTTTCTCTTTCTGAACTTTGATTTTTTCTCACTGGTTCTGGGTCTTCATCATCACTGGAATCTGACTCTTCAAAATACTCTTTACCAGTCCCGTCTTTTGGGTTTGGAACTCTCAGAGTATGACTCGCATGTACCCAGTTTTTCACACCAGCACACTTTACTGCAGTTGTCGTAATCAGAATGACTTGTCTTGGTCTTCCCCACCTTGGAACCAAGCAATTTCTTCTTCTGTGTACTTTAATCCTCACCCAGTCTCCTGGACTCAGATCATGAGCTTGCTTCTTCTCAAGCGTAGTAGCTTCTTCTCCAATCTGGTGAAACACAGAATGAACTGCGTCAGCCAGGCCTTTACAGTAATCCAAAATCATGTCATCAGTTATTGTCATCAATTTATTGACCGGTACAAATGCATGACGCATTGCACGTCCCATCAAAATCTCGTGCGGACTCAAACCAGTAGTTCTATCTGGAGTAGATCTAATAGTCATTAGCACTAGAGGCAAGACATCAGGCCATTTCATTCCAGTGGCTAAACACATTTTACCAATCCTGTTCTTGATCGTGCCATTTATCTGCTCAACAACACCAGAAGCCTCTGGCCTGTATGCACAATGTAGCTTCTGCTGTATGCCCAATGCTTCACAAATCAAACTCATGAGCTCATTATAGAAGTGTCCACCTCTATCAGACTCAATCGTTACTGGAAACCCGTACCTAGGAATCAGCTCTCTTAACAGTAACTTTGCAACTGTTATTCCATCATTTCTCCTAGTCGGATAGGCCTCCACCCATCTTGAAAACAAACAGACTACCACTAAAACATACCTCAATCTGTTCACTTGGGGCATTTCAATGAAATCAATCTGCATTCTCGTGAAAGGACCACCTTCTCTGCCTATCGTTCCCAGACTCACCACTGTCTTTTTCCCAGTGTTAAATTGCTGGCAAATCAAACATCTCTGACAGATGCTCTCTGCAATTGTCCTGAACTTTGCATTGTACCAAGTTTGTTTAAAAGACCTGATCATCGCATCCCTTCCCACATGTCCCTGGCCATGATACATTCTTGCCATTGTCGACAGCATAGAGTTAGGCATGACTGGTCTGCCATCTCTATAGACCCAAACATGGTCTGTTTCTCTTGGGGCACAACCTGCCTTAATCCAGTCTTTCTTTTCTTCCTTTCCTGCCTCATCCTGCAACTGTTTAACCTCATCCCACGTCTCTAGGACATTAGTAAACATCACAGAACAAAAAGACATTTCTCCTTCTCGTTCCCTATTAATTGAATGATTATTCTTTGCGCAATATTGTGCAATGTCGTTAGCAAATCTGTTACCAACAGTTACAAAATCATCTCCTTGTCCATGAGCAGCACATTTCACAACTGCTAATTCTTTAGGCAGCTGTATCGCCTCAAGCAATTTTCCAATCACTTCCGCATTCTTTATCGGAGTCCCACTCGACGTCAAGAAACCTCTCTGTAGCCAAAGCTGGCCAAAATCATGCACAACTCCAAATCCATACTGACTATCAGTCATCACAGTCACTCTCAGATCTTTCCCAATTTCACAAGCTTTCGTCAATGCCACCAATTCAGCAATTTGTGCAGATTTCACTCCTTTCAATGGTGATGCTTCCATAACCTCTGAAACCTTACACACTGCATATGCTGCACTCAGCACACCATCATCATTTCTCAGACAAGATCCATCCACAAATAACACATGATCACTCTCACATAATGGAAGATCCCTTATGTCTGGTCTCGGTTTTGTACAGTAATCCAACACATCCAAACAATTATGATCATCTTCTGTCACACCCACATTCTCATTATCTGGCAATAATGTTGCTGGATTCACATTCACACATCTCTCAAGAGTCACATTTGATGCTCCCAGAATGACTTTCTCATATTTAGTCAACCGACTATGTGACATGTACTGAGTTCTGCTTCTTGTCAAAAGAATTGCCACATTATGAGGTACGAATACCCTTACTGGATATCCCATTATGATTCCCTCACTTTGTTCCAGGCTTCTACATGTTGCAGCCACAGATTTCAGACAACCTGGTAAACCCACAGCTACAGGGTCAAGTGTCGATGAGAAGTACGCAATAGGCCTCCTCAGTAATCCATGTTTCTGAATTAACACTGACAGTGCACATCCATTTCTCTCACTGCAGTACAACTCAAACTCTTTTTCATAGTCTGGCATACCCAAAGCAGGTGCTTCACACATTCTACTCTTCAGCTCCTCAAATGCTGCCATTTGTTCTCCATCTAGTTCCAATGGATCTGTCATCTCACTTTTTGTCAGCTTAATCAGTGGCTTTGCTATCAGGGAAAAAATAATTATCCACTGACGACAATAACCCGCCATCCCCAGAAACATCCTCACTTCTCTCTGGGTCTTTGGGGCTTTCATTCCCCTGATGATTCTTATCCTGTCATCAGTCACCTTTCTCAGACCTTTTTCAATATTGTGTCCAAGATAATGCACCTCTTTCTTGCAAAATTGCAATTTGGCTGGAGATACCTTTAACCCTCCATCTGCCAGATGATTCAGTAAAGCTATGGTATCTACTTCACAAGCTTCACGTGTCTTTGATGCCACGAGTAGGTCATCAATATACTGCACTAGTGCTGAGTTTTCAGGCATGATCAAGCTCTCCAATGATTTTTTCAATAACTGATTGAACATCGAAGGACTCTCCGTATACCCCTGTGGGATACGACACCATGCTAAAATACGATGGCCAAACCTAAATGCAAAAATCGGCTGGCTATCATGATGCAATGGAATTGAAAAGAAAGCATGACACAAATCAATCACTGTGTACCACTCAGCATCATGTGGAATCTGGTACAAAATCACTGACGGATTTGGCACAATAGGACAACATGCCACCACAATTTGATTAACTTTTCTCAAATCCTGTACAATCCTGAACTTCCCATTAGATTTCTTTAGCCCCATTATCGGTGAATTACACGGACTACTCAGTAATTCTCTCAAAACTCCTTGCTGAATCATTTTCTCAATAATAGGAGTTATTCCTTCAATTATTTCTGGTGTCATTTTGTACTGAGGAATGTTAGGATAAGTAATTCCCTCTTTCACTGAAATTTTCACAGGATCTACATTATTCATCAGTCCCACATCTTCTCCAGTAAAATCCCAAACTGTCCTTTTCACTGTGTCTCTCAGCTCTTGAGGCAAATCCTCCGGATCAAACACTGCATATGCACCAATTAACTCACTCTCTCTATTTTCTAGAGTCATTCGGTACAAAACATCCTCATCTGGTGTTTCAAAAGCTATTCCATCCGGTGTACAAAATATTGTACAGTTCATCTTACAAAGCAGATCCCTGCCTAACAAGTTCACTGGACTAGTGTCACAGACAATAAATCTGTGCATGTCTGAAAATTTCCCTATTTGTACTCTTACTGGTTCAGTAAGACGTGTCTTGATTTGTGTATTCGCTACACCAACTACTTGGATTGCTTCATCCGAAAGAGGAAGATTTCTAATATCTGTTGACCTGACAGTTGATCTTGTCGCACCTGTGTCTACTAAACAAGTAACACTTTCTTCATTTATTTTCCCATCTACAAATGGTCCTGCCTGGTCTATTTCTAGAGTTGCACCAAGTATGCACTCTTCCTCCTCTCTTCGGCACCGTCAATAATCACCTTCAGACTCACTCCCTTCATTCTTTAACAAGTACTGCTGTACCTGGTTAGAACGCCTTGGTTTGTTTACCTGCTCATCATTGTAGAATCCCGAATCCGGATTATACTTTTGTGACCCTCTATTCTGCGGCAAGGGCGGTTTTGGCTCTTGACTCTGCTGTCTCACAACAGAAGGTTGTTGCTGCTGTCGATTATTCCCTTCGTTCTGCACCTGTTGATTTAATATTTTACCCTCATTATTCGCTAATGGTGGATTAGTACATTCAGATCTCCAGTGTCCCAGTTGGCCACAGTTGTGACAAGGGAACTTCTTTTTAGCTTCCTCAAGATTCCCCTTTCCTTTCCCTGCATACCTGGGCCTATTCCCTGGATTATTTCCTGCATTATTTGCCTGTTCCACCAACTGTGCTTCTTGTCTTTCCGCAACCTTCACTTGTGCCCACATTGCTTTCTCTTTCAGCTTTCTCTGTTTTGCTTCAATTTCATCACTGAAGTATTTTGCATGTCTCAGAATCTCATCTATTTTCTTACTCTGCCAGTCCACTGTATGCTCACGAATTCTCTCACTAATCTCAGGTCTCCGGCCATATACAAATCTGTATACAAAATGACTCAAATCCTTGTCACCCAGGTGCTCATCCCCACTGAATTGTTTAAAAGCCAGTATCAGCCTCTCATAAAAAGCATGAACTGATTCTTTTGCTTCCTGATGTGTTCGATCTATTTTAACCCAGTCTGTCTCTTTTGGAGGTACTTTATTCTTCAGGTATACGATCACCTGCTCATACTTTCTCATTACCTCTGGATCTGGTGCTCCTGTTCTCTGATCTCTTGGATATTCCTCAGTAGGCCAACTTACAACTATTTTACACTCGGCCCACAAATCTGCTGGAACAATTATATCAAACAGACTATTCAGGTCAATCCACAGCACTTTTGACAATTTCACAAACCTGTCTACCTGCCTATACCACTCGACGGGCTTTTCTCTCAGTCGAAGGAAATCATTCGTAAATGATAAAATATCCTGTCTGGTCCATGGAACATGTACATATCCTCCTCCAGGTATTTCTCTCATAGGAAAAGCATTCACTGTTTTTTCTTTTTCTCTCGCAGGAAATGCTGAATAAGTCCTATCCCCTGATTCTTCTCTTTTCTTGTACCACCTATCCTTCCACTTCTCAACATCACCCCATTTTCGCAACAATGCGATCATTTCTTTAATCTGTCCTGTTCTACCAGTACCATTCAGATTTTCAATGTCTTTGTCTGTGAAATCCATCCTGTAAGACTTCTGCAAAGCTTTCACTTTATCAATGTCAACTCCCTGCTCATTCGCTATTGCTCTTAACCTGTCATGTGTATTTCTAGCTCTCCAGGTGATGTTTTTGCACATAAACAACAATTCACCATCATGATGATTTTTTAGAATTTCTGTAGGAATTGTCCCTGCAACAAGCTCTTCTAATTCTACACGTAACCTAGCCACATCAATTGCCTGTGAATCTTTATCCCTCTTTTGAAGAACTTTCATCCATTCATTCAAATCTTCAGCTGTTATTTCAGTAGATTTTCTCACTGGAACCACTTTCTTCTGCGGTTCTAAAATCGGTATCCCTGAACAACTAGCTTCACTAGTATCCAATCTCAAATTAGATTGTACCTCTAATCCTTCACTACACGTCTCATGTCTTGATTGTCTCAGATCACTACTTTCTGTCCTTTTTCCTGAATCTCCTGAAGGACCAGCCAAACTTGTTATCTTATTCCCAACATATGGTATCACCAAACCATTCTCACCTATCCTCTGCTTATCAAAAACAGGCATAACCGGACCTATTGTTACAGGCACCGTAACAGCTTCTAGATTCTTTGTCAACCCTCTAATCTTTTCAGTCAGTTCTGATGTAGTTCTGGCTAATTCTCTCGTATTCTCGTCACCACATCTTTTCTCTCTCTCCCTAAAAGGATTACCACTTCTTAACTCAGGTGTCACATCTTCTGTTTCAATAATGCGTAATGTATCTCTTATCGGAGAAACAACTGGTGTGCTCTCTTCTGGTTCTGGTCTATATGGAGGTGGTCTCTTGTAAATCATATCATTCAAGACCTCATCCTCATACTCATTAACTCCATACCTTCTCACTTCTGCCTCAGGAACTCTCTCCGTACCCTTCTCTTCAACTGTTCTCATAGGGTATAATCCCTCTGACACACTAACATCTCGCCATCTCTTCATTCGATCATGATGAGTTTCACGATCATGTCTCCTTCCAAACATGTATCTGTAATTTCCTCCAGACCTTTGTTTTTCTCGCTCATGTACTTCATCTTCCCATTCTACCAGAGCCTCAAACTGTGTCGGCCTTGGTCTTGGGTCAAGAGACAACATCTTTTCCCGTAAATCTTTCAACACGGCCAGATTAAATGAACCATGTTCTGGAAATGCTAGGACACCATCTTCCTTTGTATACCTAGCCCAATTCTCCAACCATATACAGGTATGATACCCATATCTTGCAGCCATGAAGGATGCAGGCGTTTTCGTTGGAGGTAACAATTCACCTTCTCTTGTTTTAACATCTTTATCCTTGTCAAACCATCTCTTTATTTTTCCGAACAAAGATTTTTTCTTTTTCTCTTCCTGGTAATACATTTTAATGTTTACCAAAACTTTCTAATCCCTTCCGTAACACAAATGTGCTATACGAATTTTCGTCCAATAACAGCGCAACTCTCACTAACGCACCAATCCTGAAGCGTCTACGTCACCTGTACCTCTTCCAATCCTTGCGCGGCTCACACCAACGCACCAATCCCAGCGCGAGCACTATTCTGATTCAATATCCAATCAGAGCGCGGTCTGTATGACGTCAACAGTCTCTGCAATCGCTCCTACTCCTGTCTCCTGTCACTTGTCTACCCCTCCTTTACAAAATTTCTCAGTAGACTTTGTGTCAAATTCTACAAAATCTATTAGTTACAACATATAAACATCTCCATTGTCTGCTTCGCTAACCATAGAATAGTAAAGAAAAATCTATTTCACAAGAATCCCGTCTTTCACTCACTTCTGTTCCAGTACGGAATTAATACTCTTGTTGACACAGTAGCACATCCCTCTACTCTGCCCTTCTAACATGCATTCATTAACTGTTTCCTCTAGGACTGATCCAAAGAGTCTTACAACCAACTAAATGCTCATACATTCACGCACATTCATACAAGAAAATATAGTACATACACACAGAATCCTGCTTTTCCCGAGAACAGCGAACAGTCTGTCCCACTACAGAATTATAACACACGTTAACCAAGCAGTATTTACCCCTGCCCAGTCCTTCAGACAAGCTCAGAGAATACCTATTACTTCTCCCGCGATAAGCTTTAACGGTGAACCTTACGGATCCCTGGGACTTAAGACCAGAGTTTCACAGATAACCTTCGCTACCATACACACTCCTTTTTATACCAGAATATTTCTAATAGTAACACACGATGATGTCACTGATTCCGAACCCAGACAATGTGACGCGCAACTTCAATTGTCACACGTTTTTCCTGCATACGTACAGGTAATTCCAACAATCCCGTCTTTCCCGAGAGCAGTATATACTTCCCTCTGCCCTACTACGGAACTGCTACCAGCTCCCAAATTCCAGAAGCACTACATAAAACTCAACACGACAACTCCAACATATAGTATTAGTACATATACCAACATCAATCAATAATCAATAAATCAAAAAGCCAATGTACAAGCAATCTAATCAGATCAAGACAATCATCAAAAACCATCAAATTCTGCTACCAGGAAATTGGTGCAGATTGGGGTGTACAAATTCTCCCCACTTCCACGGATAGAGTAAATTCACAGATACACGCACATACACTCATCATACGCTTGGGCCCATTTCACTAACATGCACTCAAATACCCTATCAGCACTAAACCTGTGGAAGAAAAGACTCCTAAACACCCTGCATCTACACCGAGGTCGATAAGACCTAATTGACACTGTCTTGAGTCATGATTTAACCAATAATAATCAACAATAATCAAAATAGAGTACTCAATAATTGACAAGAAATAACCACCAACACTGTATTTCAAATAATGGTAATTTATCTAAAATTAGTCAAAGAAATTCAATCAAAGTAAATCATTATTCTCATAATTACCTATTCTAGCTAAATGTCAAAACGGGTCAGGACAGGTCTCTTAGTAGAAGTCTCCCAAGTCGCCGTCCTCACAGCATCGATCTTCACCAACGCAAAATCCGAAATGCAATGAACACGAATGAATGAACAACAAATGAACGAACAACCAACGGACCCTCTCTAGTCTAGCATATTTATAACAAATTTAACAAAAGAAGGCAACATAAAATGTTTTAGATATCCGCTGAACCGCTGAGCAGAGCGAACAGGAAAGGATGTAGCATCGCTACATTTGGAAAAATCTCCGCTCAGAAAAAATCACAAAAATAAAAAGACGGAAGTATGAAACTCAAATTTGCAAATGTATCTTTTAAAATGTTCTTCCTCGGAATCATCACGAAGCCAGCATTATAATCACAAAGTCTATTATGGCTCCTTTGTCCTCCAAGGGCACTTGGACATTCGCCCAGAACTGCTGTCCTCACGGAAATTTTTAACCAGGCGAAGACTGTGGTCAGATGACTCTCGACCATGTTCAGCAAGGCCTTCTCATCACAAATCGACTACTCGAGTACAGGTTTTAAACGGCAGCCATTTTTCACTAGGCCAAAACGTACCATCTTAATTAAAAGAGACAAAAACAACGTTACCACAGCATAGTGATTAAACAGTGTTAACCCCACTAATACCCTTATGTGCATTGTAATTATCTAGCCTTTGCAACACAGAAAAGCATTAGTACACGACATTTCAAAAGCGTTTTGTGCTTTTAAAACAAACAGCACTCAGCAACATTTATTAATAAAACATGCACATTATTAGTAAGCAACATATAGGCGTTCCCACGTGTAGTTTTCTCTCATTAGTAGTGTTGGTTAGACTGACCATAACAAGACCAACTATTAATTAGTAATCAGAATTTAATAATTTTAATTAAAACATATAAACGAAACCGGAGCTTAAAAAAAACCCGATAAATTTTCAACAGAAAACTCTGCTCCAGCAACTACAGCTACCCTACCTGCAGACAGTGGTAAATAAAAATAACGTGAGTCTGCGACACGAGTATGTCTGTCTAGGGTACAAGCTGACTGAGCTGGCAAGGTTAATTTAGCTAAACAAGAGAGAGAGAAGAATAAGACTTGTCTACTCCATAGTGCCTAGCAGTAATGCCTGAAACTCCCACTGATGTTAGAGGCTGAGGAAGTGGGAGGATACCGCAAATGTTATGTACTGTGCCTGCTAGTGCTGTGCCACTATCATTTTATTTGTATAATTAATTTTGTGTTACTGTTTTGCTAAGAGTATTGGCTACAATTGTGTTTTTTCTTTCTTGATATAGCTACTCCTTCCCAAACAAACCCACCACCAAACAGAAAGGAATTAGCAGACATGGCCTGGCAATGGAAGCTGAAGGCCATCCGTACCGAATATCGGAGGCTTGTAGTTCTGGCACGGGAGGAGGAGGAGGAGGCGGCAGCAGCTGCAGCCTCCTCCAATGTCCCGGGCCCCTGCCAGGCCCCCCCAGTGCCTCCAGTGGTACAGCGCCGTGGTCTGTCAACCGCCCGCCGCACTTCTTTGAACACTGCTGCCCACACCTGTGCATGCAACTGTAAGGCATTTAAGCTCCGCATGCTCCTCCGGGTGGTGCGCCTAGAGGGGCGGATAAAGGCCCTGGAGAGTAACCGGCGAGCCCACCGCTAGAACTCCGTCGCCTTGCCCCTTTTCTTATCTTATCTTTTTTCGGGTGGGTGGGAATTGGGCATTGGGGAAAAGTTGGGGTTTATTTATGGATAATGGTGGGTCCGGTGTTGTGTTTTTTTTTCATTAGTTTATTTGTTAGGGGAATACATTATTTATAGTTTATATATGATGTATATGTTTTGTGGGGGGGTTCATCTTTTACTTCACACGGTTTCCTTTGCTGCTGCTGGGACTCTGCCAGTTTTTGATTTGAATAATCGGCCGATAGTATAACACACCAACAGATAGATGCAGTAGCCTCACTTGTGACTTGTCCTACTAGTACTGTCAGTCTCTCCTCCTAGTCTATGCAGTCGGCAACTAAAACCCCTATGGACTCGGAAGGGTGTGGGTGTGTGAATGAATGAATTAATTTCCATATTGTTAATTATGCCTCCCCAAACTTCTTCTCTTACTTGTGATTGATGTTTATTTATACTTAGGCAAATTGATGGCTGCATGGCGATGGTTTGGTTTCCCAAAATGCCATGGTGGTGATAGTAGTAGTAGTAGACACTGACCGTAGCATTTGCAAAAAAAATGAGACAGTCAGTCACCTGAGGGAGAATCGAGAATCGGGAATGAGTATAGTACACAAAAGGAAGTAGCATCTCTGTCAGGCATTTAATGAGGCCCATTGGTACATCTCAGTGATCATGCCTTTCACAGTAACATCCCCTCTTTGTATGGCATATTAATTGATTGGTCTTTACTGCTCAAACTGATGTTCAAGCATGTAATAAGTTGAGTTCCAACGTGTTGGCACCTCCTGTATGAGTGCTTTAACTGGCATTCTATTATCACGTTGAATGATCCTCAGCTACTTTCCAGCTTTAAAAGAATGGCTGAAATGTGTGCAGATTCTTTTGAAGGAGGTCAGTAATTTGCTGACTCGGTCTTCTTTTTTCAAAAAGTCTTGAACAATGATGTTAATGCAGTGCGCCAAACACAGGACCCTGATATAGCCATGGCCTTAACTATATTACTGCCATTATCTGTGGCAACAAAACCAAAGTTAAGCCCTCTTGGTCACAGCCATTCAAAGACCTTGCTATCAAAGTCTTCCAAAATGTTTGCAGCAGTATGAGATTTCTCCATTGCGAGCATGGCTACAGTTGCATGTTTCCGAGCAGCATTAAAAATCTCAGCAGTGTCAACAACGACTGCTGCAGATATCTTTTCTCTAACCCCCACAAAAGAGATCCAGTGTGCAGTGATGCATATGTAATCAGTGGATTGGCAACTGGTCCACATGTCTGTTGTCAGGTGGATAGTGTGAACAGCACTCTGGTGCAAAGCTTGTCCAAGCAATTCCAGAACGTCGTGATGTAGTGCTGTAGTGCTGGAACAGCTACTCTGGGGAAATAGGACCGGCTGAAAACCTTCCATTTCGAGCTGATGGCTGCCACAAATTCAAGAAAACCCAACCCTTCCACAAAAGAAAAAGGGAGGAGGTCCAGGGCTAACATTTTAGCCAGCTTCGCGTTGTACAAACGTGCCATTGGGTCGTTGCGTTCGTACTGCCCCTCTGACCTAAACATGCTGAGAATGGTAGGATGGATTTTTTTCTTTTCTGGTGCCACTGATGCAGGTGACTTCTTGATGCAAGATGTTAGGCTAAACGCAAGTTTTTTCATTGCTGTACTCTCTTGCCTGGGACCCCTTGGTGTCTCACTCTGACTCTTGTGCTATTGCGATGTTACTGATGATGATGTGGGTAGTACCACTGCATTGCTGGGGACAGGGCTGCTTTGTATAACAGAGAAAATGTCTCCCTCTTGTTTACCTTCCACTGTGATCAGATCTTCTTCTTAATCCCCTCCACCAACAACACGTTCAGTTTTTTGGCTGCTAAGGTGCGCCTTCCCCTGGATCAAGTGGTGTTTTCTCAGATGGGTTATTTGGCCTCCGGTACCAAAATTTGTACCAAGCTTACCCCGGCTAACACCTTGTCCACAAATGGAGCATATAGCAATGCTTGCCTCCTTCCTGACGAAAAGAAGTCCCAAACTGGGGAGGTCAATTTTCTGGCGCTGCTGGTGCCACTTGCAATGTCGGATGAACTGGTAGGTGGGCGTGAAGTTTGTCTCTTTGCAGTACCTACTTCTCCTGGGGTCATTGTGGTGGATGTAGGTCCCTGCCGACCAGCCACGGTCCGTACAGGTAACAGCAGTGGGGCGGTGGGGCCGAGAGATGATGCCGAGGGAAAAATAAATAAATAGTTAATTTTCCCTCTGCATCGTCCCTCGAAAAAAAAACCTTACTCTGCCCCACCTCCCCACCCCTGTTACCAGCATGGACCGCAGCTGCTGCCGGTGAAATATGGAAGCTGGAGGTGGTGTTGGTGGTTTCATCTGTGTTGGTGGTATCCGTGCCACATCCCTCACAGCAATTTGGGATGGGGTAATGTTGGTCTCCACTGGGTCGGAACTAATGTCCATGATGAATGGCTCGTCATCATCATCCTCCTCTTCTACATCTACCTCCACAACTCTAAGGCTTTCTGGAACCTTCCTTTTCCCTAGCCTTGTCTTGTGTGTGTGGCGTGTCTCCAACTGAGACTGAGGCAGGATCCAAGTGGTGTCTAGATCATCAGAAGGGGGGATTGGAAAATAAGTTGATGGACTAACCCTCCTTTTTCTTGCTGGAGATCTGGAAGACAATGGATCTTCTGAAAGAGTGGCTTTCTCTTCTTCTTCCTCTGCAGGAAGCTCGCTCTTCTGTACTGCCCCTACTTTGGAAGGAACAACTACTACTGGGAGTGGTTGTGGCTGTTGTTGCCCACTTATCTGAGTTTCCTCCATTGATTGGGTACTACTTTGCGATAATGATAAGTCAATTTCAACATCACTGCTCATCGGCGTTGGATTCGTGATTAGACTGGCTGCCTCTGCGACAGACATGGGCTTGGGCCCTGGGTTGGTGGGGTGGGTCCACTGATGAAACGAAAGTGAAATGAAAGGGCATTTGTAGAGCGCATGGCTACCCGGAGGCCTCCCAGCTCTAGGCAGGACTACTGAGCGAGTGGACAGAAAGAATGAAAGAGTTAAGGGAATAGAAAGGTTTTAAGCTGTTTCCCGAAGGAGAGGTGACGAGGTTCATTTGAGATGGAGTGGCAGGGCGTTCCAGAGTTTGCCTGCATTCAATGAGAAGGGTCTACAGCCACTTCTACCTCGTTTGATTCTGGGGATAGCGATGAGATAGAGGTCATCCGAGCGGAGCTTTCTCCTGGCTTTTTATGGCTGAGATCAGGGGGGACCTGTCCCTTGGAGGGATTTATGAACAATGCAGACTGATTTAAAACTGATTCGCTCCTTTACTGGCAGCCAGTGAAGGAGGCCGAGGGAGGGTTTTGCAAGGGCTGATCTGGGCGTACCCGTCAACAATCTGGCTGCATAGTTTTGGATGACCTGTAGTTTATGGATTACCGAGGTGGGGGCTCCCAGATAGAGAGCATTGCCATAGTCTAGTCTAGAGAGCAAAATAGACTGGACCATGGTTTTCTTAGCTTGGGGAGGGAGCAAAGGGAGCACTTTCCTTGCCGTTCTGATCAGGCCGAAGCAAGTTGCTACTATCTTGCAGGCTTGCACTTGGAAAGTCAGGTTGTGATCTAGCCAGATGCCGAGGCTCTTTATTTCGGGTTTAGGAGTTGGAACTGGCCCCGTGCATGATGGCCAGATGGTTCTAAGTGCCGCGTTGTCAAAATTGCCCAGGGTCATGACCTCGGTCTTTCCTCCATTTAGTTTCAGGTGGGAGGACCCTATCCAGTTTACCACTTCCATGAGACAGGCTTTCAGGGTCGTTGAGTATGGTGTGGACTGGTTTAGAGCTACGACCAGTTGGGTGTCGTCGGCATAGGTGACCATATGAATCCCAAAGGGGGCCACAATTGATGCCAAGGGAACTATGTACGCGTTGAAAAGCGTCGGGCTCAGCGACGAGCCCTGTGGCACACCACACTGGAGAGGCCGGGGTTTGGAGCTCGTGCCTTCTTCAAAAACCTGGAATGTGCGACCTTCCAGGAAGCAGCGCAGCCATCTCAGGGCTGTTCCGGCTACTCCCAGCTTGCCAAGACGATGGCTCAGGACCTGGTGATTCACAGTGTCAAAGGCTGCGCTCAGGTCTAATAGGATGATGGCCGCCGCGCCTCCTGCATCTAGAAGTCTCCTGCTCTCTTCCACAACTGCCAGCAGTGCAGTCTCCGTGCTCTGTCTAGGCTGGAAGCAGGTTTGGGAGGGGTGTAGCTGGTTGGAGGTTTCCAGGAACTTGGAGAGGGTGTGATTTACATACTTCTCTGCGATTTTTGAGATTCCAGGTAGAAGGGAGATATGGCGATAGTTGCCCAAATCTGCGGGATCGAGGTGAGGTTTTTTAGATGGGTCTTAACCATAGCTTCCTTCCAAAGTAGGGGGACTATTCCTGTGCAGAGAGAGGCATTGATAGTTTGGGTGATTGTAGGACCAATGATAGAAGCAGCTTTGGTTAGGATGTTCATAGGCGCAGGGTCTCTTGGTGAGCCACTTTTTACTGTGGGCAGAAGCGTCAGGAGCGTTTCCAGGGAAAGAGGGGGAAAACATTCCAGGCGGTGAGTGGTAGAGGGGGGGGGTATGTTGGGGAGCACGTTGCCGGAGGGTCAATTGGAAGGAGGGTTTTTAAAATGTTCTGAATTTTGTAATCAAAGAACTCGGTCTGGTTTTCGCAACGAGTTCCATGGGGGTCCGTGGGGACGGGGGAAGGGGGGGGCTGGACATTTAAGAAGTCTATTTATAATGGCAAAGGTCTCTCTGGGGGAATTCGCCGCTTGCTGGATTTTTGCCTCGTAGTAGGCTGCCTGGACTTTACTTGATTCCTTTCTGTAGTTGCGTATAGCTTCCCTGTAAATGAACTTGCTTTCAGCTGCGAAATCTTTCCTCCATCTTCTTTCTAAAGTTTTGCAACTCTGTTTCAAATTGCGCAGTTCAGCCGGGTACCAAGGCGAGCTAGTGGAGCCATGCTTTTTGGTGATCCGGACTTTCGGAAGGGTGAGGTTCAGAGAGTCATCTATCCAGCTGCAGAAGTTATTATACATTGCCACCGGGCAGGAAGTAGACTGAGGTATGTTCTTTCCATGGATCCATTTCTCCTGGGGAAGCTTGGACCAGGGGCGGATAAGGATGCGAGGGGGAGGGACTGGAGGAGTAAGGGTTTGGGGGTGCCAGGACAGAGGCACCAGATGGTGGTCGGACCAGGGGATGGGGATATGGTCTTTTCCTTGGAGCGTCTCCAAATTAGAGAACACTGGGTCAAGGCAGTGTCCCTGTGAGTGTGTAGGAAGGAGAACTTTTTGCACCAACTGGATGGAAGCAAGGTCTTTTGCTAGTTCAACTGCTACTGTAGACCTATAATCGTCAAAATGAAGATTGAGATCGCCGAGAAGCAAGAAGTTCTCAGAGGAGCTAGCGAGATTGATGGCGGTTTCCACCAGGGAGTTACAGAAAGCGCCTACTGCCCCCGGGGGACGGTAGATCAGGATGCCTGAGAGTGAAAGAAGGGGGGAGAATTGTAGGGTGAAGTGGACATTCTCGCAGTCCTGGAGAGGGCTACCAAGTAGGCGGCAAGTGAGGTGGTCCTTATAGACAATCGCGATTCCCCCACCTTTGCCTGGAGACCTATCTACTCTCTGGATCACATATCCCTGAGGCAATGATTGTACGATATCTGGATCGGAGCTGGCACTGAGCCATGTTTCAGTTAAAAAGAGCACCTCGGGGGAGGAGTCTTGTAAAAAGAGCGAAATTTCCATGGAGTGCTTAGGGAGGGATCTGCAGTTTAGCAGGAAGAAATTAAAAGCTGGACTAGTGGAGGGGGGGGTTGGAGGGATGTGGGGAGTGAATGTGAAGGGGCAGTGAGGGCATTTAGGATAGGGGCTATCTAGTCATAACGAATGGAGGCAGTTGGCCCTAGGGAGTTTTTTGAGTTGCAGCAATTGCAATCCAGAGTATCTAATGCGTCCTGGGGGACAAGGAGCAGGGGTTCTGACCCCAGGCCCCGGTCTGTCGTGTCATGGGTTTGATTTATGTACCTCTTCCGACGCCGGGTGCAGCAACTAGACCGCTGCCTCGAGCGTCTGAGGCGCTACTACCGGAAGTGGTGCACGAGGCCTTCCTGCCCGCCGAGCATTGTACACAGTTTGTGCCGGGGTTTGGATCCTACGTGTCACCGCAAAGTGCAAATCAGCAAAAAATATTTTAGTGTGCAAATCAGCAATAGTAATTAAAAAACAGGGTCAGCAATGATAATAAAATATTTTTCGTGTGCAAATCGGCAATAGTATTTAAAAAGCAAGTCAGCAATGAGGTATTTTAAAACTGTGAGTTAGTCACATAAACCAATAATTCCTACGGATACGGATCAAATCAAACCTTTCCTTGTTCTGCCACTGAGGAAATAGTCAGCCTCCTGATGCAGGGGTGCTGCCCCCAGCTTGCTCCCCGGGCACCGCTGCTGCAGGTGCAATTTTTGGTTTCCCAAAAAAGGTCTTGGGTGACATACCGGTCATGGGAAGTGGCAGTGCCTTCTTCTCACTGGCAACTTTCTTGGTACTGGACCTGGTACCTTTCTTTGGGGCCATCGTGAAGATGTCAGCCGCGCCCAGTGGCACAAGTTGAAGAGATGTATGTGGTCCCACGTCACGTGACGTCGTGCACAGAAGGATTCTGTCTGGCTGTACAATGGGTGATGTCGTCACCTCCTTTTTTGTGCACCTAAAAGAAAAAAAGCAAGAAGAACATCAGTGAAATGTGGCACTCATTGTTGTGGTTCAATTACTACTAGTACAAACAAACAAATATAATATATAACTTAGTGTGTGATCACACTTGTTAGTGTTATTAATATTATTAAATTTATTATATCAGTTATTAAAAAAACTTAACAATACAGTATAGCCATTTGTGAGACTTTGACAACAAAAAGGGATTTCATGGTTGGTGTACTAGTGTACTGTACACTCAGGAACGATAGGAAAGAAGGAGAAAAACAACAACAATAAAAATTTAACAGACCCGGTTTGGCATTGTACATCATGTGGAATTCTGCATTCAGGGAGCTGCAGCTGACACTAGATAGAAGCAATAAGTCAAGAGGAACAAACGAAAGACAATGAAGGCCTATGGCAAAAGCACACTGGCTGCCTTCACAAAATGGCCGCCTGTCACATGGCCAGGCCACAACAACAAGAAAGGGAAGACAGACAATGCAGACCTATGGCAAAAGCACTCTGGCTGCCTTCACAAAATGGCCGCCAGCCACATGGTCAGGCTACCACAACAAGAAGCAATAAGCCAAGAGGAACAAAGGAAAGACATGCAGGCCTAATGCAGAAGCACACTGGCTGCCCCTTCACAAAATGGCCACCAGCAACATGGCCAGGCTACCACAAAGAGAAGCAATAAGCCAAGAGGAACAAAGGAAAGAAGACATGCAGGCCTATGGCAAAATCAAGCACACTAACTACCATCACCACAAAATTGCCACCAGCCACATGATCACTCAAAACAACATCAAGCAGAAGACCTGGAAAACCATGAACTCAAACAGGCCTATATGGACACAGACTTTACAAAATGGCCCCTGGCCACACGGGGAGGCTCAGCCAAAGAAAATGCTGGCTCACTATTACAAACGCACTCACAAACTGGCCAGACAAAGAAGGCATGCTAAACAACACCGCTTTAATGCAACAATGCCAAAAATGAAAATCCACAGGGCTGAAAAAGGTTTGCAGGTTACACAACAACCACACACACCCAACAAAGGCATTTATTTAACACACATGAAAAAAGCGAAATACCAAAAAATACACATTTTGCATTTCAATCCAATGCCATCCGTGCCCTAAATGATGTTTAAATTCAACAGACACCACAGAAACAGTTGTTTCATGCACCCCTGAGTAGCTCTGGGCCTACTGGCTGAAAGGCCTATTGGCAGACTACTGGGCTAGTGAATAAAATAAATATTTTGAATTGATTTCAAAAGTTGGAGAAAATGTAGTGAACTGTGCAACATGTTTCCTTTGTAAAAGAAAAATTACTTACAAAGAAACAACTAGGGCCCTAGTGAAACTACAGGCCACCTACCACAATAATTTTTTTAATGATAAAAAGTACAAAGAAATGTAGGTGCAATGCCCCAATCAAACAAACAACACCAATTTTCAAACTAACTTTTTAAATCTCAAATTCAAAAGTCCTCAAATCCAATGATATATGATGCAGCAGACACACAGAGGGATCCTTCCAGCTCCAAATCCAAATCAAAAAAGAAAAGGAGATGGACAAAGCACTGGGAGGAGCCTGCTGGATAGGAACAGGAAGTTGTAGACCTCTTAAAACAAAAAAAGTAAAAAAAGAAAAAGGACTCCTGCACAAAAAAGTACAGCCAAATGTCAATCTGAGGAGTTTTTTTTAATCCAGATCATCATTTCGAAAAGGTTTTGATGCTTCTTGGGAGAGAACCTTCTCCAGATTGCAAATTCTGCGTGTTCGGGATCGCTTTCTTCACAAAACTTCCGCCGGAAGTCCGATGGCACACCAGAATTACGTGTTCGCGATCGCAAACACTCGCGGGACCATGCGGCCACCTAGCAAATCTCGTGGTGCTTACGAACGGATGTGAAATCTCGTCGGCAATCACAGGCACCCGGTAAGTCACTCCTGCAAATGCAAAAACGCATTTTGGGTACGCGAACACAAAAAAAACTCTGCCCCATTGCGGAGTGCAGAGTTTTCCAGAAACTCCACGTTCTACGCGGAGTTGCCAAAAATCTGCAAACTCCACGAACGGAGCGTAGTTTTATGCCCAGGGTTAGTCTAAAGAATTAAGAATGGGACATTGGTATCAATACATTTTAGGCATGGTAGTGTTAAACAAAGCTTCGTAAGTCATTACCCTTGAGAGAATGTGTTTGTTATTGTTTGTTCCCTATCTCTCGTGGGTTAAGGGGTGGCCCCTCTGCCAGATTGTAGATCACTGTGCAGCATTTAACATTTGGAGCACATGGTTCTCCTGATGCATGTTAGAAATTGGGCCTTTAGTTCGCAGAGGTATGCACCCTGTCCACCCTCTGGTAGCTTGGCACAGAGCAGTCAGGCTTAACTTAATAGGCAATGTGTAAAATATTTGTGCAACACATGAATCAGTAAAAGAGTGAAAACACCAGACTAAAAGATACCTCATCTGGTTAGGAAAATAGAGATTAGTTTAGTGAACAAAACTTGCCCAAAATGACAAAAATCGAATAAGTAGAAGCAGAGTTACGAATTTTTAAAGATAATCTGCAAATATCGTTTTTAAAAGCATAAAGCGCCAACCGGGAACATCTGGTCATGCTTGACCGGGGTGAATCCAAATGTTCAGGCCAATCGCGATGGAGCACGGATCAGATACAGGGACTAATCTTTACCACTGAGTGGTACCTTCGATGAAGGATGCGTCGTTGTCAAAGACCCCATGCGAGGAGTAGAGGCGGCGATGCATCGTTGTCGATCCGACTAAATGTAGGTGATGCATTGGTTCTGATCTGCACTGCCGGAGATGTGTCGGCGGCCAAACATTTATGAGGAAGGTGATGTGTGGTATTTGCAGCAAACAGACAGAAAAGCCACCTCCAAAGGCCCAGGACTGGATTGGTACCTCTTGGAAGGGCAGAAATTACAGTTGACCAAGTTCAGAGGCTGTAGCAGGGTTGATGGAAATCTTTGATGTCCCTGAGACTTCAGAACAGGAGGCAAGCAGCAAACCCTTGGAGTCACTTTGGTTCAGGGGAAATAGAGATGCAGGTCCAGTCCTTCTCACTCTCAGGCAAAGAAGGCAGCAGGCGGAAGCGCAGGCACAGTAAAGCAAGAGTCCAGCAGGGTGACAGTCCTTTCCGCAGTACAGCAGTACTTCTTCTTAGCAGAATGTCCTCGGGTCCAGAAGTGTACTGAGTTGGTGGTGTCAGGGGTCCATTACTTATACCCAGTTGTACCTTGAAGTGGGGGAGACTTCAAAGAGAGACCCTTGAAGTCTCCCCACAGGGTCCATGTCCTTTGTGCCTGGCTCCAAACTCACTACAGGGGGTATGCAGCTCTTTGTGTGGGGACAGGCACTGCCCTATTCAGGTGCAAGTGTCAGCTCCTCCATTGCAATCTATCTCAGGAAGGCCCATCAGCCTGGTGATGGGCCATCAGGATGTTGTAGTCACACCCCAGCTCCCTTTTTGTGTGACTGTCTAGAGGGAATGCACAAATCCCAGCTGTCACCCTCTCCTTACATGTATTCAGATACAGACAGACGGCACACAAGGGTTAAAGTAAGAAAATGCCAACTTTCTAAAAGACTGCACGCATTCGTGGATGAAAAGGATAAATAAAATTAACAAAATATGGATTAAAGGGTGTGCATCCCATCTTTACAGTGAACTTTCTAAAAGTGCCATTTTCAAACTTGCAACTTAATATCAAACTTTAACATAAGTAGTGATTTTAAATTGTGAGTCCAGAAACACCAAACTTGAAATATCTATCTTTTCCCAATTGGAAATGACACTTAAAAAATGTAGTACGGTAATCCCATTGTTAACCTATGGGAGAGATAGGTCTTGCAGCAGTGAAAAACGAATGTAAGAGTTTTTCACTACCTGGACATGTACAACTTAAAAGTGCATGCCCAATTTTAAAATACACTTCAGGACCTACCTTAGGGGTGACCTATATGTCAGGAAGGTTTGGGCATTGCCAGAGGATTGACTTGCCAAGTCTACATTGCAGTTTAAAACTGCACACACAGGCTCTACAATAGCAGGTCTGAGACATGCTTAGAGGGCTACTTAAGTGGATGGTACTATCAGTTCTGCAGTTTGTATTAGGAGTGAATTTACAGAAATAGTGTTCTCCTTCTGACAACACTTTAAACTACAGTTCCCAGAGCTGCACACATTGCCAGGAGACAACAGACATTTAGTTTGAAAATTCTTTTCATTTTCTGCCGGCGTTTGTTTGTCATTTCCAGTTAAGGACGGGTTTTAGTTGTCTTATAAATGTATTTGTCAAGGATATAGTATATATTTTATGCTTATCTGTGAATTTTCAATTTTTGACTTTGTGTAATTTGTGTTGAATGTCCCAAAGAAGTTATATTTCCGTGTTGCCCTTTATGTTGACATGATTATAATGCATCAAGCATTTTTCTAAATGTGACAAAGAAAAGTGAAATAAATCACATGGGCTTGTGTAGTAGAGACATCGGCTCATCTAGTATATTAATGTAACTAGATACTCGATTTGTATACAATGTAAGAGTGGTCCGATCTAGTTTGCGTAAGGACCCAAGCCTCCTTCAGGTTACAAGCAGGCCCACTAGCAGCATTTAATTTACAGGCCCTGTACTCTTATAAGTCCCTAGTACAGTGCACCATAAGTAAATAAATATGCCAATTGTGCATAAGCCGTTGTTCCCATATTTTTAGGGAAAGAGCACATGCACTTAAGCACTGGTCAGCAGGGGGTAAAGTGCCCAAAATCCTAAACCAGCAAAAACAAAGTCAGCAAAACAGGAGGTCAGAAGGCAAAAAAGTCAGGGGAAACCAGGCCAAGGATGCCAGGTTTAACACAGGCATAATTCTGGAAAGGATGGGGGTAACATTGAGTCTTGTGATATGCCCTAAGTGACTTTATGGTGGGGAAGGAAGGTTCGGGCCCTCCTCTTCGCCAATGATACTTTATTAATCTCTAAGACTGCTCTTAGAACATATTTCTTCATTCTGTGCTGAGAGAGGCCTCAAGCTAATCGGTGCCAAAACAAAATGTATGTATTTCTCTAGGGACAGACATTTTTGTTGCAGCAGACATGTTTTGATGCCTATCGATCATGTGTACTCTTTCAATTACTTAGGTGTACGGTTGACATCTAATCTGAGCTAGGCCCAATCATCGCTTAACCAACAGTCTGAAAATCTTGTGATGGTTAACCGCAGAACTTCTTCCAGGTGGGTGGCACCTGTCCTGGAGATTTATAACATCAGTTATTGGGTCTGTGTTGTATGGTGCTGAATTATGGGGTTCATCAAACAATAATAGCCTTGCTATTGCTGAGCATAGGTTTATGATGTCTATCCTCTCACTCCCAATGAGTATGTCTCTTGTCCCCCTGTACCTACACCTAGCCCAGAGGAAGCTATTGCATAAAATTGAATGTTGAATGTTATTGTTTTGTTATCACTTGTAGTCTGCAGCCTATCTTAAAGCCTATCGTGAAGGTGTCAGAGATCTGATGACACATCCGAGTGTAGTTAAAATCCCCTGGTTTCATTAAAACTCTCTTACAGAGGTTGCGTCTGGATATTTCCTGGCTTTTCCCGGAGCAATTGTGCTAGTTAGCTAGAGAAACGATTACAAATATTTATTGGGAAGCAGCAGCAATGGATATAGTGACCAATAGATCATAACCAAAGGGGATGATGGACGGAGTGTTGAACATTGCAAGCACTCACCCCTAGTCAACTGATCTGGGTTTAATCCATCATCATTCTTTAGCTCACTCCGCCACCCCAGTTCAGACATGGCCATATGCAAATCAGTCTGACCCTGTGCCTCATGGGAACAGTCCAGCCCGAACTGCCAAGCCATGTCTTCCCTGGACCGGAAACAAGCATCCTGGGACCGTTTTCTGGCTAATCAGCCGTCATCAGCCAGGCTAGCTTGAATCCAGTGGCAAAATGAGCAAGGGACCCACGTCTGGGCATACCCTGCCAACTTGGGGCGAACAGAGCAAAACCAAAGGGGATGATGGACGGAGTGTTGAACATTGCAAGCACTCACCGCCAGTCAACTGATCTGGGTTTAATCCATCATCCTTCTTTAGCTCACTCCGCCACCCCAGTTGAGACATGGCCATATGCAAATCAGTCTGACCCTGTGCCTCATGGAAACAGTCCAGCCCGAACTGCCAAACCATGTCTTCCCTGGACCGAAAACAAGCATCCTGGGACCGGTTTCTGGCTAATCAGCCGTCATCAGCCAGGCTAGCTTGAATCCAGTGGCAAAGTGAGCAAGGGACCCACGTCTGGGCATACACTGCCAACTTAGGGCGAACAAAGCAAAGCCAAAGGGGATGATGGACGGAGTGTTGAAGATTGCAAGCACTCACCTGCAGTCAACTGATCTGGGTTTAATCCATCATCAATCTTTAGCTCACTCCGCCACCCCAGTTCAGACATGGCCATATGCAAATCAGTCTGACCCTGTGCCTCATGGGAACAGTCCAGCTCGAACTGCAAAGCCATGTCTTCCCTGGACCAGAAATAAGCATCCTGGGACCGGTTTCTGGCTAATCAGCCGTCATCAGCCAGTGACTGGGGGTGAGTGTCTGAAAAATGTCAGCGCTCCGTCCATCATCTTCTTGTGTTTGCATAGTGACCAATAGCCCAGGCAGCCTCAAATTGTCTATTATTGATTTTAAATCATCTATGAGTTTTGACGTATCAATCGATGAAATTGAACCTTCTCTTGCACACAAACTGTATCTGCAGTTTAGATATGGTATCCTTTTGGTCAAATCCTTTATTTCTAATGGGGCAGCAGGGAGTGAGGCTAGTGATGGCCAATGCCCGGCATGTGGAGAGGGGCTGGGGAGGGGGAAGGATCACTGGAACACTTATTGTACTTTTGACCTCAATACTGTAGTTTGCAAGTGGATTGTTCTACTGTGCAAGAATCTTGGTACTAAGAGATACCAGGTTGCTTTTAGAATTTTGAGTACCAGTACATGCAGGTCCCATGTTTTCATTGTGGCAAAATTTCTCATGGCAACCTAGATAAGACTCTCCAAGTGTCCATAAGTCGTGGTCGCCACCTCCCGAGCAGCTATAATAGGGATGAAATAAGTGGACTGCTTTGCAAATTGTAAATGTGTTTAGCCTATAAACTTCCCTTCTTTGTCTTAATAATTTTATCTGTTTTATGACCACAGCTGGCATGTTTTTTTAATCTAATTTGCACTTTGTAAATTGTGTTATATTTTTCTACTTTCTTGATCTGTGTGATCGAAATAAAGTATTTTGACTGACTTTTATGATGTCAGTTTTTAGTCATTGTTCGCATTCACTGAGTAATATGCGATACTACTACAGAGAGGGGTCAGAGACTCTTGTGGCCATCTGCACATTGTATTTAGGGTGGATTTGGAAACAGTGTTAAAAAGAGCGCAGAGGGTGATCATGGCAAGAGGGTTGTTTTCTTTTGTGAACAAAACATTTTCTCACACCGTGACCTCATCTGCTTTAGTGTACTCTGACCAGAGATCTTGAAGGTTGCATGAAAGCTTTCTTTAGAACATAACAAATTGTGGGTATTAACCTGCATTGAGAGCAGGAGATCATTGATCCCTGGTGGCAATAAGGGGAAATACTCCTGTTGAGTGAAAACAGATGTTCTGCACTCAAGTGAAAACAGATTGCATATCTTGACAGTAAGGGTGGGCAAAATTAGGACTTCTCCTGGAGAGTTGGGTGAAGATTACAAATAGTGCATTTTCCAAAGGCTGCAAATGTTTGTAAACTTTGAAAAACTTTGCTTGTGCAAGAAAATCCTTGCAGAAATAGATTTACATGAAAAGTTTCTCACACAAACATTTTGAGAGAGAGGTTTCCTATTACGGATGATGTTTTGTTCTGTTGTATTTCCTGAAAAACATACTTTTGCAGAGTTTTATTTCCCACAGTTTCAATTAATTTTGCAGCGGAAATACTTTGCAGATTGACTGTTTATTTTATAGAACTATTGGCAATTTGTACGTCAGATCACAAACAGTAAGTGTACGTTGTGCACCAAGGTTTTGCGACCTACCTATAATTTTGCGATGAAACTTCTAGACCACTGTCTGCTTTTCCCCACTCCCCCCACCCTATGGATCACTACTTTATACCCAAAGGAGACACACTGCCTGATCTTAAAAAATGAAACTGAAAAGTTTAATTTCAATTTTTTTTTATGCATCCTGTTTTCCTTTTTACTATAAGCTCTATAACGTCATCAGCCCTTTACCTTCTGAAAGAAGTTTTAGGTCTTTTACTAGATGGACATGCTCACTTGCGAGCTGTTAAGCAGCTAAATGGGCTCTGCAAACATTAAAACCTGGTAAAGTGCCTTGGCAGCTCATAAATGATAGCGTGACATTTGAACTTTATAACTTGACTATTACCCAAAAAATGATGGACTAAAAGACGGCACTTACTTGAGGCGAAGGAAAGCACTCTGTTTTCTATAACAGAAGAGCAACATATAACATGAGGCCTTAGGTTTAAAACTATTTTGCGGTTGTAAAGGCTCCAATTTTGAGATTCTGCGAATACCACTGATTCACAAAATCGGAGCCTTTGCAACCACAAAATAGTTTATGGGTATGTTCAGAACCTATATTTATAACTCATTACCGAATTGCAAAAATAGCTTGCAGCTGCACACCGAATTGCAAATTGAAAGGTGCATAGTAAGGACGTCCCTTCCAATTTGCAATTTCTTATGGTATATATCAATGGTTTGCGACCGTAATTGCAGTCGCAATTCATTGATAGGTTGCTACCTACTCAAATGAGGTGGTAAACCACTTTTAAACTGAAAGAGGTCCCTTAGGGACCCCCTCCCGTTTGTCAATGCTGTAAAATAAAATTTTTAGGAGTAGACAGTGAGCAGATCTGTCCTTGACTGCGCCCCTTGTCCTCGCTGTGACTGCGAATCTTTCCCTGACTTCGGCTCCAGTGAATCAAGCCCCAATGCCATCCACAGCCACACCCGCAAAACCCCTTTTAGTGCCATCACCAACACCACCGGTGCACATATGAACGCCAATCCCGACCTCACTTACCCCGAAAGTGGAAGCAATGATGCTTTCAGATTTGTAGACCCACGCTCTACCGCCTAGCCCTAGACAATTTGCCCATCATGAATTTTAATTTTTAATTGGCTCTCATGAATTAAAAAAAGAATGCAAAAACAACAGGTTTACAAAGCATCCCTGAAAAAATATCAACATGCTGTTCGTAGAGTCCGGATCAATGACTTTGCATAGAGGATTAAGCAATCCTCAAACTCTACTAAGGAATTTGAGAATATTGTAAACTCCTTTATAAAGCCCGAGTTACCAGAGGCCGGTCCTCCCCCATCAGTAGAACATTGTGAACTACTTGCAAACTACTTTCTTGGAAAAGTGAGGAACATTTACGATGCTCTATCGGGTTCAGTAGGCCACAAGGGCAGGCCAGAAGGAATGCTTTTAGTTGATAGTCGTAGAACCGAACTTCCTACATTTCCACAATTGCTTAAAGAGGAAGGTATTAAAGTGGCAAGTTCAGTTAAATCATGTTCATCACTTGACCCTGCTCCAAAGGATGTTCTATTAAAAGGGAGAGATTTTATGTTTCCGCTTTGACAGATATATATAATCTGCCCCTGAAAAATTGCAGTGTCCCATAACAATGGAAACATGCCAAAATTCGCCCTTTACTTAGGAAACCCATGCTGGACTCTGAAGGGGCAGAAAACTACAAACCCATGTCATTACTCCCTGGAGTCATTAAGATTTTAGAAAAGACAATAAACAGGAGTTTCACAGAATACCTGGAAGCCAATAAAATCCTTCCCCTCACTCAAATAGGTTTCCTCTCAGGGTGCAGCAGTGTTAAAGGCCACTGAAGATCTTAAAATGGTCCTGGATCAGGGTAGCTCAGCGGCTTTGATCCTCCTTGATCTAAGTGCTGAATTTGATACTGTCTCCTATCGGATCCTACTCCACCCGGTTCAGCGACTAAATATCGAGGGACATAATATAGAATGCCCAAAATATCGACTTCAAAATATAGAAGTACAGAATGTAGAATGCCTATCTACAAACAGGTAAATACTAAAATATCGATTCCAAAATATAGAATGTTAAAATATAGTTAGCTAAAATATCGAATTTTTTAAATGTATTAAAAATAATATAAAAATAATTAAATATTAAAAACAATTAAATAAAACATACTTAAAATAATATAAAAAAGCTAAAAAAGTAAAAATAATAAATGTAATGTAAAAAAAAGTAGAGATTTTGTTGGATAGTGAGAACGTAAAAATTACTATTCCTGCACCAGTGAGTGCAACAGTTGGGAAAACGTTGGATAGCGTAGGGTTAAAAATTACTATTCCCACTCCAAAGAGTGCAACAGTAGGGAAAGCGTTGGATAGCGGGAGGGTAAAAATTACTATTCCCACTCCAGAGAGTACAACAGTAGGGAAAGCGCTGGATAGCGGGAAGGTAAAAATTACTATTCCCACTCCAGTGAGTGCAACAGTAGGGAAAGCGTTGGATAACGTAGGGGTAAAAATTACTATTCCCACTCCAGTGAGTGCAACAGTAGGGAAAATGTTGGATAGCGTAGGGGTAAAAATTACTATTCCCACTCCAAAGAGTGCAACAGTAGGGAAAGCGTTGGATTGTGGGAGGGTAAAAATTACTATTCCCACTCCAGAGAGTACAACAGTAGGGAAAGCGCTGGATAGCGGGAAGGTAAAAATTACTATTCCCACTCCAGTGAGTGCAACAGTAGGGAAAGCGTTGGATAGCGTAGGGGTAAAAATTACTATTCCCACTCCAGTGAGTGCAACAGTAGGGAAAACGTTGGATAGCGTAGGGGTAAAAATTACTATTCCCACTCCAGTGAGTGCAACAGTAGGGAAAGCGTTGGATAGCGGGAGGGTAAAAATGACTATTCCCACTCCAGAGAGTGCAACAGTAGGGAAAGTGTTGGATAGCGGGAAAGTAAAAATTACTATTCCCACTCCTGAGAGTGCAACAGTAGGGAAAGTAATGATTTAATATTAAAATAAGATTAAATGAATTATCAATACCAATAAAAAATTAATAACAAATAATTACCAATTAATGAAAATAAATTACCATTGAAAAAAATGAATTACCAATTAATAATTAATGATCAATTATCAATACATATAAATAAAAAATATTTACTTTATTACAATTAATTTACTTCCCACCCAATTCCCCTATAAACCCACAACCCACTCCCAATAATAAAAAATACAATTAACATTATCAATTAATCAATTAATAAAAATTAATTATCAATTAATAAAAATTAATTACAATTAATAAATTAATTACCAAGTAATAATTATATCAATTAATTATCAATACACATAAATAAAAATTTAAATTTACTTTATTACAATTAATTTACTTCCCACCCAATTCCCCCTATAAACCCACAACCCGCTCCTAATAATAAAAAATACAATTAACATAATTATCAATGAATCAATTAATAACAATTAATTACCAATTAATAAAAATTAATTACCAATTCATACAAATTAATTATCAATCAACTAATTAATACATATAAAAAAATATTTAATTTACTATAATTAAATTACTTCCCACCCTATTCCCCTATAAATCCACAACCCGCTAAGGAATTAGATTACACAAAAATTAAATTACATAACATGCATTACTTTAAAAAAATGTAACATATATTACAAAAATAATACATAATTTTAACACATATACTACCATACATAACACAAATAACACCCCAAAAAAAATCGATATTATGGAAATCTATATTTTTACATTCGATATCATGGAAATCAATATTTCATACCCCAGTTTCGATATTTCTGTCCTATCTATATTTTGGTAATTCGATATTCTGTGCTATCTATATTTTAGAGTCGATATTCTGTCCTGTCTATATTTTGGATTCTATATTTTGGTTGTTTACCACTCCACCCATTGAAAGAAGTACGCATTACGAGGAACGCCTTAAAACGACGTGCCTCCTTTATGGAAAACCGAAGTTTTAAAGTGAGTAATGGGTCTTTCCTCTCATCTAGCCATCAGTCAAACTGTGTGGTGCCACCGGGCTCTTCTTTAAGCCTCACGCATTTCAATGTGCATGTCCGCCCTTTGTCTGATATAATCAACTTTTCTGGCTTTACGATGGTATCTTACACAGATGTAACCTGGATGATTGTTTCTTTATCACAGACATAGGCTCCACCCCCATGAGACTTAACAGCTGTCTAGAAAAGGTCTCCAAATGGATGGCAGCTAGCTGCCTAAAGCTAAATGGGGAGAAAACTGAGGTTTTGGTGGTTGGCAACAACGCAACCCTCTGACCAGATAAGCTGGCCTCATTCTTTAGGAGAACGCCCACCCCCCCCCCCCCCATGTTGGTAAGGTGCTTAGGGATCACTTTGGACAAACATCTTTCCATGGCATCCCAAGTAAAGAGGGTGTCTGGCAACTGCTTCGGTATCCTGAGAGCCTTAAGGAAAACTCTGATGAAATGGCTTGTGATGGAGTCACGAAGAATTGTGATCAAAGGATTGATTCTTTCTCGCCTCAACTATGGCAACTCGTACCTAGGCAGCCCATTGTCAGTCATCCATAAACTTCAAGTCATTTAGAACGCTGCTGTTCGAATATTGTTAGGCAATCCTAAAATAGTGGCAGCCAGTGCAACACTGAAAAGTCTACACTGGCTGCCCATAAGTTGCAAAGTACAATACAAGGTATTATGCATCACACATCGGGCAAAATGTTAAAGTGCGTCCACGAGTTCTCCATCAAGTGGTCCCTTCCCACTGGACTGACAGGGCTCTCAGGTCCAGCAACCTTGAACTTCTTTCTGTTCCCAGTTAGAAGAGGTAGAAGTGGATGTCGCTCCTTCACATTTCTGGCACTCAAACTCTAGAACTCTCAGACGATCAGCCTCAGAATAGACAACAACTTCATGAGTTTTAGAAAGAAACTAAAAACCTACCTGTTCCCCTAATCTTCTTTAATTTCCCTTACTCCAGCAAGTATTGAATGCGCAGGGAAGCCCGTGGTCGGGTAGCCAGGCACTGTATAAAACAGGTGAATAGAATAAATATAATGTACCATACTACGCCCCACATTATCATTTAGACAGTCTTGATGTTATGTTATGTAATTATAATTTGTATAGCACACTAATACCCGTGGGTGTCTAGGCGCTTCCGGTTCTGCATACTGTGTCAGGAAGAGCTAGTTTCTAAAAAGCCATGTCTGGAGTTGTTTCCTAAACTCAAGAAGGGAGGGAATCCTCCGAAGATAAAGTGGAAGGGAGTTACATTCCTTAATGGTATTGTAGCTGAAACTCCTCCCACCCCAGTTTGTCCTTTTAAATCTGGAAGTGGGCATCAAGTTGGCATTGGCCGAACGTAAAGGTCTATTATGAGAATACTAGCTGAAAATGTCCCAGATAATTTGTGGGCCTTCTCTGTGCAGTGCCTTATGTGCAGTGCAGAAAGCCTTGAATTTAACACGCTTACCAACTGGCAGCCAACACAAGTTATGGATACCTGACCTGATGGACTGATATTTGGGAACATCCAGGACTAATCTGGCGGTGGCGCTTTGCACCGCCTGCAGCCTTCTGAGTAGGTTGGATTGGAGGTTGATATATAGACCTTTGCAATAATCCAATTTTGATAAAACCAGGGAGGTCATCACTGTTTTTCTGGTGTTTTGGGGAATAAATGGTTGAATCTTGCATAAGGTTCTCATGGTAAGCTATGAGGAAGACACAGCCTTAGAGACCTGGGACTTAAGATTAAGTTTCTCGTCTATAATGACCCCAGGATGTTTAGCTTTGGCTACTGGTGTGGGAAGGGGGCCAAGGGTGTCTGGCCACCAAGCTGGCGACAACGGTGGAAAAAGGTTCCAAACAACACCACCTCAGTTTTGCTTGAGTTCAACTTCAAACAGTGCTTACTCATCCAGTTGCTCAGTGTGATCATACAGTCATTTAGTTTGAGGGAGTAGTTAACTTCCTTATCCACGGTAGAAATTACCAACTGGGTGTCGTCGGCACAGGAAGTAGGGATTAGGCCAAAACTTCTAATCAGAGGAGTGAGTTCGGAAGCATAAATGTTAAAAAGCGTTGGGCTCAATAAGGAGTCCCGCGGAACCCACAAGGCAAGACAAAAGGTGCTGACTTAAAATCGCCTAGGTGTACTGTTTGGGTTCTATCTGATAAAAATGATGTTAAAAGGGAGAGGGCCTTTACTCCTATACCTATGGCTTTTAGTCGTTGAAACAGAAGTGTATGGTCCACGGTATCAATCGAGCAGAATGAGAGCTGCCGACCCTCCGCCATCCAGTGAAGTGCGAATTTCCTCCGTGGTCTTTATCAGAGCCATCTCAGTGCTATGACTAGCTTTGAATCCCCGAAACCGGTCCTAGAATGCTTGATTCCGGTCCAGGGAAGACATGGCTTGGCAGTTCGGGCTGGACTGTTCCCATGAGGCACAGGATGAAGACTGATTTGCATATGGCCATGTCTGAACTGGGCTGGCGTGGTGAGCAAAATAACGATGGATTAAACCCAGATCTGTGACTATGGGTGAATGTTTTGCCAATGTGCAACATTCCGTCCATCATCTTGTGTGTTTAGCTTTGAACCCAACCTGGCTCTGGTCTGGGATTTGATTGTCTGCAATAAAAGTGGAGAGTTCAACATTTATTATATTCTCAAAATGTTTCGCAGGAAAAGGGAGAATCGTGATAGGACGGTAATTGCCCGGGTCCGTTATGTTCAAGTTGTTTTTTTTAGAAGCGGCAATATACAGGCCTGTTTCCACATGGTAGGAAAAAGTCCTTGCGAAAGCATCTGATTAAACATCCTAGATAACTGCAGACTAATAAGATAGCTGATGTTTTATGGGATCCTAGGAGGACAGGGATCATCCGGAGATTCTGATTTGGCCGTTGGAAGAAGCATAGCTATTTGAGTTGAAGATGTAAGGGTAACATTTAAAAAAGACGCTTTGACACTGGCTTCCTGTTCTATAACATTGGTGTTAGATTTGTGGTTTGCAAACTGATCATGTATTTTATCCACCTTTATTTTAAATGAGTGAAGCAAGTGTGTTGCAAAAGTCTTGGTTACAGTTGACGGAATCATCTTTTGTAACTATAGCCAGGTTCTTTATGGTCTTAAAAAGTTCTTTGCTGGAGTTACCATCCTTCTCTATTTGCAATGTGTAGTATTGGCTCTTCTCAGCAATTAACTTTTTATTATAGTGTGCCAGCATGGATTTATACTGATCTTTTTCTGGTGCTGGTGTCTGGTGACAATCAATATGATGAGGGCAATATTTTGATAACCTTCAGGATGGCTGATCTAACAAGACATTGGACTCTCCTCAACAAAGCCAACCATGGCTACAGAACACTGCATCACAGTGACTGGATGACAGGATGACTTCATCACACAGATTTGAGAGGTGGCTGAGTAACTTAACCTTATCCTGCTGACACAAAAAGTCAAAATAACTCTCCAAACAGAGGTCTTTAACACCTCACAATCTACTCAGGAACCTCTGTTCTCCTTTAAAAAGGCTTTAACCAACGTGCTGGTGTGCACCTGGAGAAAACCATGATCTTGCCTCCTCAATAGAGAGGTGGTGTGGTGGCATAGACCAGCTCCAAGAGATCCGGACTCCCCATTGAAGCATCCCACCCCAGCGAGTACAATCGTCTAGGCATGAACAAGCGATAGAGCCCCAATGCATTCCCTACCACACCGCCTGACAGGAAGTCAAAAAGAATGTTGACATTCATTAAACAAAGGTTTCTGCACTAACCCCTGGACATGCCACCTGCACCATAACTCATCCTGGGGACCACTTGTCCTTCCTGCATGTAGAGGTTCAAACTCTCTTTGCCAACAGAGACCTAGAGAGGGTGCTGGAATCAGAGCTCTGGACTGATTGCTACTCCACTTACTTTCAGGTGCCGAAGAAGGATGGCGGACTCTGTCCCATTTTAGATCTTTGAACTCAGAACTTGTTTCTCCGGAAGGAGAAGTTTAAAATGCTTACCCTGCCCCAAGTTCTATCTGCCCTGGATCCAGGATATTGGATGGTAATGCTGGATTTGCAGGACGAATAGTTTCACATCCCTGTCCCAACAGATGTTTCCTGCAGTTTCTGGAAGGCCAGGAGCACTTTCATTTCACTATGCTTTAGCCTCACCAGCAAAACTTGAGTGTTCACAAAGGTGTTTGTAGTGGTCGCAGCCCAACTGTGGAGGTTGGGAATACCACTTTTCCCATACCTCGACGACTGGCTGCTAAAGACGGACTTGCCTGAGACAGCTGCAAGCCATCTCCAGACAACGTTCCCAAGTCACAATGGCTCCTCTTCATCTGAGCCATCCTGGACATGGTGCTTATTTGAGCCTTCCCTCTGCCTCAACGAGTTCAGGACATTCAAGCTCTGATCTAAATGTTTCAACCCTTATCCTTTGTCTCAATTAGAGTGGCTTTGAGGCTTCTGGGACTCTTGACCTCCTGCATCGTGCTTGTGGACCATGCAGGGTTGCACATGTGGGCTCTACAGTGGATCTGAAGTCTCAGTGGGCTCAACATCAAGAAAACCTGTTGGAGTCCTTCCAGGTGTCGAAGGAGATCTACTTCAAGCTGACCAGTGGCAGACCCGTTTCCTACTCCATCCATAGCTTATGGTTGTGACAAATGCATCATTGCTGGTTTGGGGAGGACATCTGGAAGAGGTGGAGATCAGAGGAATCTGATTTCTGATGGAGGCTCACCTCCACAACAACTTTTTGGAGTTGCGAGTGATCTGCCTGGCAGTGAAAACATTCTTCCCATCAAAGGGAAGAGGGTCACGGACAACATTACCGCCATGTAGTATAGAAACAAAAAGGGCAGAGTGGAGTTGTTGGTCCAGTGCGAGAAGGATCTGCACCTATGGTAGAGTTTGAAGTTTCAGGGCATCTCACTGATTTCCCACCTGGTAGGATTAGGTCAGGGTGGACTACCGCATCCGGCATTGCCTAGTGGATCACAGTTGGAAGTTATACTTGAAGGTGGCACATGACATCATCCAGGAATGGGAATAACCCTGTCTCAATTTTTTTCACCACTGCAGAGAACATGCAGTGTCAAAATGTTTGCACGTTGGAATTCCCAAGGCAGTGCTTCCTCAGAGATGCCTTCTGCTAGCATTGGGGGTCGAGACTTGTGTATGCCTTTCCATGCCTCCCTTTGCTGCCAGGGTACTCAAGAAGATCAATAACGACCCGGTCCAAGTCATCCTAGTGGCTCAAGACTGGGCGAGGAGAGTGTGGTACCTGGAACTTCTGACCATGAGCACAGGCTCTCCAATCCGGCTGCACTTTTGGGAAGACCTCCTGTTGCAGCAACAGGGATTAATCTTGCAGCCGAGCCTGCACGATTTGCTCCTACAGTTGATGGCAAACAATCTTTCTCTAGACGTGGTTGGTGTCATCTTGGCAGCAGGATGTCCATCAATCAAATCAATTAATGCAGTATGCTGGGAGAAGTTTGTTGTCTGGTGCTCTTCCCAAACAATGGAATAAATGGATGTGCAGCTATTGGAGGTTCTCCTGTTTTGTTAAGTCATTATCCCAGCAAGACCTTGCTGTGGCAACAGTTAAAGTTGACCTCTCTGCCCTTTCGGCCTTCGTACGTTAACCTGACCAGCTATCTCTCTTCAAGTCACCATTTTTTAAAGGGGCTGGTCCATATGTTCCTGTCAACTCCGTTTGGTATGCCACAGAGGAACTGTGAATGCTAGAAATGTCCGTTCACTCGACTGACATTTCTAAATTTGGCAGTCAGGACCTCCGCAAGGGCGACAGGGTAAAACTGAACTGTGTTCCTTGAGGGTGGTGTACAGGGTGAATCCAAGTGACTTGGCATTCAGTGGAAGTAAGGGTTTGAAGCCATCCTGTCATTGAGTCAGGCTTGTAGTGTATATTGTCTCAGCAAATAACAGGAATTCTGCCCAGTAGAACTGAGGGCTGAAGCACTGATTGTGCCACCCACATAAGCAGCCTGTAAATGTAACTCTGGCCTGCCATTGCAGAGCCTGTGTGCAGTCTAGTACTGCCATGTTGACCTGGCAAGTGCACCCACTTGCCAGGCCCTACCCTTCCTTTTTTTTACATATTAGTCACCCCTAAGGTAGGCCCAAGGTACCCCTGTTGACAGGGTGCAATGTATGTGAAAGGTAGGACATGCCCTGGTGTGTGTGGCATGTCCTGATAGTGAAATACTGCCAATTTCATTTTTCACTATTGCAAGACTACCTGTTCCCATAGGATAGAATGGGGAGTTTGCTTATAACACCTTATAAACATAACTACCCCTGGGAACAAGGTAAGAAAACAAAGTTTAGTATGCCTGAACTCAAAATGTTAAAATGCATCTTTTAGTGACGGTGATTTTTATATTTTGTGTTTGAAAATGCCACTTTTAGAAAGTGGGTATTTACTTGCTTAGCCATCCACTGTGCCTCTGCTAGGTTTGTGTATTGCATGTCTGACTTTTAGATGACAGGTGCTGGGGAGGAGCAGTGGCTCCAGAGAGCCTTATGAGTCCGAGCTTGGCTGAATAGACCTGGGCTGCATTTAGAGTAGGGGGAGGAGATGTCCTTTCACCTGAATGGGCCTGGTCTGCCAAGGACAATGCTGTCTCCTCCTCCTGCCAGGAAGCTGCACCAGAGAGAACAGAACCGGTTTTGACCTAGCACAGGGCTTCTCTGCCACCAGAGAACAAAGGATTTTGTAGTATAAATATTGGGACCCAGAACTTTAGATCACTTCTGGGAATCAAGAGGATACTTTGCCAAGGAGAAGAGCCGGAGAAGCTGAGGAGGAATACTGTCCCTGTGCTATTTGCTGTCTGGGGTTAGCCTGTGGTGGCTACTTGCTGTCAAGGAAAGGAGAATCGGACTTTGCTGTTTGCTGTGTCCCCTGCTTGAAGAAGATCTCCAAGGGCTTGAAACTGAGCTTGCCTCCTGTTCTGAAGTCTCAGGGACACAAAGACTTCACCACTAGCTCCCCTGAACTGCCTTGCTGGGAGTTCTGACCTGCGAAGAGGTGCCTGCTGTTGTTTTGGACCTCTAGAGACTGTTTTCCGCTGGGAGCTGGACAATCAACGCAGCACCGAGAAGCATGACGCATCCGTACTTGTTTCCGACGCATTGCTGAAAAATCCGTCGCAGCACCTGCCGAGGCGCATTGAGTCCAAAGTCCGAGATCACTGCATCGATTCCGATGCAAGCTCTGCTGTGTGGCTGCAAGAATCCATGCATCGTCCCAGATTGTCGCATCGCATCGAGGCGCCAAGTCTTTCGCATTGTTGGGGGACGCAGTAAGAAACTGATGCATCACCTCCCCACACAGTAAGAAACCAACGCATCACCTCCTCTCCGGTAAGGAACCGACGCATCTCCTCCCCCGGAGCAAGGAACTGATGCATCACCTTCCCTGAGTGTAAGGAACCGATGCATCACCTTCCCTGCCACCCGTTTTGTTTGTTTGTGTGACGCATCCAAGGTACTTTGTGTGAAAAGTGTTACATCTGCAATTGCTCTGAACTGAACTATTTCTACCATTTGAAAGTCATACTTTTATTACTGTATTGTGTACCTTTGTCATTTTGGGTTCTGTTTGGTATAGATAAAGATTACTTATTTTTCTAAACTGGTGTGGTGTCCATTTGTAGTGCTTTCACTGTATTACTGTATGTGTTCACAAATGCTTTACACACTGCCTCAGAGATAAGCCTGCTCGTGCCAAGAAACCAAGGGGGTGAGCAGGGGTTATTTTAGAAGTTTATCCCCCTTACCCTGACTAGAAGCAAGGGCCCTATTTGGGCAAAGGTTCCTACCTCGTCCAACTAGAGACCCCATTTCTAACATTGACAATGAATGGTAGGTGAGTGATTGATTGCCAGTGGTTGGCGAGATCATCAGCGTCTAGTGGAGGTTTTTTTAGGAGTGGAAAAATCTAGATTATCTTGAGAGCTTCTGGGAAGATGCCTTGATTGAGTATGGCATTGACTATGGTAAGTAGGAGTAAGAGAGCCTTTACAGCCTATCCTTGTTTCCTTTTACAACTCATCAGTATATTTGCTACATAACATAATTGGTCCAAGGTATAATAGCTGTGCAACTGTTACCTGAAAATTATCGGCAAGGTACTTTTAAACAAAGCTTCTTGATTCATTTCTTCGATAGACTGTATGTTATTGTCAGGTCACCATCTCTGAAGGGTTAGGGGGGACTTTTCGACTCACTACTGGATCTCTCTGCAGCATTTAAGATTGTGGAACAAAGGTTGCTGTTGACACAGCTGATCAATGTTTGTGGGCTAAAAAAACCCGAGTTATGGTGGTTACACTCTTTACTGTCGGATCCTGTGTAGACGGTGAAACAAAGATCTTTACCCCACTCCAGGATACCAAAGGTGTGGGGCTGGACACTGTCATTAGTGTTGCTTAATGTATTCAACCAGCCTCTTCTAAACTTGACCACACAACAAAGGCTGTTGTTTCTGTTCTACGCCAATGAAACTGCTTCAGATCTAAGTTAATGACCAGACAAAGTATGAAAATCTACAACACTGTCTTGCTCAAATCAAGAACTGGATGAATGCCAGCTGGTTGTTTCAGCCTAAAAAGCAAACTCTCCAACACTATCACTAGAGGTGCTGCACCTGAACTACTTGATCAGGATCCCAAGCCTAGGCACAATGTTAAAAACTTGGGAGTAAATTTAGTGACTTGGAATTGAAAGCACAGATTGGTGAAGCGACACAAAGCATTTTCTTACAACCTTCTCTTCTGCAGCTGATATTTAATATCCTCCCCTCTCAATATCAACCAACACCACTTCGCAAAGAGGTTAGAATGATTGGTTTTGCATCAATTTCAGCATCCTCACATTTCTCCACAGGTAGTTTTTGGCAAGTCAGTCCTGCTGAAATGTACTAGGGGTGCTAAAGTGCATGATTCTGCATGTCACTCTCCATTTTCAGTGGAGCAATTTGTAATTAGTGGTATTTATCACACCTTGTAAGTTCTGAACTCTGAAATAATGGTTTTTATCTGGTGCGATTGTTACCTCAAATGCACCCTGGCCACTCATAATGAGGACCTTTGCAGGAATCCGTGAACAACTCAAAATCTGGTGGCATGATTAGTCATAATTTTGATCACAATGCATAGAAGCAAATATTTACACCAACTACAAACTCAAGACAATCTTAATGTCAAAATCCTATTTCTGATCTAAAAAATGTTGCCAAAGCCGTGGATGGGATATTTGATTCCCCTAATTCACCCTGAAGTCCACACCAGACAACTACACTCTGACTGAAAGAAATTTACTCTTCATCATTAGGTGTCAGAGGGACTTTCTCTTGTGTAGGTCTCAGATATTAGAATGCCTTTCCAGGGATATACTAGTCAGGAGATCCACTATCTCAGATACCAATCTATAATCAAATCCCTCCTTGTAAATGAATTGTTAACTTAATGAACACATTATGGCAGGTAGACTATAATGGAGAGCAGCATAAAAGGACACAATATCTATTGTGTGTTATATAAACCTATCCCAATCATCCATTCATTTATTTATCCCTCAAATCATCTTGTGTCCTCATAGCTCCTTCTGCCACTAAAGTCAGCGTCGCTGTAAATACAACTTTGTTCATTGGCAAATAAGTTCTGAAGCAAAAAATCTCTGAAACTTGGAAAGAAGATAGTTTAAGCAAGAACAAATGAATTAAAAGACATATTGTACGTTGCATCAAAGAGAAAGTTTATTGAAATGAACAAAAAGGCAAGCAGGTGTAAAAAGGAGACCATCCCCACAACCTAAAAAAGAAACACACAATAGTGGATTGAAAAGGAACAGCACAGCAAACGTTTCCGGATGGAAGGTTCTTGTACCCTCTTTCAAAATATGTTCCAGTGATAATAATGTATTGTCACGATGGTTTCAATTGATAATACACTCACCAGTAACTATGTGTGATTCAATTTGAAACTTAGTGACATCCATAAACTGAGTACCCTCTGTTGTGGCACCTGCTCAAACCTGTGATGTCACCAGTTCTGCACTAGGATGATCTTTTTCAAGGTGAAAATCAAAAAGGGCGCTCTTGTTAAGAGAGTAGTACACAAGAGCTCTAATTTAAGCATGTGGATAAAGTGCAAAGCAGTCCAGAGAGCGTATAGTAACTCTGATGTTCTCCATTATCTGGAATCCTTTCCTCACATGTTCCATTGGCTGGGTCTGCAACATTCAACTCCTCCTCAACATTCATTGATGGTCATGTACCTGTCTTTTTGTGCTGACCGGTTTGCCATCAACTCTGTAAATGTTATGACCGTGTTGTCCTGGCAGGCTCTGAAAAACAAAATATGGAGCAAGTTAGGATGGTTCAATCTAAAATGCAGGGACCATAGAGTAGGGCAACACAGGTGTTTGAATCAGCCATGCAGTAGGGTTTGCTATCTGTAAGTTAACGGGACTCAGCCCTGCTATCAGTGAGTTGGCTTTGTGTACTGTATTAATTAGGCCTAGGTGAAATGTAAATTACGACAGTGAAATCACCAAATTCCATGTGAAATTCCCAACATTTCCTGAAATTTTGTATTATTAGATTTTTTGCATTTGTTTCCTGCAGGGCACTAAGGGCCAGATGTAAGATGGGATTTTGCTTGCGCACACAGGTTTGTGACATGTTTGCACATGCCAAATCCCTGTGGGCCATGTACTAACACTATTTTGAGAGTCGCAAAAAATAGCGACTCTCAAAATAGTGTTTAGCGACTTCCAATAAGAAAGGGGCGTCCCAAGGGTGCCCCTTCCTAATTGCGACTTGCAGCCCTATGTAAGGACTACATCCAATGGTCGTACATCTGGCCCCAAATTGCATAGAACATTTCTTGTGTTGGCATCTCAAGTGGCTTGTTTCATGAGGGAATAGAGTCCAGACACAGGACCTATGCACACGGTGTCACTGGAACCAAGCTATAACTGGTTGGTGATCCCTACCAGAGCGAACCAGTCCTAGCTTGCGTGTGTTCCGCTTCAGGGATGACCTGGCTCGACAGTTCAGGTTTGACTTTTCCCATTGGAGCAGGATCAAGACTGATTTGCATATGGCTGAGTCCAAACTGAGATGGCATGGGGTGAAAAATGTCTATAGATAGGTATTTGGCCCGAGTAATTTCCAGTGCCTGAGATTAATTCAAGCATCCCATTCATAAATCTCTGTATTCTTTAGTGCACCTCTCTAAGTGGGACTTGTATGCCCAGACATTGGTCCTGTGCACGCTGTGTCACACTGTGTCACTGAAACTAAGCTATGCAGGGCTGATGAGCCATAATCAGGTCGGAGACGGTCCTAGGTTGCTTGTGTTCCTGTTCAGGGAGGAACTGGGCTGACAGTTCGGGCTGGACTGTTCCCATTCAAGCAGGATCTAGACTGATTTGCATATGCTGGTTCCAAACTGAGGTGGCAGAGTGTCCAAAGTAACGATGAGTTGGGATGCGGCCCGAGTAATTACCAGTGGCCGAGATTAATTTGAACATCCCATGTGTCACTGTATGTACCCTATTACTGGAGTGGCACACATACTACATGTTAGCAAAGAGAGAGGGAAGTAGATTTGTATGCGGACCCAAGTACTAACTTTAAAAGGGAGTTTAGCAGGTTAAGATTGTAGAGTTGCTCTGCCTAACTCATGATTGATTTGATTTGATTTGATTTTAGGTTTTCTAGAGCGCGCGGCTACCCTAGGGCATCCCGGCGCTAAAAAAAGACCACGGTACTGAGGGAAGGAAGGGTCAGGAAGACGAGCTCAGGGGAAAAGTAGGGTCTTTAGGCGTTTCCTAAACCTGAGGTGGTTATGTTCTTGCCTCAGGGAGAGAGGAAGGGCGTTCCAAAGTCTAGGAGCATTATAGGAGAACAGGCGACCGCCTGTTCTGGCCTTCCTAATTCTAGGGACATTGGCGAGGGAAAGAGAGTTAGATCTTAATTGTCGACTTGAATGTTGTTGAGTCACGAGTGTCCTAAGAATGGGAGGGCCTTCGTTGTGCAACATTCTATGAGTAATGCACAGGGTCTTAAATTTGACCCTCTCCTTTACTGGCAACCAGTGCAGGCTTCTGAGAGCTGGTTTGGCCGAATTCCTCGCTGGGGTTCCTGTGAGGATTCTAGCCGCCGCATTCTGTGCGCATTGAAGTCTATGGACAACCGAGGCTGGGGCCCCCAGATACAGGACATTTCCATAGTCCAATCTGGAGTTCACAAGCCCCTGCATCAGGAGTTTCCTGGACTGGAGCGGGAGTAGATGTAAAATCTTTCGAGCCATCTTTATCAGGCCGAAACAGGTTCCCGCCGTTTTTCTCGCCTGAGTTTTGAAGCTTAGATCCTGATCAAGCCATATCCCTAAGCTCTTGACTTCGGATTTGGGAATCGGTGGCGTTCCCATGCATGGTGGCCAGGGAAGGGATATGGGGATTTTGTTGGAGGTTCCCAAGAGGAGTATTTCAGATTTCTCCCCATTCAGTTTTAACCTGGATTCGCACATCCATTGATGCACCTTCTCCAGGCAACTGCTCAGATTGGACAAGGCGTTGTCTGGTTGGTTAAGGGAGACGACGAGCTGAGTGTCGTCAGCATACATTATTGATTTAATGCCAAATGGCTTAACAACATCCTCAAGGGGAGCCATGTAAACATTAAAAAGTGTGGGGCTCAGGGAGGATCCCTGAGGCACACCACACTTAAGAGGCTGAACATTAGAGACGGAATACCCGTCAACAACTTGAAAGGACCTGTCTTTGAGAAAGGATGAGATCCAGGCCAAAGCGGAATCCGCCACTCCTATCAGACCAAGGCGCTGGACAAGGGTTGCATGGTCCACCGTGTCGAAGGCGGCACTCAGGTCGAGGAGGATCACTGCCACTGATCCTCCTGCGTCCATTATGCCCCTAGCTTCTTCGACCACGGCTAACAATGCGGTGTCAGTCCCTTGTCCTGGTCTAAAGCCTGTCTGGGACATGCGGAGAAGATGATTGGTCTCTAAAAATTCCGAAAGTTGTTGGTTTGCTACTCGTTCGGCTATTTTACTCATAGCCGGTAGCAATGAGATCGGTCTAAAATTAAAAGGATCAGTGGGATCTAAGTGCGGTTTTTTTATGAGAGCCTTGACTGTGGCTTTTTTCCAGTTCGCCGGGACTATACCATTTTTAAAGGAGGCGTTGATCAGATTGGTAAAAAAGGGGGCAATAGTGGGAGCAACTAGCTTCAATTTACTAATGGGGGCTGGGTCTGATGGGGAACCGCTTTTGACTTTCTGTAGAACGTTCAGAATCGTTTCAATGGAGATTTGGAAGAAAAAGGTTAATCTTGGGGTGTCTTGAAGGGGAGAGGAACCAAGGCCTGCTTGTGCAGTAGAAGGAGCTGGAAGGGAGGTCAGGATTTTAGCAATTTTTGCCGAAAAGAAATCTGCCATTTGGTTACATTTTGCCCCATCCAAGTCTGGGGATGATGGAGGGTCTTGTATTTTTGTGAGGAGTTTCACTATTCGGTAGGTCTCTTTCGCGGAATTAGCAGCTGAGGCTATTTGCTCCTCAAAGTAGGAGGCCTGCGCAGTTTTTAATGCGTTTTTATAAAGCCTAATATGGGTTCTATAATCGTTTTTGTCATCTGTGTTCCAGTTCTTTCTCCATTGGCGTTCAAGCCTTTTGCCTTTCCTTCTTATTTCGCGTAGTTCTTCAGAGAACCATGGTAGTTTGGACGATTTCCTACTGGATGGGAGAGTTTTAAGTGGTAAGACTGAGTCGAGGGAGTCATTTATCCAGTTATGAAGTTGGATTTCAGCTGACGAGGGATTAGGGTCTACTATAGGAAGAGTGGAAGTCAGAGCGTGATCCCATAGGATTGTGTCCAGTTTTTTCCAGGGACGAGAAGGGACTCGGGGAAGGGGGGTGTCAGACGGTTTACCTGGAAGTTGAAGTTTAAAAGGGACCAAAAAGTGGTCTGACCAGGGAAGGGGCAGAGGGGTTTGTACGGAGAGTTTGGAAAGGTTGGAAAAGATGGGGTCCAGTAGCCGTCCTTTCGTATGGGTGGGTTCATTGTTGAGTAGTTGAAGATTATGGGAAGCCAAATTGGCTTGTAAGTCAGTGGCGAGTTTGTTACCTTGATCATTGAAGTGGAGATTTAAGTCTCCGAGGATTGTGAAGTTTGGGGTCACACAAGCAAAAGAGGAGATGGCGTCCATGAGTGAGTCTATGAAACACCCTACCTGTCCCGGGGGGCGGTAGATTAGGGCCCCAGAAAGTGTCGTAGATGGCGGCAGGTGAAGGGAGAACAGAACATTTTCACTATCTAAAATGGGGCTATCTTTAAACTGGCATGAGAGATTGTCACGATAAATGATCGCAATACCCCCTCCAATACCCTTCGGTCTATTTAGGGTTTTAATGAGGTATCCGGGAGGAAGTGCTTGATTGATGTCCGGATCCGTGCTAGGGGAAAGCCACGTTTCTGTTAAGAACAGGACGTCTAAGTCCGACTCTGATAGTAATAGGTGAATTTCTGTCTGGTGCTTTGGGAGTGACCTACAATTAAGCAGGGCCATCTCAATATATACTGGTTCGGGTTGGGGGGATGGGGATAACCTGCAGTCGCAGTTTGGGCAGCCAATAGGATCGGTTTCCAGAATGATAGTTCCATTACATCTGGTGTTTAATTGTTCCCTGAGCTGGTATAGAGTATCTAGTGAATAGTTCAATCGAGGGCAGGTATGACCAGCCTGGGGTATGGGCTCAGGGCTCGGTCTGGCGCGGACGGGCGCAGACGGGCTTACCTTAGGCGCGCCATCGGCGCGCCCGCTGCGCTCGTCCGCTGCGCTTCCTGGCGAGGCACATGATTTATAATGGAGAGAAGAGGCGTCAAGGGGGCGTGGCCACCTGAGGTGGGCGTGTCTCTCGTCGCGCCTCGCCCTCGAGAATGGCGGTGGGAGAGTGACAAGCGTTGCAGCGATGAGCTCGCTGTTCGTGGACTGCGAAGTGCAAGAGGTGAATATTTTAAAAAAACAAAGTATCACACACAAGATTTTTAAAAGAAATGTCTCAATCACTCCCGGCTTCCGCCTCAGGAGTCTCGTGGGTCTTAGTGTCGCGCTTTCCAGCTGCGCGCACTATTTATACTATTATCAGGGGGCGTGGCCACCTGAGGTGGACGTGTCTCTCGTCGCGCCTCGCCCTCGAGAATGGCGGTGGGAGAGTGACAAGCGTTGCAGCGATGAACTCGCTGTTCGTGGACTGCGAAGTGCAAGAGGTGAATATTTAAAAAAAACAAAGTATCACACACAAGATTTTTAAAAGAAATGTCTCAATCACTCCCGGCTTCCGCCTCAGGAGTCTCGTGGGTCTTAGTGATGGGGCCTAAGGTGTTTTACTGGGTGCTGGACTGTAACACACTTCGCTGGACTTTGTGTAGAATGTCCCTTTTGACTAGGGATTGCCGCCAGTGGTATGACGCCTACCGCACCAAGGTGGCCTCCCACCAAACACCCCATCTGTGGAAGCTCATTCCCTCTCCAGACATTCAGATCTCGGCGCAGTATCCCATAAAGACAGAGCAGTGCCGCAACTACCATCTTTCTCTGATTCAAAGACCACTCCATTGGTTGGGTCGACCTTCTGAAGTGTGCTTAGGGCCTCAGTGAGAAGTAGGAAAGTGCTGTCCACTGTCCATTGAGGTAGAAACTTGCTCCCTTCATCTACACAGCCATATAAAGTTTAGCATAAGTCTGATTCATCGATGGGTATCATTGTATTTTACCTGGAAGCCTGGGCAGTAGTTAAAGGAGTCTAGTTGAGACCAGCAAAGGACACAGAAAACAGTTTAATTATGTTCGTTTTCAGTAATTTGGTAACACCCGAAGGTGATCTGCTTAAGGTTGTTGCCTTACTGTAGTAAGGACTCCCTTAATACGTACATACATTGTTAAGTTAGCATAACCACGTTAGATGTTAGAAAGCCATCTTGCTACTTTTGCGCACGGCACTGCGTTTACATGTTATTGCTTACACAAACTGCTGACTCGAGCTTTGCCTCACACGAGAGCAATCTGTTGTTACCATCCAGAGCTCTGCGCAGCGACCTTGGTCTGTACATGATGTGACAAACAGTCTGGGTTGTTAGACAATGCATGTTTTCCACTCTAGGTTGATCGACCCACTATTTAGCCATAACACACAGGCAGCTGCAAAATACCTGAAAGTTGGTGCTTTTAATATTACAGCCCTCATGTTTAGTATTCAGACCGAAGACGAGCCTTCCTGCGAGAAGACTCCTGATGCTCCTGTGATGTGATTTCACTAAGCTGATCTTTGAGGTATGGGGTCCCCCATTCAAGCCTAAGAGACCTTCTATTAGCATAATAATAATATTAGCTTCTTAGTAAAGGGAAGGTGGTAGTATCCACTGTCATTATAACATGATCACCCCTTTTATATTCTATGGTATTGTAACGATGCTGATGGTTTTGATTTTAATCATTTGTCTGCTTGTATTAGCCAAAGTACTGCATCTTAGGACACGTGGTCTATAAAAATAAACTCTTTTTATTTTCACCGTGTCTCTGTTGATTCTTGTTGTGGACTGATGTGAGAATAATATACGAACAGGTATTTCCGATTCCCACCATTCCTGAGAGTATACTGAGTCGCTTGTTCTGGGTTGTCTTTTCATTGGGATCGCCGAGCTAAATCTCGGATAACGAATGGGACACTTATGCTAGCCGGATACTGGGTTCTGGGTTCTGAGGTGAGTTTCTGGTACACCACAATTCACTGAGGTCCTGGGGTTCTACGCATAGTTCTGTGTATAAGCAGAATCCCTGCAACATGGCGCCCAACGTGGGGCTATGTTGTCCTATTGAAAAGCTGGACGTGTCAATATGTGGGAAAGAACTTACTTACAGTATGCGGGATCCGCATTACAAATCTCCTGTCTGAGCCTGAATCTAGGTCACATGCTCTAAGATAACCTCCACAGGCTGAATCTAACCCAGGGCGTGACTCTTGTGGCAGAGACTGTGTGGGGTGCTAGTGGTGATGTCAGAGCCTGTTTATTGTGAGAGTGGGGTACAGGTGTGTAGGCGCTGGGCATCACAAGAAACATTTACCTTTGGAAGAAGAACCGGGGCCGCTGTAACTGCCGTGTCCTCCTGAGCTGTATCCTGTAGAGCCAGAGTCTGACGGATGCTTAGTTTGGGAGACCTGTGAGGACCTGTTTACAGAAACACAATGAATGATACTGTCCTGAGTAAAGAGCCTGTAAGATTGACACTTGAACAATGTCTCTCTTGAGGACAGAAGGAATGACACACTTCATCACAGGGAGTAAGGCACACATCTCCGGTGACATGCGCACAACAATTTAACTCGTCCATGACATTAAAATAACATTATACAACATTTCAAAGTACGCATCTTCTATATTAGTACAAATATAATGCAATTTAATACTTCCTTAGCAAAACGTTAAAATCCCTAGCCATGTATTTCATCTATAAACTCACTACTTGGGCAACGTGCACTGCCTTAGAAATCATTTAAAATGCTCACTCGTAAGTTTAGCCAATAGCGTTGCACCTGAGAAGCTTTGTTGGCCTCACTCAAGACAGGGGTGCAGGTACTAATAGCCTCCAACCTATATAAAGCAAATGCCCTATGTCTGGACACCCCCCCAGTATCTAATACAGAGCCTTCAGGCAAACACAGCAGCTAGGCTACTGCTCCGCATTCCAAAATCCACACCCATCAGCAGCCACCTTGGAAATGTACATTGGTTTCCTGTGCATAAGCAAATAATGTTTTAGGCAGTCTGCCTAATGCACAGAAGCCTGGCAGAAGTAGGGCCAAGCCTTATCTGGAAAAGCTCCTTCACCATCAACCGCTGAGCCTTCTGCACTCCATCTTCCTACAATACCAGAATAAAGCGAACTATATAGGGCGGAAGAGCTTTCCCTTATCTGTCAGCTAGGATGTGCAGCTCCCCCCTCTGCAGATTAGGGAAAACCGCATCACAGTCTTTTGAGGAAACAACTTAAATCCTGGCTCTTTCCACTTCCATATTCTTGACTAGGAGGCACCTCTCGCGTAGGCTGGAATCGTTTTCCAGTTCCAAGACGCCCCTTTGGGTAGATGTTCCTGCTCTAGAAATTGCCATTCATTTGCTCATTCATCTACAAGCCGTCTAGTAAAGATTTAGGACCTGATTTAGGGTTTGAAGGATTGTTTTACTCCATCGCAAATATGGCGGCTATTTCATCCCCCTTATTAAGAGAGCATTCTGTCCTATGGCAGTTGTAATGAGACGGACAGGATATCCATTACGTTGTGGCGGCGCAGCCATCCGCCACTCTATGAATCCGGCCCTTACTCCTTGCGCATATTCCAGGACCTAGGGGCGACTGAAGCAACTGTGGCCTAGCTTCGATTTCCACATGGCTTACCCCATTCCATTCAACAGAAAAAACATGTTGTCATGCGTAGCCATGAACACAACCATATTGATGAAGCGCCGTCCTCCCAGCAAAGATAAAGGATGAGACAGTGGCAGTCATTTTACAACCCATTGACTTTTATAATCTCTGATATAAATTTACTAACAGTGATCACTGGAGCTAGTATGGTGCAGAGTTGTTTAAAATGGTGCAAACAGCAGCAACCATCAACTTTTATGCACGAAAGTATTTTGTGTCAGAAGAGGACAACAGAAGACTCCACAATTGCTTTACATTACAGTCTACCAACTCCTCAGTTATCTATGCAGAGGGAATGTAACAGAGTGGGAACAGCACAAAGCACTCATAGGTTTTCATAAAAAGCAGAATCTGCTGAGGTAGCAAAAATTGACTTTGCATGAAATCCCATTGCCGACTGAAACCAGGCGCAAACAAGGTACAAGCAAAATATTTAATGATATTTCTCTACGTTACATATGTAATTTCGCATTTAAAAGGCTTTTTGGACCGACAACGACAAAAGTCAGAGCAGAACTTTTTATAAAATTGCTGCTGTGCAGATGTTATTGTTTTGTTCACACTACAGAGCGACACAGATGTTCATACAGCAGAACTGCACGCAGTACAGGAGGTTTGGTACAGCATTTTGAAAAGTGAAGGGAATCTTTTTCAGGAGAGCTGAATCCTCTTTATCCTCATTCTGACTGCCTTGTGACACTACACATGCTTCTCTACTGTGAGATCCTTCTACATAGGGTGCCTAGCTAAGGGAAGTGAAGGAATTCATTAAGGGAGCTTGCTTCCACATCCTTACCCCCCTGAGCCTTCGAGCAGACGCTGGTAGGTCGCAATCTCCTGCTCCAGCCGGCTCTTGATGTCCAGGAGTTGGTTGTACTCGTCACTCTGGTACTCCGTCTCTTCCCTGAGCTCGACCAGCTGCGCCTCTATGATGCTGATCTTGGCTTGCAGCTCTGCCAGCTGAGAACAATAGTTTCCCTCTCTCTCGGCCAAGTCCATCTCCAGGGAACATTTCTGGTCGATCAACAAAATGGGCACAGTTAGAAAGTAGAGAACAAACCTATTGACGAACCACGTCTACAAATATTGGTTTTTTTTGGTTCCTGCATCACATTGCTGGTGATTTCATGGTCAAAGGATCTCATTCTTACTCTTCCTTTTGCATAAGCTGTTCATAGTGTAGTGAAATGTCTATCAGTTGTTCAGCTATGCCTGTTCAGTGGATCTGAGTTGGGTTCTTGTGTTTCTTGACCCTTTATGGACATTTAATGTGCAGTTTTGGTGGCTGTCGAATGGTAGTGCTCCAACACTCACCCGACCCTAGAGTAAGGGGAGTGGAAACTAACCTAGGCATAGGCATAGGTAAAGAGTAATGGGAATGGAAACTAACCTAGGCATAGGTAAAGATACAAGGAGAAGCTGGAATACTGGGAAGGATAGAGACCACAATGATCCAAAAGTGCTAACGAGTGGAGGACAAGGGTTTGAATTCATACGGGCTGGCTGTTCTTACAATCACTATGTTTATAAACACACTGAGCACAATTCACAAAGTTGGGTGTGTGTGCAAATAGCAAAATGTATGATTTAAGGGAATTCACAAAAAGTGGACTGGCACTCGAAAATCAATTCCCCCAGGTATATTAATACCCTATTGCGATGCTATATTCCACATGGGTAAAATGTATACCTAGGCTGGGAAGAAATTCAAGGACAAGGATTCCCTGGAAAATTGCAGAACACCCAGAAGCTTGAGAGTTTGTGAATATTTGCAGAATTTTCCCCAACCCAGTCCCATCCTGTAAATGACTGTATTATTATTATTAATATTTATTAAGCGCGCAGCTACTTCTAACGGAAGTGTCCCGGCGCTGGCATCCATCCAGGAAGAAGAGAGAAGGGAAAGGTAGAGCGGCATAGGTAGAGCGGCATGTACTTGTAGATGTACTTTTGTCAAAGGCAGGAGTTAGTCATTGTACTGAGTAGGAAATGAGTAGTGAACCCTCCAAGATTGATGGAAAAACATTTTCTCTTTAGAGGAAAAAAAGTGCAGTTGCATAAATCATTGATATGATTACATAACTGGCAATAGACTTATGTTATTACACAACACTTTCAGGGTTCGTAATAGTGGGGATGCCTTCTGAGGGCTACATTTTCTCTCACCATTGCCAGTTGTGCCTGCAGCTCTATCTCCAGCGATTGCAAGGACCGTCGCAGTTCTGACACCTCAGTCTTGCTTGATTGCACCTGCTCCACCCCTGTTGAGATCTGTTGTTTCAGCTCAGCACTCAGGAAGACAAATGAGGGTTATTTCATGGGGTCTTCTCTGTTTTGTTTCAACAATGAACATAGTGGAAAGAGGAGTCCATACCCTTAGGGTGAAATCCTCTTCGGCCCGCCTGCGGTTCTCCTCTGCCATTCTTTCATATTGCTCCCTTGTCTTGGTTAGGAGGCCGAGGAGGTTTGTGCCTGGAACATAATGCATCTCCACACTGACTTCTCCTTGACTATCACTTTGGAGAGCCTTTATCTCCTACAAAGAGAAAATAAGACAAGTACCCTTAAATTTTAACATAATTTGCATACTAGAGATGTACAAAATAGAAGATCAACAATAGAAATTGGGTTATGTAAAAAAATGTTTTGCTTGTAGTACTGTAATTTAAAAATAACTTACTATTTGTCACTTGACCACTAAGTAATGTTCAGCATGCTAGCATAATCAACACACTTTACAACAGGAGTATCTAATGTTGATCTAACATCCATCGCAAATATCGGTAGGGGGAGAGAGCAGCAAAGAGAAGAAGGTATCCCACTCAGCTTCCCAACAGAGTATCAACAGCCACCAAAAGTAGTGAGAAAACACCGTGCTACATCAAGGAGTCTGCAGGACGTGAGGGACTGTTATCCACATGAAGAGCAAATGACCAAATGAACGTAACTTTTTCAACCTTTACCCCTCTCCCCCCCGGCACCTATGGGGACACAACTATGAGTCATGAATGGAAGGACATTGCATTCTCCTGCATCTCCATAGAAAGAGCATAACTGTGACTCATATGACCAGGTGACAGTGTCCCTTCTATCCTACTAAAGGGATCCAAGAAACAAACCTTATGGTCCTTACAGATCTTGACAGGTACAAGCAGGCTGAAACATGTTGACCATATGTTTATATAGATGTGCAGAATATCTGGCTCTTACCTACCCACATCTCTTTTTCTTTTAACCTTACCCGTGCCTTATCATTAATAAATTCATTTTTCGCTGCAACAGGAGGTAATTATAGAACACGGTATCTATGTCATGGATTCCACACTCTCTCTGGTGTTCGAGACACATCCTCCTGGTGGATGACAGACTAGATGATGATGCCACCACTTACTAGTATGCCACTGACCGAGTGCTGCTGTTGAGGGTCCCATAAAAATGTTTAAGAGACTCTATGATCCATGCCAGATTTGCAGCATATACTCATAACACAAATGAGCATATTCTGAATTTAAATAGTCATCAGCTATCCGGTAAATCTGGCATGGGCTCAGCCCTACTGCACCATTGGACAATGATGCCCTATGGTATATGTAGACATTTGGTGCCTTTCATAGGCCTCTAAAAGATTGGTACTGAAAATGATTGGTATTTTGGGTTTATCCCATATTCATCACTTCCAAGACCATTCTGAAACACATTGCTATCTCTTACTTCCTCGTGGTTCTTCTTGAGTGCCGCCAGCTCCTCAGTCAGGCTCTCCTCCTCTGACTCCAGGTCAGATTTGGCCAGGGTCTGCTCGTCCAGGACCCGACGCAGCCCATTGATGTCAGTCTCCACACTCTGGCGAAGCATCAGCTCATTCTTATACCTAGGAACATGTTAATGTTAATGAAAGCCTCAGGCCTTTTGATAAAGCATGTTCTATCCATTCTTTTGGCTCTGTCTGATCACAGTCACACTAGTGGTGAAGATACATGGGGTGCAACAAGTCTTACTCATCCCAGCCAAACACGGGGTCAGCTACGATAGAATACAGATAGAGCGAGCCTTAGTGGACGTTATCGGAACAATCCTTGAGTGTCTTTTGGGGCAGAAAATCCCAAGGCTTTCTCAAGGAACACTTTATAAACCTTCATTCTGAGTGGTCCCTTGGTCTCTAACCGGCCAGTGGCAGGCGTTACCAACTGAATAGTGAATTACGATGGACGTTGACATTTCATGTACAGAATTACCTATGGAGTTTCCAGGGATACATTTGACAGGTGAAGCCATGAGCACATTTTCCTGGAACTTCTCTCAGCATTTGAGAATGACACAGGGAAATTATAATTTTGGGTGATAATCACTATTCCAGAGGAAATTACTCATAACATGGGGGTTATTTTGAATCCACGAATTACTGGTAAGCATGGCAACATATATGACATAAGTGGCAGTACCGTTTTTCATCAGCAGTTTTTTTTCCAAGTTTTTTTTTTATCACCTTGATTTTACTTCTGGAGTTGAAAATTTGTCCTGGCATCTGTACCAACATTTGCACGAACCAATGGTTGTTTTTACACTGGTCATTCATTTAAAATCTTTTTTTTTGTACTTGTCTGGTACTGCAAACATTGGTGCCAAATTGCATCAGTACCAATCCAATCTATTTAATCTGGAAATATAGGTGCAGTAGACCCGGTGCAAACAGCACTGTGTCTGCTTCCTCCCTACTAGAGTTATCTCCATTTCTCATTTTCTTTGAAGTGTAGTCATGTAAACCTGCTCCTTCCTTTGCTATGTTGCAGCAATTAATCCATTAAACATGCGGCACTGTAAGGAAGTATGTTCATCTCATATGACATAGATGCCTTGAGTAAGGTGTGGACATTTTGGAAGGAGCTCCAAAGAGTTCCTGCTCTGGTGGTGTCACCGGCTGCTAATACTGTGCTGAAGATATAGGCACATTTCTGGGACAAGTTCTCTACATGAACCTGCTCCCTTTCTACATGTCAGACCTTTATCATTCAACAGCGAGCAGCTAAAAGTGACAATGCTCCCTTTATTAGGAACAGTGCCAGCAAAATGGATGACTTACCCGCGTCATGCATCTATGCCTTCAATGCACAAGAGAAGCTACAAGCACAAACCCCTGTACAACCCCCTTGTAACATGGCTGCCAGTGGGTGAGTTCTCTGCCATAGGGGACAAGGGTCTTAGGTCTGCTAGGAGGCATCAGTGTTTCTTGAACTTCCATGCTGCCTGAATTTGAATTGTACGTGTGTTGATATGAGCCATATGTGAAACATTACTACTGTGTTTTACTCACTTGAGTTTGAAGTCCTCAGCCGCCAGCCTGGCATTATCGATCTGCAGGACAACGCTGGCTTTGGCCACTTGGGCCTGCTAGTCTCTGCAAACACAAGATGGCATAAGGGAGAGTTAAGGCCTACTAGTTCATAAAATATTAAATTTAACGTGGGCTGCAAGTTGGCCCAGTTATTGTTAATGGCAATTACAACGTTCCATATTATGCTCACTAAGTGGTGCCCTTACGAGTGAGTGCTGAGCTACTGGGTGAGTCTACTGCCTAAAGTGCTAAATGTCACTCTCAAATACAAACATGAAAAACTGCATCGCGGCACTTTATTTGCTTGGCACGTCGTGGTCATAGTGCTGGTGATAATTGCCACAAGACAGACTATCAATTCATTTGGCTGCAGTCTCTCCCACTTGAATTCCACATTCCAGTTCACATTTGTTGCCCTCTGCAGTGAGTACTGTGTTGAATTCTGTAACCGTAGACTTCTGACTGCTTCTTCTGCTGCTCATCACCTGTAAACGATTCACTAATTTAGCATACTAAAATCAGCTCAAATGTCGGGTAGACATTGGAACTTCCTTGGTAAGTTGGAAAATAAAAACAACTGCCACATTAAGAATTTTGCTCGAAGATTTCCTTCAAAAATGCAAACATGATTTTTCAAGTTGCTTTTCAATCCCAGCTGTTGCGATTTGTTTACATTAATGTTGTCCTGTAAAGTAATTGCATTATGTATTTAGTTTGCAATTTCATACGTGTAAACAAGTTTAATTTCCTTCGTAAGGGCTACTGCAAACTAAAGCAGTCTTACTGCTCAAGGCAAGTAAATGTTGCGAGCTGCTTAACAAGGTCTGCTGACCAGACTCTCTCTCTCTTTTCGGGGTCACTTGATCAGTTTCGGTGCCACATTTCATATTCGAGTGTACGAAGCTGCTGCCAGAGCAGTTCTCCCAAAAACTATCTATGACGTAAGGAGCCTGGGGTTGGGTACAAAGGGGGTTGTAAAACCTTAAGGCTTAGGTTATAATTTCACAGAAACTGCAAGGACCTGCCAGAAACTGCTTCCTCTCTTGATGGTTTGTTCTTGGTCCGAATAATTGTTTAGAGTCATGGGGAGATGTTTTTAGGTTCACTGTTACTCTCTAAAACCTTAGCTCGTAAGGCAAATGGGACGTTTCTACAAGGAAAACATTTTATTTGCGGCTTTGTGTATCAGTGAGTGAGGCTGTTGAAAGAACCTGCGCTCCAGTATGATGTGGCCTCTGGGTAAACCGGGGGCTTCAAGATCAGAGGAGAAAACATACTGAACTGGGTAAGACTTTCAACTGGTCATTCTCAGAAAAAGGTTAGAAGATGGCTAGGAATCTGAATTGGAAAACGTTTATTTTGTCTGTTTTGTTGCTTTTTATCAGCCAGTGCTGGGTTAGAGCAGGGATGGGACGCACACTCTAGCATCTCTGGCTGTGGTTTGTTGTTGCTTGCTTCCTGTGCTTTAAAGTCGCTTTTTCCAGTTACCCATGCCAGAAAAGAAATTGATGTTTTCTCCCTTAACTTATCTCTATTATCATACTTTTCTATCATGCTATGAGTGCCTACCTCTTTACCTGCAAGACACCTGCTCTACAACTTCTGTTCTAGTTGTATGCTGTTTGCTGCATTAGAGTGTGTATTCATTGATTGCAATGTATGCTTTGTTAGATCAATTAGTACCAATTTATTTAGTGATATGTGCTTCAGATAGTAAAAAACATAACAATGCTTAACCATCACGGACAACTTTATCTCTAAACATTTGCTTTCAAACTTTGTTATTTTCATTTTACAGGTTTTTCTAGAACCCAGATTTAAATTCCTAGATTTTTATCCTGCAATCAAGAGAAGAAGGTCAGTGAGTAAAAGGTTTAGGGTACCGTTCCAGAACAGGTACTTGATGCCATACAGGGGAACTCGGGTGTATTTGGGAGGTTGCCAAGAAGATGGGGCACATCAATTGCAGTGAACATTGGTCTAATTACACGTGCTATAGAAAGTTGTTTATGTTTAAACCTCTTTTTGCATTCTCGCGAAAATGGTTATGGTAAATTGTTTTAAATTAGATTAGGATTGAAATAGACAAAAATGAGAGAAAGAGAAGTATATAGAGAGACATATGGACGATCTAGGATTAGGCAAACTCTTAAAGAGGAAGGGGAAGAGAATGAAGTACCTTCACATTTTGCAGAGAACATTAAGGAATTAGTTTTGACCGGTGAGAACATTGTCTAAAATAAGGAATTAATTGAGCCGAACATGATACTTCACCTTAGCTTGAAGTTCTTCAATTTGTTTGAAATATTTGCTGTAGTCCTTTTCTCCAGGAGCTGGTCGGTGCTTTGCGTACCACTCTTTGATTTTACGCTCAAGCTCAGCGTTGGCATTCTCCAGTTCCTTGACCTTGTCTAGGTAGCCAGCCAGGTGGTCGTTGAGGTTCTGCATGGTCGCTTTCTCACCGGCAGAGAGAAGGCCCTCACTATGTGGTTGGCTAGCATGGCTCCATTGGTCCTCATGGCTAGCCTGGCCCCACTGGTTCCACTGGCCCAATGGCCCCCATGTTCCCTGCCAACAACACCACCACCAACAAAGCTCCCTACTGCAGCACCAGCCAAGCGACTTCCGGCACCACCAACAAAGCTGCCACCCGCATAGCCCCCGAAAGAACCCCCAGCATGGCTACCCTGGCTAGCACCCTGTCTACCCCCAGTTTTCTGAGAAGACACACTGAGAGCGTGCATGCCCCCAGAACTGTGTAAGCTTGCCATGCTGTACTATCGCAGGTGCACCAGCTCAAGAAAGGCAGCAGAGGTGGTGACTGGATGCTGGCTAAATGGTTATTCCTTATATACAAATTGGAGAGGGTGTGTCAGCTCACTGAGTGCTGTATCCCATATCAGTATACAGAGTTTGCCAGCTTATCTCTCGCGCATTATAAGATCAATTACAGCCATTATTATTCATACATGTTTCTTCCCCATGCGCGCCGCTGCCCTTCCCCCAGGGCTTTTTTTGTTATGTCAGTACCTGAGAAGGGTGAGGCGCAGAATACCTTTCAGGACACTGCACTCCTGCGCTACTTTCTTCAGACATCCAACCTTCTCCACGTCCAGGCAGGTCTAAAATGTATGTAGGGAGCATGACCCGGCAATTGAGATCACGTATCCAGGAACACCGTAGGGCGTGCATTAAACAAGATTTGACTTACTCACTGGTATCACATGACTGTGAAATGGGGCAAACAGAGCCAACTTTCACTTCCATGGTATTGAATTGGTCTGTCTTAACCCAAGAGGAGGTGATAGGGAACTATAGCTGCGACAATGTGAAGCCAAATGGATCTGTAGATTTAGAGCGGTACAAAGAGGTCTGAACTCGGACAATGAATTACACTATTTTCTGCAAACCCCTCTCTTGTTTGTGAAGTGAATCAACAATTGAAGGATGATGGCTAAGATTGAAACGCCAATGACATTTATCTGTCAACATGCCCTGGAACAATGATGTCAGCTGCCATAACAGTTCTTTGCCATGAAGCACATTGCAGCTGCGAACATCTTGCAGAGACTTTTCTATCACCACCACTCACTCTATCTGCAACTGTCTGTCCTTTATGGCCCGTGTAGGACATCATTTTGTTTCCTTGAGTACCTCGTGTTAGTTGGGGTGGACATGAAGACAAGAAAGGAGAGGACATGTTTTGTGCAGCTTTTATGATTACACTGGTACTTACAAATACCACAGCCATACTTCCATTTCCTTCACAACTACCTTCTCTCCATCATCCGTTTGAATTTTATTTCACAAGATTTTAGAAAGTCCTCTTTTAACTTGGAATGACATGTTGATTTACCCCACTGCACGTATCAATGAGAATACGGCGCATGATTAAACCAACACATAGTGCCAATATCAGCAACACTCCCCATGCCACATACAGCAATATTATTAGGAAATAAACCACACAACACCTTGTTTGTGGAGAAAATTACTGTAGGTTTATTTGCATACCAAATATGCCACCATGGTGGGTTATCTTACGGACGATCCAAGGGCAGGCAGCCCATCCGCCGCCTGCCCGCCTGATGAGCCAAATTTCACCGTGGCCGTTGCCAATCAGTGCTCACCAATTTTGGGGGAGGGGATAACCCCTCCCTCCGGTGGACAGCCAGTCCACCCCTTACTCACGAAGGGGCAGAGCGTTCCAGGCAACCCCCGGTTGCTCAGACTTACAACCCCTCGTAGGACTAACAGGGCGCCATCGCTCCTCCATGGTCCAGCATGAAGACTTGCTGGGGAATTTGGCCTTTGCACCCTTTGTGCTCCTTAAGAGGGTACCCCGGAGTACCTTTCTGCCTCTGGATCACCCTGTAACTCCGCCTGCAACACAAAATAACAAGTTAGAACACCTCTCCCACCCCACCCTTGCACTTACGCTGGGTAAGCGGTAGGGAGGGAAACGGCATCAAGGGCAGCGACAAAGAGGCCGCCAGGTGGGCGGGGAGTGGCACTTATACTGCATCCCCCACCCACTCCCTACCGGAAGTGATGCTGCGTGTGGACCCCTAGGGGGTCCCACAACGCTGGACTGTCTTGTGTGCCCTCATGTGGCACTAAGGCTGCCGCCCTCTTATGAGGGTCCCCTTCGTGGACCACGGGCAGTCAACATAGTGCCAATATCAGCAACACTCCCCATCCCACATACAGCATTAATATTAGGAAATAAACCATACGACACCTTGTATGTGGAGAAAATTGCTGCAGGTTTATTTGCATACCAAATATGCCAACATGGTGGGTTATTTTACGGGCGATCCAAGGGCAGGCAGCCCCTCCGCCACCTGCCCGCCTGATGAGCCAAATTACACCGTGGCCGTCGCCAATCGGTGCTTAACAATTTTGGGGGAGGGGATAACCCCTCCCACCGGTGGACCACCAGTCCACCCCCTTAATCACGCCCCGAAGGGGCAGAGCGTTCCAGGCAACCCCCGGTTGCTCAGGCTTACAACCGCCCGTAGGACTAACAGGCGCCGTCGCTCCTCCAGGGTCCAGTGCGAGGACTTGCTGGGGAATTTGGCCTTTGCACCCTTTGTGCTCCTGAAGAGGGTACCCCTGAGTACCTTTCCACCTCTGGATCGCCCTGTAACTACACCACAGTTCTGGGTGTGGCCACCATCACGACCAGGCCCCCCACCAAGGCCAGCCTTCTTACCGACATTCTGCTGATTTCAGGGCCTCCTCCAGGTCCAGCAAGAATAAGTCCATGCCCACTCAGACAGATGAACCCCATCTTCTTCAAAACACCCTGTGGACTTGGCATGCAGCCCAATACCTGATCCAAACCCCCTCTGTTCAGTGAATTTACGCATGGCTCTTTTCACTTTCCTGCGCGAGGTTTCCACGGCCTCCCCTGACCGGGCTCCTCGCCACACTAAACAAGGGATTATCTCAGACCACCAATAACTCACATGCCCCCAATAGGTTGCTTAACCTACGCATGGAGGACCTCAATTCTTGCAACAGATCCCTCCTCCCCATGAGAGTCAGATCATTGCCCCCCAGGTGGACTACCGGGATGTTGGGAGGGGAGACACCCCCCGTAGTCTGTGCTGCAGCTCCATCAGCAAGCTGTTCCAGTGCATGCCTGGCACTCCCAACCAAATAAACTTGGTGGAGGAAAAAACCCATCCTCCATTTCCTAAATTTGGCCCCTTGTGCCACTCACACGACGCATGGAAGGCCCTTCACCCAGACCCTTGATCCTGGCAAAAGGAAGAGCTAGGTTGCCACAGCCCTTATTGAGCACTGCACACCATCCTATACCACTACTCAAGCTTGTACACAGTTACAACAATAACACTACACTCCATTACCTCTGGTGCATCACCGGGGTGCCAGTGGTATACTCCAAATTCGCCTGTACATGATACACTTAACCTGTCTTCAGGCCACTCCCCTGGGTGGCTATGGACGGGTATACCTTTTAAACATTGGGATTCCCATCGTCCCGCCTGCATGATGCGTTCCTCCTGTCCCTTTAATGCCACCCCCGAAGAATCTGTTTTGGACCTTGCCCTTAACTTGCTGATTCTCACGGCCCGAAGGAAGCCAGGCTGAAGGTAGCTGAAAACAGGGCATCGTCCCCACCTGCATGATGCGCTCCACTTGCATGCCCACCCTGAAAGCTGCAGTCGCTGCCCCTCCTGAAAAAGTGACTGCCAAAGCGCTTGCCCTGACCCGCATTGTCTGGCATTGTAAGCCATGCCTGCATTACCTGCTCAACCTGAACCTTGGTAATGGGCGAGCTGTCAGCCTGACACAGTAATTAACCCTCTCCTGAAGGGCGAAGGGCCTGTCCTCCTAGGAGTTGCAGCACACCGCTATAAGGAATGACAACCCATGATATCCCATAGCTAGCTTCAGGAATCACGCTGCTCCTGGTACTGTACCCACTGACCGATATGGCCAATGTAGTGCCCTGGCATCGCACCAGATCCCCCGTATTCTGCTTCATAACATGGCCATATTGCACACAGGCCCCTCACCTTCTGCCTGCGATGTCTAACTGCTGCGCTTCCAGGTGGATGTCCCCTCCTAGCGCAAGTCATGCACTTTCCCTCCTTCGCCAATGCGAGCAGGTGGATGGGGACAGGGGGGCACAAAGTACAGCTACCTGCCTTCGCTTGAATAATGAACATGCCCACTTTTCTTAATACATTGTACCCTCTTAGTGCTTTCATACCTTGTCTTCCCCCAACTGAGGGACAGCAGCGCCTTGTACCTGTCAGCTTCCTCAACCAGTCTAGCATGACTGGCTGTCCGGGCAGAGAATGTTTACAACTGAAGCTCCCTGAACAGGCCCCGGATCCAGAGTGCAACTTGCTGAGTTGGCCCAGACATTTGCCCCGCCCTTTTGGTTGCTAAACCAATGGCGACACCCGGCTGGTGACAAACCTGGTTTGAGGGACTTTTTGTATTATGGGCACAATTGCAGCCCTGCACCCTTTTTGGAGTTACAATTTACACCGCCCGCCAGGCTTATTTGCTGTAATCGGATCCCAGGTACGCCCTACATTCTGACCAACTGTGACCCTTGGTGCTTAAACCAGTAATAGCCCTAGTTCTCTTCTTTATCCCCGGAGTTGTAGCCCTATTGACCAATGTTGTGTCATAGTCCAGTACCCTTGGGGAATGGCCTTTTGTGCCTCACCAAGTCCATCAGTCCCCGCACTTTAATCCGTTGTTCGACTTAGTAATAAAATTGGGTACATATAAAACACTACTAGGGGCGAATGGTGGAGTGTTGCGGGCCTACTGGCAACATCTCCCATGCTCCATCAGGGGTCCCTACGCCCCCAGTTCCATACCCTCGTAATGTCCCCAAGGCTTTAACAGAATTGACACCCCAACCGGGGTTGTGATGTTCCGCTAGACCATGGGTACTCACAAACATTTTCCCAGGGGCCATAAGTTTGGTCTGGGATGTGACCGTGGGCCGCATTGATGCCAGCGTAGTGGAGGATGGGCAGGGGGTTGGCATTAAGGTGGGTGTAGGTGAAGTGAAGCATAACCTCATAATGTGAAACCTGAAACCTGAGATTTATCCCAGCTCCCCCACTTTATTGAAATGTGTGACGTTAGGCAATTGTTTTTATTTCACTTTCCCACCTTTTTCTCCCTTATCACAAATAAGAGGACCTCAAAATAAATGACATTGTACACAGCCTTTTCCTGTGTTTAATTTAATAAACTATAAAGTTGTTCATTTATAATAGGAACCCAAGTTACCGAAAGAGTGCACATATCAACTGATTTACCTCTTTAGCTTATCATTGGCATTATTGTCAGGGAGGAGGGAAGAATTAATGTTTGTAAAGTAACATTGAAACCCTCACTTTAAATAATACTTGTCAATGCACTGATATACTAAGATGAAAAGGTTCTGCAGGTTAATTAAATACTTTTTGAATTTTGAAGACTATCATATTTTTACACTTTTGCTGCATGATGTCTTTAAAATTAAAGATGTTCTTAAAGTTGAGCAGTGCAGGGCTCACTAGTTTCTTCCTTTCTTTAACACAAATTAACATTTAAATAAATGTTTGCCCGTTTATTTAGCATCTTTTTATTGCTAGTGCTGAGACAATAAACATCAGCCAGAGCTTTTTAACGGACATAGTTGGGCTTTGCCGGAGGAACACAGGGGGACTTTGGTGTCCTTAGTTACTCTTCTGAAATTGCATAACCCTGGGCGTAGTTCGCGAAGTAGCACTTCGCGAAGCTACGCAAAGTGAAGTTCGCACTACGCGAGCTACGCGTAGCACTTCGCGAACTGCGTAGTAACATGTTCGCACTGTGCAAGATGTTGTTTTCAATGATTGCACAGTGCGGACAAGCAACCGGCACTGTGCAATCATTGAAAATGGCATCTTGCACAGTGCGAACTGGTAGTTTCTCATCGCGAGCGGTCGCGAGCATACGCGACCCCTCGCAATGAGAAACCTGACGTCCTCGCGTTGGGAATCTCGCCGGGAGGTTTATTTTCCATGCTCGCGATCGCCAACTTGATGTTGCTGATCGCGAACAAGGAAAATGTCTCGCCGGGATGTCATTTTGCTTGCTCGCGGTCGCCAACTTGACGTTGAGGACCGCGAGCAAGCAAAAAATGACCGCAGCACTACGCAACACTACGCTACGCGTGTTCGCACTGTGCTACGTGCAGTTCGCGTAGTGCGAAGTAGCGCGAACTTCGCAAACTACGCGAGCGTAGCGTAGTGCTTCGCCCAGGCTTAAAATTGCAAAAGGTCAACACCACCCCTTGACAAACTAAAACACTTGCATTGAATCTACACACCTCCTTTCCCTATTAGTCCTACACCAACTGACACTAACGCATCTCCATGCTCCTAACATAAACAGTGTTTGGAACTAAACTGCTTAGCGACGCAATTGCTGCTGAGTAATCAGTCTGCTATAATTGAAATTAGAGGTGTGTCCATCTATGGTTGCCGAACATCTTTGCATGAAAGGTGTAAGAATGGTTTGTTTCTGAACGTGTCGTACACTTTGTGGACATCTCTGTTGCCGGCAACGTGGAGATTGTTGCAAGATTGTCTCGAAGTTTGGTCATTACCCTGCTTCGATCAGTGAAGCGGAAAAGTGTGGTTTTCCCTGACTGTGACGATTATTGGGGGATATCTGAGCCCTTGAAGTGCTGACCGCATTCCTCTTTGCAAAAAGAACAATTGATGGACAGAATGCAGAACAATGTCATACATTCACCCCAGTACAAAGATCTGGGCCTAAATCCATCGTTTTTTGCTCACCATGCCATTCCAATTTGGAACCAGCCATATGCAAATCATTCTTGACCCTGCGCCCAATGGGAACAGTCCAGGCCGAACTGCCAGGCCAGGTCCTCCCTGGACTGGAAATAAGCATCCTAGGACTGTTTTCGGGCGTTCAGCCCTCATCAGCCAGGATAGCTTGACTCCAGTGGCATGGAGAGCATGGGACTCACGTCTGGGCATACCCGTCCCACTCGGGGGTGACAAATGCAAAAAGAACAATTGATGGACAGAATGCAGAACGATGTCATACATTCACCACAGTACAGAGATCTGGGCCTAAATCCATCGTTTTTTTGCACACCATGCCATTCCAGTTTGGACCAAGCCATATGCAAATCAGTCTTGACCCTGCATCCAATGGGAATAGTCCAGCCCGAACTGCCAGGCCAGGTCCTCCCTGGACTGGAAACAACCATCCTAGGACCCGTTTCGGGCTTTCAGCCCTCATCACCCAGGATCGTTTGACTCCAGTGGCATGGAGAGCACGGGACCCATTCCTCTTTGAGCTGATAACCTGCACGGGGAGAACCTGCGACCATGGCGGCACCGACAATAGCCCAATAGCGCGATTTACAGCCTGGCCAGAAAATTAACAGTAATTGTCATTGTCAAGCAAGGCTCTGCAGACACCCTGCGACGCAGGTTTCCTGATTCAGAAATTCAACGGCTAGAACATGCAAATGCCGTTCTTCCACCCCAGATGTGCCGCGATCTCATAACCCCTAGCCACGGGAGGCCAGTGTCTTACCCATTATGCCTCTGGGATCACATATGAAACTCCTCTAAAATTAGCAAACAATTGGCACGGAGAACTCTCGCTAACACATGCAATGCACCTTTTAGAAATTATATACATTTATAATCCACTTTTCAACAAAGAAACTAATCAAGGGACATCCCTTCACAAACAAAGTCAGGTAGTCCGTTGTGTTTTAAAACTGGGGCACAGTTTGCAAGCAGGCGGCTAAACATACAACACCACTGCTGCTGTAAACCTAAGCAGTGTAACCCGAACGCCCCCCACAAATGCACCTCAAACCGTTCTGTGGCCATGTCAGTTTTCAGCCCTGTGTGGGCTCAGATTTTTCCAGGCTTTGAGGCCTGCATGGCTCAATCTCGCAACCGTATCGATACCAGCTTTACACCTAACAAAAGAGTGGGGACAGGGGCCCCCTTATGAAGAAGAGGCTGCAGACAAATCAGCCAGCGCAAGCATCGGCTTTAGGAGAAACGTATTCCCCAGTGATAGGAGCGTTGCACGAGTAAGTGTAAGACCCCTCGAGTCAACAAAGCACGGGATGCGCAGTGCCACCTAGTGGCCTTGATACCTCATGGCACCCCCTAAATGCAAGACTGCAAGGTGCTCATGTTTTCAGTCTCCAAACGCAGATGGCACCGTGGCTGCAAGAAGGCACTCCAATGAAGATCAATCAGAAGCCTCTGCTCTGACATAGTATGGCACGGTGATATGTTGAAGTGGGTGAAGTTGGCAGGCTTTGCTCTATGGAAAGTTTGTGCCATTTTGTTCGTCAGGCTGCGGTCACACTCCCACCAGGACACTTGTTAGCTTGTACACAGCGAAGCCCTTTCCTCTGCCCTGCAGCCTGAAATAAAGCCATAAACTATCCCGCGGATCGTACCGCCGTCACAGTGAGGCAAAACCTTTGCTGTGACTGGCCTAAAGAAACCTGCCTCTGAGCAGAGCTAGTGGCAGGAAAATTGTTCCACCGCATGAACACCGACGCTGCCTGCAGGTACAAGAATGCCCTGTGACATGAGGACAGCGTGTCCAAGAGACGGTGTGACCAGAGGCATGTGTAACAGCCGCCAAAGGTCCAGACCCTCCGCCGCAAACTACCGCCTGGAGACTCAAGTCCCCCCTCCTCTGCCGTTTGGACCGCACTGGCAGCATGGCAGGAAGCCTGAAGATGCTGAGGATTGAACCCAGGGCCCAACACATGCAAAGGATGCGCCCTACCACTGAGCTACATCCCCACACCCTTCAAGATTTGCCGATGCCTAACTGCTGCCGTGACCATATAGCCACCATATGAACAGAAATAATTAACAAATGTAAATCACATAGAAAATACGATCATATTAAAATCGTATTTTCCCATATTACTAAGCAGGTTGAGGACAAGCACTGCTCTACCAGTCATATCAACCCCTGATGCAAGTAGCAGAAAAACTGTGCCCAAGATGTTTAGCTCAGCCACACAGTATAAAATGTCCGCACCCGTCACATGACACCTTCCAGAATCGCATACCAAGCCACCCTCGCACAGTTGCGCAGATCCAGAACACACTTCCAAAGAACCCGCTTGCGGCCCCTGCGTGAAGACCCATGTCGGGTGCGACATAGTGTGACAATGAATCATTTGCGCTGCCGCCGTCTTATCGGGCTGCTGAGGCGTTGCCCCGACATGACCAAAGCGAGAGGGCCCGGCCCCTCCTTTGGCCCCCTCACGCCTGACCTGCAGTTTGTGTCCAACGCCACGCACCCAGTTGCTTCTTCCGGGCTGCCCCAGCATTGTCACCAGTATCTAGGGCAAGTTCAGCCATGACCAGGGCCCGGGAGAGGCTCCAACCGGTCCTGCAACTCTTGAAGTCCCCCTCTTCAATCCGGCCAATGCCCTAAGTCACGCCTCCCCTCGGGCTGGTACAACGCGATATTGGGCCAACACTTAGTTCACCCCCCCTCAGCCCGGCTGGCAAAGGACGAGCTCCCCCGCTCCACTCCGCCCAAAGAGAGCCTACGCATGCCAGAAACATCACCGTGGCGCCTTAAGGCTCATTGCGCTAAGGACCGCGCAGCTCCTGAAACGCTGCCGGAGGGCCCTGGGCAGACGCAGCGGTAACCCCCGCTTAACAACGCTCGCGACAAACACTTTGCACTCTGTAGATAATAAATGCCCTACGTGAGATCGAGCTCAGGACCCTCACACGGTGACTCCAACCACAGTGCCCCCCAAACAGCTCAGAGCCGCGGCTGGCCCTGAGCAGCGCCACATTACCGACAACCGGCCCCATTAGCCAGAGCCAATCCTTGAAACGCGTCGCTGTGCTGCCCCCGCCACCCAGAATCCACCGCCAGGAGCTGAAGGCTGCGCCACCCCCCGGGTAAGTGCAGCACGTCCGTGCTCCCTCAGGACCAAGCGCGCGGCCCGCCCTAGGGCAGACCAGGCAATCATTGTGCCCCACAGCACTGTCCAGAGCCACGCATGCGTTGCAGCACCTGGTTCTAGCCAACAACTGGGGTAGCAACATTAGGGTGTTGGATATGCGGTAGACCACCCCACCCCGTTGTCCCTACCCCGAGCCACAGTGCAGCCCATTCACGGCCTTGTACAACAGCTGCATCTGTGGCTGGGCTGCGGGTGACTCGCATGAGGCAGAGGACAACAACAAAAGTGGGAGCACGGCCACTCACCACCAACTCCTGCCCATCCTGCGAACGAGACGCAACCAAACAACGGCGAGACGACAGCGTGCAGGAAGGCCAGCAGAGAAGCGGCCTGAAAACGGCGTCAAGGGCAACGACAAAGAGGTCGCCAGGTGGGCGAGAGAAGCACTTATACCTCATCCCCCCAAACCCATTCCGGAAGTGACGCTGCGCACGGACCCCTAGGGGGTCCCACAATTCTGGACTGTCTTGTGTGCCCTCATGTGGCACTAAGGCGGCCGCCCTCTTATGAGGGTCCTCTTCGTGGACCACGGGCAGCCAACAGTACCGCGAGAACACACAGGATTTGTACAATGAAGTGGTCTTGTTTAGGGTAGATATATTGATATAATAGAAAGAAATACGAGCTGCATGGTCCCCATGTATACGTAGATTATTCTACACAATACGCTCGTGTTAAGTTACGCCGCAGGACAGAACCGTCACTTAACCGCACTTCGGGTAGTCATCAGCCTAGTGTTTGATTAAGGTGAGGTAGAAAGCTCAATGCTTTCATGAGCACGTCATACATCGTGTTCAGTCTCAAAGGGCAGAAAAAACACTGAATTTCCGGGGAGTACCGGCATTGTAGTTATAATAGGCAGGTCTTTTCATACTTAAGACGCGTAATCACGCAGGTCTTTTCGACCGATTAGCATTGCGATAGACAGGACGTGAAGTTGTGGTGCCGTACTAGGGTAAGGGTTGAGAGCTTTGTGGAGTGCGATTAACTTAATAGGACCCTTTGTGCTGGTTTCAGTTTACTTTTCAGACCATCACTATCTGGGGGTTAGACCCTTACGGTGGAGGTTTTTTATATTATACAAATAAATGTTGGTATAGCTAAAGCTTGCACTGCGATACACGCAGTGGAACCAATCCATGATTCGAGGAACGGGGTTAGTGCCATTATTGGCAACACACCCCACCCACACAACAACAGAGCATGCATGAATAAATAAATGCACAACACAACTTTTGTTTGAGAAATATATTGCTGCAGGTTTATTCCATACAAAAGTATGCAATATGGTGGGTTATCTTACGGGCGATCCAAGGGCAGGGAGCTGTAACCAACCTATGCTGCTCTGCCCGCCTGATGAGCCAAGCACTGTGGAGAAACCAATCAGTGCAACACCTTATGGGGTGATCCCCTTTCCGGATCACGTGGCACATTGGTCCCTTATTACTCATGTCCCTTTCAGGGCAGTGTGTAGCAAGGCAAGCCCCTGGTTGTTCAGGCCCACAACCGCCCGCAGGACTAACGGGGCGCCAACGTTATTCTTCTAGGACCCTCCCTTGAGGCTCCTGGGCTTTGGCTCTGTCACCCCTATTGTGCTCTTGCAGAGTTACCCTTCTGTACCCATATGCTTCCAGATCGCCCTGTAACTCCACCTGCAATGGCAAAAGAAAACATTACAATGGTCTATGTACTTCGCCTGCCAGCCCCAATGCCGGGTAAGCGGTAGGGTGGGAGACAGCGTGTCCGGCGCAAAGAGGACGCCAGGATGGCTGGGGGAGGCATAAATACCCTCCCCACCTCCACGGCGCACCGGAAGTGACGCGCCTAGCACGCCTAAGACAAGGGGGACTCCTCTCTGAGTCCCGGCATTAGAGGGGGTGGGTTAGTGCCCAAATGGCACAAAAGGGCCGCCATTTTAGGGTGGCCCCCTGCGTGGGCTGCGGACAGCCGCATAGTGCCATTATTGGCAACACACCCCACCCACACAACAACAGAGCATGCATGAATAAATAAATACACAACTCAACTTTTGTTTGGGAAAAATATTGCTGCAGGTTTATTCCATACAAAAGTATGCAATATGGTGGGTTATCTTACAAGCGATCAAAGGGCAGGCAGCTGTAACCAACCTTTGCTGCCCGCCTGATGAGCCAAGCACTGTGGAGAACCCAATCAGCACTACACCTTATGGGGTGATCCTCTTTCCGGATCACGTGACACATTGGTCCTTTATTACTCACGCCCCTTTTCAGGGCAGAGCGTAGCAAGGCAAGCTTCCAGTTGTTGAGGCCCACAACCACCCAATGGACTAACGGGTCGCCAACATAATTTTTCCAGGACCCTCCCATGAGGTTCCTGGGCTTTGGCACCCCTATTGTGCTCTTGCAGAGGTACCCTTCTGTACCCATATGCTTCCAGATTGCCCTGTACCTCTGCCACAGCTCCGGAGGCGGCCCCTGTTACCTAAAGAGCCCCCCCACCAATACAGCTCTTTTCTCACCTGCAACCTGCCATTTCAAGGCCTCCTGCAAATCCAAGGGGAGCAGAACCATTCCCACAGGTGACAAGTGGACCACATTTTTACCCAAGTAGCCTTTAACATTGGCCTGAATCAGGTCGTGTCTGATGAAACCCAGACCATTCTGATCTGCGAACTTACGCCTTGAACTGTCCATCCAGACAAACTGTGTCTGAGAAACTGCATGACGCTATTTATCCTTCTCTGGGCAGTACAACTGCCTCACATTATCTGTAGGAATATGATGGCCTCCTATGAGGGAGCTCAACTCTTAGCATAGCTATATTATGGGACAGCAGCACCCTTGTTAGATTACCGCTTCCAAAACCAGCCTATCTAGTGGGGCTATTAGGGCAAGGAATATTGTGCTTAACTGAAGCAGCCCGACACCTGCCCGTAGAGCAGGCACATACTCCGTTGCAGTTGACCAGACATTTGCACCAGACCTTTTTGATTGTTAAACCATGGTGACCAGGAATGCTCGTATTGCGCACCCCAATGCAGTCACAGCACCCTGTTCGAAGTGACAACTTCCTCCGTCTGCCGGGCTTGCTTAACTTAAGCTCGATCATGTGACCCTTGGAGCTCAATCCAGCTAGAGAACTAGTTCACTCTGTTATCCCTAGAATGATTGCCCTCCACAAATTCAACTCCACATTCAGCTTACCTTCTAGTCACCTTAAATTTCCGGGTGGGACATACATACCCACATGACCAGGGAGTCGTGTGTATATTACCAATGATACTATTAGAATCTAAGGTTCCCAGTGCCAATTGGTGATTATCCCGCCATGGAATATGTGACATTATGCAAGGGAGTCCTGTACTTGCCATTTATCCCTCCTTTCGTACAGTAATTTTGCCTTTGCAGTTTAGTCTGTGGTATTCGCCCCCAGACTCCCAGGCTGCGTAGTGCTGGCCATGTGCGCAGCTGCTGACGTAATGCGGGCATCTCACGGTTGCAACTTGCAATAGAACAACGCCCGCCTGAATGTGCTAAGTTGTAAGTGATAAAGTGTCTAACTTATATCTCTTCCCCTTGAAAAGATACCACAAACCGCATTGGTCATGAGAACCTTAAGAAGCACACTATTTTCATCTGGGCGTATCTCTAAATGAGAATGGCTCTAAACCGCCGTAAGGCCAGAGACACACATATCTTAAACATATTTACTAGTTTTGCCACTTGGTACCTTACTGGTTGGTGATACGGAATCTCCTACCCAGCATAAGCTGACAGTCTTGCATTGCCGTCACACCACCTGTGTCCCTTGAATCACCCTCCATCCTCCCATGCAATAGTCATACTGCTAAGTGGGTGATTAATTCAACATCCCTCCTTTCCTGCCAGACTCTTGCCTGTTCAGTTTAATCTGTGGTGACTGCACCCAGACTTCCCAGGCAGCTTAATTGCTGACAATGTGAGCAGTTGCTGACATTGAGGGAATATCACACTTGCAACTTACTCCGATTATTTAAATTAACATGAAACTGTGTGTCTGAATGAACTATGCACAGGTAATTGACACTCTCCCATGTGCAGTTGCGGTGAAATGTTTTGGACTAGTCCATCAAATTCAGCCAGCCACCCCCCTAGGTGGAGTCTTGCTCTCCCAAACTTCTGCTAGTGTAAACCATGGTCACGCCTCCTGTTCAGTTGAATTTAGTAAACCACGACACTGACAACCACAGGGGCCTAATACTGGGCTGTGTATATGCGGCCCAAGAAGACCTTAAACAATCGGCTTGGTGTGGATGGGTGTTAACATTGCCTGGCTGAAGTGCAATACCTTTGACAATCACTGATTTTTTTTTTTTATTTATTTATTTTTTTTTTTGGTTGTAAGTTACGCAAACAGTTTTTTTTTTTTTTTTAACACAACTTTATTGGGATTTTCAAGTGGGTATATCATAGTACGCATTACATTGCGCATTTTAGTTATACAGAGAGCTCAGGATACAATTCAGGCATTGTGCACCATCTGTGCCAATTGTGGCGTTGTCTACGAAGCTTATCCAGAATGTCGTAATACCCCTAAGGAGGCCACCAGTTTATCACAGTGCTAAGCATTACATTCCTAGCCTCCGACCTATTGTGCCCAAGGGGAGCGTTGTCCGCTCAACTGACCCATTACCCCACCTCCCACCCGGAACCCACCCTCCATACCCAACTATGCCACAAGGAAAACAATCTCAGTCTGGGGGGGACTCAGAGCATATCCCGGGGGGGGGGGGGGGGGAGGAAGGGCGGGCCAGCACAGGGGCTAATCCCCACCCCAGCCCCCGGTAGGGGAAGGGAAGAGGCCGGTCCACGCAGCCTGAAAGGGGGGAACCAGATGGGTCAGCAATATCCCCCTCCAATTGGTGGGGAGGGGGCCCGCGGGGGGCCAGCCCCCACGGAAATCACCCCCCATCAGGAAACAGACACATCCACACGAAACATCACACATCCCAGAACCAGGAGCCAGACCCACACCCTCGGCCGCAACGACCCACCTCCATCTACCGGCATCACTGCTTATGCGGGGGAGCTCCGGGGGGCAGCCACCACATCCCCCACAGCCTCCCCCACGCCCTCCTCCTCCTCCATCTCGCTCCTGAATAATTCGGTCAGATGCGCCCATTCCAGGGAGATCGGTCGTCCTTTGACAATCACTGATATTCATTTTAACCGCCACAGAAGGAAGAAAGCTTGATTGAACACCACGAGGGTTAGATCCTAATACCATGAGGTCAAGCCACCACCAGACCCAAAAGCTGCATCGGTCCAGGTTTTCTTTGCAATGCCCCTTCCTGCGCCCTTTGAAATCACCTTTAAATCCGTAAGTGGCCAATTGGCTGAGACACCAGCGGGACCTGGCAGTCCTATTTAACCTTTATATCCTTACAGCATAGCAACACTCACAGCTGCCAAATGCCTTGGTGCGAGAACGTCCGCTGGTCGTACTAGTCAATACATCTATTATATAAATTAATAATGCTGTGCATATGAATAAAACTATGCACCGGCAGCTGACAATTTCACATGTTAGTAAATGTGAAACCTTTGGATTTGCCCATCGAATTAAGCCAGTCACCACCCTAGGTGAATTCTTGCCCTCCCAAACTTCTGCTAGTATACCAGGGAGCAGACAAGACAGTGGGAACAGGAGGGAAACAATATGTATCAATACCTGCCCTTTCTTGAATACTGGGAATGCCAAATGTTCCTTAATACATTGTAGCCTATTTGTGCTTTAACTTTAACTTACTGCTCCAAACCAGTTTGACCCCAAAACTTTGGGACAACTTTAGTAGTAACCTGCCCTTTTGTAGTAACATGCCCTTAATGGTACATGACATTCTACAAGTACTGCGCAGAAATCCCCTCTGACCTGCTCGAACCTGTGACCATTCTGCTGAAAGCCTTGTGGGCCTGGGGGAGGGAAGTGCTACTAACCCTCAAGTCCTAGGCCCTCAGGAAGCTCCCTCACTGCTGCAAGTGCCCCAAAGCATTTATTATAAAATATTTAATGGGCAACAACCTGATTTGCGCCCACCTTAATGTGCCATGCTGTGAGCAATTTGGTACCCCACATATCTCTTCCCTATGAAAATATGCCCCTTCTGAATTAAAATGCCAACTGTACTGATAATTGTCGGCATTTGTGGCCCAACCACATATTCCAATACTGTTGAAAGACAGCACACCTTTCATGAAGCTCCTGGGATGGTGAGACTGAAAGTACCTCCCCATAACATGTGTTTATTGATACTCAACTTAATGGTGATCGCCCTCAGAAAGATGAAAAGCTAGGTGAGCCTGCCGGGAATGACCTGTGACCATGGGTAAAGCATGGACCAACCGGTAAAGTAGCCCTGGTCAGTCCTTCTCATATCCTAACCCCGTTTCACAACTGACAGTGAGAAAGATTATCCATATTCACGAGCCAATGCCAAACCCGATGAACAGTCCCCTCTTTCAGAAGCCGCACAATTCCAATCCTTCAATCTGTAAATGGAAGACAAGAACCCACCAATGCTTGCCCAAGGCCCTTGCTGGGCCCCAGCAATGTCTCTGATCAATGCCATTAATTTCCAAATGTCTGACATTCACCTTCGCCATTCCCCTACAGCACAGTTGTCCCTCACAAGCCTTGCGTTCTGGCGCCAGATTGGGAACGATCCTAGCCTTCACTAGCTCCCCCCTGGGGCAAATACAGTGCCCTTGCACTGTCCACAACGACTGTAATGCCCCCGTGTAGCATCTGGCGCTTGGTAAAAATCACTTGCCAACTACTTAAACCTTAAGAGCAGATGAAAAGTGCACGGTGATGTCCTAGACAGCTATGTACGTTGCACCAACCATGGCCTAAGGCTTACATAACATGTGGCTTGACTGCACCGCCCTAATTGGCACTTCCATATGCCCACTAGGAAGAGCAATGGCCTGCTCATGAGAAGCACCCCCTTTTCTGGCGCCCCCAGCTGCACCGTAACTACAGCACCTGGAAGGGCTGGGCCCAACCCACTTGGGAGAGACATCTCACAACCAGTGAAATAGTATGTGGCACAGCCACAGAACTTAGCTGTATCAACCAGACATTTGCGGCGGGATTTGTGCTAAATCTCACGCTTACTACACTGCAGAGTGAGCCCAATGCATTTAACAAAATTCCTTTACCCTTTCCGTTTCTGACTGCAATTGGGATGAGATTGACAGATTGCCTGATACAGGGGACTAATGCTTTAGGATCCTTAAAGCAGGTAGTGACCACGCAGTTGAGCTCCTTCGCTACAGATGAATAAGTATCTACGCTGGAAAGCTCAGACGGAGGTGCAGGCGGTATTGCCTGATGATATGAGCTGTGTGCTGCCCCTTGCCGCTGGGTCGTCCCACCCTATTGAAGCAACTTCTAAAAAAGACCAGGGAAGAATGTATCCCCCCTAATCCATCCTAGGTGGTTTCTATGTGGCTCGTGATAACAAATTAAATCGGTGTTCTATGGTAGACTTATAGGTTTAAACTTCTGCGCTGCCATAAAGGGCCACCCAGACCAGCAGAGTGACCCAGGGACCTGCGATCTGCATTGTACACTTATTTATTTAGCAGGCATGTAGGTCCACAGCGATATCTTCTTTGAGTCAGAGTTTCCCCAAGTTTGTTTGTTACTATTACCTGTCTCCAAAGGCAATCTTATAGCTTAGGGAGACTGAAATCGGATGAATTGTCACACTAGTGGGATCATTAGAGTTAGCAGTTGTGTTGTTAGTATCAGGGAAGTATAGCAGGGGCAGTGCCAACATAAGATGGCGGGGAAACCAAGGGCGTGGGCAAACCTCAATTATTTGAATGTACCAGCAGTGCTTAGCTGCGGGCCTTGGTAGCCAAGCCCGGTGCTCCACCTGGTCTACCAGCCCTTTTCCCCCCTGGGGCCCAACTTGGCAAGCTGGGAGAGGTGGCACTGGAACTCTTGCAAAAGGGGGGGAAGGAGCTACTGCCAGATTGTCCCCACTCTGCCCGCCAACCATTGCCCATCTGACAAACTTGGCATCCTTGTGCCTCGTACCACAAGATTGGCGATCAATCGCCCATCACCTCAAACCACTCCAAACAAATTACCCTTCCCTCTGCCACACTGGGACAACCTCACCAACCTGTGAGTTGGGGAATCCCACAACCCAACGCAAATCCAAGAGAGAGTGATGACCTCCCGTCACACAGGTGAGGCGGGACCAACGGACAAACCTGATAATTAACGCTGACTTATCCAGTGTAAATCTATGGCGGTGTAACCAGGCTGCCCTGCCCCCCGCACAAAACAGCAGACCGTGGCCAGGAACAACACAAATGGAGGGGGTGGGGGGCGTGACTGCGCACCGGAGCGCTCGCTACAACACCCTCGACTCTCACTCCCACCATGCCGACCGTCAAGCAGCTCATTGTCGCCGCCCCTCGACCTCTATTCACCTGAGGTTGCCTCGTGCCCAAAACACCGGTGGGCGTCACGAACCTGACGAGCTGGAGACCACCAGCCCCCTGCTCCCCCCCAACACCAGACTGGGGGCAGGGGGAAAACCCCGGCCCCAAAGACGGGGAGCGACTAGGAATAGAAGAGCTACATAAAAACAAGTTACCATAGCGCCACTGAACCCCAAGCAGAGGAAACAAGGCATGATCCACGTACAATCCCCATTCGCCAGCCGTGGCACCACCCATCCAGGCATTCCTCCAAATTATTAAAGCAGCTGATGCGTAAAAAGACACAGAAGATAGCATCTCCATTTGAGGCGATCAATGCACCCAGAAAATGGCCTTAGGACCGCACCAGGCGAATGAATTGTCCAATACAGGCAGGAAGAATGTGAGATTTCTCCCGTCAGCCAATAGTCACTTGGATGCCTGTGTTCCTCGGCAACGCACCACTGGGTCAGATCATTCACAGGGCCCGTCCAATGAGCTGTACAAACAACTACCTCTAATACCTTCCCCCTGGCTCCCTCCATAGTCTCCCCGCCAGCAGGAGCTGAGTGGAGAAAACAGGCGGGTTGTATATGGGGGAGCTGGGGCCTCCTAAATTCTAAACTGCGCCCAATCCAGAGGTCCGAGGTGCCAATGCTGGAGCGGGTAATGCAAAATTTTGTATACCCCCCCCCCATTCTGCATGTTTACGTTAATTTGAATAATTAACTAATAGTAATCTTACTAATTGGTTTGCAGTGAATATTCATCAACCTTATTAATAAATGAATTATACGTGGGATTTGCATTTGCATGGCCTAATTAATACGTAAACTAAAATATGTACGCATACTAATAATAGACAATTAGAATATTGCATGATATATGTTGCTTTTGTGATGTATTTGTGATTTGTGCTTTATTAAGTGAGTATAAACCGCATGAGTGTTGCTTTTTGCCAGATAAATACACACACATATGGGTATTAGCGAGGGAATAACATGTTATTAGCCATTTCTATGTATTAATTACGTTTTGTGTTTCTTTTGCTTAGGTTGACCATTTGGGCCTGCCACAAAATGGCTGCCTCCTGTACCTAACGTGACTGACGACGCTCCACGAGGTTTTGGGTGAAGTGCGCCTGCGCTAACGCCAGCAACAGTGGCCTCGTCTTGACCCTAACCAGACTGTACCCACCAAGGTCGCCCTGGGAAGCAAGCCAGTTTTCCTTGGATTGTCTTTAAAACCGGAACAAGCAAGTGTGATGACAACATCAACCAAAGACTCATGAGAACTCTGTAGGACGATCTCTGATTATCCAATCAGAAGAGTCGAAAACCAATATTTGATGCTTTTTGACAGTGATTTTACTATAAATTATAGTAGAATAGTGAGGTTGCACGGTGGCTTTTTCGTTTCCTGACGTTATGCTGACGGAGAGGACGGTGACACTGCAGGACAGCTGTTTCCCTGGATCTTTGACGAACTGAATTGATGCCCAATTTCCTGATGAACTGAGATTTCTAAATTTAATGGGCATAGATTGACAGGACGACTGGATTTGATTTAGAGGACGACAATTAGCCAGAATAGGTAAATATGATGATTGGTGGTCTGAATAACCAATGATTTAACTTGCATTAATTAGATAAAGATTCATTTGATTAATTACCAAATGAGTTGGGTTGTTTATTCATAAGAGAATGTATTAATTCAAAGTAAATAGAGAATTCGAAATTCACCCTAACCAGCAACTAGCAGATTCATCGACATCCGATGAAAGGAATACCAAAGGTGGCATTTAGGGCTAACTAAGTCAAAGAAGGTTATGTGGATGTATTGCTCATTAGGGCTAAGAGGTATTTCCTTTCATATCAGCGTATGGAACAATCATATCCCGAGAAAGACGGACCGATGATGAGTGAATGTTGGTGTTATGGGCCCCACCAGTGAATGTATTGATTGAATGTGTCAGTGAAATCTTTGGTCTGTGCCGAAGGGAGGGATTTTGTATTCCACGCTGCATCACCAACATGGGGACACGCAGCCTGCATCTCATTAAGCCTAGAGAGCTTAATGAGCTGCTGGCCCCATATAATTGTAACCGTTTCCCGTGCTGAGCCTCACGATGTAACACCAAACCCTGCCTCTTGAACGTGATCTGACAGGAGAGGCTGCCGGCACTTGGCCATAGCAGCCCTAATGTTCCTCTCCCGCCAACTTTAAGTCGAGGGCTGTGCTCCGTTGTGCCCCGCAGTCAAGGGGCCCACTTGGTCAGCCAAGGCAGCAGCCTTATGTCCCCGTAGTGCTTCAGTGACTTACTTCACCCCTCTCACCTCCCCTCTTCAGGTACCTTGTAGGTTGGGGAGTGAGCACCCGGTACAATAGCAATTCACGGGGTTGGAAGGGGAGGGTCTGCTTCCTACCTTGCACTCCTGCAAAACTCACCACCGGACCCCCCGGAGCAATAGTTCACAAGCGAATAGGATGACCGACTACGTCGCTTTAATCTAAACACAATTACTTTCATACATCATGATAGTACGCCCGTGAACTCGCCCTAAAAACATGCTCCTCATCTCAACACAGTCGGGACCAAGGCCACAAAACATTACAACCCACATCCGTGGAAAACGCACCACAGGGCCTCCATAACACAAACCCCACGGTCACCGCTACGCTCATGGAAAATGACAACCCAGCTGAAACAATGGCTGAAAGCAGATGCACGAGCATTGCAGTACAGCATTTTCAGTATTGTATTGTTTCCGGTTATCAGTGCTTCAAAGCCTGCTCCTGCTTCTCCGACACAATAAGTTTCACGGGGCACCAGCAAAGCGAAATAATGATGGAATGCCTCTCCGTCCTTGTCCCCCCTCCACGCTGGGGAACAAGCCACGCACACCGCCTGAATGGTTCCCGGACACACCATGCCAACGGGGTCACCACCGGGGTCTCTCGCGACACGCCACCCCGGCTAATACATGGTACGGCCTAAAGCCACAACAGCCGGAGATACACCGAGCAAGAGGCAGGGACGACACACTCAACCCTGACTCACCTTAATAACCCCAACGGCAAAGACGGCCCGAGGACGACCCCGGCGTGCCTGGACTTCGTGTCCGGCACAAAGAGGACGCCAGGATGGCCGGGGAAGGCATAAATACCCTCCCCACCTCCACGGTGTAATCTGGTAACCCGGTACACTGGGGTCCTTTGGTTGGGTAGGTGCTAGCTGGGCTATACGGACCAATTAGGGGCCTAAAACACTATAGCGCGTTGCATCTCTGTGCTGCCAGTCGTGTGCCCTGATGTCACGTTTATTTATACTCCCTGGTCCGTGCCCGGCCCAGGGAGTTGTCTGCAACAGAGTAGAGTAGGGGCCGGGTGGCTCACTACATCCCATCTAACCAATGGGTGGACAAAACAACAAACTAAAACAACTAACTAGCATAACAAAACAGTGCAATGTCCGCAGTGTCCAGACTACTGCTCACAGTTGGCAAACAAAGTCTTTCCGTCTGGTGCTGGGTTGAGGGTTACTCCGTAGCTGGTAACGGTGTCCTGCTCGCTGCTTAGGTCTTGCTTCCAGTCCACTTCGGGTCCCCTTGGCCACACCCTGCGGCGGGGTTTCTTGGTCTTCGCCACTCTCCTCGCTATATTCGGGCTCAGAACGCTACGAGCGTATCGCCAGACTCCACACTGCACCACCAGGTGCCCCCCCCAGTGACCTCCTGATGAAGCGAGCAGTCAGAGATGTGATTCCCACCAGTGAAAAATGGTCACCAGCAATTTTGGATCCGGTGCGCACTCAAGCGACAAGACAACGCACCAATTACAAAGCCAGGCAGAGAAGGAGAGCCAGGCCAACAGTAATCAGCTGGGGAGATTATGTTGTTGTCAAGGACAGACACCCAGGGTCCAAGTTTCGCACACCCATTTGAACAAGAGCTGTGGGAGGTGGTGCAAGTGAAAGGGTCCATGATCACAGTGAGAAGAGGCTCTCACCAGTTGGTGCAAAACACATCATGGTTCAAAAAGGCTACCGTACCAGCAACTGCTCAGACAGTGGAAAAGAGCGGAAACCTGCACGTTTCCGAAAAAAACTACTTACAATCGGGCTTTCTCCGGGGCCACACCAAGAATATGGAACTCCCTCCCACCCGCCATTAGAAGGATCCCTTCTCTGGCACGCTTAAAAAATGATGCCAAAACCTTCCTTATGGGTAAATTCCTTGTTTACACTCTGCCTCTATCCACCACAGAGCCCCTGATTACCTACCTACTACTGCCTCCCTTTGGATCACCTAGTCGACCCACCAAGAAACCTGGGACATTGTTTTTGAGAAATTGGAAATGTAAACTGTACATATGTGTTCGTACTCCTTATGTTTCCAGCACTCCCGCCCCCTCCCATTCGCTATATACTTGGTAACTCGTAACCTTTGTTCAACTTTATGATTCCTGTAAAGCGCTCTGATACCCTAACGGGTCAAGTTTGCGTTTGCGCTCTATAAAACACAAAAATAAAAATAATAAACTACCCTATTTCTCACCCTATACCTCTCTCAATATATCCTCTACCTCAACTTTCTGACTCATCTCAAACCATGTTTCTATTACTCTTTCCAATGCGCTACCCAATTTCTCACCCTATACCTCTAGCAATATATCCTCTGCCTCTAATCTCTCATTCACCCAAAACCACATACCACTACTATGATCACCAAAATAACCCTTTCTAGACTCTTCCTTACTCTAACCCTCCTTGCATCATCTCATACCTCTTTTACTATTCCGATCCCCCAAAACAAGCCTTTCTAAACCCTTCCCTCTGACTTTTCTCCCACCACCTCCCCTTTACTCATCTTTACTAATCCTTTATGGGTTCCGAAGAAGCGTGCTACTCACCGAAAAAGCGCTTTAACACCTCATCAGGGGTAGCAAACTCTATATGAATGCAAACCTTTAACCCTCTTCTATCCCTCCGCTATCCTTCTTAATCCAAATATCTGACTAACATATCCACCACTCAAATTACTTTCCCATGTCACTTCTTATTCACACTATTACTTTATGGGTGCTGGAGTAGCGTGCTACTTTCTGGAAAAACGCTTCAACACCCCATCAGGGGTAGCATGCGCTATTTAAATGCAAACCTTTTCCCTCTATCGCTCCACTATCCTTCTCAATCGAGATAACTGACTAACATATCCGCCACTCAAATTGCTTTCATATTTCACCATACTAATTCACCACTAATACTTTATAGGTTCTGGAGTAGCGTGCTACTTGCCTAAAAAGAGCTTCAATGCCTCATCAGGGGTAGTAAGCACAATGTAAATGCATTTTTTTATTTTACAGAGTTTTATATAGCACGAACTTGACCTGAAGGTATCGGGTATCAGAGTGCTTTACATAGCACCAGTTGCGTTACATGAGGACACATTCATTTTTGTTAGGCACCAAGAGATTAAGTGATTTGAATCACAGGATGTTCACCGTCATTGCCGAGACTCGAACCCAGTTCCTCAGATTCGAGGTCGACAGCCCTAGCCGTTAGGACAACTCCTCTCCCCTATACAATACCATACAATGCTGGCGACTCATAACGAGCACCTCCGCAGAGATCTGTGTGCAAGACTCAAAATCTGGTGGTAAATTTAATCACAATTTTCACCCTGTGATCCATACCTGCACTCATGAAGAAAAAGTGTACTATTCACAATTAAGGGCCAGGGATAGAGAAAGGGAAGAAGGACTTCCTCCAAGATACTTGAATATCTTGCTAGGGGATATTAGGCAGGAGACCAACTATCTCACATCCCCCACTCTATCATCAAATTCCTCCTTTTAAAATAATTATTAGTGATAGAGCGTCACATGTACTCAGATTTGTAGGGGTGCATCATATTCACCGTTAGTCTGCACCCGCATATAATCAATGTATGTTCAGAAGTTTTATAGAAATGTATTTGTTGAAATCATATAACGTAGAAGTGTTAGAAATGTACTTATGTTTTGAGAGAAATTAACGGCTTTAGATACTGTGAAATGTATTTGTAATAAGTTCCCATGTTTCTGTTGCAGGTGCAAGGACATTTAGCTCGTTAGTTAGAATAAGTCTTTGTTGTAGGAGTTGAGATACGAGGAGCAGACTGGAGGGAGTGAATTGGAATGTGAAATTGCAACTCCTAGTACAGAAGGAGCCTGGGACCCAAGGTCAAGCTAACGGATGAGGGAAGATGGAAAGCTCTGGATGGAAATTTACAGAAGGAAGACCTGGCTGAAGAGGTGTGCCGAAGGGCGTGTTTGACGATTTTGGGGTTTGTATTAGGGACAGTGCCCCGTGGGTTGAGCAGACGAGACTTAGGCGGGAAGCTAGAAGGAGCATCATAGATCGAGCCTCACAGAGTGAAGACTTCTTAGGAAGTTTCACTCCTGACACCTCTATATGATTTTCTCGGTTGGAAGGGAATGTTAAGTAGGGATGCCACTCTAGAATAGAGTAGGGACAGAAATGCTTTGATTAATGAATTCGAAATTCGATGTCACTATAGCGATTCTTTACCTGATGCTTTTAAAAGCTGTAATTCTCTTTATTTTTAGTCGAATGCGGATTCTTCGTAGGTTAGCTTTTGTGTTAGTGCCATCTATCTTTTGTGCCTTGTATTGAGGTGCCTATATATTCAGATGTTTTTGTTGGTAAAAAAAAGGTCAAAACCTTAGACTCTGACTCCTCTATTCATTTACGATGTCCAATCGCGGTTCATATGATTTGATAATTGTGTTTATTCCCCCTACGCTATTTGGCAAGTAAAAAGATCCTGGCGACCTGAAAGGGTTCTTGGAGATAAGTAGGTAGACAAGAATCCGGCCATATCAGTTGGTAGCAGAGACGAATGGTTATTTCCGATAGCGAGGGAAGGTTTAGACTAGGATAAGTGATCCTTGAGGCCCATAAACGTTAAGTGATGGTGAATCATCAGAAGGTGAACAGCAGACGACGACGGCTGATGGACATTGACGGCGAGTAGCAGTGCGGCAGAAAGCCGCAGTCCGAGGAGCGAGTATGAATAGGGTGAGATGTTGTATATTGCGGTGTTGATTGTTGTGTGATGTCTTGCGGAGTTGGTGTGAATGTTGAGTGATTGTGAGATCAGGCTGTGAGCGCGCGCAGCCCGGGAAAGTCTGAGGCTCGACGAGTAGCTTAAGCGATTGGGTGTAGAAGACACCCGCTGTAGATTTTGTTGACCACCCGAAGGGGATCGTGAGGCGCCATCGATCACCCGGACCGAGATAGGGGGAGCGATTGAGTGAGTGCATGTCAACCCGACGCTGGCCGTGGGTTGTGGTATGTGAATTTGAGTATTTGTAACCTATCAGAGGCGATTTGTCTGGCCGGACGGTTAGAGACAGTTGCCAACCGAGGTCGACAACTTCGAGAGACTGTGGACGTACAGTCAGAGAAGTAACTTGTTTGGGACAAACGGTTATTTCAGCGTATGAATGGGTCAAATGCAAGGGTAAGACGTGAGTTGTAAAGAAGGGGAGCTGCTGCAAGTAGAGAGAAAAGCGACGTCAAAGGGTGTCGCGCCACGATAGGTCGGTTGGTGTGAGTCGCGTTGTCATTGGTGGATAGTTACCAGGAAGTAAACAGAAATTGTGTGCGTTCAGAATTTGGTCATTATGAAATGTTTTAAAGCTTTCCGAGAATTGTGTAGAGGTGACAAACATGTGGTCACTCGTGGGGAAGAAGAAGCCCCTCCCGAGGATACTCCGGCACATTACATGGCTAGAAATGTGGGGTTGCATACTATAATTTGGCTCGAAAATTGGCACAAAATGACCCAGGGTGAAGGAGAATTAGCTTTCCCCAGATATGGTTCATTCAGGCTAGAAGTGTTGTACCAGTTGAAGTCTGTGATGGCGGCTTTACGACCTTTGCCAAGGCCAACACAATTTGAAGCACTGCATGCGTGGATTAGAGCAGCGCATGATAGGACAAGAGATAGAAATCAGGAAAGGGTGAAAAAGTCGATCAAGGCGTTTCAGGATGCCAGATGGGATGCAGAAGAGAAAAGATGGAGAGTACAGGCAATAGAAGGACACAGACTGTATCCCTTATTGGTAAAGACGGATGGATCAAAAGAAAAGGCAGCAGATGAGGAGGATGACAGTGACACTGATGATAGCCTACTAGAGAGGTTATTATCTGAGAGACCACCTCCATACAACCCAGATGCCCCGGAAGAGAATTCAGCTCAGATAAAAGAGACTAGGGGAGCACCAACCCAACCAGACGTGAGAGTAGAAGGAAAGATCTCGACAGGAGCCGAGGATACGAGGAATCAGCCTGTGGCTAGCGTAAAGGTTGGGAGAGGTGTGAGGTTACCGGATGCGCTGAAAATACCGGTCACTATTGGACCTATTGTTTCAGCCAATGACCCAGATCAAGAGAAGGTAGGAAGCTCAGTGCAGTCAGAGGTAGGGGTGAGGAGCGTGGTCGAGAGAAGTGAGTCAGTGGGTGGAATGGAGCAGACTCCGAAGCCTGTAGAATGGAGTACACCATTGCCAGCCACAGCAGACTCCTCTAGGGGACAGGGAGAGTCGAGGTCATTGAGACCGAGGTCTTTGGTCGAGTCGAAATCAGACTTGCGAATGTGGACACCACCAGTGAGAAACCAGAGCCAGAGCGTGATAACAGCAGAGAGTGAACGAGGCACAATAATGAATCGTTCCGTTCCTATGAGTATGTCAGTAGAGAGTAGGCCACAGGAACGAGAATGTGAGTACAATGAAAAGGATGGTGCAGGTTGCCGAGAAGTACTGAAGGGAGCCCTGAGAGGGAGAATGTTAGATGTCGTAAGATTAAAGGCAGAGGTAGATGAGATAATAAGTGGAAATTTACCTCTTGAGAGAATGTTGATATACGAACAGGATGAACTACTTTTTGTAGCGAAGGATGTGACTCGCAAGGCACGAACAGCGCATGAGAAGTTGTCAGATTTGGCCAAGAGATATGAGGTGGATTTGTCTAAAACTAAATCATTGCAAGGAAGTCATAGGTTGAAGTACAGTGATCAGGAACTAGAAGAGAAAAGAGTCATGGGATTGTGAACCCATATCAAAGATCTAATCATAACAATGCGTGCATGGATTATGCTTGATAAGTGGGAAGAAAGATGGTCCAAGAAGAAAAGCTCCAGGAGAACAATAGGAGAGACGCCACCTCTGGGTGGAGGGACAACGGAGATAGGGAACTACCCTTTATGGGAAGTGCAGAATGGAGGATACGTGCATGTACCTTGGAGTAGGGATGATTTGGCTGCCTTCACAAATGATTTCCCCCGCCTGAGGGAGAAGCCTGTGGAGTGGTATAAGCAAGTTGACCGCTTTGTCAAAATTTCGAAAGTATTGTGGATTGATCTGAACACCTTGTTTGACATTGTGGTCCCGAGCGACTTGTGGTCGGTATGTAAAATTGCTGTTGAGTGGTCGACTTCGGAGCCTGACAGGGACCCGATTTCAAATGGTCCATCGCTGATAGTGATGAAAAAGTTTGAACAGGTGATTACGTGGTTGAAGTCGAAAATCTCACCTCAGGACATCGATTGGGTGAAGATAGATAGGACAGTGCAAGAGCCTAAGGAGACCGTGCATGAGTTTTATGAGAGACTTTTGCAGGCTTTTAAACAGTACAGTGGCCTAGATGTGTTGGATACCAAAGACATGGGACAGTTTGTTTCTAAGTTTGTGTTGGGATTGAGGCCAGAGGTTAGTCTCATGATACAGCAGCATTTGATTTGTTGGCAGAACAAGCCCGTGGATGAGATTTTACGGTACGCTAGATATTGTAGCGATGAGATAGAATCCAAGCACAGGAAGTTGAAAGATAATTTGATGCTGGTGCAGATGCAAACAGCCCAGGGACAGCCTAATGGAGGAACATTGGGAAGGAGACAGGGAAATAATCAAGGAGGAATGCAGAATACTCAGGGTCAGGGAAGGCCAAAGGGAATAGACCCTAAGACAGGAATGGATGTGGCGACATTGAAAAAGACTACAGCTTGTCATATTTGTCACCAGATTGGACACTGGAGACGCGAGTGTCCTTTGAACCCATTGAACCAAATACAGCAAGAAGGAGAGAGAGTCCAGGTACCTGTGGCGGACACGGTCCCTACAGTGACTCGACCTAGGATGGTCAAAGGGGGGGGCAGGTGTTCCGCAGATGCAGGTTCCCCAACCACCCAAGATACCGAATATGCAGCAGGGAGCTCGGACATATTTGCAGATGCCTTTGTTTGAAGTGAATGGGGAAGACGATTTAGACTCAGTGGCACGACCCTGCTTAAGGGGAGAAAATGACTGTGCGCTTGGAGCGGTCCTAGAGGTAGATCAGAGGGGACCCTTTGTGGAAGCAGACATTGACGGTCACCCTACGACTTTTTTAGTTGATACGTGTGCTACGCGATCGACTGTAAGATCTGCAGTGGTCCTGGACCTACCCCTTTCTGGACAATCGATCCAAGTCATTGGCGTGGCAAATAAGAAACTGACTAGCCCGCTGACGGAGCCGATACCTATCAGGATAGGGAATTTCAGCGATCGACACCAGTTTGTGGTGTGCGACTCTAGTCCAGTTTACTTGCTAGGAAGAGATCTGTTGTGCAAGCTTAACTGCACCATCTATTGTACCTCGAAGGGAGTGGAAGTGCACTGGTGGGACGATGATGCGACCTTTAAGGTTGCGAACCAGCGTTTTTGTGTGGAAATGTACCCAGCACTGACGGTGGATGAACTTCCACTGGACCTGAGGGATTCTGTGTCAATTGATGTATGGGATCTAAGTGGAGAGGAGATCGGACTAGTCAAGGGAGTAGACCCAGTGAAAATCCAGATTAAACCAAATGTAGAGTACCCGAGGACGCCCCAGTATAAGTTATCACCTGAAACTATTGTAAGGATTAAACCTGTAATTGAGTCTATGATTAAGCTGGGAATTCTGAGGGAGATCATGGGTAGCCCATGCAAATCACCTATTATGGGACTACAGAAACCAAGTGGGAAATTCCGGATCGTACAAGATCTGCGAAAAATCAATGAGATAGTTGTTCCATGTTGTCCAGTGGTACCGAATCCCTCTGTGATCCTGTTACAGATCCCATGTGAAGCTGAATGGTTCACAGTGGTTGACTTGTGTCAAGCCTTTTTCTCGATCCCTCTGCATGAGGAGAGCCAATTTCTTTTTGCTTTTCGTCTAGAAAACCGTGTGTTAACGTGGTGTCTTATCCCACAGGGAGATACAGAGAGCCCGTCTATTTTCAATCAGATCTTGAAGAAAAACCTTGAAGGTCTTGTGCTGCCACAGGACTCTGTCCTTGTGCAGTACATTGACGATCTGCTTGTGGCGTCAAAAACCGAAGACGCCTGCAGGATCGATACTGTAGCTCTGTTGAATTACCTAGCGGAGAATGGGCATAAAGTGTCTCCGAACAAGCTACAGTACTGTCTGAGTGAAGTACAGTATTTGGGTCACCGGATTGAGAAAGGTAGAAGGAAGGTGTCACCAGATCATATCGAGGCTATTCTGAAAATGCCTGTTCCAACTACCCAGAGGGCAGTTTGAATGTTTTTGGGAATGGTTGGTTACTGTCGCCAATGGATCCCAAACTTTTCCTTTGAAGCGAAGCCTTTATAGCGGCTGACGCGTAAGGATGTGAGTGATCCGGTACCATGGGATGAAGTCTGTCTAGGGTCATTTTTAAGACTGAGAGAGGCCTTGTGTTGCGCTCCAGCTCTGGGGATGCCTGACTATAATAAGGCATTCGCACTATTTTGCTGTGAAAGGGAAGGTTGCGCATTGGCAGTTTTAACTCAGATTCATGGGAATGTCCGTAGACCAGTTGCCTACTTTTCAGCTACTTTAGATCCAGTAGCTTCTGCGTTGCCCGGATGTCTCAGATCCGTTGCTGCAACAGGTGTCAGTATCGAAAAATGTGAGAGCATTGTAATGGGTCATCCGCTTACTGTGCATGTACCACATTCCGTTGAACTGCTGATGACCAGGACTAAAACACAGCACATCACGAACAATAGGTTGACGCGTTATGAACAAGTCATTCTTGCTGCAGATAACGTGACGTTGAAGAGGTGTTCTGTTTTAAATCCTGCCACACTGTTGCCTATCCCAAATGTAGATGATGAAGACTGTGAGGATCATGATTGTCTCGATGTGACTGAATTGTGCACCAAACCGAGACCTGACATTGTCGATGAACTGCTTCCAGAGTCAGATGAAATTTTCTTCGTGGACGGTTCATGTTTAAGAGACGGTGTTGGTCGATTGAAAGCAGCGTTTGCTGTATGTACCATCACGGGAGTGGTTGAAGCCGCTTGTTTAGAAGGAGTATACTCCGCACAGGTGGCTGAGCTTATTGCTTTGACTCGTGCCTGTTTGGCTGCTGACAAGATCCGTATAACGATTTATACGGATAGTCAGTATGGGTTTGGTGTCGTTCATGACTTCGGACAGCTATGGTCACAGAGAGGGTTTATGACATCTTCTGGTTCGCCCATCAGGAATGGGGATTATGTGAGGCAATTGTTGGAAGCATTGCAAAGTCCAGATGAAATTGCAGTTGTAAAGTGTTCTGCACACACCAAGGGAAATGATTTTGTGTCATTAGGTAATGATTATGCAGATGAAGTTGCTAGATTTTGTGCGGAACAGGGGTGTACCTTTACTGAAAGACATGTTGGTGGAAGCCAAGAGAGAACCGATTTCAACGTGATGTTAGCCATGGCTGATACATGGGAAGAACTGAAACAGTTGCAGGATGAAGTTTCCCACCAGGAACGGGATAGTTGGATGCAAGCTGGATGTGAGAAGGGAGATGTGGATGTGTGAGTTTCAAATGATGGAAGAGCTGTATTACCGGAATGTCTGTTGAACCCAATGGCGAGACTGATACATGGTGCTGTGCATCTTGGTAGAGATGCGATGGTGCGAGTATTTCGCCAAACATGGTACAATCCAAAGTTTTGTGCAGTGGCTGAAGCCGTGTGCCAGAGATGTGTCACGTGCCAACAAATGAATGTAGGGAAGAGGACAGCTGTGACGTTGAGTCATATAGAGAGGTCAGGTGGGCCTTTCAACAGAATGCAGTTAGATTTCATTGAGATGCCAAAGTGTAATGGGTTGAGGTACATATTAGTCGTAGTATGTGTCTTTTCTAGATGGGTGGAGGCTTACCCAACACGTAGATGTGACACACTCACAGTAGCCAAGTTATTACTGAGAGAGCTTATCCCGAGGTTCGGTTTTCTGACCTCTTTTGAATCAGACAGAGGAACGCATTTCCATAGTGAGATCACGAAATTGCTTTGTGCTGCCTTGAACGTAAACCAAAGGTTGCACTGCAGCTACCGACCAGAGGCTTCTGGGATTGTGGAACAAGTTAATGGGACATTGAAAGCCCGAATGGCCAAAGTGTGCTCTTCAACATCTTTGAAATGGCCAGACGCATTGCCCTTGGTTCTCATGAGTCTCCGTAGTGTGCCTGATAGGAGGACTGGATTGTCACCCCATGAGATCCTCATGGGGAGAGCGATGCGTTTGCCCGCGATACCTGCCACTGCTTTGATTAACATCACTGATGATTTGATTCTCGCCTACTGTAAAGGCCCGGCTGACGTGGTCCGTTCTGTATCCCGGCAGGTGCGGGCAGCAGCTGTTCCAGCCGCAAGTGACCTGTGCCACGACTTGTGCCCAGGGGATTGGGTGCTTGTGCGCAAACACGTGAGGAAGAGTTGCCTGGATGCTCGCTGGCGTGGGCCGTACCAGATCATCCTGGTTACGAATACGGCAGTAAAGTGTGGGGGATTGCCGAACTGGGTGCATGCCTCCCATACCCGTAGAGTCCCAGCACCCTTGGAAGATACAGCCCCTCTCGTGAACGGAAACCCAGCTGAGGTGGCAGAGCCATCTGAGAGGGCAAGTCAAGCTGTAGGGGTTGCTGACGCAGCTGGTTGTGCACTAGACCGAGCTGAAAGAGGATGTGAGAGTAGCCCCGAATTGGACTCAGAAGAAGGAAGAGTTGCTGTGGGCGGAGTAGAGTCGAATTCTGCTGAAGAAGAAAGCAGTGCACAGGGTACCAGAAGGGAGAGCAGAAGTGCCACAGAAGCAGAAAAGGTTTGGCCCGTGAGTCAGAGACGGGTAAACTTGCGATTGGCACCGAGAAGAGATCTTGCCCCAGTTTCCGAAGCATCTGAATCGGAGCAGAGTGACGAAGAGCAAGCTCAAGGCAGCCTGTGAAGGTCAAGGAGAGCAAGAGTGCCGTGTCAAAAGTACGCCTCACCAGAGTGGACATACGTTGTGACTGATGCCAGGTTTACTGAGTAGGGGGAGGCTGAAATCGTTGACACTGGTCAGCAGTTCTCCGAATCTGAAGGTGGAAGTGCTGCTGAAGATTCCAGGATTGGAGATCGAGGGGACATTGACCATCAACATTCCGAGTCCACTGCTTCTGAGTAGCGTCCGTGGACTGATCTTGGACACTTTACTTTTCCCGACTTTTGCTGTCATACCAGCTCCCCAGGAGTTGAAAAACCTTAAAATTGAAATCTTGCAGGGGTCCTTGAACTGTTGGGACCGGCTGTTATTCTGGACTGATGGTGAACTTTATTGTGTATAAGTCTGAAAAGAAGATAACCTAGACCCGAGTGGAAGAAGAATAAACTTAGGGACTTTCTGTTAAAGAAAACGAAAAGGGCTAGGGAAGTCTTTCTGGACGGTGTAAATAAGGAACTGAAAATTGCTAGGGGTTTCCCAGCTTCAAGAGGGTGATTGAACTGAGTTGACAAGAAACTCTGCATGAGAAAGAGACTTTTACCAATTGTCATTGAACTGAATTTGAGCACCGTGTGAAGATGGCGGAAGCTGGAAATACTCACCGTAGAGCAAAATTAGTGATAGGTACACTGTTAGGGGTAGTGATAGTTGCTATATTTGCGATAGTTGTAGCCTCATATATAGTGTCACACGAGCAGGAGGGGGAGGTTCAGGGGACACCTACACCTACCACTTCCAGCCAAAAAGGGGTCACTATAGGAGCTCGAAGAGCTTTGACACTTGAAGAAAGTCGTATGTTTCACATAGATTTATCTAGAGGTGACTTCAAACTTAATGCTTATGAGAAGCTGTTGTATGTTGATGCGATGGATGCGAAGGATTGCTATGTGTGTATGCAGCTGCCTGCTTCTGTGGATGAGGGTATTAGATATCATCACCTTCCACTAACATATGGGATTTCTTGCAGCTTATTGCTTAGCCTGTTTTATGAAAGGAAACAGTTCGAGTATTTCTTTTCCAATTATGATACAGTACTTCCTGAAGTTACTGCATTTAAGCATTTGAATAAGTATGATTATTATAAGTCAGAAGATAGACTTCGGACTTATTTCATACCGACTACAAGTTTAGATACAGCTTATGCGCATAGACATAATTTGACGTGTTTATTGTCAGAAACTGAAAAGAAGTTTATTGGTCAAATTGAGGATAGGTATAGAAAACTAACCCAGAAACGAAATGCAGAGAAAGTTCAGTAGATTGGACTGATGAGGAGAAATTACACAGATCCAAGGGAAGTTATGGACCTATAGCATTAGATCAAGTACAGAGGGGAAATTTGTGTGTGGGACGTCCACAGACCGATAAGGACAAGGTCTCGGTGGGACATAGTACGTGTGACCATACCTTTACCATGGAAGATTCTGCTAAGAACTTTTTGCAAGGTCTGGTACAAGTGATTCCAATGGTGTATTTTGTATGCGGAAAGAATGCCTATGTGAGATTGCCTGCGAATTGGTGTGGTACATGTTACTTGGCTATCATTTTTCCGAAGATTTACCACGCAGAAGATTTGAACTTGCTAGAGACCGGACGTCATTCTAAAGTGCGAAGAGCTGTGAGTGCAGAAGCGGTGATTGGTGATATCTTTGGAGCAATGATACCCAGTTTGGGCGTGGTTTTGAATGACGTGAAAATAGGAAGGTTGGCGACTGTGGTTGATGAATTGTCAATGAGCACGGCAAGGTCATTGCTGTTGGTAGATAGAGAGATGTTATTGATAAGAACGATGGTTTTGCAGAATCGTCTTGCATTGGATGTGTTATTGGCAAAAGAGGGCGGAGTCTGTAAATTGTTGAAAGTTCAGGAATGCTGCACATATATTCCAGACAACAGCAAGGATCTGGAGAAATATATAGCCAACTTCACCACGATTCATCAAGAAATTGCAGATTTGACGGAGGAGAATGTGTGGGAAAAGATTGGCAAGGGATTCGGTCGAATAGGGACTTGGTTTGCAGACTTGGGAAAAGGGTTCCTCGGATTTGTACTGAAGCCGTTGATCATCGTGGTGGTCTGCGTGATCTGTCTGTGGGGACTTAAAAGAGCCTTTAAGTGGTACAGGGGAAATAGGATTGAGAGAACCCTCAGAGCAAACGAGAGACGAATGGCGAAAATGCAGGATAGTCAATATCAGAACCTTAAAAGGATGGAGGGGTTCCGACAGGGCAGAATGGCTACCACCACTCGTTAGATTGGTTCTTTCTGGGACGGAAATGAGGTTGTGATGATCTGATGACAATTGTCATCAAAGGGGGGAACTGATAGAGCGTCACATGTACTCAAATTTGTAGGGGTGCATCATATTCACCGTTAGTCAGCTCCCGCATATAATCAATGTATGTTCAGAAGTGTTATAGAAATGTATTTGTTGAAATCATATAACGTAGAAGTGTTAGAAATGTACTTATGTTTTGAGAGAAATTAACGCCATTAGTTATTGTGAAATGTATTTGTAATAAGTTTAATGAGTAGTTTAGTCTAATGTTATGGCATTAGGTAAATCGTATGCAATGTTAAGAGTTAGAAATGTAGGATACTTATGCTTAGTTGTAAGATGATTATGTTGAATTAATGCATAGAATGTAATTGTAATGTGTTTAATTTTGCAAGGCCTAAGTGCATAGGTAGGAGAGAAGGCCTGTACGTTCCTTATATTAGCTATATTTTAGGCTGACAGGGATTTCTTAGTAAGGCTTGAATTGTAGTGAAATGTAAAACGTCACGATGCGAAGCGCCTCTTTTTTTCCGTTCCCATGTTTCTGATGCAGGTGCAAGGACATTTAGCTCGTTAGTTAGAATAAGTCTTTGTTGTAGGAGTTGAGATACGAGGAGCAGACTGGAGGGAGTGAATTGGAATGTGAAATTGCAACTCCTAGTACGGATTGTGTCTCGGACCCAAGGTCAAGCTAACGGACGAGGGAAGATGGAAAGCTCTGGATGGAAATTTACAGAAGGAAGACCTGGCTGAAGAGGTGTGCCGAAGGGCGTGTTTGATGATTTTGGGGTTTGTATTAGGGACAGTGCCCCGTGGGTTGAGCAGACGAGACTTAGGCGGGAAGCTAGAAGGAGCATCATAGATCGAGCTCTCACAGAGTGAAGACTTCTTAGGAAGTTTCACTCCTGACACCTCTATATGATTTTCTCGGTTGGAAGGGAATGTTAAGTAGGGATGCCACTCTAGAATACAGTAGGGACAGAAATGCTTTGATTAATGAATTCGAAATACGATGTCACCATAGCGATTCTTTACCTGATGCTTTTAGAAGCTGTAATTCTCTTTATTTTTAGTCGAATGCGGATTCTTCGTAGGTTAGCTTTTGTGTTAGTGGCCATCTATCTTTTCTGCCTTGTATTGAGGTGCCTATATATTCAGATGTTTTTGTTGGTAATAAAAGGTCAAAACCTTAGATTCTGAGTCCTCTATTCATTTACGATGTCCAATCGCGGTTCATATGATTTGATAATTGTGTTTATTCCCCCTACGCTATTTGGCAAGTAAAAAGATCCTGGCGACCTGAAAGGGTTCTTGGAGATAAGTAGGTAGACAAGAATCCGGCCATATCATTAGCATAATGAACAATTACACGTTCTGCTTTCTGGCTGGTATACAAGAATGCACATCAGCACAGAGAGACACAGCATTTATTGTGTGCTGTATAAGTGTATCCCAATCACCCATGCATGTATTCATCCCTCAACATGATCTCCTCATAACCCCTCCTGCCTCTGAAGCGAGATGTGGTCTCAATGTCCGACTTTGTTCATTGGTAAAGACGTTTAAAGCAAGAATTCTCCGAAACCTGAAAAGAAGCTGGTGGAAACAACACAAATACACGAAAAGACATTTTGCATGTTGCATCAGAGAGAAAGTTTATTGGAATGAACAAACGAGGAAGCAGGTTTAAAAAGGAAAACTGTCCCCGCACCCTGGAAAAGAAGTGTTCAGTAGTGGATAGAAAAGCAGCCACACAGCAAATATGTCAAGATTGAAGGCCCTTGAACCCTCGTGTACAATATCTCCCAGTGATGTCACTGGACTTTCAAATGATATTACATTACACAGTAACTCTGTGTGTTTGACTAGAACAGTTAATGGCCTCCATGAACAGAGCGCCCTCTTTAGCAGCAAATGCTCGAACCCCGTGAGGCCCCCAGCTCTGCCCTAGGAGGCTCTTTTTGAAGGTGAAATTGAAAAGAGCGCTCTCATTCAGAGAGTTGTCTACAAGGGCTCTGCAATGCGTGTGCGGATGAAGGACCAAGGAGGCCCGGAAAGTGTAGAGATTCTGACGCCTCTATTGGCTGGAATCCTTTCCTCGCGTGTTCCATTGGCTGGGCTCGCGCCAACAGCTCCTCCTCAAAATGCATCACTTTTCATGTACCTGCCGTTTCGAACTGACCGATTTGCCGTCAACTAAGTCCTCTGTAATCGTTATGTTTTCCTGGTAGGGTCTGAAAGACAAAATATGGAACACGTAAGAGCTGTTCAATCTGAGATGCAGCGACCATAGTGCATGCGTCACAGCGGGTTCAAATCTGACGTCTATGAGGGTTTGCCCCCTGTAAGTTAAAGGGACCCAGCCCTGCTGCCAGTGAGTTGACTTTGCCTATTGTATCAACACGGCCTGGGGTGACGGTAAATGATGCCAGTGAAATTTCCCAATTTTACGTTATGAAATTTGCATTATGACATTTTGTTTAGTGTTTTTATTGCAGAAAACCGATTCCTGTAGAAAATGTCTGGTGTCAGCACCTCGACTTGCTTTGATTTATGTGAAAATAGTCCAGCAACACGTCTCGCACTAATAGCATAGATATATATATATATATTTAATTTACATGAACTGGAATGTTGTGACAAAGTTATGCAAATTCTCACTCTCCTAGAATGAATGTCCCCAGGTCACAACTTTGTGGCGATCCTTGAAAAGTGAATTGACTCTTGTACCTCCATGAGATGCGATCTGCCCTCCCGCCTGTCAGAGAATCTTCCCCTCCCCCGGTCTTTGAAACAAAGAGTTAAAGCAAAGTGAAAGCTAGCAAGACTTACTTTGAGATAGGCCCCATTTCAACGGCATTGTCTATCCCTATCCAGTTCACTCTGCACAGAGCGGTGTCTTTGGGGGACGCCAACTGAAGCGTCACAAGGGGCAGTGGCCCTACACGCCCTCCTGGCGATCAGTACCGGAGCATGAGGAGAATGGCTCAAATAAACCATAGCAAGGCCTGCAGTGAAAGTGTGTTTCCAACCAATCACCTTGACGTTTCCATGTAAGAGCAGATCATGACTAAGGTGTCTCTGCGAACCGTGTGTCGGTTCCATGTGTGCAGGGTCGGCTTTAGGGCAGTGCTGACGTGTGGAGGGGGCGCTGACCTCAAGGGGGGCACGGTGTTTAGCAATAGCTTATGATTTGAGAGATGAGGGACACTTTTGCCCGTTGGTAGTGAGAGAATCCAAGGAGGCGGTCATGAGATGTGGGGGCGCCAAAAATGATTGTCGCACCGGGCGCCAACAGCGCTAAAGCCGGCCCTGCATGTGTGACAGAGTAGGGCTGCTGTAGGTAGCCGCAGCCTGTGCAGGTAAGAGCGGTGGGGGAGGAGGGGGGATTTCTTCAGGCGACGATAAGGAAATATAAATTATGTTTTGAATTTTCCCTCGGGTCGTCTGTCGAATAGCCCCCACCCAGCCCCACCGCTCTTACCTGCACGGGCCGCACCTGGCTGCAGGTCAGTACTGGGGTACCTTTGCAGAGTTCAGAATTGGAATAGCAGGGCTGCTGAAGGGCAGGATTGATCTCCATTGGTGGAGTCAAGTAGGGCCACACTACAGAGAGCGCAGCCGTCGAGAGCAGAGCTTCACTTGCACAGCTCTTCAGTGCTTTAGAAATACAAGAGATGTAGCTAAGAGTGCAGGTGCACTGCCAGAGCTGTTTGCAGATTTCAGCATCGGATACTATAAGGTAATAACTGCAGTGCTGAACCTAACCCAGCCATGTGACTGGTATGCCATAGCCGGTGGGGGACGCGAGGGATGGTGTCAGAGCCTGTGTATTGTGACTGTGGGGTACAGGTGTATGGGCGCTGGGCATCGCAGGAGAGCATTTACCTTTGGAGGAGGAACCGGTGCCAGAGCCGTAGCCTGTAGCCACGGTGGACGCGCTGGTGCCGCCGGAACCGCTGCGTCCTCCTGAGCCAGAGTCTTGCTGAGGTTTACTTTGTGGGACCTGTGAGGACCTGAATCCAGAAACACAATGAATTCTATTATCCTGAGTAAAGTGCCTTATGAATGAATGAATGAGTTTTTACTGCTTGATTAACAAAAATCTTTGCAATCAAAACATCTTAGTAATAGGACAGTACACAAAAACATTGTCACATTCCTGAAGTTAATAAATACCTGTATAGGAGTAAAGAGCCTTATAACAATGTCTTTCTTGAGGATAGAAGGAATGGCACATTTCATTAAAGTGAGTAATGGTAAAGGTCCAAAAGTAGGTTGCGTGGTATAAAACTGCTCCTGCAATGTAACTGACATAGCACTAAACACTTAGGGGCCTATTACAAGTACGGCGGTCATTAACCGCTGTACTCGCGGTGGCGCAGCGGTGGCGGTCCTGGATCCACCTCATTATGAGGCGGCTTTTAGGACTGATCACTGCTACCCCAGGGAACCGCCGTTCTCTGGCTGTGGGGCAGCGCAGAGGGCCTATATAATATGCAAGGCTGGATGGCTGCGGTCCGGCGATCATATTATGAGTTTCCCCTCCGCTGCCCTGTTCATGGCAGGCTCACCGCCATGAAAAGACTGGCGGAGGGGAAATAAAGGAGGCCCTACAGGGCCCCCAGGCACCCGCCGTCATGGGGATGCATTCAGGGGGGCACTGCATGTGCTTCCCTGTTTGCATGCACCCCAAGTTCCAGGGCAGCATGGACCTCACAGTCCATACTGTTCTGGAACTTCTTTTGCGTTCCCTTTGCGGCGCCCGTTTTCAGGGCACTGCCGTGGGAACGGCAAATGAAAAGACAGGGAAAGCCTTCCAGACACGAGTTTTACTCGTAATCTGGCAGGCAGTCCCTACACGGCTTTGGCGGTGCTGAGCTGCCGCAGAGCCGGCGCAGCACCACCAAAGTCGTAATCAGTCCCTTGAACACTTCCATGGCTTTAAAATCCCTGTATACAAAACCACAAGATACTTATCTTCTATTATGTGTGCATGTATACTAGTATGAAAATAATGAAAGGCAATACGTCCTTAGCGAACATTTAACTCCTTAGCCATATATCGCCCTTAACAAACCCACTAATGGGACAACAGGCACTGCATTAGGCATAATTTAAAAGATCACTTAAAAAGTGCTTCATTTCATCTATTGTCATTGTACCTGAGATGCTCTGTTGTCCTCAATTAAGACAGTGATTCATGCACTAATTGTCTCCTACCTAGACAATGCGAACGCTTTACATTTTCGGCACGCCCCCAATACCTTGTACAGCGTCTTCAGGCATGAAATAGCAGCTAAACTACTGCTCTGAATCCTAAAAACAATATCCATCTGCAACCACTTACAAAATGTATATTTGTTGCCAGTGCCTAAGTACATCATGTTTAAAGCAATCTGTCTAACACACAAATGCCTGACAAATGTAGTGCCAAGCTATATACGGAAAAAATGAATGTCTACGCTCCTCAATCTTCTTCTTCTTGGAATAACCTGAATCAAATGATCTAGACACGGTGGAAGGGCTTTCTCTTGCACGTCAGCTAAGATGTGGAATTCCCTCCCTCTGCAGATTAGGGAAAACCTCAATCACAATCTTTTGAAGAAACAACTTAAAGTCTAGCTCTTTCATCTTCCTTAATTCTTGGCAAGTAGCCACCTCTCCCTTATGCTATAATCATTTTTCAGCGCCAGGACACACTTTGGAGAGTTGCTCACGCTCTAGAAATTGTCATTCATTCATTCATTCACCTAGGAGCCTTTATTCAGAGACTTAGGGCCTTATTTAGTGTTTGGCAGATGAGTTACTCCATCACAAATGCGACAGATATAACACCCTCCTTAATAAAAGTGCATTATATATATATATATAGTACTTGTAATAATGCACATGGACTATCCGTTACTTTTGTGCTTAGCTAAGGGCAAACAAATTCTTTGGTGGAGCTTGCTGCCACCTCCTTACCCCCCTGAGCCTTCAAGCAGATGCTGGTAGGTCGCAATCTCCTGCTCCAGCCGGCTCTTGATGTCCAGGAGTTGGTTGTACTCATCACTCTGGTGCTCTGTCTGTGCCCTGAGTTCGACCAGCTGCTCCTCTACGATGCTGATCTTGGCTTGCAGCTCTCCTAGCTGAGAACAATAGCGTCCCTCTGTCTCAGCCAAGTCCATCTCCAGGGAACTTTTCTGTCAAATCAACAAAACACTGGACAGTTAGTAAGTAGAAAGCAACTCACTGAACTAAGTCTACAAACATTGTTTCTTTTTGTTAATGCATATAATTGCTGGTTAGCCTCCCCCTCACTCTGGCTCTCGTACCAGCTTTTTATAGTGAAGCAGATGAAATTCGGTGAATTTGAGTTGGGTTAATCCATTTCTTGGCTCCGTATTAACAATTTTGGAGAGTTTCCAATGATAGTGATCCAACAGCCATCCACCCATAGAATAAGGTCAATGGAAATTAACCAGGCCTGGGAGAGGTCCAAGAAGAAGAAGGATGAATAGAGGGAAAGGTGGAGACCACAATGACACAAAAGTGCCTACAAATGGAGGACAGGAGTTTGGATTCATATTGGCTGTTGTTCTTACGTTCTCTATTCTTCTAAACGCACTGGGCACAATTATTAAAGCCAAGTGTGTGTACAAAAGGCAACATTTATTATTTAAAAAAATTCACAAAAGTGAGCTGGCACTCGAAAATCAATTTACCCAGGTACATGATTACACCATTAGGATGCAATATTCTTTGGGTGAGGCGGGAATTCAGATCATGGATACCATGGAAAGTTTGAGAACACTGACTAGCTTGCGAGTTAATGGATGTTTGCACACTTTTCCCACCCTGAGAATGATTGTAGATTTATTTCTGTCAAGGGCAGGAGTTAATCCTTCTACAGAGTAGGAAAGGGGTTGTGAAGAACAATTGATGGAGAGAAAAATGTGCATCAATCAATTTTGATTGCATAACTGGAAATTGATTCATATTGAGTTATCACACAACAACATTAGGTTTCCTAAGAGTGGGGATGCCTCTTGAGAGGTGAATCTTTTCTTACCATTGTCATTTGTGACTGCAGCTCTATCTCTAGCGATTGCAAGGACCGTCGCAGTTCTGACACCTCGCTTTTACTTGATTGCACTTGCTCTACCCCAGTTGAGATCTGTTGTTTCAACTCAGAACTCTGAAAGACAAATGAGGGAGAGTTGATGGGGTCTTCTTGGTTTTGTTTTTTGCAATCATCATAGTGGATAGATGAGTCCTCACCCTTTGGTTGAATCCTTCTTCTGCCCGCTTGCGATTCTCCTCTGCCAATTTTTCATATTGCTCCCTTGTCTTGGTCAGGAGGTCAAGGAGGTTAATGCCTGGAGCAGCATGCATCTCAACATTGACATCTCCTTGAGTATCACTTTGGTGACCCTTCAACTCCTGCAAGAGTAAATAAGACACCCCCTCAATTTTCATGCAAGAGATGTAAACCAATGGAAGATCAACATTACAAATTGAGTTATGTTGAAAAATATTTTGTTACTGAAATTTTAAAATGTGTTACTGATTGTCAACAAAAGTAGTGTAAGTCACTCAACAACTAAGTAATGTTCAACATTTTAGCGTAAACCAGACTGTTTACAACTGGAGTATCCAACATTGATCTATGATCCATGCCAGATTGCAGCATATCCTCATAACACAAATTACAGTACAATGAATCTAAATAGTCATTGGATAGCCTGTAAACCTGGCATGGACTCAGCCGTCGTGCACCACAATTTAGACAATGTTGGCCTATAGTATATGTAAACATTTGGTGCCTTTCACTGGCCTCTAAAAGATTGGTGCTGAAAATGATTGGCGTTTTGGGTTTATCCCATATTCATCACTTCCAGGACCATCTGAAACACATTGCTATCTCTTACTTCCTCGTGGTTCTTCTTGAGTGCCGCCAGCTCCTCAGTCAGGCTCTCCACTTGCGACTCAAGGTCAGATTTGGACAGGGTCAGCTCGTCCATAACCCGACGCAGCCCATTGGTGTCAGTCTCCACACTCTGGCGAAACATCAGCTCATTCTCATACCTAGGAACATATTAAGCTTTAGGTCTTTTGTTCAAACATGTTCTATCTATTCTCTTAGCTATTGCCTGATCATATTCACGCTAGTGGTGAAGATACATGTGGTGCAACAAGCCTTACCCATCTCAGCCACGATAGAATATAGATAGAACGACCCTTAGTGGAAGTGAGCTGAACATCTATTGAGTGTCTTTTGGGGCAGAAAATCCCAAGACTTTCTCAAGGAACACTTTGTAAACCTTCATTCTGATCGGCCCCAAAATCTCTAATTGGCCACAAGCAGGAGTTACCCGCCTATTAGTGAATTATGACATATACCATAATTTCTTACACCGAGTAAAAAAAAAGTATTTTTTATTAAATTGATTTTACTGGTGAAAATTTGCCATGACATCTGCACCAATATTTGGACTGACGAATGTCTGTTTTGCCACTGGTAGTCATTTAAAATGTTGTTTTTGCACTTAACATGTACTGCAAACATTGGTGCCAAATTGCACCAGCACAATTGTAAACTATTCAGTCTGGAAATATAGCTGCAGTGGGACCAGTGCAAACACATCACTCCGCTACTAGAGTTCCCTCTTTTTTCCCCGAATGTAGGGCGTATACATCTGTCCCACTTCCTTTCCCACATTGCAGTGATTAAACTCCTTGAAAAACCTCCTAAACATGCTTCACTTTAAGGAAGTATGTTCCTCTCATAGGCCATTACAGGCTTTGTGTAAGCAGTGGCCATGTTGGAAGGGCGTTTCCATCCATCCATGCTCTGCTGATGTCCTCAGCAGCTTATACTGTGTTAAAGTAATAGGCACATTGTGGGGGCATTTTCTCTACATTAAAGTTATCTTTCTAAATGTAAGGCCTTTAGCGAGAAGCTAAAACTGCCAAAGCTCACTTTCTTAAGAATGGTGTCAGTAAATTGAAGATAGTCGTTCACCTGTGCCTTCCAAGCTGCCTGTATAGGTCCCTAGTAACAGTGAGTTATCCGCTATAGGGGACCACGGTTTTGAGTGTGCTAGGAGGCATCACTGTTTCTTTTCTGTCCACGTTGCCTGAGTTGGAAGTGTGCTGAGGTGAACCATATGTTTTACTCACTTGAGTTTGAAGTCATCAGCAGCCAGCCTTGCATTATCGACTTGCAGGACGATGGTGGCATTGGCCACTTGGGCAGTTAAGATCTGCAAGCACAAGATGGCAGAAGAAAGAGTTAAGGCCTAGGTGTTTATAGAATATTGCGCTTAACGTGGACTGCAGGCTGGGCCATGTTATTCACAATGGGAATTACAATATTACATTTTCCTGTTGACTATGTGGTGTCCTCCAAATCTGTAAGCCCTGAGCTACTGAGAAAGCCTACTGCTTAAAGTGCTGAAAGTCACACTGAACTAGAAACATGAGAACAACAGCATCTGAATACGCTATCAATATAATCTATTTATATAGTGAAAATTACCAGAAAACAAAATATCACTTCAGTTTTCTCAAGTCAAGTCCACATGAAGCCCCCATTCTGGTTCTCTTTTAGAAAAATCATATTTCATGTTTCTCCAGTGGGTACTTAGATGTCTGTATTACATTTTGTATTGTAAAATTAGCTGCTAAGTTCGGTACACAGAGGGACTTCCTTGGTCTATTGGAAAAGAAAAATAGCTGCCTCATAGGGAATTTTGGGTTAGAAGTTTAAAGCCTTTTTGCTGTCAAACCAAGCCATTTGCGAACACAAAAAGGCTTTTTGTAATGTATCAAATGTAACTTGCAATCCTGTAACACATTACCGAATCACAATTTGGGTTTGCAATGTAATAACAATTCGGTATTTTGAAGGGGCAGGTTTCCCTTCCAAATACCAAATAGTACTGGAATATACTAATGTTTTGGGACTGAAATGTGGTCGCAAAACATTCATACTGTACCACCAGCTCAAAATTGGTGGTAACTCATTTCCAAATGGGAAGGGGTCCCCTGGTGACCCCTTTTAAGAATGTTTAAAACAATATTTTTTAAGAGCAGGCAGTGGACCCACATACCACTGCCTACTCTTAAAAAACTAAAAATGAAACATTTATTTTTTTATTTTTAAATGCATTTTATTTTCGTTTAAGAAAAACGGGCTACATTTGAAAAAAAATATTATTTTATTTAAAACCAATCACAGATTTGGTGGTTTGCTGACCCCAGCAGGCCACCCCCCCCCTGTGATGGCAGCAAATTCTAGTGGGTCAGAGATTGTGACCTTCCTCATGTATATTCATGGGGTATGTCGAATTGCGATCCACTACAAATCGGTAATTTGCAAAACGAGCCATTAGTATGTAGGCTCAACAAATTACCACACATGGTCGCAAACAAACTGGCAGGAAATTGCAACAAAGTTGTACGTAGATCTAGCCCTGACAATTGTTTAAACTGATTTTGAATGAAAGCTGCTGAGATGAATTAACATTCATTTTGTATCGCAAAGTATTCACATAATATATTTAGATTGCAAATTCATACATGTAAACAAGTCTAATTTCCTTCTAAATGCTTCAGAAGGCAAGTGACAGGTTACGAATTGCTTATCGAGGTCTGCTGAACAGACTCTCTCTCTCTCTCTCTCTCTTTTCTGGGCCATCTTCAGTTTCCGGTGCCACAATGAACGTTCGAGTGTGCGATGCTGCTGCAAGAGCAGTTCTACCAAAGACTATGACGTAGGAGGGTTGGAAACAAAGGACGAATCCTGGGATTACAATTCCATAGAAACTGCAAGGACCCCGAGAAACAGCTTTCTGTCTTAATGGGTTGTTCTTGGGCTCACTAATTAGTCATGTTTGGAGTCATGGGGAGATGTTATTAGGTTTTGTGTTACTCTTTATATCTCTAACTTCATAATGCAAATGGGAAATTTCCACAAGGAAAACGTGTTATTTGAGGCTGTGTGCGTCAGTGATTGAAGCTGTTGTAAGAAGTTGCATTCCAGTATGATTTGGCCCCTGGGTAAACCGGGGGGCTTCAAGATCGGAGGAGAAAACATCCTGTACAGAATATGATTTACATCTAGTCATTCTCATAAAATGGCTCCTGTGCCTCAAAGCTGCCTTTTCGTATTTCCATGCCAGGAAATAAATTGATGTTTTGTGCCTTAACTTATCTCTAGTATCAAACTTTTCTATCATAATATGAATGTCTAAAGGGGACAAAACACTACCAGGGAATTACCGCCCCATCAGCCTTATAGACACAGTGCAGAAGGTTGTAGGCAAAATGACCCTGGCTAAAATTTCAGTATGGGAGGAAGAGAACAACATTTTATCTCTCTACCAAGCAGGTTTTCGTAAATTGACAAGTACGATTGACCAGATCTTCCGGTTCACGTTATTGCACTGGAAGACAGTAGAGCTGGCGATGGGCAGTCTTGATGCTGCCTTTATAGATCTCCGCGCAGCTTTCGACTTAGTCCCCCGCTTTTTGTTATGGAAAGTCTTAGCTGAGATGGGGATGCCTCCAGAAATTTTATCGCTAGTAATGAGATTGCACAAGTCTAACTCTGCAAAGATCCAGTGGGGGAGACATGGGCAACTAACTGATGAGTTCATGGTAGAACGGGGGGTGCGCCAAGGCTGCGCTATGGCCCCGATGCTTTTCTCCCTTTTTATCAATGGAGTAGTGGAGCGTATGTTGTCTGCTCCTGTAGACGCTCCAACATTGGATGGAGCGAAAGTGCCAATCCTACTATTCGCAGACGACACGCTCATTCTATCCAAAACCCCGAGTGGCCTGCAGCGTGCACTGAATATTTTTGAGGGCTTTTGTGCCGAGCGTGGCCTAGAAGTAAATGTAGCCAAAACAAAGCTCATGACATTCAATCCCCACCCCAGCTTTAGAGGGAACTTCTTCATGGACGGCCAAAAGGTAGAAATGGTTTCGGATTTTGTTTACCTGGGTATCCATATAGCTAAAGGTGCAAAGTGGGGGAAACACTTAGAAATGGCGGCTCTCAAATTCCGCCAAACTACTGGTACTATAGGCGTTGAACACAAAAGGTCTTTGACCAAACCCATTGCACCAGTACTTCAGGTATACGAAGCCAAAGCCATTAGCTCGGTGCTCTATGGCTCAGAGCTTTGGGGCTATGGGAATCTTGCACCATTAACGCTTGCTGAGAACAAGTTTCTCCGAAACCTAATTGGCCTCCCTAAAAGTACACCCATGAAGCCTCTGCGTTGCGATTTAGGCAGAAAAGCCATCTCAGATATTGCTAGATTAAGACCCATTTTATATTGGCGGCGCATATGGGTCACCCCCGAACTCGCTCATTATGCAAGGGGCTTCCTGGATTTAATAAATAGTGACAAATTCCACAAGATAGGATGGCTGGGGGAATTGTGCAAAATGTTGGGGTCTTTAGGTATGAATGAGCTTTGGGAGAACCCAGAAGAGGCCCTGTTCCCATCCAAAGTAACTATAAAAACCAAGTACTGGGAAATGGTCGAATATCGGGACTGGAATGAAGCCAACCCGTCTACCATGGAGGGTCTATTCCTTGAAGTAAAAGCTTCTCCTTTTTTAGAGCCCTATTGGGATATTATTACCAAACCCCTGGATAGGAAATTATACTTCCAGCTTAGAGTGGGGTCTCTCCCAATCAGATCACTAACTGGAAAATGGGCAAAGGGTAGCTCTCAAGTCTGCCCAGTTTGTAAAGTAAGGTCTGAGACCATTGCCCACTTTCTCTTTGTGTGCGGGGCCTATTCAGTCCCCCGACGTGTTTGGTTGAAGGTTATGTGTAAACAGCTGGGCACAAGAGCGAGTGACACTGCTCTAAGGATTATTTGTACCAGCCCTTCAACATTCATTGCTGTGGCAGTTGCCAAATATCTGGGATGGGCTTGGGCCATCAGAAAGAAATCTCTTGTCTAATGGTAGTATAGGAGAAAAGACTTTAGACCATTGTCCGCTCTAATAGTTATGGAAACTTTGCCACTCTGTTCTTATATTGGCTAAATAATTTTATGATCTTCAGTATCACGGATGTATTTTAATGTTTTTTTATTCGTTTTTAAACAATAAGTTTTTACAAGAGACTGTTTATTTGCAATGTATGCCTTATGCTTTTATGAGTTTTTATCTCGAATAAAGCTATAAATTCCATTCCTATATGTTTAACTGCATGACATGTTCTACAGCTTCTATATTGTTTTTATGCTCTTTTCTGCACAAAGTATATCTGTTAATTGATTGTAGTGTATCACCAAATGTTTAGAGCAACTAGCAACAATTTATGGACCTTTGCTTAAGTAATGAATAACATAAAAATACCACGACCATCGCTTTATCTCTAAACATTTGCTTTCAAACTTTGTGTTTTTTTAGAGCCCAGACATAATTACAAGATTTTATCCTGCAGTTCAAGGAAGAACGTTAGGGAGCAAACAGTTTAGGCACACTTGAAGGAGAGGTACTGGGGGCCACACATAGGAACTCGGGTATAGTTTGGGTTATTGCCTCTAAGATAGGGTACACACATGGTAGCGAACATTGGCCTAATTACTTGCGATATCAACAGTTGTTTATGCTTAAACCTCTTTATACACGTCGGTGTGTCTGTCAAGAATGATGATGGTACATTATTTTCAATTTTTATAAAGTGGTTAGGTTATAAATAGAAAAAACGTCTGTGAGAAAAAGAAGTAAATAGAGCAACTGATCGAAGAACTTGGATAATGCACACTCTGAAAGATGGAGAAGAAGAGCAAGAAGTTATTGTTAATTGGCGAGATCATTGTCTAAAACAAGGAATTAATTGAACGTGGTATGATACTTTACCTTAGTTTGCAGATCTGCGATTTGTGTGAAATATTTACTGTAGTCCTTTTCTCCCGCAGCTGGTCTTTGCATTGCGTACCACTCTTTGATTTTACGCTCAAATTCGGCGTTGGCAGCCTCTAGTTGCCTGACCTTGTCCAAGTAGGTACCCAAGCGATCGTTGAGGTTCTGCATGGTCTCCTTCTCCCCGGCAGAGAGAAGGCTCTCACTATGTCCTTGGCTAGCATGGCTCCATTGGTCCCCATGGCCAGCCTGGCCCCATTGGCCCCACTGGCCCTCCTGGTCACTGCCAACAAACCCACCACCAACACCACCACCAAAGTTACCTCCGACACCACCAGCCAAGCCCCTTCCAGCACCACCAGCAAAGCTGCCACCAGCATAGCCCCCGAAAGAACTCCCAGCATGGCTACCCTGACTAGCACCCAGTCTACCACCAGTATTCTGAGAAGAAACACTATGAGAGGATATGCCCCCAATACCCTGACTAGCACCCTGACTACCACTAGTATTCTGAGAAGTGACACTACGAGAGGATATGCCCCCAATACCCTGACTAGCACCCTGTCTACCACTAGTATTCTGAGAAGTAACACTACGAGAGGATATGCTCCCAATACTACTGCGTAAGCTTGCCATGCTGTACTATTGTAGGTGCACCAACTCAAGAAAGGCAGCGGAGCTGGTTACTGGCTGCTGGGAAAATGGTTACTCCTTATATACAAATAGGAGAGGGTGTGCCCACTCACTAGTACTATTTCCCATGTCAATGTGGAGTGTTTAACAACTTATTCTCTCTCACTCTTTAAAAGATCAATTATCCTCATTATTAATCATCCTTGTTCCTTTTCCATGTACACCGGTGCCCTAGGGCTGTTTGTCCTGTCAGGATGGGAGAAGGGCAGAGCACGGAATCCTTTTCAGAGCAATTTACTTTTCAGGTTTTGCTAAAAGAGCTGCAAAAGTGTTGATTGCTCTTCTGGCTCTCGAGCTGTTGGGCACCCCTGTGCTCCTTTCTGCAGCCACCCAACCTTCCACACATCCAGGCATGTCAGGGTGACCAGATTTTGATAACTAAATATATGTACACGCCAAAGACATAGCAGAAGGATTTCTCACAAACATAGAATTCAAACATTAAATACAACTTTGACCATGGGCGTTGAATCACCAAAATAGTAGGAGTAGCAGATGTGACATCATATAACCACCATTCGATCCAGTAACATAATAGGAAGTGACGTTATATAAACTTTAGTATAGTAAGAACTGCAAGAGTAACCCATATGACAATGTGGGACCAGAGTATACTTGATAACAATTGACAATGTCCCATAGGGATTAACTAAAAGAACAATTGCATACAATACATCAAATTTGAATCACACCAAAACAATATGACTATATGAATAGAAATCAAACGATATTGATTCATTCTGAATATACAAAATAAGACAGCATCAAATATACATTATGAAAGTGCTCAATGAAGTGAGAACATGGTGCTTAGGATATATAGGAAAAGGGCGCAAAGTGAAACACAAACAGGGGAAAAATAAGGGTGAAAAGGAATACATCCACAATTGTTGTGCATGAATTAAGTCAATCCATTGTTAAAATATCACAGTAAAATAGTTATCTATTTCTCTGTTGGTATATGTCAATGGCGTTTCGACCATTCTTAATTTAAGGTAATAAATCAGGATGGGAAACGCACTACAGATGTGTTTGCTGGCTGAGAAACAAACAGTGGCGGCTGGTGGAATTTGAAACTGGTGAAGCGTGAGCAGAACGAATGTACGCATGCGAGCGAGCGCAGCAAGCGAGCCCGACTGCAATAAGGGGGGTTCTCCCCCGTGAAGAATTAAAAAAAAAATTAGCATCTTTTTGGTGCGATTTTCAGCACTATTTCTGTGATAAATGGACTAAAAATTTAGTTCTTCTAGGCATTCATAAAAGAAAACTCATACATTATTTCAGAGAATTTCTGGGTTGCCAGGCAAGTCTAACTTCTGAAGAGGGCTAGGGTACTAAGCAAGACTGCTTTGGCTGTACCCTTTCCAATAGAAAACACTAGTTAGCGATTTCAACAAGTTCAATGGACAAATCTGGGGTCTAGGGAGAGTCCCTCTCCTGAGAAAGACATTTAAAAAAGATTGGCAAATGGTGCATTTTAAAGCAAATTAATGCAGCGATAGAGCAAGGCTTATTAAGCAGTGGGAACGTATAGTCTTGAAATATTAAACACATTAAAAACTGCCCCATATCTTCTTGCATTCATTTGTTCAACAGTTACTGTAATACGTAAATTGTTCTGCATGACAACTTTAGCCCTTTTAAATGTATGCTTGCCCAGCGTCTTGCACTGCATGCAGCATTAACTTTGGGAAAATATGCTCTAGCCAGACTTTGGGAGGCACCCACAGCTGCTGGCTGTAACCAGTCATATAGAAATATGTGCAGACAGGTCTATAAGTGAGATGAAAAAAATGGGTGCTCCCTATAAAGGAACATGCCAAATACATTTCTGTGATTCCCATAGTGTGCCATCAGACCGGTATTTTGGTTTCTATCTGAGATGCAATTTTATCCAGATAAATGGTACAGCAACTGACATACGCCTAAAGCCTGTCAGTATGATTGGCTTTGTCACTGGGTGTTAGCTGTTTAAGATAAATGCGTAACAACAATGATTTCTTATAAATAATTAACATTGAAAATGTTTAAATTCTGAAATAGTGAGTCTGTGAATTAAATAGCATTGAGGCCTGTGGAAGGAGTTTTGGTCTTCAGTTATGTGCGCTTTATGTTAGATATGCATCCTCTTTTTCTCTGCATATCTTGTCCATCTGCACATCTTCAACCCCCTCTCTTTCCTCTTCAGCATCCTCTTTTCACTCTTGCCCTTCCTCACATCTCTGTGACTTCACCGCCGGAAAACATGAAGCTAAACTAGAAACATAAGGAGCTCACAATTACTACCATCAGAATCAATGAATAAATATGTTCTCCATCATGACACATGCTTACAGCGGAATTGCTTGCAGGTGATTCTAAAACCTGATGCAGTCAGCAAAGCCCATGCAGTGCCTCATTCCCATGGTCATTAAGTGATGCACATTTTTCCAGAAAACTCCTTCTTATAGTGTCAGTTTTATTTAACATATGACGCTTTTATTTTTCAAGCCAGCATTATTGAACTCAGAGTCCTAGTTTACTTTAGGGAGACAACCATACGTTTTTTAGTGCACCACATTGTACTTGACTGTCCAATTTAGGTGCACCATGAATTAATTCAGTTTAGAATTTAATTTAAAAACATCTTATTTGGATCAGACTATAATGCTATTCCTTATTGAATAACAATTTTGATCAACTATAAAGTGCACATGGCTCATTTGTCTCTTGGTTGACTCATGACATCATTAATAGGGTGCGGGACAGAGGTTCTAGAATGTTTCTAATTTCATGTCCAGAAACTATTACTTTTAATTACATCTCACTCAAAAATTATGGTACAATGTAATGTACTAAAATGAAACTCTTAAAAAATTCAAAATAACATTTCTTTAAAGTTATAGTTGTATTTTATTTTTGGGTGATTTATGCAGCAAATGTTTTTATCTCATTTACGTTTTTCGCCAGATGAATAGTTGTGCTGTCTAATGCTAAAGCCGGTGGCTCTGACTACACTGGGTAACGCTTCTGGAGGCCGTAGGTGATGAAACAGTACAGGACGGGGGCCCTGGAGGCCCATCATGGTTCCTTGCTGCGTGCCCCCCTAATGATTTTGATGTGCCCCTGCAGGAACCCCTTATCCTCTGGGACGTTGGTCCAGACAGAGCACTCCATGATTCTGATGTCCTTCTAGAGTTGTTTCAGCAAAGTGCTATTCAAAATGGCAAGTGTGGCTCAGAGGAGGCGTGCCGAAGTTCCCACACCTGAACCCGCCAGGAAAGCATCACTTCCGGCAGCAGTGGAGCTCAGTAGAAAGCGACACATGTTGTGAGGGATTACCAGCCGTGTAGCTCTAGGTTTAGATAGTGTAACCCTCCTTGTGGCACTCGAGCTACCCTCTGTGTGCTGGGGCTTTGGCACCCAGAAGCTGAGGCCAATCAGGCTGTTGTGTGTCAGAGCCATAGCAAGTGGCCAGCCCACTTCCAGCCTCACTGCGCTTGCCTCACTGCCTGCCTCACCGCCAGCCTCACTGCCTGCTTCACTGCTTGCCTCACTGCCAGCCTCACTGCCAGCCTCACTGTCAGCATTACTGTCTGCCTCACTGCCAGCCTCACTGCTTGCCTCACTGCCTGCCTCACTGCCTGCCTCACTGCCAGCCTCACTGCCAGCCTCACTGCCTGACTCACTGCTTGCCTCACTGCTTGCCTCACTGCCCACCTCACTGTCAGCATTACTGCCTACCTCACTGCCTGCCTCACTGCCTGCCTCACTGCCAGCCTCACTGCCAGCCTCACTGCCTGCCTCACTGCTTGCCTCACTGCTTGCCTCACTACCTGCCTCACTACCTGCCTCACTGCTGCATCACTACCTGCCTCACTGCCAGTCTCACTGCCTGCCTCACTGCCAGCCTTACCTGTCTCACTGCCCGCCTCACTGCTGCATCACTACCTGCCTCATTGCCTGCCTCACTGCCAGCCTCGCTGCTAGCCTCGCTGCCAGCCTCTCTGCCTGCCTCACTGCCAGCCTCACTGCCTGCCTCACCTCCAGCCTCGCTGCCTGCCTCGCTGCCTGCCTCGCTGCCAGCCTCACTGCCAGCCTCTCTGCCTGCCTCACTGCCAGCCTCACCTCCAGCCTCGCTGCCAGCCTTTCTGCCTGCCTCTCTGCCTGCCTCACTGCCAGCCTCACCTCCAGCCTCGCTGCCAGCCTCTTTGCCTGCCTCACTGCCTGCCTCACCTCCAGCCTCGCTGCCAGCCTCTCTGCGTGCCTCGCTGCCTGCCTCACTGCCAGCCTCACCTCCAGCCTCACTGCCAGCCTCACCTCCAGCCTCACTGCCAGCCTCACCTCCAGCCTCGCTGCCAGCCTCTCTGCTTGCCTTGCTGCCTGCCTCACTGCTTGCCTCACTGCTTGCCTCACTGCTTGCCTCACTGTCAGCCTCACTGCCTGCCTCACTGCTTGCCTCACTGCTTGCCTCACTGCCAGCCTCACTGCTTGCCTCACTGCCTGCCTCACTGCCAGCCTTACCTCCAGCCTCACTGCCTGCCTCACTGCCTGCCTCACTGCCAGCCTCACTGCCAGCCTCACCTCCAGCCTCTATGCCTGCCTCACTGCCAGCCTCACTGCCAGCCTCACCTCCAGCCTCGCTGCCAGCCTCTGCTTGCCTCACTGCCAGCCTCACTGCCAGCCTCACTGCCAGCCTCACCTCCAGCCTCTCTGCCAGCCTCGCTGCCTGCCTCACTGCCAGCCTCACTGCCAGCCTCACCTCCAGCCTCGCTGCCTGCCTCACTGCTTGCCTCACTGCTTGCCTCACTGCTTGCCTCACTGCCAGCCTTACCTCCAGCCTCACTGCCTGCCTCACTGCCAGCCTCACTGCCAGCCTCACCTCCAGCCTCTATGCCTGCCTCACTGCCAGCCTCACCTCCAGCCTCGCTGCCAGCCTCTGCTTGCCTCACTGCCAGCCTCACTGCCAGCCTCACCTCCAGCCTCTCTGCCAGCCTCGCTGCCTGCCTCACTGCCAGCCTCACTGCCAGCCTCACCTCCAGCCTCGCTGTCAGCCTTTCTGCCTGCCTCTCTGCCTGCCTCACTGCCAGCCTCACCTCCAGCCTCGCTGCCAGCCTCTTTGCCTGCCTCACTGCCTGCCTCACCTCCAGCCTCGCTGCCAGCCTCTCTGCGTGCCTCGCTGCCTGCCTCACTGCCAGCCTCACCTCCAGCCTCACTGCCAGCCTCACCTCCAGCCTCACTGCCAGCCTCACCTCCAGCCTCGCTGCCAGCCTCTCTGCTTGCCTTGCTGCCTGCCTCACTGCTTGCCTCACTGCTTGCCTCACTGTCAGCCTCACTGCCTGCCTCACTGCTTGCCTCACTGCTTGCCTCACTGCCAGCCTCACTGCTTGCCTCACTGCCTGCCTCACTGCCAGCCTTACCTCCAGCCTCACTGCCTGCCTCACTGCCTGCCTCACTGCCAGCCTCACTGCCAGCCTCACCTCCAGCCTCTATGCCTGCCTCACTGCCAGCCTCACTGCCAGCCTCACCTCCAGCCTCTCTGCCAGCCTCGCTGCCTGCCTCACTGCCAGCCTCACCTTCAGCCTCGCTGCCAGCCTCTGCTTGCCTCACTGCCAGCCTCACTGCCAGCCTCACCTCCAGCCTCTCTGCCAGCCTCGCTGCCTGCCTCACTGCCAGCCTCACTGCCAGCCTCACCTCCAGCCTCGCTGCCTGCCTCACTGCCTGCGCGGACCTCGCTAAGCCGCTCCATGTAAAGCAGACGGTGAGGCAAGAGACAGACTGCTTTGGTTGCAGTCCATTCCCAATTCTTCGGTCATGTAATGGGGCAAAGGGCCATCAATCAAGATGAGGAGCAGCCCTCTTATTGAATGGCTGTCATGTGGGCGGATTCAAAAAGGCCCTGACAATGGCGACAAGTTCAAAGGCAGAGGATCCGTTTCCGACCTGCATGGATGCTGTTTAGAGGGCTGGACCAATAACTGATGATGATGATGATGAAGAAGATGAAGCAGAATTTCTTGAGGATGATAGCAAAAGCGGTCGCTAAGCCAGACCTTAACATTGCAGGCACGTGGGATACAAGTAGGAGTCATTGTAATTAAACGAGGCGTCATTGTCATTAACCTCCTGTGCAAGACTGTTTCTTCGGTAGCATGAAGAGGAAGGCATATGGCACAAGTGGAAAACTGCGTTTGTACAGAAAGAACCTCGAGCTTCGTCATCTCGTGCAAGGGAAGACCTTTTCCTGTGTGGCGCTTAGAGGCGAGGGCTCTCTCCCCTGATCGCTGGGCCGCTGCATTGCGCCCTGGAGGTCCTGCCCTTTTCCCTTCACACGGCACCAGAATGCTAATGCATCGGGGGCTCGCCATTAAAGCTGATTGCTAACCTTCGCGCCACTTACTCAAGCAAAACGCAAATTACTGTTTGATATGTTTCGCGCTACAAAGCCCATGCAGGCTAAATCCTGCCCACACGGGCACCACGCGCGCGCCATTCAGCTATCATTAGCAACATAATCTCCTACGTCGACGACACTCAGCTGATCCTCTCCCTCACCAAGGACCCCCTCACCTCCAAATCCAACCTCCACCAGGGAATGAAGGCAGTCGCCGACTGGATGGAGGACAGCCGCCTCAAACTGAACATAGACAATACGGAAATCCTCATCCTCGGATCCAACCCCTCCGCATGGGACGACTCTTGGTGGCCCACATCACTGGGGTCCCCCTCGGCTCCCACCGACCATGCACGCAACCTGGGAGTCATCCTCGACTCAAAACTTTCAATGACCAAACAAGTCAACTCAATCTCCTCCACCTGTTTCAACACCCTCCGCAAGATCTACAGATGGATCCCGACAAACACGAGGAAAACAGTTACCCAGGCCCTAGTCAGCAGCAGACTTGACTACGGAAACGCCCTCTACGCCGGAGCCTCGTCCAAGCTCATCAGCAGACTACAGAGAATCCAGAATGCCTCTGCACACCTGATCCTCGATGTCCCGCGCTGCGACCACATCACCCCTCACCTGAGGAACCTGCACTAGCTCCCCGTCGACAAAAGAATCTCCTTCAAGCTCCTGATCCACGCACACAAAGCACTCCACAAAACCGGCCCAGCCTATCTCAACAGTCGACTCTTCTTCTACGTACTCAACAGGAAACTCCTGACCACGCCCTGGCCACGGTCCCACGCATCCAGAGAACTACTTCCGGAGGTAGATCCTTCTCCCATCGCGCCAAGACCTGGAACACCCTCCCCCTCTACCTGCGACAAACCGAAGACCTGCTGACCTTCAGGAGACATCTGAAGACCTGGCTCTTCGACCAGTAACAGCAACACCCCCCCCCCACCCCCCCCCAGCGCCTTGAAACCCTCCCGGGTATGTAGTGCGCTTTACAAATTATGTGATTGATTATTTCTAATCATGTTGTGTTCTCATTTTCTATTTTTGTACAGTCTCTGAAATCATCATAAAAAACTCACATGATGGTTTAGTTTTTCAACTTTTTTCATTAAGGACAGTGAGCTGGAGACACTGGCAGGCTGTGTTCAGCTGTGGGTCGTTTTATCCCCTCTCCCTTTTATTTTCTGCCCTCCCATTTCATTTAAAAAAAATGTTTGTACAGTAGAATAATTCGATTTCCAGGCGAGAGTAAATAATTAAAAAGACGGCTGCTTTCTAACCAGTCGTTGTGATATGCTTAGAAAAGCAATCACGTGCATCACATTTCTATGTTGGCATCCTTACGGGGTACTTTAGACGGGGGTCTAAATGAGGTGCAAAAATTGCTCAGTGAAAATCACATTTCCTCTGGCTGTCCCCTGAGTTCTGAACCTGCACTCGATTTACACCTGCGAAAAATGAAAACGCCATTTGCACCTGTTTTGCGACCATTTGTGCTGGCACCTGGCACAAAGTGACTTTTTGTTTAGCCCTTGGTGGTGTTTATAACAATCAACAATATGGAGCTTAGGGGGTAAATGGGCAGGTCGCCCCCCACTCATCAACTTTTTACAAAAAAGGACCTGCACATGAATCTATCAAGTGAAAAACTTTCATCAGTAACCCTTCCACATTCAAAACACCTTTGTTTCAAATAATCATAAGGCGGCCAACTTTTATGCCGTCCATAGATAGGGTCTGGTATCACTCAAATCGTTAAAAAAACCTTTTTGTGTCTGTGTGAAGTGCCTCCCCCACTTTCCCTCTACCTATAGTGTGTGAGAAGGAAAGACCGTGTGCAAACAATATCTAATGAAAAAGGATGGCAGTGCCTCACGGAAGTAACACCATGGAGGATACGCAGACAGGTACTCGCCTGCTACCTCACGTTCTCATCATTAGCACTGCCACCCAGAAAACAATGTCAAAAACAAAGACAACAGATAGTGCTGTGTGTGAACACTAGGCTACGGTATGTGTATCCGAGCTCAGAACAATACCAACCCTTAAAGGAGAGACGGGGTCTGATCAGAACCCTCGTCAATCCACATTAAAACCGAGCTAAACAACACTGGCTATCTAATATTTATTTCGTGCTGTGTGTTTGCATACTTAAAAACCAACATGTTTCATTGCCTCAGAAAGCTTGCGGCAATTTCATCAGGGCTAGGGTCGACTGGCCACACTGCACCTTTTGTTAGACCAGTTTGATTTTTATCTGCACCTAAGGGAGACACAATCAACAACACACAATCAGCCATCTCCATCGCATTAACTCGTGCTTTTAAAATGTGCTTTTAAAACCTGGTGCCTGTAACAAACAAGAATATTTACCACGTGGTCGCTCGCCTTTTGCATACCTTTACCCCTCTAACTGGTGGGTATCTGTTGTATGTGAGTGTACTCGTCCACTCTGTTACTGGCCGCCCGATAGCTGCGGGTGTGTAAATCTCAAGGGCGAACGTTCAAATATCAAAACGTATACATCGATATCAATGAGCAAACAGTGTAACCAAATCCATATCATCTGCTTGTTGGGTATAACTGTTAATGTCCCGTCATACCCATCTTCATCAAGTCTTGGCCATCACACCGTTCAATGGTCACTAACTATTGGGGTTGCCTTTCTATCACCCTGGGGATTGCTACCGCTACATCTATCTCTAAGTAACCGGGAACAGCGCGTGTAAACATAGCGCTATTCCTCTTCCCTGGGCGTATTAAAAACACTAAGTCCACCTTATTAAAAAATAGTGAAAAAAGGACCCAACTTTCTCTCTTTCTAAATCGTACGCTCACCTCGTCAGCCTGTAGCCACGGATAGCATTCAGCCTCGCAATACAGCTGAACACCTTCGTTTTTTATGTGCGCGGCGCATTCGCGCATGCGCAGAAGCTTATTGACTTGTTGTACTTCAATTGAGGGACTCGGCGGCCATATTGTGTAAGTTTTAATATACGTGCCGGACTGAGTAACTATTCTACCGTTTACTAATTGTTACAAGGGTCAATTGAATTGGATCACTCGAGATGGTATTTGAAAACAATTTAAAGCACATTATCGTTATGGAAAAGTTACAAAGTTACGTTTATAAGAAAACACCTATATTTAAGGCAAGGGAGTGTGTGCCTCTATCTGCCATTTACTCCATTTACGTGTAAGTGGCTAGATCTGTTCTCATGCCGCAGATGCTGGTCATACACATTATTCATATTTCCTGTTTTCTTTATTCAAACGATCTATTTTCATGAGTAATGGTGTACTATATACATTGCTATGGAATAAGAGGCAATAGGTCCTGTACCTCTCCTATCCACCTTTGTCACAGTCAGGGACAGACAATAGAGCTCTATGCTGATGTCAAAGGGCTAAAGTTCTATGGGGATTCAACGGGCCACTACCTTATGCCATTCAATATAATCGTTCAGCCCCTGTTGGTCCACCTTCTCCTGATAGATCCAACGTGCTTCTTTCATGATCAGTCTTGTCTCCATATTATATTGATCACCCATCAGTCTTTCCAGCACAGCCCATTGCAAGTCTTTCGGACTATGTTTGGCTATGCGAAAATGTTGCACTAGTTTCGTGGTCAATTTGCCTGTTCGTAGGGTGCTAAGATGTTCCTGCACCCTGATCTTAACCTTGCGTGTGGTGAGACCAATATAGTGGGGTCCACATGGGCATGTGAGTCTATAGATGACATTAGATGTATTGCAGTTACTAAACATGTTAAGATACCATGTCTTGCCTCCCACCAAGGTAACACTTTTAACCGGTGCAGTGAGCTCACATACTGTGCACCCCCCACATTGACAGTGTCCCGAAGGGATCCCTGTGTCTTTGGTCTCCTGTTTGGATCGTGAATGCACCAACCGATCTCGCAAATTGGTTGATCGCTTAAAGGCAAATCTGGGTTGAGGCATGGTCATGGTAGGGGTATTCAACAGGTGCCAATGTTTTCTGATTATTTGTCTGATTTTCATCGACAAAGGTCCAAATGTGGTGACGACATGAATACAATCCCCTTTGGTCTTAGATGTTCTTTCAAGCAATGCAGCTCGTGGAGTATTAAGGGCTCTCTTTTTTGCTTCTTTAATGACCTTTCTAGGATATGCTCGCTCTTCCAATTTGCGGGACAGGGCAACTGCTTGCTCCACATATGCCTCAGTAGAGGAACAATTCCTGCAGTATCCCAAAAATTGACCTACAGGTAAATTGTCCCTGAGGGCTCTGGGATGGTAAGACCTGTAATGTAAAAGCGAGTTCTTATCTGTTGGTTTTTGATGGACATTGGTGGTTAGTTTGTAATTCACCGCCTTGATGTCCAGGTCCAGGTATGTTGCTGTTGACCTGTTTACGGTCCAAGTAAACTTGAGACATTCATCAAGGTTATTCAGCCAATTCAAAAACCTATCGAGGTCGATTTCAGAGCCTGACCAGATGCACAGCACATCATCAATATATCTCTTCCAGAGGACAATGTTCCCCTGGAAGAGATTGGTGGTATGATTGATGTGGTTTGCCTCGAACTGGCCCACATAAATACAGGCCAGACTGGGGGCAAAAGTAGCCCCCATTGAAGTCCCGGACACCTGCAAATACATCTGGTCCTTATAAGCAAAAAAGTTTTGTGTTAAGGCCAATTCTATACATTGCAGGACAAAAGTTTGTGGAACATCATAGAACCATTCGCATTCCCCCAGGGCGCGGGCTGCTGCCACCAGTGTTGCTTCCTGGGGGATGCTGGTGTATAATGATTCTATGTCAATGGTGACTAGAAACTGATGTTCAGGGTCATAATCAATGTCATCCAAAATTCTTAAAACATCTGTAGTATCTTGTACATAAGAGGGCTGTGTGATAACGCATTCCCTCAAGAAAAAAGTATTGATATAAGGGTTCCAGTACTGACTGGATACCCGATACTATGGGGCGACCCGGTGGGGGCCTCTGCACTTTGTGTATTTTTGGGACGATATAAAAGGTAGGCACCCTAGGTTTGTCGTTGATCAGGAAGTCTGCCTCTTTGGCCGTGAGCCACTTTTTCTCCTTTGCCTGTGTGACCATTTTGCTAATGGTCATCTGTAGATTTTTTGTAGGGTCTCCCATCAAGGGTCTATAATTATGACGAACATCTAGTAATCTTGCTACCTCGGTTTCATAGTCTAGGGTATTCATCACCACCACCACCCCGCCCTTATCGGCCGGTTTGATGGTGATGGCACGATTCTGCTGTAAAGATTGTACAGCTTGCCAATCAGACTGTGTCATATTGCTACGACTGGGACCCTGCTGGTTTTCTTCCAAGTCAGAAATATCTTGTATTATTTTTTGCTCAAATACTTGCACTTATAACAACCCAAGTGAACCAATTTTGTATGTCTTAAAAGACTAAAAGATAGAGTAAAACTCTGCATGATCCAATATCATTGTAACCTTTGACCTGCAGGTTATAAAAGCATCTCTATAGAAGAAGCAGCAACCCACTGAACTATAAAGTACATTGCGTGCAGTAGTGCGGTGCATGCACATTAACCCTCTAAGCTGGTTTATGAAGGTTGAAACTGTGACCAGAGATTGACCTGGCCAGTATTTCAATGCCACGTCAGCAGCAACTGCAAGGTGAAAACACGTGAAACCTATTTTCAGGATGGCGATTTTAAATTACTTTGATGCAAATAAAGGTGGGATTGCCATGTTCAAAAAGAAAAATGAGAATTTTACACAGCATGTCAATTAAGTACCATCTCCTGGTCCTTCCAGAACCATAAAACACAGAGAAATGTCTGATATTAATTCTCGCTGAGAAAGGAAGCAACCTTTATTACAGATCTTCAGAAAAGACAGGGTCGCCTCCTGGATGCTCCTAGTCGAGTGCATCTGTTTAGAACTTATATTCAGATCAGATGCAGCCCGTGGGCACCAAAGGACAGCTGTACAGTAATGTGTGTTGTTAACGTTCCTGAGACAATTGAAAAGTTGCTTCAATGCACGTTTCCCTCACTCACAGTAATATAGGTAGAGCACTCTATCAGGAGTGCACGCGTGTCCTAGAGAGAAAGTACAGCTGGACATTAACAGTTCACGATTCCCTCCCCCACAGAACAGATAAACCATGTGCATCAGCTTCACATCTTTAAAGAACGAAGTTCACCACAGCAACGTCCAATCCACTTGCGCCATTGTGCACATGCGGGGTGGCCAAGCAGCCTACTGGAAAGCGTAACTCCCACTCCCTCGCACCCATCCAGCCAACCGGCTGTAACTGCCCCTGGAGTTCTATGAGAGACCACTTGTCCCTCCCCCTTGGGCGACCCCATTCAAGAATGGCGCCGCCCTCTAAGGACCTTAAATTTACTGCTCACCAATCATGACCTTACCGCCTGACCAAGGAATAGCACTAAAAATACGACAATAAACATAACCTGTACAAGGAGAAAAGCCCCTAAAACAATGGGAAAGAAGAAAAAATTATCACACATATGATACACATAACCATGTCAACCTGAAAATAAAAATTCCTAACAGATACACTCCATAAACCCTGCTTTTAGGGGACAGTGGATGGGGAAATAAAATTACAGCCTCGTAGCGAGGCTGGGGTGACTAATGGCAGGCTGAGGGAGCGGCGAGCAAAGAGGGAGACTCCGCCGCTCCCCAGCCTTTTATTGCCAAGATCCCTGCCAGGCCAGTTGTAACCGGCCTGGCATTAGCACAAACGTGTGACCCGGAAGTGCTTTCAATCACTTCCGGGTCACGCCGAGGACCACGACCAATTAGTAGCGAGGCGCGCCTGTCGCGTTATCACTGCGTGCGACAGGCCCCGCCCCTGTATGGTCGTCAGGGGCCGGCACGACCGCCATACCTTCGGCGTGGCCGATGCCGGTCCTGCCTTTCTATATGGCCAGGTACTACCTAGACTCCCTCCTCCCTTTATCAATGACGAGATAATAACTTGAGAGGATTTTGGATTAGGGGGTCGTAAACCCCCCGCCGTATTTATTTACATAAATATTTAAAACAAAATTAATATACAATATTTACACAATACGCAGATAACCATTACATTACATTGCTTCATTGATAGGTACAGATGTCAGATGGCTAACCTTAACATATCTCTAATACAAAGGTATTCCTGACCAAATCTAAACATACCATAATCAATAATCATAACAATCACATTTAATTTTTCTGCGTATCCCTATTTTGAGTTTACGGCAAGGTCAATAAGTGGTGCCAGATCCTTATCTAATTATACCCACCCTCCAAACCGGAGTGCGCAGGCGCAGGGGGCCCGTTCACCATGAGGGTACTTCCCCCCCCAGGTCACCCCCATACGCCCTTATGCCCGCCCTCCAACCAGAGTGCGCATGCGCAGAGGGCCCGTTCCCCGTGAGGGTATTTCCCCCCCAGGTCACCCCCGTACGCCCTGTAGATTATCTCCATAATGGGGCCCTTGCAGTTATGCACCTCTTACTTGTGCCATTGTGCACATGCGGGGTGGCCAAGCAGCCTACTGGAAAGCGTAACTCCCACTCCCTCGCACCCATCCAGCCAACCAACTGTAACTGCCCTTGGAGTTCTATGAGAGACCACTTGTCCCTCCCCCATGGGCAACCCCGTTCAAGAATGGCGCCGCTCTCTAAGGACCTTAAATTTACTGCTCACCAATCATGACCTTACCGCCACAGGCCTGCATAGTTGCCCGACTATCAGGCCCCCCCCAAAAGCTCACTGAAAGGTCATGGCCTTGTCCCTATACTCCACTAACTAGGCCAGAAGATTCTTCATGCAGATTTAATTTCCTAATTTGGACAAATGGACGCCGTCTTTTTAAGAAGCACGACTCCCCATGGGCCACAGTCTGTAGGTGTAGAGCCCTAGCTAACCTCACCAATTTGTTAATAAGTCTTTTACCGAGTGGCTCAATGCGCTCACGGACTCACTTCCCATTGGAATCTCTGCAGTCTCTGTGCCAGGGTGTACCCCGTGCATATACGTGTCGACCAACCCACTTCAGTGATTAATGTTTCGACCAGCCCCCCTTCTACCCAGGTGAACCCAGTCATCCCCTCCCCCAAGTGCAGGATAAAATGCTAAGGCTGGCTGACTCAGAGGAAATTGACATACCGTCTTGGAGCCACTAAATGTCCTCAATTGATAGGTGCGCCCGATAGTCCCTTTGCCCCAGACGATTATACTCATTGCTGGTGCAACTGCACCATTGGAAGGGTACCCAGGGAGTGCCCCACAGTCCCCAAGATCTCCCCTAAGCATATCATGGAATCCGTGACCAACTACATCTGACCACTATGTTCTGGGATAGGCTCTGTGTAAGTGTAAGCTTCTCCCCCTACTATGGAGCATGCCAACACGGCACAGTGTCCGCTACAATGGCACCTGCGAGCACAGGCGCCGTAATGGCAGAATACCGTTTCATGACAAGGGGTGATGAGGTGTTGCATCCACCCGCTACCCCTGTGTTTGGTCAAGCTGGCAAGGCATACACCTGTAAAGTAGCGTAATGCTAAAATAACCTGGCTGGTAACCACAAATGGTTGACACACTTATACTCAACCAATACAGTGCGTGGGCCACACCATCTCACCCCTGCATGCTGGCACCTCTTGAGCTTTTCCATTGATTGCCCATCACACTTGATGCCGTTGCTTGCCACTCACATTCCGGATCTTCCGGTCCCATTGCCTGTCCACATCTTGCAGTCATCGTGGTGTGGAGCGCCTCCCATGTATCACAGTCATGGATCCAGCCATACATAAATGAAAATCAAACATAGATGATTAGAACTTTTAGTCTTTGTTTAAAGGATACAGTTTACATGCAGCCCTATTGACTACATCATGAGACTGTATCCCCCCTTGTCACCCGCACCCCCAGCCCAAGATGCATAGGTAATGTGTGACACAACACGGATGTATGACAACGATGCATAGGTAATGTGTGACACAACACGGATGTATGACAACATAGACATCCTAATGCACTAAATGTGCACGAGCCCACGGGGAAGAGGTACAGTGTGACAACACGGGGATAGCATGCATAATTACACAGACCCAAGGGCGCGTAGGTAGTGTGTGGCCCAACATGGGCATCTACTGCATAAGTGTCCAGGGTGCACAGATACCGCGTGACAAATCACAGGCATATAATGCTTGATTGCACAAGCACAAGGGTTCACCGGTACCTTGTGACACCTTTGGCCTCCATAAATAAATAAACGCAATCATAGACGATTAGTGCTCCTTGCATTTGGTAAACAGATAGCAATCACCTGCCAAACAACCCAGCGGTGGTAAGTCTGTGATACATTTTACCGACCGACCTATGTGGGCGGCAAAACCAGCTGTGATTCCAGTACTAGCATTTGTTTTTCCGGCCCTGGAACACACCCTGCACTTTTCTAGTGTTCTGCCAGTAGATCCCCAATGCCACTCATGGTACCACCAATCACTGTCACCATTCATACAAATGACATATGCCCTACCAACACTAATCAGTAATCCCTTTGAATCTAAAATGCGTCTTGCCTCTGCCCATGCTGGGCAGAAGGCTAACACCGACGTAACTGAGCCCGACAGGTGCCCCTCACCATCTGATCCTAAACTGCAGATGGTTTGTGCCCGAAGGTAGACGAAGGGGATTCTGCCGCTACTCACGTGACCCTCCCGTCATTATTTTTTGCAACAACCTGGCTGACACTTCCACTTTCATGTTCATTTTATTGGTGTCTGCTGCTCAGCATAGCATTGCTACGCCCCTGCTTTAAACAACTGCAATTCCAATTGGTCTTTGTTTTTCTTAAACACACCCAGCATCCTGAAACTGACCCTGGTTAATGAGGCAACACACATTACCATGACGCTTGGGTTACCTGGTTAAAATAATAACAACTGTGTTTAAGAGAGTCAACGGCGCATGTGCCCAAAAATGCCGAGATTGGAATTCTGGCAGGGGGCGTGCGGCTTTCAACGGTGCCATCAACGCGACAATGAACGAGGGCAGTAAAAAGAGGACTGCTGCGTTGTTCAAAATAACACAAGGAGACCAGGTTTCAGAACAACAAAACGGTCAGGGACACAAAGGACGTACATCGACAACGCCAAAAACTGCACCAAAACATTGCAACACAGACAGTGAGGCACTGTCGTGTAGAAAAGTACCTTTTACGCACAATATTGACTGTGTTAAAATAGGTTGCTTTCTGTAGAGTTTCTAAGTATTCCTGCATTGAAACATGTGAACATATGACTTCGACTGGTTTAAGTTGACCCCTTCCGGGAGTTGGTTGGCATTGTTGACGATCTTAGTGAGTCTGCCACTAGTATGCACTCGGATGCAGAAATGTTACTTAAGCCCTGAACTAAACCCCTGAATAACCAACTTTGGGATTTTTTACTACCATATAATCTAACGTGTATTTGCCCAGCTCACCTTCACCAGTGGGCATCTTGGTGCTGAATAACAGGTCATTATTGTTACCCAACTCAATGGTACTCATTATATCCATCTCAGAAGGATAAAAAGGCTAAACGGACCCACCGGGATCTGAAACTGCGACCATGAGGTCAAACACAGCCCCTATAGTGGACACATTAGTCCCCTAAGCCACCTGGCCCTACTCAATATTGAAGACAGCTGCAGCTCATTAATATTGCTGCAAAATACTCTCTGCGACCCCTCCCGTTTCTTTATAGGACATTCTGATTTTGATCAAAAAGAAACTTTATAAATGAGGTAAGAATACCATATTTTTTTGTTTTTTTGTTTTTTATTTTTTGCAGCATGTTTATACTGGGCTCTCACGAAGCACCCCCAGGGGATAAAAGGTACATGGCGTTTAAACCATCTGGTTGAGATATCGGTGGCCAGACTCACGCCAAAACCGAGCTTGCTCTGTGAGGGAGCTCCCTGTCGGGTTGTGGCCCTGCTCCCGAGCCCACAAACACTAATTCTTGCAGCCCTTTAAATACCGATTCAATAACTTACACAGTTCTCCCGGCCTAGCGCTTTATTCTGTGTTGTGCATTGCCGTATCTGCAACAATTAAACGACCCAAAAACAATGCATGTCCCAAAAAACAGGGTGGCGTAGACCAAACTGTGAACATGCCTCCGAAACAAAGGTGCTCGGCGTTTGTCCCGAAAATTGCCTGGAATTTGTACAGTTTACGTTGATACTACGAAAACAATTGACGCCCCTGCCATCTTGGCTCGACCCAGCATTGAATGTTAATTACTGACCAAGAGTTCATATATTAGGCCAGAATCGACTGCGAGTTTGATGGGAGGTGCCATTCAAATTAGACATGGCGCACGTCATCAGCAATTTCATTGACACTCAAACATTGCGTGTCGAGTAGGGACCAGTAATAGAACCATCCCCATAGTGTCCTCCAGGCTGCATATATTTATCCCCAGCCGGTGCCTCAACCCACCCTACCAATGCTGTGGCTCATGGTGTGCAGGCAAAATTTCCCCGATTCAAATAGTGCATTGCATTTATTACCCTGCCCTACATGCTTTCTATGGGTACATGAAATCAACAATATGGGAACGGACCAGACTGCAGTTGGAACATTATGTTCACTGGGGATCATCGCACATCTATAACATGCGCTTATTATCGATGCATCTAAGCCATATTTATCCGCATATCAAACTTCGGTTCGAGGGTTGCCTGACTTACATCTACAGTATATCCTACTTTAAACCCGAGGGGTGTGTATCCACACAGTTAATCAAACCTTGGCCACAGTGCCTTCCCAGGTAAAAGCATTTTCAACAAATAAAGCACAACTATCTCAATACAGAATCTTTCCAATTTCCTGCAGGAGGCTTAAGGCGACCAAGGTCCCACGTGCTTTTGGCGGCTAAACATAGGAGGAGCAATTTGATCAAGCGCCTGGGAAAATATTCTTGGAAAGCTGTGTCACCTCCAGACTTGCTCCCACCCTGTATGTGTCCTGTGCTCACCTCCCGCAATGAATATTGAATTCGATATTTCCAGTCTTTATAAATGGTATGGTTTGTTTTTCAAACAAACCGCTTTCACTCTGGTAACACAACAATTATAAAATAAGGACGTTTAAAACACTTATAACGGCCTAATCTACTCTCACAAGGTCTCAGAACTGAAACAAACTCTTAGTCACATGATTATTTGTTGTAACCAAGGGAGCAGATCCCGGGGTCTCCAGGAGAAGAAAAGCCTCTTTAGTCATGCTAAGTACACCTTGTGCCTAAAGTACCAGCCAAGCGTGAATGCCTCCCCAGCACCTTCCAAGACTTTGTAAGCCATAGCCAGTACCGGAGATAAAACAAAACAACCCTTGAAGTCTGGCTTAATCACGCCCTGGCAAACAACATGCAAACATGCCATTACTGCGCTTTTACAGATGCGCTGATCAGACTTAATGTGTGTTCTTTACACATCATCCGGTTTTCTGGTTCTTGATGCTGTTTATCAATGAAGCACATTTTGCGCAGCTGGGATGTTTTTGAGCCTATTTTAGGACTCCTCCGGGAATTCCGCAAACTTGAGAAATGCATTTCTGGCTGGGTAAGCTCGGCAGAGGGTCCTGTAAAGAGCATTGCAGGTGTGTTGTCTTAATCGCCGGCATTCCTAGAGTGGAATTCTCTCTTTTTGCAGTTGCAAATAGTGTCCTGTTTGTAGCATGTTATGCCCCCCAATAGTGTATTGGGGGGCATAACGTGCTACAAGGTCATCTGAAAACAAATGCACTGAAGAATTACCCCAGAGAAGGCATCCCGTCATTGCTAGAGTTCTTATGAAAGTGGAGAAATTACCTGTTTTTAACGGAGTGGTGACTTGTGTGTGGCTGAGCGTGTATGTATGTGCATGTATGTGAATGTGTGTGTGTGTGTGTGTATGCATTGTGTCTGTTCTTTGAGCTTGGTGGTTTGTGGCCATTAATCTACAGTGCCGTGTGTGGTCATTGTTTTGTCAGGTGCTAATAGGTCGTTTAATTATGGTTTTGTGAGAAAGTCACTAGCACACCGGAGGTGGAAAGAAAACTGAGCCCGTGTGAGCTTTCACAGCGCCTTAATCGCAATCAGAACATTAGCAGTGTGGACGGGTAATGCACTTGGGGTTATTTCTTCTGTTAAGTAGCTGTAATCAACTCATGGTAGCTGTGAATGCTCTCAAGAACTGTCATCACAAACTAGGATTAAATAGGGTCCTTAAGTTCCAGACAGAGGAGGAAGAAAGAAGAACATCATTGGGATCACCATCATGTAAAGGGTAAAAAAGACAGGTCCAGGACAGAACTATGGGGCTCACCAACAGGTAGGAGGGCAGGTGGCAAGTGGAGGAGCAGCAGAAGGCCAAGAAAGATCATTCGGTGAGATAGGAGATCCGCTCTTTGGCTTTACCATCAAACAAGGCTCAGGTGAGATCTGCAAGTAAGGTTGGGTGGCCAGTCTAGCAGTGTCTAAGATTTGCTGGGATGAGGAACTTGTAGATAAGCCTGTGAGGGCAGTTTAGGCCCAGCACTAATTGCTTTATTAACCTTCCTGCTTCCTCAAATTTGCTTAAAAATGCACCGTTTGTCCACTCTTTTTTCAAAATTTTCTTGGGGGAAGAACCTCCCCAAACCCCCGTAGGTTGTTCGAGCTCGCTCGCTACGCTCGCTCGCCACAGTGCAGTACGACAATAATGTTACGCCTCACCACTTTCAAATGTCACAAACCACCACTGTGCCACAGCCACATCGCCGTCCATCTGACAGAGCTGCACTGGCTTCCAGTCAACAAGAGGATCACCTTCAAGCTGCTCACCCATGCTCACAAAGCACTCCACAACGCCGGACCAGCATACCTCAACGAATGACTCACCTTCTACACCCCGAATCGCCAGCTTCGCTCCACCGACTTCACCACCGTCCCACGCATCCACCGAACGACCACCGGCGGCAGATCGTCTTCACACCTCACCGCCAAGACATTGAACACCCTCCCCACCAACCTGCGACAGACCCAGGACCTGCTGACCTTCAGGAGACTTCTCAAGACCTGGCTGTTCGACCAGTAGCCGCACCCTTCCCCCCCTCTAGTGCCTTAAAACCCTCACGGTGAGTAGCGCGCTTTACAAATGATTGATTGATTGATTGGAGGCAGTTGTTAACTTGCCTGGTATTCTTATTTTCTTCCAGGATTTTGATGTGTGTTTGAGTGTTATCTGCATACATAAAAATGCGAACAATGTTTTCTTTGTTTAGATTCGCCATGATGGGTGTGTTGAAATGAATGAGAGTGATAAATATTTGGTCACATCACAGGGGCAATTGTAGGCATAAATGGGCTGAGCCTTAACTGATGGGTCCTATTGGTAAGGAAATGTTTGAACCAATTTAAGTACAGCCCCTTTTAGCCAAACCATTGGTGCCTCATTTTCTCAATACACATTAATTAAAGTTAATGAGGCAGTATTCTATTTTTCAAATCCTACTGAATGTCTGATTGCAGGAATGGCGGCCTGCGAGGGACAGAAGCCCTCCATCCCTCCTGCATTCAAAATCATTAAATGCCCAGAGGCTTCACTCAGGAAGAAGAAATGGAATGTTGCAAGATTACATTGGAGGTAGTATGTAGTGACCACCTGGGACACTCGAAGTTGGAGCTGTCCATCTTTCTTGGACAGCTTGTTATCTCACCAATGGTTTGCCTTCGCAACTGCACTTAAAACAATTGCTACATCCCTATTAAGCCCCTCACTATTGAGATAACAATAAGTCACACAATGCACTTGTGAGTTTTACATTTCAAACTCACAAAGTACTTTTTGTATCAGTGGCGGCTGCTGCCGATACCAAGTGGGCCGGCAGTGAGGGTGAAAACAAAAGAACAAGCATTTGCAATGCATTAGGTCTCGCATTTACGCGAGTTTGAGCTATTGACATTGCAAATAACAATGCCTATTGGCATTGTCATTTACAATGCCAATAGCTTTAACTCGTATAACTGCGAGACCTATTGCATTGCAAATGCTTGTTTTAGAGTTTGTGATCAGCTTTGATGACTTTAGTAGGTGAGTTTTCAAAGTGCTGCTGAAAGCTGGCGATTCGCGCGTGCACGCTCGCGTGAACACAAGCGCTAGGCCAGCCAGCAGCACTTTGAAAACTCACCTATACAAGCACTGGCATAGCCAATAGGTCTCGCCTTTGGGACCTTATAAGTGTTTAGCCATGCAACAGTTTATGTTGTTGCACCAAGGATATTGTGCAGCATAACTAAATACTTATAAGGTGCCAAAAGCGGGACCTATTGGCTATGCCAATGCTTGTTTTCTTTACTGACGTTTAGAGTAAAACCACCATTGGGACACTGATGGCCTGCACACGCCTCCTCTGTTTCAAGCCTGATCAATATAGGCTAGAGAGGTGCTTCACGTGCTAGGGAGAACGGCTTTTCATGTTGCCCACAGAATCGATAGTGTGCTGCATATGGCTAATCACTTATAAGATACCAAAGGCGAGACTTAAAACTATGCTAATGCTTGTTTAAGACGTGTGCCCTGTTAACGGTTATGGGATATTGAGAAGTTTCATTGCTTTCTCAGATCTATCAGTATCTCCCAGTCCAATTTGGGCATTTCCAGGGTAAGCGCACCCTTAAATCCCATTCTTTTGTTGGAAGCCTGCCAGGACTTTATCAGTGTGTTGGTGTGGTCTGGAGATTTTATTGGGTATCCTCTAGGCCCCACTGTCCTATCTGTCGTCACTGATGGCTCCTTTTGAGGACTAAATACCCTCCTGTTTATAATTACTATTTGAGATGCCCTGTAGTAGTTCTTGAGATCCAATGTGGCAATCCCTCCCTCATACACCCACCAGCATAAGGTGGACAAAGCGATTCCAGGCTTTCAGCATCCCACAATTGGGTGCGTGTTAGTCTCTCAACTTTCTGAAAGTATATATCAGGTACCTGGTATGGGGTATTCTAGAACACATATAGAAATTTTGGGGGGGGGGGTATCAATTTGTAAAGTGCTGCCATACCCATCAGGGAAAGTGATACTATGGGCTTCTGGTGTTGTTGTGAATTAGTCAAATGGGTGGGCTGCTAGGAGAAGGCTACAAGGAATACTGTCCCCTATCCCGTGTATTTCTGTCTCTCTAGCTTCAGTAGTTACAATTAAGTATTTTGGAGTATGTTATAATGTTTTACGGACACATGGTAGCTTCTGCTCTCAATGTATGTATGCTTTTCATCCCTTGTTTGATTGTAAAAGATCTTCCTCTTCTTCTTTTTGAGCCTCTTGTGACTATGGCAAGATTTGACAACCAACTTCAAGTACCCCACATTCAGGTCTATGGGAAATTCATTATTGTTTACGCTTCTGTGCTCATTATGCTCGCTGATGCTCGCATAACGCAGTTTGGCACGATAACCCTTTATAGAAAGCCCGGTTGAGTAGTAGGCTATCTGTACATGCTTATGAATGCTTCATGCGCCGGATCGTTTGCACATTGCACTTCTTTGTATGATGCCTTGCACCTAGCATGGTTTATGTTCCCAATGCTCGCACATTGCACTTTTGTATGATTTCCCTGGGGTTAGTCTGGTTGATACAGACTTGGTTTATTGATCTTAAATTGTTTAACTGTTGTTTTAAGTTGTAGATGAAAGTATGATTTTCTGATTGCTTGAATTGTGCACATTTATGGTTTTATGAACTAATAAACTAATAACTGAATTGAAACTCATTTTGTAAAGTACTGCAATTCCCAGCAGGGAGAGTGAGATCCCTCGCCATCCTGACCCATCTGCTTCCTACTCAACAAGAAAGATGGTCAAATTCTTGTCCATAAAGGTCCATTAAAGGTCCCAGTCTCTTTGGTGACATATATCCCCAGATATCGGGAACCCGTCCCGGAAATCAGCTTCCCACAACATAAAGTGAAACAGTATTGCTTTTGACCAGCTAATATGTAGGCCACAGTGGTCCTGTAAATGTTTATTATCTCCAGTACCTGAGGATCGAATCTATGTGGTGTGCCAGGTAGAGCAGCAGAACATCTGAGTTAGACCTGGCATCCTTGGCGTGGTGTACCCCTAACGTTTTGCCTTCAGACCTCCTGTTTTTGCTGACTTTGTTTTGGCTGACCTTATGACTGCACACTCTACCACTGTTAATCAATGCTAAAGTGCTTGTACTCTCTCCTTAAAACATGACAAGATTGGCTTATACCCAGTTGGCATCTTTAATTTACTTGTAAGCCCAGGGGTGTGCTTCATATATCTACTTGTCGTGTAACAAAATCCACTTGTCCCGTTGGTGCCATGTAGTGCACTGAAAAATTATGGCTGCAATCTCATTATATAAGAGATCTTATATAGCCTCTCTGATTATGCAGGGCTCATACCATAGTAGTGTTTGAATACTTGCAATCCCCTTATGTTGCTATGTTTCCGCAGATCTACATTCTGGGGCTGAAGGTAGTGGTAAGCAATAGTTCCTGGGTTAGAATGCCCTTTTTAGTTTGTGCAAACCTACTAACTTGCATCTATTAAGGGTTTTCAAAAACTCTTCTTTAATCTTTTCCCATACTGAGAAACGTCGGAAATTTACTCCTGACAATGGCAGACGTAAACCTTCTTCCAGAGTTGGGAAAAAAGTGGTTGGAGGGAAAGTGACCTTGCAAACACTCAGATTTTCGCATGAGCAAATCTACACATGCATATTTGTTCATGCTAAAATGCAGTTCACAAATATTTTCTAGGAGTGCTACTTCTTGTCCTACTTCTGTAAATTCTTGGGAATTCACGAAAGCCATATAGCTGCACTTAATGCAATGACATTTATCATGGGTGCACTTTTGAGACTTTCTTTAATAATTGGGCCCCTAATGTGGCCTGGCGTTGACCATGACCTTTTGCGTTTAATAAAATTCTGTCTCTCTGTATTGGCTGGCTTCACTGTGAGGGACAGCATTCTGCTATTTTACAAGGAGCGTATCGGCACACAAAGTAGTTTTGTTCAGTGCCAGTAACTGCTGTGGCAGTGTTTCCTTTTTTTAAACCAAAAACACTTTTTGCATTTGCCAGTGTTTTTCATAATAGCGAGGGCCTGGCAGTTCCCACACCAATAAGGTTTTACGAAAACCAGTCACACATTGACAAAACTAAAAAGCTAACCACCAATTTTAGACCTACTGGCTATTTTTTTCCTCATAATCTTTTTGAAACTGATTACACTGATTTTCCATTTTTGGGAAATACTAGCATGCATCAACACATGTTACTAAAGGTAAACAACGTTTACCCCGAAACTTTTTCCCCGCTTGGAATCACAACGCGGTCGTTACAACAACCGCGTTGTGATTCCGCATACCATTACTCCGCAAGTCGGAAGGGGGGGGGGTGTTGGATTTAAAATCCAACACCTTCCCTAGTGTCCGCACACACTGGAGTTGGAATAGTAAATTATACTATTCCAACATCCAGCGCCCCCCCTCCGCAAGTTGTTGTTCCGACTTGCGGAGTAATGGTATGCGGAATCACAATGCGGTCGTTGTAGCAACTGCGTTGTGATTCCAAGCGGGGAAAAAGGCGGCGGAATAACGTTGTACATTTAAATGATGCTCAAAGAAATGGTACCTGACATTTTACAGTAGTTTAGCGAAATGTTTTGTTTCCTGCTTTCTGGTTTTTAATGAGCATTTTATTATGAAAGAAAAGAATCGTCAATCTTGCTCTCAAGCTTCTGCAAATATTTGCATCAAATCAGAGAGCATTCTGGGAGCATTATAGATAGCCTCATATTGGTAAACTTTGAAAATGTGTGCACACATTTTTATACTGGAACCACTGTCAGTAGTGCAGTCAGAGCTTACAATAATTACTTAGAGTGCTCACTCTAATAATAAAGACTTCCAATTAATGAACCATGAATACAAGTTTGACCAGCATTAACATATGGACAAAAATATGACCTTAACTTCAGACAGTTCCCTACCGTGATCCACAATGTGGTACTGCAAACTGGCAGCCGAAGGGTTTGTGCTGCAGGGGGTTGGGCCTACTTGTCCCAAGGACAAAATACACATGAAAACTTGTTGCCCTTGACCCCAAACAATATGTCCGGGCCGTCGGGCTATAGGAATTACACATCACTGAAGCCCCTACTAAAGTGGTACTACCTGTGCCCATGGCCTGTAAATTAAATGCCACTAGTGAGCCTGCAGTATTGATTGTGCCACCCACTTAAGTAGCACTTTAAACATGTCTCAGGCCTGCCATTGCAACCTGTGTGTGTGCAGCTTTAAACTGCCTTTTTGACCTGGCAAAATAAACCTTTTGCCAGGCCCAAACCTTTCTTTTTAATACATATAAGTCACCCGTAGGGTAGGTCGAGAGGGCAGGGTGCACTGTATTTAAAAATTTGGACATGTGCATTAAAGCTTTACATGTCCCTGTTAGGAAAAAACTTTTACATTTGTTTTTCACTACTGCAAGATCTACCACTCCCATAGGATAATATTTGAGTTACCTTATTACATTTTATAAGAATAATTTCCAAATGAAAACAGGTAACTGGTTTATGTTTGGTGTCTCTGGAATTGGAATGAAAAATCCTTCCTTATGGTTGGATTTTAAAAGGCAATTTTGAAAATGCCACATTTAAAAAATGTGGCATTTTCCTGCTTAGCCATTTGGGTGCCTACAGCTTGTCCTAGGTTACATGACTGGGTATGGTTGACAGTAGGGCTTTGTATATTCCTCATAGACAGCCAGACACAATGGGGAGCTTAGGTGTGACTGGTTGGGTCATCACTGGCTGGATGGGGACCTTAGGTGTGACTGGACGAGCCATCACTGGCTAGATGGGAGGAAGGAGCTGGACGCAGTCCTTCTTATACCTGAATAGGTAGTCTCCTATCTCCACACAACGTGCTGTATACCCTCTGTAGTTAGTCTGAAGCAAGGGACAGGACTGCAGGGCCCCTGTGCACTTCCAAGGGCTACCTCTAGAAGCTTCTCCCCACTCCAAAGGTGCAATTGGGTATAAATACTAGACCTCAGACACCAGCTCTTGAGAACACTCTGGGACCTGCTGCCCTCTTTTCTGGGTGAGAAGGACTGGACCTGCATCTCTTGAAACCACAACCCAGAATGACTCCAAGGGCTAGTTGGCTGGCCTCCTGACCTGAAGCCTCAGTGACACAGCAGGCTTCCACCCACCATAAACCTGCACCTGTTCTCTGCTATCTGTGTGTCTACCCTGCCAAGTGGTGCCACTCCAGTTCTGGACCCTTGAAAGCTGGCATAAGGTGCTCTGCCAACCTCTGTCGATCTAGCAGAACCAACAGTTCTCCTCTACTGTGCCTCGGACACATGAGCAGAACCAGCACATCGCGGATGCTGTGTGGATTGTACTCATTGCAAAGACCTGCAATGCCTTCACAGCCCCATCAGAACTGCCATTGCACAACGCATTCTCGGCACAGGCCCTCCATCCCTCGTTGACGGAAGGCTCGACAAGGATGTCGTATTACCAGTTGCGGCGCGTGCAGGTAAGAGTGGTGGGGCGGTGTTGCCGGTTTGGTGGGGGTTTTCGACATACGACCACGAGGGAAAATTCATTATTCATTTCATTTTCTCTCATGGTCGTCTGTCGAAAGCCCCCCCCAACCTGGCCCTCCGCTCTTACCTGCATAAGCCACAACTGTGTACTACGCATCCCAGGCTTGCAGCTTCTAGGAACAGATGCATCGCCCTGACTGCATGCCACATCCTCAACACCTGACTGTGCATCACAAGGCCCATTTTTGAACCCTCAACACTAAAGCAGGCTCTTGCATCGAAGACTCGTCGCATTTCTGAACTACTGCATTCCTTCGGCAGCACGATGCATCTTTGACGTGGGTTCTTGCAACACGCCACAAACCAGGATTTAATTTACACAATAAGCAGCAAGGCAAATATAACCAACACAGTGGTACTACAATTCCCGCTACTCAGTGGGAATACATTTCCCATTATCCCCTCATGCGGAGACAATACGTCACGTGACCACATGCAAAGCAACGTAGCCAGCGCAGGAGACGTGGGAAGTTACACAATTATGAATCATCTCCTCATGATGCATTGTACGTTGTACATTCGATGCGGCTGAGGCTAGCAATGTAGGTTATGACTGGTGTTGCTGTACACGTGAAGTAGAAAGAGACGCAAGACTGCTTTGCCCGCAATGATATTGGGTATCTCAATTTTCTGTTTCAGGAGCAGTACATATCTGATATGTTAAAAAAATACATTCCTCCCAGGTTGCTTAGCTTGACCTCCGCCTGTCTGATCATGGTACCTATGTATGGGAGAGCAAGATTGGGTGGATGGGCTTTTTCTGTGGCTACAGCTCAGGACTACCATCCGAGTTACGCCTAGAGCCAAATATCTTAAAATTTCGCAGGGCTCTAAATACCCATTTGTTAACTTAGGCTTTGCCTGAAGCCATTGAGTATGTGAGTTGCTGTATTGAGTGTATTTTTTGCTAGCCTCAGGACACCCTCAGGTAATTGCACACTCTATAAAACTAATAAATAAATACATTCTCTCTAAAAACCGAATTCGGGACTGTAAATTTTCCAACAGTCTCTAAGACTTCAAATCTGAGACGGTTTGAACCAAAATTGTTCTTTCTTTCATTGAATCCATCATTTTATACACATGAACTTGAATGGCCTAATAGTGTAACTGCTTAACAAAACAGGCACACCTTGAAATAAGCTATTCTTGTCTTTGGAAGGCGTGTGATATTTTCCACCCACAAAGTTTTGCAAAGATCTCGATTTTCATCCTTGGCTGTGGTTGCAGAATGTCCTGGTTTTCACGCCATTGCTTGGTGATTTCCCTTCTAATCGAACCCAGCCAAGGTCAATCAAGTAGGTAGATTTTCTCTCCTTAGGTTTACCTTTTGAAAACCTTTTCTATGCAGACTGCCATTACACAGAAAAACATATTTTCTAACAAATATAATCCATGCAGAACTGTTTTGCTAATATTTACTAAGGATATGTGTAAAAATGGTTGCCAAGGTCACGATTTTAATACAAAAGATCAAATTTGAAACAATTGTTAAGTCTCAAAGTTTTCCATTGCACTTCGTGAAGGTTAAAAAATATCCTTCGGCAGAGGAAAAGACTTTCCCGCTCACTGCAATACTAACATCTATGTTCATTTCCTCAAACGCCAACTAACGATGGCCTGATTTTGCTGTCACGTGAATTATTCTAATGTGTCTTAAAAAAAACAATAAGAGTCAGTAGTTCTGAAGCGCCTTGTAAGTTGTGCAGTACTAGTAGGAGGAAAAAACAGAGCAAAGCCAGCACCCAATTCTAAAAATGGACATTAATTTAGTATAGGACTTTCATTCAATCTTTATCAATAAAACTGAAGATAACAGTTCACGGTTGCAGCTTCTCCTTTCCTAAAGAGAACAACGATCAGCCTGTTTCCTTGATCGCGGGGCATATTTCTGTTCATCTATTGCTTTAATGAATAGAAAAATAAGGGCTGCTACCTTACCTGATCACGTCTGGTGATATCTAAGGTGTGAGAAAGTCAGCCCTTTTGCACTTATCACCCCCATTTTTTTTCTTGATACTGGTGGTAACTGACTCTGCCTGGTCCTGGGCTCTGCTTACCAGGCCCAGGGCCAGTGCTTTGGTTATAAGGATATGGAAATTAGGTGTAATTATAATTGGTACAGACAGCCTCGCTATAAGTCCATAGTATATAATAGGGCATGTTGGTTTAGAGGCCAAGTAGAGTTAATGCACTTAAGTGTGCACTATAGTGGTGCTGTCATTTTAAAGGCAGCACTGCTTTTCAGGCTGCCTTTACCTTAATTTTACATGCAAATTTGACTTTGGATGTAAAGGTACTTCCAAAGTCTCAAACTACGTTATTTGTACATATAAGACACCCCTAAGGTCTCTGCTAGGTGCCCCAGAGGTAGGGTGCTTAGTAACTGTAAGCAGCGATATTATAAAAGATGTTATATAAGCCCTGGTGAGGGACAAAATGTCAATTCTGTTTCCCCCATTGTAGTGAATGGCTCCATAGGCTAAAATAGAGATATTTTATTTAAGTATAGATATTGACGGGAGCCACCTAATAATATACTTTAAGGTAGCTAATTAATAATTAAGATAAACCCAACAACTTGCCAGTGTTAGATTTATAATAACTATTACAGAAAAGAGAACTAGCTTTTCTGTGACCCAAAGTCCAGCTTTCCAGCTTCCCTCTCCTGATTGGCCATCCTTTCCCAGGCTGAGCCAGAGCTGCTTGATGTGGTGTGAAGTGTTCTGTCAGAGTAGACAATGGATTTTCTGTGAGTGGAGCACTTTAGTTTCAAAAGGCAACAAGGAGGTGGGGGAGCCAAACTGGTCTTCGAAGGGAGAATTGACAGTTTGGGACAAGCACAGGCTGACCCTCACATCCAGCACCCCGAGTCACACAGAAGTTTCAGTAATTAGATTAGGCAGGGGGTTGGAAGGGGTGTGTTAGTGAAACTTAGCCACACCAGTCTGTTGGCCTAGCCAGATCTAACCCCAAAGGAGAGACTTTCTCCATGTTGGATTTTGAGAGAATAGTGCTTTCTGGGACAAGAATATGACACACTTTGGAGGAAGGGGTCATACACCTGTGTGGCACCCTGCATCCCAGCTATACGCCCAGAAACTGTGAATACATTTGGGAGAGATCCTCAGATCTGCTGCCTGAAACTACAAGGAGAAGAAGGACTGCCCTGCTGGAATCTAGATCTGCACCCAAAGGACTGCACTCTGAAGGGCTGCACCTGCATCAGGATCTAGTACTACATCCCTAAGGACTCTGCCTTGCTTTAAGAAGGATTAAGGAGTGGACTTCCTGTAAGCTACAGGTTGTCAGAGCCCACCTGCATCATCTCCACCAAGATTCTCCATCCTGTAGTACGTCCAGTGGACTTTTAAGGATTTGGCCAGGTGCATTGTGGGAATTGTAGTCCTGACATCCCGAGGACCATCTAGGAGATTCCAGACCCTTGCATATGTGTTGTTATCACTTTGAACCCTCGAGGAACGTCAGGAAGAAGTTCCAGTAGTTTTGTGAATTATGGGAACTTTTTGTCAAAAAGCTCCAAAAGGTGACTGACTCGACGTTGAGAGTCAAGCTGCCTACCTTCAACTGCGTCCCAGCCTGGATTTCAGATTTGTCCAACTGAAAGCCTCAGAAAGCCAGACTTCCAGGATTTGCCCGAGGCCTCGTGGAGAAGTAATCCGATGACGTTGCATAGAAATCGGCATGCTGGAGGGGACTGCTCGATGTCGAGAGAAAAATCCTCCCAAAAAGTTTCCAAGTCCACAGGTAAAATTTTGACCAAGGCCTCCTGTTTAGAGTATCTGACCAGGGCTCCATCGCGGATGGCCTCAAACGTTGACTTTGTCCCGATCATGCGCGACCAGATGTCCCAAAGTGTAGTCATTTGGTTTTAAGCACTAGAAAGTGTTTATTCTTTAAAAATTAATATCTCCGGTACCCTACATTGGAATTTTGTCGTTTTGGTGTCTATTTGTTCATAAAAATATGTTCTGTTTTTATAAATTGGAGTTACATTTTTATTGTGTGTTGTGTCTTATTTACTTAATGTATTAGTGTTTTTAAATGCTTTACACACCTGCCTGGTCATTGCAAGCTACCAAGGGTTGAGAAAGGGAATCATTTATTGAGACCCAAACTGAACCTTTTATTGTGTTTGTGGCCTTATTACTCGTGGTAAGTCACTACTTATCACTACTAATAATCCACTTTCCAATATAAGGTTTTGTTGATATTAACATTGGGGTAGTCTGTAAGAAGACCTCATGGCATGGAGTGCCCTCTTTGGAGATTTTCAGTACAGCAGCCCTTGCCACCTGTCACTTTCAAGAAGTAATTCAAATGTTGTGTTCATGCGAGTGAGGATCACTACTACATACTGTAGTGCAGTATCTAACCATATTGTAGAACGGAACCCTTTTATCTCCTAGCAGACTCCATATGGTTGTGACGCAGTTGTCAGAGTAAAATGCCGTGAAAGCTTGTTTGAGAATGTTGAGTTCTCAGTCACACACAGCAGAATAAAGACGTAAAATTAAATTCTGTGTGTGGAGTGCCCAGGCTGGGAAGGCGCTACAAATGGCAACAAGTATGGGATGCGTAACCCGAAGAACGACTGTGCTCACCGAAAGAGTTTATCATGGTCCAAGCAGGCTGTTTGTGCTTTCAACGCGTGTTTCTGTTGAAGATCAGAATAGACGCTTCATGCCTGTGGAGTCAAAGCGCAGTACCAACCGCTTTAAAGCACAGTAGGACGTGGATGGATGCATTGCAAATAATTTACACTTTGATGGTAGAAAACCCGATGGTCAAGCCATATTTGTTTAATTTATTTTATTTTATTTGCAACATTTTATATAGAGCTGGCTAGACCCATAGGTATCAGAGCGCTTTACATGAGGATCAGCAAGTTAAAGATTACATATTTACTTCAATTTACAGATTCCAAGTATAGATATAAGAGAAAGATAGAGGGAAGGAAACATAACGGGGAGGCAAGGAAAACAATGTCAGATGTCCGGCTGGGTAGGTGACGGCCGAGGGGGTGAACCAGGTCCAAACTCCTCTATAGCTGCATAGGACAGCTCCACCGGGCATCGGCCAAGGTTGTTCGGACTCCGCGGTGAGAACAGACAGCCGAAAAACATGCTATTACATGAGAACATAAGTTCTTTTCATGTTACGTAGCAAAGCAAAACGTCTTATGTGGAATGGAAGGTAGAGGGGGAAAGGTAAACAGGGGGAAAAGGAATGCAGATAGTGTCAGGCTGACCAGAGGGGGGGAAAGGACTTCAGGGGAAACAAGCAGTCAAAGCAAAAGACAGACAAGAACGTGAAGCACCGTTAAGAACAATGTCCGATGTACGGCTGGGTAGGTGACGGCCGAGGGGGTGAACCCTAGCCAGACTCCTCTATAGCTGCATAGGACAGCTCCACCGGGCATCGGCCAAGGTTGTTCGGACTCCGCGGTGAGAACAGACAGTAGAAAAACATGAGATTACACGATAAGATAGGTTAATTTTGAGTTACATAGCAAAGACAGAAACGTCTTATTTGTATTGGAAGGTAGAGGGGGAAAGTTAAACAGGGGAAAAGGAATGCAGATAGTGTCAGGCAGACCAGAGGGGAGAAGAGACTTCAGGGGAAACAAGCAGTCAAAGTGAAAGTTAGACAAAACCGTGAAGCACCGTTAAAAACAATGTACGATGTCCGGCTGGGTAGGTGACGGCCGAGGGGGTGAACCATGGCCAGACTCCTCTATACCTGCATAGGACAGCTCCACCGGGTAACGACCAATGGTACTCGGGTTCAGCGGTAATTACGAACAGATTCGGTTTTTCGCCCATGGGGCATCATCATAGTTCAATCGAAGGCATCAGTCCGGTGTAATTGGGAAACAACCTTCGCTTCGTCCTCCCGCTAGCCTAAGTCGGTAGATTGTGGGACAACCCATCATTCTTGCCTTCAGGCCTCTAGTCTCTAGATCTCGGATCAAGGTCAGTACGTGGGGGAGCCCCACCGCGTCTCCAGGCTAGATGCGCCCGAGCCAGAAGTAGTCTGTGTGTCCAGGTCAGGCCACCGAGCTATTGCGCCCTCAGGCGTTCCACCATTGGGCACCACACCATTTATGCTGCTTTTTTCATACATAAAGGTACTCCGCCACCACGTGAGATAAAGTTGTTTTTTCATCCGGAGTGTTCATGCTGAAGGCACATTCAAACAGGTTTAAGAAGTACAGCTGCTAATAATCTTAACTTACATAATAATGCTGGGAGTAAATGCACTACAAGGTCGAAGTTCAACCAGGTGTTATAAGAGAACAAAATGACTTACCAAATGCCTTGAAGAGGGTCCTAGTGTTACCACACTCAGTGAAGATATTTCAAGAGAAGTAATCTGGTTTGTGTTTACAGAGCTGTCCATACCCGAAGCGTATCATTCACGAAGATAGCATGTAGGGCACAGGTCTTTGGAAAAACAAGGAGCTAAGAGCAACTCTCGGAATAGTGAAATGTTTAAGATGGCTGCAAAGAACGTTTCCAGCCATTGTTAAAGATGAATATGAGGCAAGCACATTGCAAGGCTCCACCTATGAGTCATCAAAAGTAAATCACAAGGACCCACCCGCAGTGTCATTAAGTTCCACACTTGTCTACAAGGTCCTGCATTCCTGAACCACCACCACCTTTCGATACTGATAAAAACTAAATATTGGCAACAGATGGTCTGCATTTGATGATTTTATTGATGCGCTTAAAAAGACTGATAACAAAAAGACGATCAAATATCTCAAAAATCTTGCTTGCAATGATATAAAAGAAATCATACAGAATGTTTTTAACCGACCGCACTTTCCAGATCTTCTCTGTCACAGACACTTCCAACATTTACCCATCACCTTATGGTGTGCCCCAAGGCTCCATCCTTAGTCCTCTTCTTTTCAATTTATATGTCAGGCCTCTAGCAGACATAGCAGAACAAGCAGGCCTAACTCTTTTTACGTATGCAGACGATTCCCAGATCCTCTTTTCCCTCTCCAGTACTGACCCCGGCTCGACATCCCTTCTTCAGACAGGCCTAGGGAAAATTGCTCCATGGATGAACCGCAATCACCTGAAATTAAATGGTGATAAGACGGAAGTCCTCATCCTAGGCAAAAATAAAGATCTGTGGGGCCCACTACATTGGCCTGCTGAGATGAGCGCCCTCCCCAAACCCTCCAGTCATGTCCGTAATTTGGGGATAACTATCGATGACTCTCTAACCATGCACCATCAGGCAGTAAAGGTCACAGCTATCTGCTTTACCATCTTGAAATGGCTCAGGAAGATCATCTGGATGCTCCCAGATGACACCCAGAAAACAGTGGTCCATGCCCTTATCACCTCTCGGCTGGACTATGGAAACATCCTTTACCTTGGCTCAAACAAAGCAGTGACTCGAAGACTTGCAGTTAGTACAGAACACTGCAGCAAGATTACTTTGCAAGGTTCCCAAAGCCACCCCGATATCTGGCTACCTCCGTAACCTACACTGGCTCAGGGTGGAGACCCGCATTAAGTTTAAAACCCTGAGCTATATGTTCAAGATCAAAATGGGGACGGCACCACAGTATCTTAACTCTCTTGTCCGTCCCTATACCCCCACTCGCCATCTACGATCTACCACTCTCGGATATTTCACAGTACCTAAGTTCAAACTATCCAGGATGGGGGGAAGATCTTTCACTTACCTAGGTCCATCACTGTGGAACACCCTTCCTCTCGCCATACGCAAAGAGACTGTTTACACACGCTTCCGCAGATCACTCAAGACCTGGTTATTTAACCAGTAACTCCTGCTATTACTGCCTTCTATTAGCTACACCTAGTCCGCTTGGCGCCGGGAAACTCTTTTTGGGTAGCTGTTGCGCCCTATAAATTAAAATAATAAATAAATACAATGCAGCAAACTTAGAGCGCTAGAGGGCACCAAGCAAGATGGCCGCACCTGCGTGAGGCTCTTGCGGTTCGGGCAGACATCCAGTTTCAATTCTGGCCATCCTGGCACCTACACACCTGGAAAGAACCTCCCCTGCATGAATAATGCCTGGCGCCGACCTGGAAGGGAGGAACGACGAGATTTGGTACCTGCAAAGCGTCTGATGCGGGAGTTGCGTTCCGCGACCGCGTTGCCAAAGATGGCGGCCTAACTGTCTGCATCGGCCCGGTGCGAGGAGCGCTCTGGCTGTGGGCTGCGAAGTCGCTGCTGGGGACGCGACCTTGCGGTCCCGCCGGATCCGCGTTGATGAGCGCTGAAGACCCGACCCCCTTGTGGCACTGCTGCTGGCCCCGGGGGGCCTCCATCCTGCGGTGCCTGAGTCCTGGGGGCCGCTGAAGAGCTGGTGGCTGGTGGCCGGCGGTGGTGGTGGAGGCCTGCGGAGGAGTGACCACGCCTGCCCGATGCTGAAGGGAGAACACTGCGCCAGGCAAACTTGAGGTAGGAGCGCTGTGGGGGGACCCCGTTGCTGTTGGGACTGGGCCGTATGCTGACGCCACAATCCCGCTGCCAATAAGACCGCACGAGGAACATCTAGGAGTGTGGACGAACACCGGAGCGGGAGAATTGGAGAATGAAGGACGTGAGAAGGAGTACAGAGAACGAGAGAGAGAACACGGAGAACGAGGACGCAAGGAGGAGTGAGGCAGTACGCTGAAGGTGGAGAAGCCGGAGACAGGAGGACTCCGCAACCACGTATCGCCGAGCCGCGCCCAGGGAGGAGCGTGGCTGACCCAGGTACGTGACCGTTTCACGGGTTGGGTCGGGAGGCGGGAGAAGGTGGAGAACTAAAGTAACGCCGCTCGCCGACTCGATTGTACATAGAAGAGCCAAAATACCCCCTCCTTCACTTGCACTGATTCCCTTTGCACACCGGCCGTAGTATAGGTCTTATGCAAAAACAACAATTGATGGACAGAATGCAGAACAATGTCATACATTCACCCCAGTACAGAGATCTGGGCCTAAATCCATCGTTTTTTTGCTCACCATGCCATTCCAGTTTGAACCCAGCCATATGCAAATCAGTCTTGACCCTGTGCCTCATGGGAACAGTCCAGCCCGAACTGCCAAGCCAGGTCCTCCCCGGACTGGAAACAAGCATCCTAGGACCGGTTTCGGGGTTTCACCCCTCTTCAGCCAGGATAGCTTGATTCCAGTGGCATGGAGAGCACGGGACTCACGTCTGAGCATACCCGTCCCACTCGGGGTGACAAATGCAAAAACAACAATTGATGGACAGAATGCAGAACAATGTCATACATTCACCCCAGTACAGAGATCTGGGCCTAAATCCATCGTTTTTTTGCTCACCATGCCATTCCAGTTTGAACCCAGCCATATGCAAATCAGTCTTGACCCTGTGCCTCATGGGAACAGTCCAGCCCGAGCTGCCAAGCCAGGTCCTCCCTGGACTGGAAACAAGCATCCTAGGACCGGTTTCGGGGTTTCACCCCTCTTTAGCCAGGATAGCTTGATTCCAGTGGCATGGAGAGCACGGGACTCACGTCTGAGCATACCCGTCCCACTCGGGGTGACAAATGCAAAAACAACAATTGATGGACAGAATGCAGAACAATGTCATACATTCACCCCAGTACAGAGATCTGGGCCTAAATCCATCGTTTTTTTGCTCACCATGCCATTCCAGTTTGAACCCAGCCATATGCAAATCAGTCTTGACCCTGTGCCTCATGGGAACAGTCCAGCCCGAACTGCCAAGCCAGGTCCTCCCTGGACTGGAAACAAGCATCCTAGGACCGGTTTCGGGGTTTCACCCCTCTTCAGCCAGGATAGCTTGATTCCAGTGGCATGGAGAGCACGGGACTCACGTCTGAGCATACCCGTCCCCTTCGGGGTGACAAATGCAAAAACAACAATTGATGGACAGAATGCAGAACAATGTCATACATTCACCCCAGTACAGAGATCTGGGCCTAAATCCATTGTTTTTTTGCTCACCATGCCATTCCAGTTTGAACCCAGCCATATGCAAATCAGTCTTGACCCTGTGCCTCATGGGAACAGTCCAGCCCGAACTGCCAAGCCAGGTCCTCCCTGGACTGGAAACAAGCATCCTAGGACCGGTTTCGGGGTTTCACCCCTCTTCAGCCAGGATAGCTTGATTCCAGTGGCATGGAGAGCACGGGACTCACGTCTGAGCATACCCGTCCCACTCGGGGTGACAAATGCAAAAACAACAATTGATGGACAGAATGCAGGACAATGTCATACATTCACCCTAGTACAGAGATCTGGGCCTAAATCCATCGTTTTTTTGCTCACCATGCCATTCCAGTTTGAACCCAGCCATATGCAAATCAGTCTTGACCCTGTGCCTCATGGGAACAGTCCAGCCCGAACTGCCAAGCCAGGTCCTCCCTGGACTGGAAACAAGCATCCTAGGACCGGTTTCGGGGTTTCACCCCTCTTCAGCCAGGATAGCTTGATTCCAGTGGCATGGAGAGCACGGAACTCACGTCTGAGCATACCCGTCCCACTCAGGGTGACAAATGCAAAAACAACAATTGATGGACAGAATGCAGAACAATGTCATACATTCACCCCAGTACAGAGATATGGGCCTAAATCCATCGTTTTTTTGCTCACCATGCCATTCCAGTTTGAACCCAGCCATATGCAAATCAGTCTTGACCCTGTGCCTCATGGGAACAGTCCAGCCCGAACTGCCAAGCCAGGTCCTCCCTGGACTGGAAACAAGCATCCTAGGACCGGTTTCGGGGTTTCACCCCTCTTCAGCCAGGATAGCTTGATTCCAGTGGCATGGAGAGCACCGGACTCACGTCTGAGCATACCCGTCCCACTCGGGGTGACAAATGCAAAAACAACAATTGATGGACAGAATGCAGAACAATGTCATACATTCACCCCAGTACAGAGATCTGGGCCTAAATCCATCGTTTTTTTGCTCACCATGCCATTCCAGTTTGAACCCAGCCATATGCAAATCAGTCTTGACCCTGTGCCTCATGGGAACAGTCCAGCCCGAACTGCCAAGCCAGGTCCTCCCTGGACTGGAAACAAGCATCCTAGGACCGGTTTCGGGGTTTCACCCCTCTTCAGCCAGGATAGCTTGATTCCAGTGGCATGGAGAGCACGGGACTCACGTCTGAGCATACCCGTCCCCTTCGGGGTGACAAATGCAAAAACAACAATTGATGGACAGAATGCAGAACAATGTCATACATTCACCCCAGTACAGAGATCTGGGCCTAAATCCATTGTTTTTTTGCTCACCATGCCATTCCAGTTTGAACCCAGCCATATGCAAATCAGTCTTGACCCTGTGCCTCATGGGAACAGTCCAGCCCGAACTGCCAAGCCAGGTCCTCCCTGGACTGGAAACAAGCATCCTAGGACCGGTTTCGGGGTTTCACCCCTCTTCAGCCAGGATAGCTTGATTCCAGTGGCATGGAGAGCACGGGACTCACGTCTGAGCATACCCGTCCCACTCGGGGTGACAAATGCAAAAACAACAATTGATGGACAGAATGCAGGACAATGTCATACATTCACCCTAGTACAGAGATCTGGGCCTAAATCCATCGTTTTTTTGCTCACCATGCCATTCCAGTTTGAACCCAGCCATATGCAAATCAGTCTTGACCCTGTGCCTCATGGGAACAGTCCAGCCCGAACTGCCAAGCCAGGTCCTCCCTGGACTGGAAACAAGCATCCTAGGACCAGTTTCGGGGTTTCACCCCTCTTCAGCCAGGATAGCTTGATTCCAGTGGCATGGAGAGCACGGAACTCACGTCTGAGCATACCCGTCCCACTCAGGGTGACAAATGCAAAAACAACAATTGATGGACAGAATGCAGAACAATGTCATACATTCACCCCAGTACAGAGATATGGGCCTAAATCCATCGTTTTTTTGCTCACCATGCCATTCCAGTTTGAACCCAGCCATATGCAAATCAGTCTTGACCCTGTGCCTCATGGGAACAGTCCAGCCCGAACTGCCAAGCCAGGTCCTCCCTGGACTGGAAACAAGCATCCTAGGACCGGTTTCGGGGTTTCACCCCTCTTCAGCCAGGATAGCTTGATTCCAGTGGCATGGAGAGCACCGGACTCACGTCTGAGCATACCCGTCCCACTCGGGGTGACAAATGCAAAAACTACAATTGATGGACAGAATGCAGAACAATGTCATACATTCACCCCAGTACAGAGATCTGGGCCTAAATCCATCGTTTTTTTGCTCACCATGCCATTCCAGTTTGAACCCAGCCATATGCAAATCAGTCTTGACCCTGTGCCTCATGGGAACAGTCCAGCCCGAACTTCCAAGCCAGGTCCTCCCTGGACTGGAAACAAGCATCCTAGGACCGGTTTCGGGGTTTCACCCCTCTTCAGCCAGGATAGCTTGATTCCAGTGGCATGGAGAGCACGGGACTCACGTCTGAGCATACCCGTCCCACTCGGGGTGACAAATGCAAAAACAACAATTGATGGACAGAATGCAGAACAATGTCATACATTCACCCCAGTACAGAGATCTGGGCCTAAATCCATCGTTTTTTTGCTCACCATGCCATTCCAGTTTGAACCCAGCCATATGCAAATCAGTCTTGACCCTGTGCCTCATGGGAACAGTCCAGCCCGAACTGCCAAGCCAGGTCCTCCCTGGACTGGAAACAAGCATCCTAGGACCGGTTTCGGGGTTTCACCCCTCTTCAGCCAGGATAGCTTGATTCCAGTGGCATGGAGAGCACGGGACTCACGTCTGAGCATACCCGTCCCCTTCGGGGTGACAAATGCAAAAACAACAATTGATGGACAGAATGCAGAACAATGTCATACATTCACCCCAGTACAGAGATCTGGGCCTAAATCCATTGTTTTTTTGCTCACCATGCCATTCCAGTTTGAACCCAGCCATATGCAAATCAGTCTTGACCCTGTGCCTCATGGGAACAGTCCAGCCCGAACTGCCAAGCCAGGTCCTGCCTGGACTGGAAACAAGCATCCTAGGACCGGTTTCGGGGTTTCACCCCTCTTCAGCCAGGATAGCTTGATTCCAGTGGCATGGAGAGCACGGGACTCACGTCTGAGCATACCCGTCCCACTCTGGGTGACAAATGCAAAAACAACAATTGATGGACAGAATGCAGAACAATGTCATACATTCACCCCAGTACAGAGATCTGGGCCTAAATCCATCGTTTTTTTGCTCACCATGCCATTCCAGTTTGAACCCAGCCATATGCAAATCAGTCTTGACCCTGTGCCTCATAGGAACAGTCCAGCCCGAACTGCCAAGCCAGGTCCTCCCTGGACTGGAAACAAGCATCCTAGGACCGGTTTCGGGGTTTCACCCCTCTTTAGCCAGGATAGCTTGATTCCAGTGGCATGGAGAGCACGGAACTCACGTCTGAGCATACCCGTCCCACTCGGGGTGACAAATGCAAAAACAACAATTGATGGACAGAATGCAGAACAATGTCATACATTCACCCCAGTACAGAGATATGGGCCTAAATCCATCGTTTTTTTGCTCACCATGCCATTCCAGTTTGAACCCAGCCATATGCAAATCAGTCTTGACCCTGTGCCTCATGGGAACAGTCCAGCCCGAACTGCCAAGCCAGGTCCTCCCTGGACTGGAAACAAGCATCCTAGGACCGGTTTCGGGGTTTCACCCCTCTTCAGCCAGGATAGCTTGATTCCAGTGGCATGGAGAGCACGGGACTCACGTCTGAGCATACCCGTCCCACTCGGGGTGACAAATGCAAAAACAACAATTGATGGACAGAATGCAGAACAATGTCATACATTCACCCCAGTACAGAGATCTGGGCCTAAATCCATCGTTTTTTTGCTCACCATGCCATTCCAGTTTGAACCCAGCCATATGCAAATCAGTCTTGACCCTGTGCCTCATGGGAACAGTCCAGCCCGAACTTCCAAGCCAGGTCCTCCCTGGACTGGAAACAAGCATCCTAGGACCGGTTTCGGGGTTTCACCCCTCTTCAGCCAGGATAGCTTGATTCCAGTGGCATGGAGAGCACGGGACTCACGTCTGAGCATACCCGTCCCACTCGGGGTGACAAATGCAAAAACAACAATTGATGGACAGAATGCAGAACAATGTCATACATTCACCCCAGTACAGAGATCTGGGCCTAAATCCATCGTTTTTTTGCTCACCATGCCATTCCAGTTTGAACCCAGCCATATGCAAATCAGTCTTGACCCTGTGCCTCATGGGAACAGTCCAGCCCGAACTGCCAAGCCAGGTCCTCCCTGGACTGGAAACAAGCATCCTAGGACCGGTTTCGGGGTTTCACCCCTCTTCAGCCAGGATAGCTTGATTCCAGTGGCATGGAGAGCACAGGACTCACGTCTGAGCATACCCGTCCCACTCGGGGTGACAAATGCAAAAACAACAATTGATGGACATATGGCCATGTCTGAACTGGGGTGGCAGAGTGGGCTAAAGAACGGTGATGGATCAAACCCAGATCTGTTGACTGGGTGTGAGTGTTTGATTGGTTCTGATGCTCCGTCCATCACCACCCCCTTTTGTACCGCTTTGTTCGCCATAAGTTGGCAGGGTATGCTCAGACGTGAGTCCCTTGCTCACTTTGCCACTGGATTCAAGCAAGCTTGGCTGAAGACGGCTGAAATGCCAGAAACCGGTCCTAGGAAGGTTGTTTCCGGTCCAGGGAAGGCATGGCTTGGCAGTTCGGGCTGGACTGTTCCCATGAGGCACAGGGTCAGACTGATTTGCATATGGCCATGTCTGAACTGGGGTGGCAGAGTGGGCTAAAGAACGGTGATGGATCAAACCCAGATCTGTTGACTGGGTGTGAGTGTTTGATTGGTTCTGATGCTCCGTCCATCACCACCCCCTTTTGTACCGCTTTGTTCGCCATAAGTTGGCAGGGTATGCTCAGACGTGAGTCCCTTGCTCACTTTGCCACTGGATTCAAGCAAGCTTGGCTGAAGACGGCTGAAATGCCAGAAACCGGTCCTAGGAAGCTTGTTTCCGGTCCAGGGAAGGCATGGCTTGGCAGTTCGGGGTGGACTGTTCCCATGAGGCACAGGGTCAGACTGATTTGCATATGGCCATGTCTGAACTGGGGTGGCAGAGTGGGCTAAAGAACGGTGATGGATCAAACCCAGATCTGTTGACTGGGTGTGAGTGTTTGATTGGTTCTGATGCTCCGTCCATCACCACCCCCTTTTGTACTGCTTTGTTCGCCATAAGTTGGCAGGGTATGCTCAGACGTGAGTCCCTTGCTCACTTTGCCACTGGATTCAAGCAAGCTTGGCTGAAGACGGCTGAAATGCCAGAAACCGGTCCTAGGAAGCTTGTTTCCGGTCCAGGGAAGGCATGGCTTGGCAGTTCGGGCTGGACTGTTCCCATGAGGCACAGGGTCAGACTGATTTGCATATGGCCATGTCTGAACTGGGGTTGCAGAGTGGGCTAAAGAACGGTGATGGATCAAACCCAGATCTGTTGACTGGGTGTGAGTGTTTGATTGGTTCTGATGTTCCGTCCATCACCACCCCCTTTTGTACCGTAGTATAGGTCTTGGCACGAGAGCACCAGAGTGTTGTCCTCACCTCCCCGACCCCAGTGTGAAAAGTAGAAGGGACTGTTTATTGACCCTCGCCTCTCCTTCTGTCTCTCTTTTGGGTTGATGTCACTCCGGAGTCCTCTACTCTTACCCAGCTGACCAAGAGACGAAGCATCTAGAGATCCGAAGCCGGAACCAAAACCACCGTGAAGAGGCAGAGTCTTGTTCCCGTTGAGGCTACAACCCCCTACCGGTCTAAAACAATCTGGCTGCGCCTACAAAAAGGGACTATTCAAAAATAAAACCTTCACTGACTAGACGTCGCGTCTTGAGTCATCCTTCCAACCCGCTCACAGTGGTGGAGAATGCAGGCACTGATCCGTCCATCTGCACTGTAAAGATGGATGTCCTCATTCAACATATTATCAAAGGACAGGAGAAGCTCGAATGGGCGGTCGAGCGACAGCTCCGCTAGTGCGGACCGGGATGTCTTCAAGGACACGATCGCAGCCCAGTTAGAGGGACTACAGAAAGTAGTGACGGATCCCCAGGTCACCCCCCTATGTGAGTCCAGGGGCCTTAGCCACCCAACCCCCGCCGGACTTTCCCTCCAAAAGTACATCCCCGGTGAGGACCCGGATGCCTTCCTCACAAACTTTGAGAGGGTAGCACGGGCCTGCAGCTGGCCCCTGGAAAAATGGCCTTTTTTCTTGGCTCCTCTCCTGGTGGGAGAGGCGCAATCCGCATACCAGGTGGCCAACGCCAATGGAGAGACACCGTATGGAACAATTAAAGGCATCATCCTGGATCACCTAGGCCTGGATGCTGAGGCATATCGGGTGAGGTTCAGGAAGGAGAAAGGAGGACCCGGGGAGAACCCCAAAACACTATTCTTTAGGCTAACGATGGCGGCAGACAAATGGCTGACTCCCAGTACCAGCTCCAAGGAGGAAATCATGGAGAAAATATACCTGGAGCAATATCTGGAGGCATTGCCCTACCACACCCAGAGGTGGTTGAGACAGCATAGCCACCTGACGGTTCAACAAGCCGTTGAGATGGCCACGACCTTTTCCAGAGCCCAACCGAAGGGCTACGGTTGGGAGGGAGAGAAGCCACGTATGTTCCCCCTCCGACCTGAGAAGAGGCTCAAACCCCCGGATCCGATAAGACCCAGACACACGAGGTTCGAGGTCCCAGGACTGAAGGGCCCCCAGTGCTTTGACTGTGGGGAGTGGGGCCACATCGCCCGAGTATGTCCCAAGAAAAGACCAACGGAAGAACCCATGGAAGTGGGTTACATACCCAAGTCCATTCTGTATACTGCAGAGATGGGGACTGCCTTTCATGTGAGTGTGCAGGTAAACGGTCAAGCCATTAGAGCTCTCTTAGACTCAGGCTGTAAGCAGTCGGTGATACAGGGGTTGTGGGTTTCGCTCGACCAGTTCGTCCCTGAGGCCTCAGTACACATTAGGTGTGTACATGGAGACGTTAAGCCATATCCGGTAGCTGTCCTTCCCCTCTTACACTCGGGAGGGGTCCGAACCCACATAAGAGTCGGGGTATTAGACGACCTCCCGGAAGACCTCATTATCGGAACAGATAATCCAGACTTCTTGGACCTGTTCCGACGAGTACTGAACAGACCAGAGCAGGGAAGTCAAAAAGGGGGGAGGCCTTCATCCACTGCTTCTGCCCTGATAACCCCCGAACCATGGCTTACGGACCGTAGCTTCAAGTTCGCTCAAGCCAATGACACCACCCTATACAACGCCTGGGAACAAGCTCACGGTTCCCCTGACTCCGACTCCCCTAGGTACCCCAGGTTTCTCATCAAAGACGGATTATTATATAGACAGGCGTCCCCCTCAGATCCTCACCAACTATTGGTGCCCAAGTCCTTTAGGGAGCAAATTATGTTTTTTTCCCACTCTCACATCATGGCTGGACACACTGGGTCGGAGAAAACAACACAAACGGTACTACGGTATTTTTACTGGCCTGGGATCTACCAGGACATCAAAACCCATTGCCAAGCTTGTATAGTCTGCCAGAAAAATAATACTCATCGGCCCCCTGGAGTCACCTTGCAGCCGTTACCTGTGATAGGAACTCCATTCGATAGAGTCGGGATGGACCTAATAGGACCCTTGCCCCGCAAAAAAAAGGCCACTTGTACGTGCTGGTGGTGGTGGACTATGCCACCCGCTTTCCCGAAGCCTTTCCCCTGCGGACTCCCACCACCCGGAATATAGCCGACTGCTTCCTGGAGCTGTTTTCTCGAGTAGGCTTCCCCAAGGAAGTTCTAACCGACCAGGGGACGCCCTTCGTCTCTAGGCTGATGAAAGAAGTCTGTAGACTCCTAGACCTCCGTCACATCAGAACATCAGTGTACCATCCTCAGACGGATGGCCTAGTGGAGCGATATAATGGCACACTAAAAAGCACTCTCAAGAAAATGCTGGAGGTAGAAGGATCAGAATGGGACCGCCTCTTACCTTTGGCATTGTACGTTATCCGAAGCCAGGTACAGAGTAGCCTCGGATGTTCGGCCTTTGAAATGTTATATGGGCGCCAACCTCGCAGCCTGTTGGAGATGACTAAAGAGGCGTGGGAGAAGGAAGAAACACTGGAAGCCCGAGAGATGCTGGAATATACTCAGACATTGAAAACAAAGATCGGGAAGCTCCGCGATCTTGCTTACTCAAATCTAGCGAAGAATCAAGAGAAGCAGGCTCACTATTACAACCGAGGCAAGAAATGGAGAACCCTAAAGGTGAACGACTGGGCCCTGGTACTACTTCCGACGTCCACCCACAAGTTCCAGAGCGAATGGAAGGGATCATATAGAGTCATCGCCACAATCGGGAAGACCACCTACAAGGTACGACTGTCACCCAGTAGGACCCAAGTTTATCATATTAACATGCTAAAAAAATGGATATGCCCTCCACCGAAAAACGCCTCCCTCTCTCTACCTACGTGGGGAAAAGGAGGGAACACCGTACAACAGCTACCAATCAACTCCGAGCTCAGTCAAACGGAGAGGGATGAGCTGATGGAGGTCCTGCACGTACATGCTCCCATCTTCTCAGATCTCCCTGGGAGAACCCATCTCGCCGAACATCGCATTGAGACAACACCGGGAAAAGTGGTCAAGCAACGCCCTTACAGGATACCAGAGGCACAGAGAAAAGCCGTCCAACAAGAAGTACAGGACATGATGCAGTTGGGAGTCATCAGACCATCCAGAAGTGAGTGGTCATCTCCGATAGTGATGGTGCCAAAGCCGGACGGAAGCATTCGTTTCTGCATGGACTTCAGGGCACTAAATGAGATCTCGTCCTTTGATGCTTACCCCATTCCCCGCATCGACGAGCTCATAGAGAAATTAGGGGAAGCCCGGTATAGTACCACATTAGACCTGACCAAAGGGTACTGGCAGGTACCCTTACGAGAGGAAGATCGGAAAAAGACTGCTTTTTCAACTCCGGAAGGACTATACGAATTCACAGTGTTACCCTTCGGACTGCATGGCGCCCCTGCCACATTCCAGCGACTCATGAACACAATTCTACAACAACATCAAGCCTTTTCATCAGCTTACCTTGATGATATTGTGGTCTTCAGTCCAAACTGGAAGACGCACCTCCAACATCTTCACACAATCTTCCAGGCCTTGAGAGCCGCCGGATTACATATCAATGCCAAAAAGTCCAGAATGGCGTTTCACAAAGTAAATTATTTGGGATATGTCCTTGGTCATGGCCTCATAGCCCCACAGACAGAGAAAATAAGAGCCATTACGGCTACCCCTTTCCCTTCCACAAAACGTGAGATGAGAGCATTCCTGGGGCTGATAGGGTATTATCGGCGCTTTATCCCTAACTTCTCCGAAGTAGCAACCCCCTTGACCAACACCCTCCTCAACGATGTGAGACCCTCGGTATTCCACCATCCAACTGAACAGATGTTACACGCATTTCACACTCTCAAACATATCATCACTTCCAGTCCGGTGCTGTCCTCTCCGGACTTCTCCCGTCCCTTTATATTACACACAGATGCCTCAAACCATGGGTTGGGTGCCGTCTTGTCCCAGGAGTTGGAAGACGGTGTCGAACACCCCGTTGTCTATATTAGCAGAAAGCTGTTCCCTAGGGAGATGAGATACCCGACCATAGAGCGTGAATGTCTGGCAATAAAGTTGGCTACCGATAAATTACGCTACTATCTAGAAGGGCGTCACTTTCTCCTCTATACTGACCATGCACCCCTCCAATGGATGAGCCGGAACCTCTCCAACAATCCAAGGGTTCTCCGTTGGTTTCTATCCCTCCAGCCTTTTTCCTTCTCTCTTAAACATAGGAAAGGAAGGGACAATGCTAGCGCGGACTACCTTTCCAGGACATTCCCTCTCCCCGATCGGGAGAAACCGGTGGTGGAGGAGTGTCACCAGGAGAGCAGGGAGGACATTCAACAAGGGGCTGAGTGGTGGGAGGCTCGGGATTTCACGGACCCTATGCTTTATACTCCGCAGGGAGACGAATGGACAGCTTCAAGAATCGAGGGCACAACAACAGACGCCTTCCCCTTTAACTGGGAAGCACTCCCGGACAACCCCGCCCCGTATGCTGACGCCACAATCCCGCTGCCAATAAGACCGCACGAGGAACATCTAGGAGTGTGGACGAACACCGGAGCGGGAGAATTGGAGAACGAAGGACGTGAGAAGGAGTACAGAGAACGAGAGAGAGAACACGGAGAACGAGGACGCAAGGAGGAGCGAGGCAGTACGCTGAAGGTGGAGAAGCCGGAGACAGGAGGACTCCGCAACCACGTATCGCCGAGCCGCGCCCAGGGAGGAGCGTGGCTGACCCAGGTACGTGACCGTTTCACGGGTTGGGTCGGGAGGCGGGAGAAGGCGGAGAACTAAAGTAACGCCGCTCGCCGACTCGATTGTACATAGAAGAGCCAAAATACCCCCTCCCTCACTTGCACTGATTCCCTTTGCACACCGGCCGTAGTATAGATCTTGGCACGAGAGCACCAGAGTGTTGTCCTCACCTCCCCGACCCCAGTGTGAAAAGTAGAAGAGACTGTTTATTGACCCTCGCCTCTGCTTCTGTCTCTCTTTTGGGTTGACGGCACTCCGGAGTCCTCTACTCTTACCCAGCTGACCAAGAGACGAAGCATCTAGAGATCCGAAGCCGGAACCAAAACCACCGTGAAGAGGCAGAGACTTGTTCCCGTTGAGGCTACAACCCCCTACCGGTCTAAAACATTCTGGCTGTGCCTACAAAAAGGGACTATTCAAAAATAAAACGTTCACTGACTAGACGTCGCGTCTTGAGTCATCCTTCCAACCCGCACACAAGACGTCATTCAACTTGTTATAGAGCAGGTTGTGAATGCATTTAATTATAGTGATGACATATTGATTTTCGGAGCTACACAAAAGGAACATGATAAAGCTCTCACTAAAGTATGCCATTTACTGACTGATGCAGGCCTACCTTTGAATGCAGACAAATGTGAGTTCCACAAAACTAAACAAAAATTATTTGGCCATATCTTTTCTGATGGGGGCATGGCACCCTATCCTGGTAAAGTACAAGCACTGTCCAAGGCTGACCCCCCCACAAGATGTTTCTATGATATGTTCATTTCTAGGGATGACCAGTTACTGCTCAAGATACATATGAGAATTTGCGACCATAAGTTCTCCAATATGAGAGTTAACGAAGAAAAATGTTTCATTCAAGTGGTCACATAAATGTGAGAGCAGTTTCAAGAAAATTAAACAAGCCATTGAAACTGCTACTGAAATGGTCTATTTCAATCCAAAGCTTCACACAGAGGTTGTTGTTGAAGCTAGTCCTGTTGGTTAGGCATTATCCTAGCACAGCACAGTGGACAACCCCATGCTTTTTTTTTTAAACATATTTTTATTGACATTTTGTATGTTGGTTACAATTTCACAAGCAGCCTTTGCAACACTTTTCAGTATTATTCTCTTTTATCATTTAGACAGGGATACACAAGTTTCTTTCTTGGGGTATCGCATTTTGACATTTGTCTTGCGCAATCGCTTGCTGTCCACCACTTTTTGGATGCCCATCACCCCCCATCACATTCCATTAATGATTTTTGTGACCCCCGTCTATTGCTCATCTCTGCCTTGTCTCGGAGGGCGGTTCGAGCCTCTACCCTGGATTCAGGGAATGTCCTCATCAATGTCACCCTTATATCCATAACCAATCACAATGCAACCATTAAAAAGGAAAGAAAAGGAAAAGAAACAAAAGATAAACGGAAACCTAATAAAATACGGCATGCATAGGGGGCCCAAGTACCAGCTGAGTCTAAGGATGCATTTGTTGATCCTGTCAATTACATGATATGTTCTGCGTGGTGTACGGGTCTCTCAGGGGGGGGGGAAGTCGGGGAGATTGCCCTTTCCCCATCCACCGATCCCATTTTCTCATGCACCGTTCGTCTTTCACCTTTCCGGGCCCACTGGTTGACCTTCTCGTAGCGGATATACCGCGCTCACCCCCCTTTTGTGAGTCCAATGTCTTCCGTGTGAGAGCACGTAAGTCATTCTTCACTCCCAGACTCCCCCCTGTCGTCTGTTCCCTCTCTGTATTTTCCCAGTTTGCCAGCACTTCTTTCCAAAGGTCTGCTATTGGTTTGTCTCAGGATATCCCTCACTTCCTCCCAACTCAGGGCTCTGCCCTCTGCGCCTGCCCAGTCAATAACCTCTCTGTTCCAACTGGCCAATTGTGGCCCAGCAGGAGCCTTCCACACCAGTGCTATCCGTCGTTTAGCTAGGCACGGTGCTAGGTCAATAAATCGGTTTCCCACTTTCCTTTTGGGACGGAGCGGGAAGAGCCCTAACAAACAAACTTCTATAGTAAGTGCCAGTTCCCTCCCAAATGCTGTCCTTATCTTATCCAGGATTTCCGCCCAGTACCCCTGAACTACTCCACAACTCCAGGTCATGTGTATAAATCCAGCATCCACATAAGCACACCGCAGACATTTCCTCAGCTCATCACCATATGCAACATTGAGTCTGTGAGTGATCATATAAACCATATGGAGGTAGTTGAACTGCGTGTTATTAAGCCTGGTGTTCCTCGATATTTTCTTATGGGACCTTTGTACTTTCCCCCATCCCCCATCAGTGAGCTCCCTACCTGTTGCCCTCTCCCATTTGCCTCGTAGGACCCCATAGGGCTAACAGACATGGCAACCAGGGCCTCATGGTGCCATTTCACTTGGTGCCCCGCAGTGCCCAGACTAGTCAGCACATGCACCAATGGGTGAGTCGTTGGTTCATCTCTACTTCCACCCTATAACAGTCCAAAGGTTCGAACCAAAGCTTCATACCGCAGGAACTGACGGTGAGAAAGGCCATCATTCTCCGTCAAGTCCGCAAACAGGACCATAGAGCCATCTTGGTAGCAATCACCTCTGTCCATGACACTGTCACTGAATTCCCATGTGGGACCCCAACCAGCGGCAGCGCGGGGGGGTACCACGGAGTTCCACCCAACTTGCAAACACAGCGTTGCCAGGCATGTATGGCTGTATGCTGCAATACCGACTTATATGGGACAGTGACTGCCAGTCTCAATAATTTAGCCAACAACATGTCCGGTTTACCATTGGGTTCCATCAGCCATGCACCCGCTTCATTCACTCCCCCCACCCACTGTGCCAGCCACTGCAGCTGGACTGCCAACATATACAATTCCAAGTCCGGCACCCCCAAGCCTCCTTCTGCCAACGGGCGCTCTAACGTCCGCAGGGAGACCCTCCTCCTGTCATCCCCCATATCAGATCCCTCACCAGGGCATTCAAGGGTCTGAACCACCCTCGTGGCATCAGGGTCGGTAAGTTAACAAAAAAAATACAGTAGTCTCGGCAACATAACCATCTTAAAGAGGGAGATTTGCACCATAATCGGCAATTGCAGTGAGCGCCAGAAGTGTACACAGGCACAGAGCGGCCGCAGCGCCCTATCCAAATTCCCTACCCTTAGGTCTTCCAAAGAGTGGAAAACATGGATTCCCAAATATATGATGAAGTGAGGAGCCCAGTTAATGTCGATTGGCAGTACCCCTGGCCAGGGTTCGGGTCCTAACAGGGGGAATAGGTAGGTCTTTCTCTTGTTCACCCGTAAGCCCTACAGTGCTTCAAATCGCTCTAGTAGTGTAAGCGCCGTTGAGGTGCCAGGTACCGCCTCCCCTAAGTAGATCAGGAGGTCATCTGCATACAAGAAAATCATATGCATCCGCCCATCTAAACTAAGTCCTATATCTGCTCCCCCCTGCCAGAGTGGACAACCCCATGTTTAAATGCATATTGTTGCATATGCCAATAGAAATTTGTCTCAGATAGAACGTGCCTATTCTCAACCCAAAAAGAAAGCTTGGCCGTAGGATTGGCCTGTAAACATTTTCATCATCATCATCATAAAACTTTATTTCGGCCGCAAAGGCCATAAAAGTACCAATTAAATATAACAATAAACAATTCTTAAAATACAGCAGAATAAAATCAAAATTATTCATAAAAATAGAAAGTACAGAAAGTGCAAAAATACATTTGAACTTGATAATTAATTGCAGAAATTTCTACGTTTGATCCACATAGCATTTAGAAAACGGGAAACTGCAAAAACAATTGGAGGGTGGGTGTCGTATTTCAGAGCTCTTAGGGCGTTTTCACACTCTCTAAATCCCAGATTTTTGCAAATGGGTTTTACCCAGCGATTTTGTGACTGATAATATGTTGGGCAAAAGAAAAAAACATGTTTTTCATCTTCCATTCGATAACCACAAGCAGGGCAAACAGTGTTTTTATTAGGCTCCCAACTCGAGGTAAAAGACCTAAGCGGTAAACTGCCTATTCTCAGCTGGGAGTACAACTTCCTTGCAACAGCAGGAAAAATCAGATCTAAGAATTCCTCCCTCCTATAATCAACTTTGATCTGAAGAAACTGGGCAGTCAATCTGCCAACACCAAAATTCACGTGGAGGCTCATAAGATGATAATGTCTGAACCAATCAACCAAATTTAGTTAAAGATAGTGGTATTGATCATAGGTGTCCTAGGCGCTCAAAGGGAAATTCACAATTGTAAATTATCATACACTTAATCTGACGGTGCTGTAAGGTATAGAGAAACCACCAACTCTACACAGAAGAGCAAAAGCTCTACGAAACAATTTAACAAATCCCCAGCACTCGTATTAATCAAAGTTTCAAAACAGTTATGACGTGTAAGTCAGAAACAACAATAGCAATAAAATTCTTGTGCGAGGTTTAGTTTTCCTTGTTCTTTATTTTCAAGGCGACATCCTAGTCACAGCCAACACGTGTTTCGTCGTGTAGGGGCATTAACCCACGACTTCCTCAAGGCTGTGTGAATTAAAAGACAATACATACCATAAGGTATTATCAACTTCTGAAAGATAGATCATATAAGGTGGCATTGTGCATTACCTCTTAAGTTGTTACACAGAGGATTCCCATGCAGTGAAACAGTTCTACAAAATTACAAGAACAGGAATCTATTGTCAAATCCGGAGTGAATAGACGCAAAAATTGGATACATACAGGTAAACATATGGAAAGAAGTGTACTCAAGTAAAGAGATCGAAAAATTATTTAGAATTGGGTATCCAATAGAGCTAGCGACCAAAAGAAGATGGAGAGAAACGGAAGGGCGTGCAGAAAACGACGTGATCAGGTCTCGTCTAATAATAGAGTCGATTACTGTGGTGCTGGTCGTGTCTCACGTGAAAGTGACTGAGTAAAATTGCAATCAATGTATCGACAAAAACGTGATCCGGTCCCGCCTGGTGAGAAATTCAGTTGCTCGGGTGCTAGTTGTGATTTTCGTGAAGGTGACGAGGTGTTGAGCAACACCGCATGCCCATAATAGTGAGTCCACTCCTAACGAGGACATAAGTCAAGAATAGTTACCTATTTTCTATTCAATTGGTACCTCTAGTATAGGGAAACATAATCAAAGCGCAAGTACATTAGTGGTCTAATATACGAACTATATAATATTATCTTAGGTATGTGTCCATAAATTGAACCTACTTAATATGTGGTTAAAATTCCAGACCACATAGGGGTCAAATCCACGACTGGAATATTCAAAATTTCTTCGTTCCTTAGCCAGTAAAGCGTATGTATTGCGCTGAGCTGTAAAGATTAAATGCGCCGATCAGTGCTGCTTGGCTAGGAGTATATACTCAAATGTATCTCAACATCTAATACTGTTATATTACAGTTAAATACCAAAGATATCACAGTAAGCTCACAAATATCTATCCTCAACTGTTGTCTACAGTCACCCGATCCCAACATGATTCAGCGTATTCTATTGTTATGGTTCCAAGGAAAAAAATCCCGTCTGGATTCTTACTATCTATCAAGTTTTCCCTGTTTCGGTATTTGCCAAATAAACTCAAGGTCTCCAATCCCTAACATTATCTGTGAACACACCCTTTCAAATTAGTATAATCTTACCCAATCAGTCAGTCGGTTTCATGTTATCTTTTTCCATTCCCATCTAAAAGTGTCCGGCGAGCCGAGTGCAGCTGTCCGTGGATTTCGATTTCTCCGAAGTGACGAGTGAACCCTGGTGAATATACTTCCGGGTCACGTAAAGCGTCTTGCGTCATAACAATAAAAATAGAAACAAGACTTCGCCGAGTCAAGCGGACCAAATGACTGTACCTACGTTAATACTTAAAACGGGATATATGCGATCCCCAAATGTTAGAATTCTTTCTATTAAACTCATAATCATTTAGCCTGAACAATCCCATCTTTTTGGAATTTAAGAGAGAGATCTAATTGAACGCCCTGTCTCCTATTGCCAATGTGGGTTCTAATTATCATCAAGCAGAATACAATGCCTCCGAATCCAGTATGCGTGCAAGTGTATCATGGCCAATTTATATTCAGTGTATGAAGGACAGCATGCTTCTTGTCCTTATATGTATCCGTAGTTTAGAAAACCGGCGCCATGCATGAATTTTCGAGTCAGTTTTGTAAATAAAGTGAAATGTTCCTATTTGAGCCGTTGTGTTTCGATTCCAATATCAATTGTGTCTCCCTCATTCTCTCCATTAGTTAAGGTCTTACAACAAAGGTGTAAATTGTTTCAAACAATGAAACGAGTTGTAATTCGAACGGTTGTACATTCCTTAAGACATAGACATTGTGAAACAGATTGAAAGCGATTAATAAGCTTGCTTCATCTAATATTGAACCAAATCGTGATCATTACGTCCATCAATATACATTGTTGCTGTCATCATTTCGTCCTAATAGCTGAAACTACTTGTCTACATAAGAAACATAGGGAAATTCACATGAGAGGATATGCATATTACCTGCCCAAAAAGTAATGAAGCTCATGGTCAATATTCAAGCCACATTCTGTGCTCCTCAATTTTAAAATCCACAATGCTTCCTTGCGTCTCAATGTTAATTCTCGGTTCCCACCCCTCGGGTGTTTAGGTATATGGTCAATGCCATAAAATTCAAAGCTCTTATTCAATGTTTGTTCTGAGCAGATGGATGTGTGTGCCGCTATGGGATATCTCATGTCACCACTCTTTACTGCTCGTATATGTTCCCCAATTCTGTTTCTTAAAGGTCTGATAGTGCTCCCAATATATCTCTTCCCACATTTACATTTAATGGCATAGATCACAAATTTGGTCAGACATGTGATATTGTGTCTGATTTTGAATGTCTTCCCACCCGGTCCTTGAAATTCAGTGATCCTTGGAAGCGCCCATTTGCATGCCATGCAACGGCCGCAGCCATAAAAACCAATCGAGTGTTGTGACAGCCAGTTGTCAACTTGTTTAGGTATTGGGTAGCTGGGGCTCAGGATATTTCTAAGTGTAAAGCCTCGTCTGTAGGTGATATCTGGTCTGTTGGCAATTACTTCATCTAAGGTTTTATCTGCCCTCAGTAGATGCCAGTGTTTGTTAAGGCTTTTCTTGAGGATCCCTGACCAATTGTTAAAACTTGTGACCAAACGTATCTTGTCCTCATCTTTTTCTTGTGTAGAGTGATCTTTCAATTCTAAATAATTTTTCGATCTCTTTACTTGAGTACACTTCTTTCCATATGTTTACCTGTATGTATCCAATTTTTGCGTCTATTCACTCCGGATTTGACAATAGATTCCTGTTCTTGTAATTTTGTAGAACTGTTTCACTGCATGGGAATCCTCTGTGTAACAACTTAAGAGGTAATGCACAATGCCACCTTATATGATCTATCTTTCAGAAGTTGATAATACCTTATGGTATGTATTGTCTTTTAATTCACACAGCCTTGAGGAAGTCGTGGGTTAATGCCCCTACACGACGAAACACGTGTTGGCTGTGACTAGGATGTCGCCTTGAAAATAAAGAACAAGGAAAACTAAACCTCGCACAAGAATTTTATTGCTATTGTTGTTTCTGACTTACACGTCATAACTGTTTTGAAACTTTGATTAATACGAGTGCTGGGGATTTGTTAAATCAACCAAATTTACCCTAGATAGAGCTAAGCATGAGACCTCCGGGGAAACCCATAATTCTGGGAGGCCAATCTTATCACATGTATCCCTGATATGATTTAACCAGGGAATCTTCTTATTATTGATTAGGGGCCAAACCCCCTTAAATTCTTCTCGGTAGGAACCCAACTCCGGATTAGACCAAAGTCTCTTCCAGTATGTCACTGGCCGCAGCGCCACCTCCTCCTCCACGGGTAACAACCCTAGGTCAAACCTAATGGGAACCAACTGGGTACTTGGAGGCAAGCCCAACAAATTTCTCATAAAGGAATTTTCGATCCTTATTAGGCTGGAGGGCTTGCATTGTCCCCATAGTTCAGCTCCATAAGTGGACGCTGCTCTAGCTTGAGTCTTATAGATTTCTACCACTGGTGCTACAGGCTTGAAGACCGAACCTCTAAAAAGTTTAGACATTCCTCCTGTAATTTGGGTCAGCTTTAATGCTGAATTAGTGACTTTACCCCCCCACCCAAGATGTTCTTGGAGAGTGATCCCTAGATATCCAAACGTCTTTACCCGCTCGAGAGGAATGCCATTCAACACTGGGTTCGGGCGTGTGTGCTTAGGGGGATTGAGGATCATGAACTTCGTTTTAGCTAGGTTAATCTCCAGACCTCTTTCCCCACAGAAGTCCACAAAGCCATCTAAAATGCGGTGGATGCCGGTAGATGTTCGAGACAACAACAAAGTGTCGTCAGCGAACATCAGAGCCGGTACCCTGCCCGTGGCAAGTCTTGGGACATCAGTGTCCTTAATGCCTTCCAGATGTTTAATAAGCCCATTAATATATAAGCAAAATAGCGTAGGTGCTAACACGCATCCTTGGCACACTCCTCGGTTCACAGAGAAACGTGCAGACAGCTCTCCATGTTTCCCACACCTGACCTGTGCAAAGTTTTCTGTATGAAGTCTTCTCAAGACATCCAGAAGATACAGGGGGACGTTAAGTTCCTGGAGAACTCTCCACAGATTTTCTCGCGGCACCAAGTCAAATGCAGACCTCAGGTCAACAAAAATGAGGTAGAGGCAGGCGTTAAGTAGGTAGGCAGGTGGAATACAATCACCGGGAAGAGGCAGCAGCTGGTTATGAAGCAGTGACTGCTGGTCCTCGCAGTCCCGCTAAGTGAGCCTGGCAAAACAATCCAAAGGAACACAGGGAGATCAGCTGCGAGAAAACACAACTGTCAACAGCACCGTCGTTTGTGGGGCAGACTCTGACAGAAGGGGCTGCCGGCCAAACTCTCTCCCTCATAGGTTCATGTATTCCTATATGGAAAGCCATCAAGCTTTATTGACTATCTTTGGCAATCCAAAAGCCAAGATGCCTCCTTGCATTGAAGGATGGGGACTCAGATTACAAGAGCATGATTACACCACTGTACATCAACCAAGAAACAATCAAAATCCTGTTGACAATTTTTCTAGAGTGCCTTTCCAAGGTCAAGGTACCCATTCCAAGACGGCTGAGGCTTAAATAAATGTCATTGTAAAGACACACCAACTGCCATATCATTAGCCCAGATCATCACTGCCACAAGTCAAGATAGTGACATGTTGAAGTTGAAAAAATGTATTTACACATCAGTCGTGGAACAGATATGCTCAACCTTTTACCAGTGATAATGGATACCAAAAGTACAAGAACGTTAAAGATTAACTATATATAACTCAAGAAGGAGTTATACTGTGATGGTCAAGAATTATAATTCCAGAGAGTTTAAGGCAGAAAGTAATTGAAGTGGCTCATGAAGGACATCATGGAAATGTTGCCACTTAAGGAGCTCTCCGAGATCACGTCTGGTTTCCATATTTAGATGAGAGGTTTGTCAAGGAACTGAAGGCCTGTCATCTATGTAATTGCCTCTCAACAAACATCACTTAACATACTCTTATCATGTCAAAACTTCCTGAGCATGCATAAGAGAGAATAGCTTTTGATTTTTTTGGTTGACTCAACGATGGACATCATTTAATAGTAATTGAGGATGAGTACTCTCGATTTCCATTAATAGAGGATCTCTCATCCACAACTCATGAGCGATTCACTCATAGACAACAGCATTTTTTTTTTTTGCAACCTGGGGCGTTCCAGCAATTTTGTCTGATAATGGCCCGCCATTTAACAGTAAAGAATTAAAGGATTTTCTGGAGCATCTGAACATAAAATGTCAGAAAAGTACAACTTTGTGGCCGCAAGCCAACGGTTTTGTTGAACATTTTAGGAGTACGCTAAAGAAAGCAGTACATCTTGCACATCTTGAGGGGCTCAATTTACAAACTGCCGTTCAACACCTCACTCGAGCATGTGCGAAAGTACTGCGACTTTGATGTTGGGAGAGCAATGGCAACCAAGTTACATCAATGGACCAACAAAAGAGAAAATGGTTATAATGCAATTCGCATGAAAGACTTGGTTAACAAAGAAAAGATACACTGAGAAGAGGCAAAATGTCAAGAACATTGAATTTAAGACAAGAGATCAAGTGATGGCCCGCCAACTGCAAAGGTGAAAGTCTGATGTCCATATGATGCTGCCCCTTTCCAAGATGTGTCCACCAATGGACATATGGTGGCTGCCCAGCTTCCTGTGAAGTCTATTACCAGAGACCCTTCTCACTTTTGACATTTGACTCAGTCTCCTGATCCAAATGGTGAAAGATAGACTGAACCTGAGAACACAGCAACTGCTGTTTCTTCTGCACCATCTTTGAAAATCCTTGACAGTGAAGATGAGGGCTCCCTGTTTCCAGTGACCAGATCAGACCGAGTGATTACAGCGCCTAGAAGGTTGATTGAAAGGAATGTAACTGGTGATTTGTAAAAAAAATATATATTTAACAGAGGGGTTGATGTAGTGTTTTGCAATATTTTAGAACTGAACTCTGTAGAGCTGTGACGTAGGTGTCAGAGCACATTGCCATGAAGGCTTGTTTTAGTATGTTGAGTTTGCGATTACACGTAGCCGAATAAAGATGTGTAATATTAAGCTCCATGTGTGGCATGGTTATTGCTTGTACCCAGGCTGGGAATACACTGCACATACCCAACAGCCACTTACACACAAGTCTGTGTCTTTGTCTGTGCTAGATTCTAGATACTGGCCCTGGAGGGCTAAAATGAGTTTTAGTTTTTCTTTCTAATAAATTGTTTGTGCTCTGTACTGCAGAATATCTGCGACTGCTATAAAGTGCTTTAATTAATTGCATCGCCTTCTGATCACCTACGGGGTGATTCACAACAGCGTTTATGAGCACGGAAAGTAGTATTTCAGGAGTGTTCTTTTACATACTCTTACGTGCCTTTGTGAATCTGTCCCAAAATGTGAAAGTCCTATTAGTAAAAGTACAAAGTAGGCACAGTCCGTTTTATTTGAACTCCTTGTATTGGAATACTCCCTCAATATTCCCATTTAAGATGTTTTATGGCCATTGAGAAAGACATATAAGAGTACGTAATGTATAACTACAAGAGGGCTGTTTTATGTACCCTTACATACGTAAGAGTCCTTGATTTATTACTTCAGGAGGACAGTTTTACGTACCATTACATGCCTACGTGAATCACCCCTCCAGCATTTTTGCAATCTGGTGACATCCTTGCACATCTACTGAGCTAAATCTCGACAGCATGGCTTACAACCAGTTCATCAGAAAGAACCTTTGGCCAGATTGCTGAAGCACTTCAGAATTTCACAGTGGCTTAAACCTGCCGCTACAATAAAGTCTCAATAAAGTTCTTCAATTCTTCTCATCTGGAACTCTGTTTCATGTTCAATCATAGCAACATTAGGTCCCTCTTGGAACAAGATAGTGCAAGCTTTTACTGAAAACTCTTTCTACAGTAGCACAGGGCTCAAATTGAAACAGACGTAATCGGTCGCAGCTTGGTATGGCTCGCGAGTGGAGGGGGTGAGTCGCGCGATGAGGGGGGTCATGTGGGGAGGTCACACGGGGGTTAATTTAAAAATAATAATTAAAAAAAATAATTAACCCGTTCGACGCTTGTGACGGAGCGGTTCCGTCACGTGCGTCGGTTGCGCTGTGCGCATGATGGAACCGCTCCGTCATGGCCCTGCCCGCGCACGGAATCTTCAGCGCGGCGCGGAAATCCGCGCCGCGCTGAAGGGGTTAAACTTACCTTTCCACCGGCCGGGTCCCGCGTCTTCACTGCTACTGCTCTCCTGCTTTCCTGCCTCCCGCAGGAACAGAAAGCCAGCAGCTAGGCTCCCTCCCCTAGGCCAATCACAACACTGCAAGAAGTGTTGTGATTGGTCAGGACGCCGCCCAGCCAGTGGCTTATGGGGAGGCCATCTTCTCCATGCAGGCTGCAATGCACCCTACATAGAGAAGGGCAGAGTGCGCATGACTGGTTTGAGCGGCCCAGGGGGTGATCAAACAGTCTTTGCGCACTCGGAAGTGGGCAGGCACACCACTCCTCCCCTGCCCTGGTTGCAGAGCAGAACCGCCAACCCTCCCGCCCGCAACCAAACATACAATAGTAGTAACTGGAAGTTATTACCATTTTATATTTCCGCTACACGCACTGCAACAAAAAAGTGAGGCGACACTCCTCCGCCCTAGTGGAGGAGCCGCCACTGGACGTATTATCGGTTGTAGGGACCTTGTGTTATTGTGTTTTTTTGGTCCATATCTGTCTTTGACTCTTGTGGTTCTACAGCAAAGCATTTGTAGCATAGATGATTTGTCTTTGGAGAAGAATGAGTGTTGAAATTTCTCTTCTGAGTGAATGTCTTGCTCCATATGAATGAAGTATAACACTCATGACTGGGGCTTCCATAATTTGACACAGGGGAGGAGCTTAGTGTTGACACCGAAGAGTGCTCCATTGAGAAAAATACTATCTGGATTGACTTTGAAAATCCTAGTCCCATTCCTGACAGTGGTCCCCTCAGAGCACAAGCTGCTCCTACACATAAAGGATTTGGGTGGTTACCGCCTCTGGACTATGGCGCATCACGATACAGATAAGGTGTGACAGGGTCTTCCACAGGTGAAGGGGCTGATCGTATCCTCTGGACTATGGTGTGGCATGCCACAGGTGGGTCTTTAATATCTCTCTTTTCCCAGTATGGGTGATATGTTTGCGGCTGCACCTGGACACTACTTCCTTTGAAATTGCACCTCCAGTGTCATTTGTAACAAAATCGATCATCCTGCACCCCTTGGTATGCCCTTCAGACTCATCAATGGCCAGAGCTTACCTGTCTTACAGGACAGTCAGGCCCTTGATCAGCTACCAAGTGGTTCCATGTTTATGTGCAACACCTTTAGCCATTTGCAGCTTTTCACCCAATAAACACTTTGCATTGTGAGACTTTGTTTTACTGTTACCATTGTAAGTGGCTGACCGAAAGCAAACACAAACAGCATGAGATAAACTCCTTGACAGTACGCGACTCTCTATTAATTTCCATTGACTGCCTGGAAGATACACAGTTCCAGTCAGTTTGTACCAAGATGTAAACTGAGCGAACCGTTAGACCCTCAATGACAATGTTCAGGGTCAACAAATAAATATAAACGTAATGCATAAGAACTTCTCGCATACCTAATACTATTTATCGAAGATATTAAAAAGGCTGATGGACTATAGTATTTCCTTCACACCATAGCTGTCTATATAGCTTTGAATTGCCTTGAGAAATCCCCAGACTAAATATGTCATATGGACGAAACACTTGTTGGGTGAGTTGTTTTAAGACTACAAAGAAGTGTATATAAAGTTACGCCGTAAAAGAAATAACAAGAAACATTAAAATAAAATGAGAAAAAGAAGACATTGTGGTTTATGTTATGCAGATTTGTAGAGCGCACTATCACCCAAGAGGGTATCCTGGCGCTGAGTATTATTTTGTTTACTGTATCCAAAATATATGTGTGGTTTCGATAGTATCATAAACGGGTCATTTTAATATTTGGATAACACACACGCCTCTCTCACAGGCTGATGTAACATTGTACACATGTGTTCAAACATCCAAGTAACGAAGCTCCAGAAACTGGGCTGGACCAGGACAGAAAACAGACCCAGGCACCAAATTAAATGTGGCCCCATTAGCGAATCAGATAGCTAAAAAAAGTGGCCCAATTTAAAACTTGTAAAGACAAGCTGTGTAGGCGTTTTACATGGTATGGGATGTGCTTGCATTTATGCTTGCTGCAGGCAATGTTTGTGGTAATATCAGAGAAATCAACAAGAAAAACCGGCCCACAAGACCATAAAATAGGCCCACTAACAGCCCAAAACAGTAGCCTCAGTGGCATAACATAGGCCCCGGCAGCCCCCGCAGTGTGTGTGTGGCGGGGGCAGAGCTCCAGGGGGCCCCTCAGCACTAGCCGGAGAGCTCCTGACTGACTACGTAGGGTGGATCCCTCTATCTACTTTACCAGGGGCCCCCTCAACTTTTGTTACGCCACTAAGTAACCTATACACTGATCTGTCAAACAAGCGCTTCGGTTATTACTAGATTGCTGTATAGGTTAGTCCAGCCCTGTCCAGATGGCTGAAAAGCTAGGACCGGTTGAAGATGTAACAAATGACCCATGGATCCTTGATGGAAAGGTTACCTCACAGAGCACCAGCACTGAGCCATGGGCCAGTTTCTATGTAAAACAAATGTATGCAAACTGTGTCCCTAGACCAGTGGTGTTTGAAATTCCTACCTCACTTGAAAAGGTAAATGCCACAGACTCCCGTGGCTAAGCACATGGCTAATGTCCTATGACCCACATATACTTTATATATGTATATATTTGTATTAATTTATCTATATAGTGCAACATATGTTAGAATTGAACCTAGATTCTCAGCACCTACAAAGATACAGAATACAGGCATACAGGGCCAAAGAAAATACATAGGGCCATATGTACAAAGAAGTGGTTGAGTGAGGCATTAGCAGTCATGGCTTAACGCCACACTTCAGAAACGCAAGGCTGCATCATATTTACAAAGATATGGTGCGGCCTTGCGTTTCCCCCTGCGCTGGTGCTACACTTAGCAGTGTGGCGCCAACGCAGGCACCCTTGCACCATAGTGCAGGGGAGGATTGCCCATAAAAAATCCTGATATGCCATTTTCTCACTTCTATTAGTGCTGATTCTTGCAACACATATGTAAGTTACAAATAGTCAATTTTTTTTTGCGGATTGTTTTTGTGCAGGAAGGGTCACCTTCCTACACATAAACAATCCAACGTGTTTTGTTTTTTCTATGTGTGCTGCACAAGGCAGCACACATGAAAAAAGCAAAAACGAGGAGAAAAAAAGCATTTCTCCTCGTTTTGCGAACTTACGACCAGGTTTTCCTGGTCTTAACCCCTTCACTACTAGGCCTTTTCCCCCCCTGTGCTAAGCCTTTTTTGGGCTATTTGGGGTAGTTCGCGCTTAGGCCCCTTTAACTTTTTAACCACATAAGGTATCCACGCCAAATTTGCGTCCTTTTCTTCCAACATCATGGGGATTCTAAAGCTAACCAGGGTTTGTGGATTCCCCTGGAGGGTTCCCAGAAATTAGCCAAAATACAGCAACATTTTTTTTGGGGGGGGGGGAATGGGAAAAAAAGGTCTGCAAATGAAAGTGTGTGGGTTTATCCCTGCAAATGGTATCAAAAAAGAGTTTGTGGGGCTGAAATCACCATTTTCCCAGCTTTTAGGGAACTGCAGGCTTTTGTCAGAAAACCAACATTTTTTTGCACAGTTTTGGCATTTTTCTGGGACATAGCCTATTTTTGGTATTTTTTGTGCTTTTAACCTCCTTCCAGTTAATGGTAGAAATGGGTATGAAAGCAATAATGGATCCTGGAAAGCTATACATTTTAGAAAAGTAGACATCCTTCTAAATTCAGCAAGGGGTCATTTGTGCAGATCCATCAAGATTTCTTTATAGAAACTAACAGTTAAATATAGGAAAAATCTAAAAATTTTGAGAATTATCGGTCATTTTTCAAAATGACTTCTTTTTTACACAATGTCTTCAATTTCTAAGGCATAAATGCATCAAAAGTCAATGGGTGATAACAGTTGCTTTACAAATCTGAATAACCCTAAGTCTCCCGATAAAAATGGTACCTCACTTGTGTAGGTAGGCATTGTGACCACGACAGGAAATGGCTCAGAACCCACAATGAAAATTAACCCTTTTTTGGCAAAGTGCCTAGCTGTAGTTTTTGAACCATAGCTCTGCCGGCACCTAGGGAAACCTAGCAAACCTATACATTTTTAAAAACTAGACAACCAGGGGAATCCAGGATGGGGTGACTTAATTGCCTCCAACCTGGTTATGTTACCCAGAATCCCTTGCATACCTAAAACATTGTCAAAAAGCCACATTTTCCCCACATTTCTGTGGTGGAAAGTTGTGGAATCTGTGTGGATCCACAAATTTCCACCCACCCTGCGTTCCCCAAAGGCTTCCAAGAAAAATGGTACCTAACTTGTGTGGGTCGGCCTAGTGCCCGCGACAGGAAACGGCCCAAAACACATCTAAATTTCGCAGGGAAAAATGACCCTTTTTTGGCAAAGTGCCTAGTTGTAGTTTTTGAACCATAGCTCTGCCGGCACCTAGGGAAACCTAGCAAACCTATACATTTTTGAAAACCAGACACCCAGGGGAATCCAGGATGGGGTGACTTGACTGGCTCCCACCAGCTTCTGTTATCCAGAATCCCTTGCAAACCTAAAGAATTGTCAAAAAAAACACATTTTGTTCACATTTCTGTGGTGGAAAGTTTTCTCCCACCCAGCGTTCCTCCAGGTCTCCCGATCAAAATGGTACCTCAATTGCATGGTTGGGTCAAAGACCCACGACAGGCAAGGGCCCAAAACCTATTGAGGCGACATCAAAATTACCTATTACAAACCAACCTGTTTTGCATAAGGGGTACCATGAGTTTTTGGCCTGGGGCTCGGCAGCCATCTAGGGAAACCTACCTAACCCACACATTTCTGGAAACTAGACACCCCGGGGAGTCCAGCGATGTATGGCTTGTGTGGGTCCTCCATCATTCTCCTACCCAGAATCCCCTGCAAACCTCAAATTTTGCCCAAAAATTCACTTTTTTCTCACAGTTCTGTGGTGGAAAGGTCTGGAATCTGCGTGGATCCACAAATTTCCTCCCACCCAGCGTTCCTCCAGGTCTCCCAATAAAAATGGTATTTCACTTGCATGGGTGGGTCAAGGACCCGCGACAGGCAAGGGCCCAAAACCTATTGAGGCGAGATCAAAATTACCTATCACAACCCAACCTGGTTTTGCATGGGGGGTCCCATGAGTTTTTGGCCCGGGGCTGGGCAGCCATCTAGGGAAACCCACACATTTCTGGAAACTAGACACCTGGGGGAGTCCAGTGAGGTATGGCTTGCGTGGGTCCCCCATCATTCTCCTACACAGAGTCCCCTGCAAACCTCAAATTTTGCCGAAAAATTCCCTTTTTTCTCAGATTTCCGTGTGGGAAAGTTCTGGACTCTGCGTGGATCCACAAATTTCCTCCCACCCAGCAATCCCCCAGGTGTCCCGATAAAAATGGTACCTCACTTGTGTGGGTAGGCATAGTGGCTGCAACAGGAAATGGCCCAAATCGTACTGTGGAGACTTCAAAATTACCTTTAGCAAGACTACCTGGTTTTGGGGGGAGGCACCAGAAATTTTGGCCCCAGGCTCGGCGGCCATCTTGAGAAAGTACCAAAACCAAACATTTCTGAAAACTAGACACCCGGGGGAGTCCAATGAGGTATGGCTTACGTGGATCCCCCAACGTTTTCCTACCCAGAATGCCATGCAAACCTCAAATTTAGCTGATAAAAAAAAAAAACATCCACATATTGTTGTGTGGAATCACCGTGTTGGCACAAATGTCCTACCACACAGCGTTCCCCTTGTTCTCCCGAGTAAAATGATACCTCACTTGTGTGGGTGGGCCAAAGGCCTGTGGCTAGGAAGAGCCCAAAACATAGGGATTTAGAGTATAGCACCGAGAATTCTAAGCGCTACATAAAAAAAAATATATGTTTTTAGCCAATTCTGCTTTGGACACCCACACAAGTGTGGTATCATTTTACTCGGGACACTAAGGGGTACGCTGTGGGACTGGAAATTTGTGCCGGCACGGATTCCACATGAAAATATGTGGAAAATGTGTTTTTTCCAGCTAAATTTGAGGTTTGCATGGCATTCTGGGTAGGAAAACGTTGGGGAATCCACGCAAGCCATGCCTCATTGGACTCCCCCGGGTGTCTAGTTTTTAGAAATGTTTGGGTTTGGTACTTTACAGGCCATTTACACACCTTTCATACATGATACACACAAGACCATTCACAACACCAAGCACAAAACCAACACATTACAACATTCACAAAAAAGGACAAGGTACACCCTGCTTGACAAAAACAGAAAAGACACATTTTTATGCACAACCACCTATTCCTCAAGCACACATACATACTGGTTGGATTTGGCATGAGGGTGAGTGATGGTTTAGTATATACAGTTGTATTAACCAGAGATTTCACAAAAATGAAATGCACTGTTAATTGAAAGGACGAGAAACTGAACCATTGACTCACAGCTCGTGAACTGTAAAGCCACGACAAGGCACCAACCTCTTTACAGGCCATTCATACACCTTTCATACGTGTGACACATACAAAACTATTCACAACGCCAGCCGCGGGCCCTGCACATTACAACACTCACACCAGCAGACAGCGCCATTCAAGGGCCTATCACTTTCACACGCCCACATTCCTGACACGGCAACCACACCAGCTCACGGATTGCGTTGAGTGGCGTTTGGCTAGCAGTGTGTGTAGTGACCAGCAGCTAGTCACTACTCACACACCGCCAGCCAAGCACCAGTCCACGTACACCGCCAGCCGAGCACCAGTCCACACACACCGCCAGCCAAGCGCCAGTCCACGCACACTGCCAGTCCACGCACACCGCCAGCCAAGCGCCAGTGCAAACACACCGCCAGCCAAGCGCCAGTACAAACACACCGCCAACCAAGCGCCAATCAAAACACACCGCCAGCTAAGCACCAATAAAAACACACCACCAGCCGAGCGCCAGTCCACGCACACCGCCAGCCAAGCGCCAGTCCACGCACACCACCAGCCAAGCACCAGTCCAAACACACCAGCCAAGCGCCAGTACAAACACTGCCAGCCAAGCGCCAATCCATGCACACCGCCAGCCAAGCGCCAATCCAAACACACCACCTGCCAAGCACCAATCAAAACATACCACCAGCCAAGCGCCAGTCCACGCACACCGCCAGCCAAGCGCCAGTCCACGCACACCACCAGCCAAGCACCAGTCCATGCACACCGCCAGCCAAGCACCAGTCCAAACACACCAGCCAAGCGCCAGTACAAACACCGCCAGCCAAGCGCCAGTCCACGCACACCGCCATCACATTTAGGATTTTTTTAAATATAAATAAGAAAGCACAAACAAATTGTAAATAGATACAAATCTACTAACACAAAATCTGAAACTAAATACACTACATAAATGCCAACCTTGAAACTGAACAAAAAATATTAAACAATAGAGCCCAGGCAGTTCACTTTACCACTCATGGATGCTCCCAAAAATGATTTTGCGTGTGGTACATTCTAAAACAAGCAGGCACACACAGCCCAGGGTTAGAAGGACACTCGGGGCAGTACATATGAGTCTCCTTCCGCATGCCTCTTCGCCAACAAACTCTACATCTCCTACTGGGAAAGTCTTTTGAGGGTGTGGGAGGAATGTGATCAGGAAAGTGGCGATATTTCAATCTAGCAACATCCTCCACCACTCCAACTCTAGGAACACTTGCCTGTTCCACTAAAACAAGGCTGCCTTTTACAGACTCCTGAAACTTAGCAAAAGTCATCTTTGACTCAGGACAAGAATCCTGGAACACAACAAAAGCATTAAAGGCTGTCAAGTGGAAAAGATGGATAGCCAACTTCTTAAACCAAATGTAAGCCTTACAAAGAGCAGCGTAAGGTTCCAACCTCTGATCTACTCTGTCAACACCACCCATGTGCCTATTGTAGTCTAAAATGTACACAGCTTCAGCAACCTGACCCACACAGTCACAGGTGCAGTGCTTTCATCATGGATGGTAGTCAGCATGTAGACATCTCTCCTGTCTGACAACTTCACAGCTAGAAGCTCCTCACAACGCAATGCACTGCACTGTCCCCGCACAAGCTTTTGACAAACAAGTTATTTTGGGAAACCTTTATGGTTAGAGCGGATTGTGCCACAAACAACAGTGTCCACTTTCCTGAACAACCGCACACCAGTGTAGAAATTATCTACATATAAATGGTGGCCTTTGTTAAAAAATCCTCTACCAAGTTCCCACACAATTTTCTCAGTCATTCCAAAAGTGGCCGGACAACTAGGGGGTTTAATCCTGGATTCCTTACTGGTGTACACCCTGAAATGAAATTAGAGACATATCCAGTCCTACTGTCACACAGCATATACAGCTTAATTCCATAGCGTGCCCTCTTACTAGGAATGTATTGCCTAAAAACCAAGCGGCCCTTGAACAACACCAAAGACTCATCCACTGCAATTTCTTTCCCTGGAGTATAGATCTCAGAAATCGATCAACAAAGTGATCAATGACAGGCCGAATTTCAAAAAGACGGTCACAATCAGGGTGATCTCGTGGCAACGCTAAACCATTATTGACAAAATGCATCATTCGAAGCAGAAGCAAATACCTATCACGACTCATGACTGCTGGAAATATAGCAGTTGCCATCAGGGACTAGTAGACCAATATGAAGACATTGATGGCTTCCTTACCAAGCCCTTCAAAAAAGTTAAACCCAAGAACTTCTTCATCTCTTCCAGATTTGTGGGAGTCCACAGGTAGCTCTAGAGTGGGGCTTAAGGCAGGCACTGTTGCCCCTCAAAAACTGTTCGGCATACAAAATTAGTCTGCTCAACAATCTCTGCCAAAAATACATCGTCTATAAACAACTGAAAAAAATGTATCAGCAAAACGTTTTCAGTATTCACTCTACACCCTGGAACACCAGTTAAGTCTGACAATGCCAGCTGCACCATGCCTGGGGCAACCTAGAGGTCAGCACTTTCAACGGGAAGCCTTGCAGCCCCAGGCTGCAGCCCAGATGCCTCTTGCCGCACTATACCAACGGAAAGCCTTGCAGCCCCAGGCTCCAGCCCAGATGCCTCTTGCCGCAGTACACCAACGGGAAGCCTTGCAGCCCGAGGCTGCAGCCAGATGCCTCTTGCCACACTATTGGCACATCAATGTCCTCCGCTAACACAGGCACTTCATCCGCACTAAGAGTAGCTTCATCCGCACTGAGAGTAGCTTCATCATCTGATGATGCCATGTGGGGAGAAAACTCACTACCTGAATCTTCCCCTCCCACCTCTGCCTCAGGATCAGTCAGTCTCTGGACCATGGTCAGAGGAAGACTCAAAAAGCATACCAACAACCTGCTGAGTAGTAATCCTATGGCTAGCCATTATCCTTACTAAGAAAGGAGACTGCACAAACAAGTCAACAACAACCAACACTGTGCAAAATAAGTAAGTAAAAAGATTTGTGCCTTTATCACAAAGATCTATGGGGCATATTATCAAGCCAGGCGATAAAATTATTGCCGCTTTAGCTGCAGAAAACTGCTGCTAAAATGGAGATAATGGGCTTGATAATATGCTCTATGGAATTCCAATTGAAGCCCATGTTAAATGTGAAGGACGTCTAGCATGGGCTTCAATTGGAATTCCATAGAGCATATTATCAAGCCCATTATCGCCATTTTAGCGGCAGTTTTCTGCCGCTAAAGCGGCGATAATTTTATAGCCTGGCTTGATAATATGCCCCTATATACTCAAAAACTATACGATTCACTTACAAGAGACAGCTACACTCACTAGCACCTACTCTGCAGAGACACAGCAAAAACCAACGATATCCCACTAGAAAGAAAAAAACAAAACCAATTACTCACAAGACAACAAAATACAAATCAAACACAAATGCAAAAAGTTTTTGACACTCAAAAAACAGAAGCCAAACATACTGGTATTATTACACGATTTGCAAAAAACTTATTCATGCAGAGAAATGAAACTCATGTACATTGTACAAAAAAAGTCTCTTACCAAACACATGCAACTACACAAACAGCAGAACCGCCAGTAACGAAATGCAACCTGCAACAGTCTAAAGAGCAAAAGCCTTGAACTAGAACAAACAGGGAGAAATAAAGCATTACAATTTCAATTCACAAGAAATAAAACAATTCACATTATAACACGCTATGTCACTACTACTAAAGGGGGGCAGAAAGGCCAAATAAACGTGCAGATCTGCCCCCGGGGGGGCAGATTACACATTAAAAAATGATGTCCCCTGGAAGCGACCAATTTATTTATTTTTAAATCCCTGACTCTAGTGGGCTTTTATGCCCCCCCCCTCCCCCTGGGGCCAGAAACGCCAAAAAATATAGGTGATCTGTCCCCGAGGGGGCATAAAAGTCTTTAAAATGATTTAGGCCCATAAGGAAGCGACCCTTGCCCAAGGGGTCACTTCCATTTAAAATGTAAATCATGCCCTGGGGTCTAGTGGGGTTTTCTGCCCCCCCTGGAGGCAGAAAGGCCAAATAAACAAACTGATCTGCCCACAGGGGGAGCAGAATATACTTTTTTTAAAAATAGGGCCCCTGGAAGCTTCCAATATACAAAAAAAAAATCCCTGGCTCTAGTGGGCTTTTCTGCCCCTCCCGGGGCCAGAAACACCAAACAAATCAGGCTAACTGTCCCCGGGGGGGGGGGGGGGCAGAATATAATTTTAAAATATATTTGGCCCCTGGAAGCGACCCTTGCCCAAGGGGTCGCTTCCATTTAAAATTAAACAAATTCTCTGGTGTCTAGTGGGGTTTTCTGCCCCCCCCTGGGGGCAGAAAGGCCAAATAAAAAAAACGCTGGGGGCAGAATATACTTTAAAAATAAATTGGACCCCTGGAAGCGACCTTTGCCCAAGGGGTCACTTCCAATTTAAAAAAAATCCCTGGCTCTGGTGGGCTTTTCTGCCCCCCCTGGGTCCACAAACAGCCAAAACTCGGCCGATCTGTCCCCGGGGGGGCAGAAAAGTCTAAAATTAATTGTCCCCCTTAGGAAGCGACCCTTGCCCAAGGGGTCGCTTCCTTTGCAAAAGGGCAGTGTGCGCGATCGTGCACCAGGAATGCCCTGCATTGAGACATCAGGGGAGAGGAAACACTGTTTCCTCTCCTCCGATGCCGCAAGGCATCCAGATTTGGCCCCTCCCGCCCCACCGGAGCAACAAGAACTTACCCTCCCTCTTGGACGCGCTGGAAATAAATGATTTTCAGCGCATTCGGTGCTTCCTGATGACGTTGGCGCGTGCTGTGCGCGCTGACTTCAAGGGAAAGCATGGGGGGGTCGGGGGTTGCTCTGGGGGGCAAGATCGATACCCCGGGGGGGGAGCTCCAGCGCTTCCCCCAGGGGCTGTGCTCATGACGGAGCGGTTCCGTCATAAGCACAGCCCAACCGATGCTCATGACGGAACCGCTCCCTCATGAGCATCGAAGGGGTTAATTTTGCAGCTGCCTCCTATTTATGCTGCCCTTGTAAATAGGGGTCAGCGTCAAAATCAATGGGTGTTATGGTGGAACGCCCACCACAACACCCACTGCCCACCCCTTTCACATTACACAAAGCATGAAAGGGGGCCTTATTTACAAGCTGCCTTGTAAATAAGGCGAAGCCCCTATTGCCACAGGAATGTCTGAAAAAGTTACGTTACCGTGGCGATAGGGACTTGTGCATATGCCCCAAAGTGTTCATACTAGAACCTGTTAATAGGAAATCAATGTTACTGAGAGATATTTATTCTGAGCAGTTCACAGCAACTTAATACAATAGGATAAGTGTGTACAAGAGGAGCAGTGAATTTACCCAGTGGATGCATTTTAAGTAGTGCCATCTTAAGGACTGAGCAACTTTGATTTTGTTACACATTTCAGCTGTTTCTAGCCCTCATTATATCAAAGAATAGTGAATTATACTTTAAGTACTTATAAAAAAGAAGTCACTGAAAAAGGCTGAAAGCTCACGGTGTCTGGCCCCCACCCTTCAAACAGAATCAAAAGAAAGCGTGCACACAAACCGATAAAACTGTTTCTATTTGTGCTATTTATATCTTGCAAAACCAATATTTTTGTTGAATTAAGAGTATAACCAGCCTGTTCCATTTTAGGAAAGATAGCATGACGTAGAGGATTTTTAATGAACAAGTGTATAATATTAAAATGAGAGATATTCACTTAGCTCCTAAAACTATAGAGGTGAGATTGATATATGTATAAAGAAAGAGAGGTGAAGAGAGGTGAGGTAGAGAGGTTGAGCTGAAATAAAGAAGAAGGTACAGAGAGTAGTGAGAGGAATATTGAACGAGAGGAGGAAATGATCAAGGAAACAAGTAGAGGTATGGAAAAAGAGGTAGTGAAAAAGGTAATGTGTGAGGGAGTGGATGTCTAAAAAGGTGACGTGGAGAGGTAAAGTACAAAACAAAAATGATAAGATAATTGAAACCTTGAATGGTGTGAGAGAGGTGGTAGAGGTAGTGTGCGATAATTGAAACCTTGGATGGAGTGAGAGAGGTGGTAGAGGTAGTGTGCGATAATTGAAACCTTGGATGGTGTGAGAGAGGTGGTAGAGGTGGTGTGCGATAATTGAAACCTTGGATGGAGTGAGAGAGGTGGTAGAGGTAGTGTGCGATAATTGAAACCTTGGATGGTGTGAGAGAGATGGTAGAGGTAGTGTGCGATAATTGAAACCTTGGATGGTGTGAGAGAGGTGGTAGAGGTAGTGTGCGATAATTGAAACCTTGGATGGAGTGAGAGAGGTGGTAGAGGTGGTGTGCGATAATTGAAACCTTGGATGGAGTGAGAGAGGTGGTAGAGGTGGTGTGCGATAATTGAAACCTTGGATGGTGTGAGAGAGGTGGTAGAGGTAGTGTGCGATAATTGAAACCTTGGATGGTGTGAGAGAGGTGGTAGAGGTAGTGTGCGATAATTGAAACCTTGGATGGTGTGAGAGAGGTGGTAGAGGTAGTGTGCGATAATTGAAACCTTGGATGGAGTGAGAGAGGTGGTAGAGGTAGTGTGCGATAGTTGAAACCTTGGGTGGAGTGAGAGAGGTGGTAGAGGTAGTGTGCGATAATTGAAACCTTGGATGGTGTGAGAGAGGTGGTAGAGGTAGTGTGCGATAATTGAAACCTTGGATGGTGTGAGAGAGGTGGTAGAAGTAGTGTGCGATATTTGAAACCTTGGATGGTGTGAGAGAGGTGGTAGAGGTAGTGTGCGATAATTGAAACCTTGGATGGAGTGAGAGAGGTGGTAGAGGTAGTGTGCGATAATTGAAACCTTGGATGGAGTGAGAGAGGTGGTAGAGGTAGTGTGCGATAATTGAAACCTTAGATGGTGTGAGAGAGGTGGTAGAGGTAGTGTGCGATAATTGAAACCTTGGATGGAGTGAGAGAGGTGGTAGAGGTAGTGTGCGATAATTGAAACCTTGGATGGAGTGAGAGAGGTGGTAGAGGTAGTGTGCGATAATTGAAACCTTGAATGGTGTGAGAGAGGTGGTAGAGGTAGTGTGCGATAATTGAAACCTTGGATGGAGTGAGAGAGGTGGTAGAGGTAGTGTGCGATAATTGAAACCTTGGATGGTGTGAGAGAGGTGGTAGAAGTAGTGTGCGATATTTGAAACCTTGGATGGAGTGAGAGAGGTGGTAGAGGTAGTGTGCAATAATTGAAACCTTGGATGGTGTGAGAGAGGTGGTAGAGGTAGTGTGCGATAATTGAAACCTTGGATGGAGTGAGAGAGGTGGTAGAGGTAGTGTGCGATAATTGAAACCTTGAATGGTGTGAGAGAGGTGGTAGAGGTAGTGTGCGATAATTGAAACCTTGGATGGTGTGAGAGAGGTGGTAGAAGTAGTGTGCGATATTTGAAACCTTGGATGGTGTGAGAGAGGTGGTAGAGGTAGTGTGCGATAATTGAAACCTTGGATGGTGTGAGAGAGGTGGTAGAGGTAGTGTGCGATAATTGAAACCTTGGATGGTGTGAGAGAGGTGGTAGAGGTAGTGTGCGATAATTGAAACCTTGGATGGTGTGAGAGAGGTGGTAGAGTTAGTGTGCGATAATTGAAACCTTGGATGGTGTGAGAGAGGTGGTAGAAGTAGTGTGTGATATTTGAAACCTTGGATGGTGTGAGAGAGGTGGTAGAGGTAGTGTGCGATAATTGAAACCTTGGATGGTGTGAGAGAGGTGGTAGAGGTAGTGTGCGATAATTGAAACCTTGGATGGAGTGAGAGAGGTGGTAGAGGTAGTGTGCGAAAGAGGGAGTGAGAGAGGTGGGATTGTAAGAGAGGTAGAGGGGTTTGGGGTGGGGAGAATTTCATTTGAGAGAGGGTCTCTAGACAGGGTTAGATAGAGAGAGCTTGGATAGACAAACGGGCTTCGTATATCGGTAGTTGGAGAGAGGGGTAAATACAGAAGTGAGGTAGGGAAAATGGTGAGGAACCAGTGACAAGTGAGGTAAAGAGAGAGGTAAAGTAGAGACAAGTGGTGTAGAAACTAAGGGAAAGCAGAGTCTAAAGTAGACAGAGGGAGGTGAGAGCAAGGGTGAGCTGTAGGGAATTAAATAGAGACTTACAAAGAGGTACAGAAGGATGCGGTGAGTAGATAAAGATGAGAGAGATGATTTAGAGAAAGAGAGGCAGGAAGGTAGAGATTTGGGATGTAGGCAGATATGGGAAGAGAGACTTGAGGTAGAGAAAGAAATAGAAGTGTGTTGCTTTACCAGGGGGCTCTTGGAAGGTGGGGGGCCCTGTGCAACTGCCCACTTTGTCCATGCCTTACAACGTCTCTGCATGTAAGATGTGCAATCTGGTGTCTGTAGCTCTGCTTTTCCTATTGCTCGCACCCTGCTACAAGTGAAAGAATGCAAAAGCCAACGGTAGTGAATGAGCAAGTCACACCTGGCTGAGGACACATAGCGATCACTGTATGAACCCAACACCCCTCACTTATTCCCCACGGCAAGGGCGGTGCACCATGGAGTCCCCCCTCCTTCCTGGTCTTTAACAATTACCGTCTCAGCTGCCTGATTTAAATTGAATTAAGCTTGGGTGTTCACCAGTGCAAGGGTGCGTTGAATTCCTGCTCCGCCCTCCCCGTCAGCAGGAAACCAGAATGGGCTGTTTTAGTGGAAGAGCTGGGTACACCTTGGAGAGGCCTTTAACAATAGGTGACTGCTTTTAATTATCACCGAGACTCAGTCATTCCAGACTAAAGCAGACAAGACCGGGAAACAAGTATTTTCACCTTAAGGTACCACCCAGCCATAAACCAATATGTGTCCTTCACTTTTCAAAAGGGAGGAACCGGAAATGGATCACTTCGAGGAGCGCTTCGAAGGCTACTGATCAGGAGCTTTCATTTCCTCCAATACCTTGGTCCCTAGGCCAGGAGACGCTGCTTCCTTCCCATACACAATTATGAATTGTCTGTTTCCCAGTCCTATGTACAGCACTTTAATGCCAGACTCACCATATATAAATAAATACTAGGATATGCATTCAATTGGCACTTGATGCCTCGTTGTCACTAAGGAGTAGGGCTCTAGGCGTGGAGTTTAGTTTAACAACTTGAATCTTCTGGGTGTTGCGGTCGTGCTTTACTTCCATTGATCCAACTGAGCTAAGACACATGGAAACAGTGATTTGTAAAGAAAAAAAACAAGATTGGAGCATTCCATTCCTGGTGGCAACTAACCAATCGTGTAATTACCTGGTGGAAATTAGCCAAAGGTTTGCTATTTTTAGTGTGAATTGCACCCTCACATCCATTTTGAATCCGAGGATGCATTTTGTGCACAAAAAGTGCAGAATCATATGTCACTTGTGTATCTTTTTAATCAGGTACTTTCAGGCTCATAAGTCCACAATGATGATATCTTTGTTGTTTGGGGCGCTATGGGGAGGTGAAGGCCACGGGAGATATCACTGGTTCCTCGTTGGGTAGCTCCTCTGTTGTTTGAGCAAGCAGGACAGAAGTAGGAGTGGGCGATAAATTCTGCTCCACCAGTGGAGTTTGCGGATTTCTGACCACTCCGTGTTACGGTTGTAATGCGAAGTTCTGGCAAAACTCTGCCAGCCGCTGCATGGCTGAATTGTTTTTCGCAAGCAGCTCTCCAGCATTAAGTTGACGGGCAAGAGCTAGAATTGGCATCCCCAGTGCGATTTTCCAGTGCTAAGTTGGCAACTGGCGAAATTATTTCACACGGCTGTTGCAGGCAGTTGCAACCATTCGCTTTTGCAGTGAGAAAGCTGCCATGTGAGCACACCAGTGACTTCTCTCCCCCTAAACCCTCAGTATGGCGCTATTAAGGCTGAACACCAGATGAACAGAGTTCAATCCGGGTCTCTTAGGTGAGTGTGGCTATCCTGGAACTCGGTTGGCCACGCCACCCCTCCCCCATGGGATGTCTTTATTTAAAGCCCTTTACATACCTGTTCAAGGTTCCCACTTGTTTCTCTTTAGCTGGATGGATCCGGCTTTCAGATCAATTTTAGATAATTGTGTGTATATTTTATGCACACTTCTCTTCTTAAAATTCGATTCTAGAAATGCTGGATGCCATTTTTTGCTGTTGCTGGAGAGTGAAGTTGTGAAACTGGAGGGCAAAAAAGCACACGGCTGAGATGCAGCCTAAGTAATTGTAGTGGCTGAGATTAAATCACACATCCCACCCATCAGTATAGGTTTTCCTTGGAGCAATGCATGAAGGGTATGCCCAGAAATGAGTCCCTTGCTCACTGTGCTACAGGACTCAGGCTATACTTAACGGAGAGGCCCAACCAGGCCGAAACCTATTTGGGGTGGCTTTTGTTTGATTTGGACCTGGTCTGCTGGTTTGGGCTGGACTGTGCCTACTGGAGCAGGACCAAGATTGATTTGCATATGACTGGCTCCCATCACATGTTTTGTTTTCCTAGCGATAGACTAAGTATAGGTAGAAATTTCCACAGCAGAGATAGTTGTGGGAAGCAAGTGGCTGATGCATTCTGGAACTGTGAATTGAAAGTAATTTGCAATGACATAGCGCTGCCCTATACAGAGCCATCAGTTTCTAGCTTTTATATTCCGGTTTCAGCTTTCCCCACATACACAGTACTTCTGACTGCTCAACACATTTCAGTTGCGATAAATAAATATCCTCTGTAAAGTGCTCTGCCTAGTCTCGGACTTTCAATACGTTTTTTAAAAAATAAGTAACAACCATAAAATACACCCACATTGTCACCTGATTGTTGATTTGTGTACACAGTTTTATATAGCACCATGTCACCTTACAATCACTCAAGAGACCTGTATTAGAGTAAACAATAGAAAGGACAGAATCCGAAGATTCAAGTGAAGTCTAACCGATTGAGAGTTCTGGTACCGCTGTCCAGTATTCGCCTACCACCGCCACTGGAAGACCAGTCTATAGAGTTAGGTCTACAGGAGTTATTTGAACATGAATTGGTTTGCTTCTGCTCTGAGGCAAGAAGTAAATACATTTCAAAGGCTGAGGCCTTGGAAGCCAAGAGCTATCCTTTGTTTGATGTGTCGAAGGCTCGTTGATCAAAGGTTCCCAGCTAGGGAGTAGGGAGAAGCCAGGTTTTGCATATAGCTGCGTCCTTTGCTCAAGTTGTTTTTGTGGACAATGCAAAGGATTCTGAACTTGACTCTTGGCTCCAGGGGGATACAATGGATAGCTTTTAAGGCCAGTTTTGTAAGGTTGCTTTTCTGTATGTTTCCCCAAGTCCAACATTCTATGCTCCGAACAAGACCAATGTTCTTCCACCTACTGGTCACACCATCCTTTTTCGTTGTTTATAATGCTGTGGTGATTGCTGGGATATACCCGACACATGGCCCACAGCCTAACAGAATCAGATACACGATTGGCTTTAACCAATCCTGCCTTTCAAACCAACAACACTTTGCATGCCAGATTATTTAATGAGAAAAGGGGCACTACATTTCCCAGAATGCTAGTAGGAGAAACCCATTATAAGGTGTGATACATGAATGTGGACAGCTATTAATGCAAGAATTTACACCTTCCATCATGGTGGGGGGCCGCGGTGCACATCCCACGCAACTCAACAAAATGGATACGTTAGCGGTGGCGCTCCTTGCCTAGTCAACTGAGGTGGGAGCAGGAGTGCCTGTGGACGAACCACAGGAGAGAGGGGATGCGCCGGCAGTGAACCATCCTTGCGAGAAATAATGGCAGCTATAAGGGACTTGAAAGGCACGATAAATCCAAAACTTGATGCTGTCACAATGGATTTTGCTCTCCTTCAGTCGGATAGTCAGAAAATGTCTGAGAAAGTACTGACAGCAGTAACCGACATTGCCTCTCTTCATGTAGTAAGAAAGTCCCTCAAAGAGAGGGTCCAACGTCTGGTAAAAGAATATGGACTGATGGCGGCAAAGTTTGAGGATCAAGAAGGGAGGGCCAGATGCAATAACATCCGGGTGGTGGGGGTACCAGAGAAAGTGGTAGGACCAAGCGTTCAGCTCTTCTTGGAAGAGATCATAAGCAAAGAACTCAAACTGAAGAGGCTCTCCCACTTATCCAGTATTGGGGTTTCTTTCATAGATTCACATGCCTGAATCCGCTGAGGCGGGAGTCCCACGGTAAATTACAAAAGTAGTGCCATAAGTAAGACCTAAATCTTAGAAGCCTATCTACATCATTATAGTAAAAAGAACCAAAAGTGAGGTCCAATCAATCAGCTACCAGCACCCTCTAGAACACTCTCAGCAGAGTCAGTTCTCCTCAGATTTTCACCGCACGTCGTGTGGAAGGGAGTCTCGCTGAGTGCCTACTCAGTTCTACACTTCATCTCTTCAGGATTTCTGACAAGAAAGCTCTCTTTAAACCCTGCAGGACCTGTGATAAGAAGAGGGTCCATGTTGATGACCAGCATAAGGACTGCATTTACTGTCTATATCCTACACATGTTGCTAAGGATTGTAGAATCTGCCGTACTTTCCCTTCAAAAGGGATAGAGAGGCAAGACTGGTTTAATGGCTCAAATCTTCCTCGGCTGAGGAGGATGACAGAGCCTCAACTTTGAGCAAAAGGGCTAGATCCCATGACAGCTCTTCAAGTGAGGGAAGAAAACACCATACAACTTCCCATGAGGTTTCTGACCCGCCACAGAGTTCACCTAAGCTTTCCTCTGGGTCAACGCTGTCTCCACCCTCTAAGGAATCTAAGAGGCTGTCTACTTCAAAAAACGCTGAGTAAAAGCCAGATTAAATCTCTCACGTTGACTCCATCATCTACGATTTCTGTGACTTCTTCTGGCCCATCGTCGACTGCTACTGTCTCGACGACAGCCATAACTTCACCTATCTTATCTACTAAGATTTCTATCATGACTAAGAAACCTGTTTTTGAAGAATCGTCAACGAGGAAGTCATCGACTAAGTCTCCGTCGACGACCGCGTCTTCGCCGAGCCCATCGACGAAGGTTCCGTCGATGAAGCCTCCACAGTCGACGAAGGTACTATTATCAATGAAGCCTACATCGTCGAAGTCTGCCACATCAGCGATGTCATCGTCGACGACTGTCCTGTCAACGACCGCAACAGTGAAGATCCCATCGACGACGAGCCTGTCGACTACGACCCCGTCAACTACAACCCCGTCGACGACGAGCCCGTCGACGATGAAGAGCTCGTCGATGAAGAGCCCGTCGACGAAGAGCCCGTTGACGATGATCCCGTCGACGATGATCCCATCGACGACAAAGAGCCCGTCGACGAAGAGCTCGTCGACGACGACTTTATCAGTTCAATCTCAGGTATCAGCAGTGGTACTTTTGCATTCACAGTCAACACCCATATCATCTGCACCTTTTCAACCTAAAACTTTTCAAAGACAGGATTACAGTAAAATATCTCCACTTTTGCCATCTCACCATTTGGAAATTTACGTTGACGATGAGGATTATGAGGATAAAGGTGATGAGGGACCATTTGGCATAGCTCCCCATCCTTCTGAGCTTAACATCAAATGTCAAGACGATGATGACGACGAATACCAGGAACACTATTATCAAGAAGAACTTATGGTTCCATACCATAGGTTTCCTCGAAGGGAGTCACGCCAGAAGGAGATGAGCCATCTCCCTTCAACGCTCATACATGATCTCCAGGCCATGCTGGCGGACTACCGTCAGAGGTTTCCCCCACAACAAGCGGTCCTAGAAAATCCACCACCACCAGCGGGGATCCGTGATCCGTTACCTCAGTCTGAGGTTCCTGTTTCGCCGGCTCATCCTGCAGGTCCATCTGAACAGGTGCATCATGACACTACATCTTCTGAAGAGGAGGTTGAAGAGGGTGAGTTACCTGACAATACTAATATTACGGATCCCTGGGATGAATATGTTATACCAATGCCTTCTCCACCCCTTCCTCAGCCTTCTGATTCTTCCCCTGAGGACATCGGGGTCTTTCATAATTTGATGCAGCGAGCATCATCTAGATTCCAGTTGCCTGTTACAGTAGAGCAGACAGACTCTTTTTTGCATGATTGCAAAGAAGAGTCTAGGAAGATCACGCGAGCTGTTCCTATCATTGATTATATCTGGAATGAAGGGGTTAAGATCATGAAGACGCCTGCGTCTTTTCCCTTCTGTACTTCCTCGCATTGAGAAAAAGTACTGTGCTCCTGCTAATAGTCCATCTTGTCTGATTGGTCATCCACAACCAGATTCAGTGATTTCTCAAGCTGCCCAACAAAGATCTAAAAATCCTGCGATGCCTATAACCACACCGCCTGATAAGGAAGGACGGAGGCTGGACCTAATAGGTAAAAAACTCTCCACTATGGCAGAGGCCTCTATTAAAGCTGCGAATTCTCTGGCAATAATCGGTTGTTATGACCGTCAGATGTGGTCAGATATGACGGAATTTATTGACCGCATCCCTGAGGACCATAGAGAAGACGCAAGGATGATTCTTTTGGAAGGAGAATGAGCCGCATCTGAAATCATAGATTGCGCGCTGGACATTGCGAACACCAACTTCAGTCAGCTTGCCGGTGCTGCAGTGCTTAGATGCCAGAGATGGCTTAAAGCCACAACTTTCAGGCCTGAAGTGCAAACGAAGATTTTAGACATGGCCTATGATGGAGAGTCTTTATTTGGGAAACACATTGATGAGGCCCTCCTTGCCATCAAAACTGATACGGATACTGCTGGATCGTTAGGCGCCCTTCAGTACAGGCACGGATCCTTCAGAGGTGCAAGAGGACGTGGTTTTGCTTCAAGAGGAGGAAACCAAAACCAACAAAATAGGCAGTATCAATCGCAGTATAGACAGGCTTACAAACCAGTCATCATACCACCAATCCTCGTCGACTAGTTTCTCCCGTCAGGGTGGTCGAAAACGATCACACAATCAAGGTCGAGATACCAACAGGAAACAATGATCTACGCAGGGCGCCAGCCATAGTACCCTCCCTACCCTTGGGCACAAAAATGTAAGCTTTTGTTCACAAGTGGCAAGAAATTACTTCAGGCCGATGGGTTCTAGACCTAGTAACCAACGGCCACACCCTGGAATTCATGAAACAGCCACCTACTACTCTGCCCAGGGGTCCCCTTCCCCCTCGTCTTCACTTATTGTTCAAAGAAGCCTTAACGATGCTCCTCAAGAATGGAATAGAGAAGGTTCCATCATCTCAAAGAGGAACTGGTTTCTATTCTCGTTTCTTCCTCATCAAGAAGAAGTCAGGGGAATGGCGACCGATTCTGGACCTCCGCAAGCTCAACAAATTCCTCAAAAAGCAACGTTTCCGGATGGTCACACTTTCTGAGATCTTAAGCTGTCTAAACGAAGGAGATTTTATGGCTTCTCTGGATATGGAAGATGCGTATTTCCACATCCCTATCCATCCCAAACATCGCAAATATCTTCGCTTCACAGTGGCTGGCGCCCACTATCAGTTCAAGGTGCTCCAGTTCGGGCTGAAATCGGCACCAAGAATCTTCACAAAGTGCTTGGCACGAGTGGCAGCGGCATTGAGATCTCGAGGAATACAGGTGTTCCCTTATCTCGACGATTGGCTGCTCTAAGGTCCTTCGGAGCAAGCAGCCAAAGATGCCACGGCAGCATGTCTCCATCTCTTCTCTTCTCTGGGGCTGACTCTCAACGAGAGCAAATCACAATTGCATCCACTACAAGTCATTCCTTTTCTCGGAGCAATGCTGGACACGGTCCAGTGCAAAGCATTCTTGTCACAAGACCATCAAATGCGTCTCCAAAAATTAGCAATTACAATCTCAAAAAGAAGGTCAGTTTCTGTCCGGAGGTTTGCCTCACTTCTAGGAATGTGCTCCTCTGCGATAAATCTCATACTCTTGGCACAGCTCAAAATGAGACCTCCTCAGGAGGAATTACATCTTCAATGGCAACAAGCTGTGGGTTCGTTTGACAATTCCATCAGGGTCACGTCACACATAATAGATTCTCTGCATTGGTGGTCCCAGACAGCGAATTTGGCCCATGGATTCATATTCCAACCAACCATTCCAGACTTTGTTTTAACAACCGACGCTTCCATGGAGGGATGGGGAGGCCATCTGCAAGATTTACAGATTCAAGGAAAATGGTCTCAAGTACACAAACAACAGCATATCAACAGACTGGAGCTCCGCGCCATCTTTCTTTCTCTGCAAGCGTTCCTCCCAAGGATCGCGGGTTTCTCAGTGCTGGTCCGTACCGACAATACGACCAGCATGTATTACATCAACAAACAAGGAGGAACAAGGTCAGCTACGCTCTCGCATGAAGCTCAGGAATTGTGGGAGTGGGTCACATTCCACAAAATTACCCTGAGAGTCGAACACGTCAGGGGTCCCCACAATATTCTGGCGGACGTGCTGAGCAGATATCAATCGGACTGTCACGAATGGGAACTGGAGGAGAAGCAGGTGAACAGAGTTTCCCAAGCTTGGGGCAAACCAGCACTGGATTTATTCTCAATGAGGGAGAACAAGAAATGCCGATACTATGCCAGCAGGTTTCCTCAACAGGGCTCAAGGGGGAATGCGCTGTCCATACGATGGTCAGGGATTTGTGCATAAGCTTTTCGCCCAATACCATTGATCCTGAAAGTGCTCCGCAAGATGAAGATGGAGGATTGCCGTCTGATTCTGATTGCACCCCGCTGGCCAAGACAGTATTGGTTCCAGGACCTTCTTCTAATGTCTCAGGACAAACCTATTCGCCTTATTCCGACGCTCACGATGTTATCGAGGGACAGGGGCCAAGTGGTTCACCCGGACCCACAGTCCCTGCACTTGCACGCATGGCTCCTGATTTCTTAGAATTCAAGGACCTTAACATCTCTCAGGATTGTCCTGAGATTTTGGCCAAATCTCGCGCCCAGAGCACAATCAAAACTTATTGTTTAAAATGGAAGAGATTTTGCTGTTGGTGCGAGGCGAATAATATCCACCCAGTTCAAGCTCCTGCTGAACAAATTCTTCTTTATTTGCTGTTTCTAGCCAAATCTGGGCTTACCTTTTCATCGGTCAAGGTCCATCTTGGTGCGCTTTCCAGATTCAGAAAATGCGCCAAACTTCCTTCTTTCTGTTCATCTTCACTTGTCAAGCAATTTATGAAAGGGCTTTTCCGAGCTTTTTCTCCAGTGCGAGCACCCCCTCCAGACTGGGAACTAAATACCGTACTGGCGCAGTTAATGAAACGACCATTTGAGCCAATCCACAAAGCTGATCTCAAATTCCTCACGTGGAAGGTTGCCATTCTCCTGGCTCTTACTTCTGCAAGAAGGGTTAGTGAAATCCAAGCTTTCACTATCATAGAACCCTTTCTTCACTTCACTAAGGACTACGTGACTCTTCGAACAAATCCTAGATTCATCCCTAAAGTACCGTCTCAATTTCACTTGAATGAGCCGGTAAGGTTAAGAACTTTCTTTCCGGATCCATCTACTCCAGCTGAAAGAGCATTACACTCTCTGGATGTTAAGCGCTGTTTAAAATTCTACCTACAGAAAACTAAAGGCATCAGACGATCCAACCAATTGTTCGTGGCCTATGGTCAAGCGACACTTGGGACTGCAGTGACAAAGGTAACAATAGCCAGATGGCTGGCTTCTACGATTCATTTGTGCCATGACAAGGCCAACAAACCTTTACAGAGAAAAGCCAAAGCTCATTCTACAAGGACTGTGGCAGCTTCTACAGCACTGTTTGCTGGAGTGACTCTGGAAAATATCTGTCGTGCTGCGACATGGAAAAATGTCCACACGTTCACAAAACATTACTGTCTTCAATCTGCACAACAAGATGATGCAGCTGTTGGACAAGCGGTCCTACGCCATCTCTTTCATTAAGGTCAGGGTCAGGTATTTCTTCTCTTTTACATCTTACCATGTTTCATATAACATATATGTTTATATGTTTAAAGAACTGGATACATAGATATATCTATATGCTAATATTCATGCTTTATTTTGGTAATGTCTTTTAATATAAATTTTGATTTCTTAAAGGCTTGGTTATGTTGAAATTTCTTAACCATTATGGATGCAGTTTGGGAGTTTATGAACACTTGTCTCTCACCATCCGCAAACGACAATACATTTGGCTTACTGCTTGCTACTCTGATTCAGGCATGTGAATCTATGAAAGATACCCCAATACTGGATAAGAAAACAAGTTACTTACCTGTAACTACAGTTATCCAGTATTGGTATCTTTCATAGATTCACATGCACCCACCCTCCTCCCCGGCGAGTCAGTTCTTTATGATTTGGGAATCTTACTTCCCTCTTATGCTAAGAAAATCTGAGGAGAACTGACTCTGCTGAGAGTGTTCTAGAGGGTGCCGGTAGCTGATTGGTTGGAGCTAACTTTTGGTTCTTTTTACTATAATGATGTAGATAGGCTTCTAAGATTTAGGCCTTGGGCCTTTTTCTTTTAGCCTGCTACTATTATTTACTTTTGGCACTACTTTTGTAATTTACCGTGGGACTACCGCCTCAGCGACGGGGAATGATTCAGGCATGTGAATCTATGAAAGATACCAATACTGGATAACTGTAGTTACAGGTAAGTAACTTGTTTTTTTCTTTGCAATAGAGCGACCTCACCTGTCCCCATGCCAAAACTAGGCACATCACAGAGAACCATCATCGCAAGTGTGTTCAGCCGTGGCCCAGGTGAAGGGAGATGTGCAATCAGTTTTTTTCCCGGGCTTTACATTGCAGGTACAACAACAGCAACACAGTTTCATGGAAGTAAAGAGAGCCCTCTGTGAAGCAGAACTTAAGTACTTTTCACAGCCAAGCTCTGGGTCATTGCTGAGGGCAAGGTCTGGCACTTTGGGGCGCTCGAGGAGGCATCAGATGGGATGGAGGACTGGTGGGCCTCGAAGAATCAGAATCAGGGCACAGCAAAGGAAAAACAACACTGAGACGACCGGTGCTGCTCACGGATGGACCACTGTGAGGGGGACACTGGCATGGAGTAACTGTTCAATGGTGAGTCGTGAGTAACTTACAGGGCATGTAGAGAGATGTGGGGCGAGACTCTACCCCACTTCGGACGCACAGCATTCACTAACTTACAGGGCACCCAGTCTAAATGGTGGGACCATGGAACAGTTACAATAATTGTTTGAAAGTGATGACAAACAATTGCTATCTGCTGCTGCGCAACGACTCAGATTTTGTTATACTGAGGGATGTAATGATTGCGAACTGATTTCTTTACAGGCGTCTTCAAACCATGTGCTCATTATTGTTATATTGTTGACGAGGCTACAGGCACTCTGCATTTTTGGGTGGTGGGCAGTTCATAGCTTGCTTTGAAGGGGACTGGATGGGGATGTTGGGTTATTGTTTGTTTCAGTTTGAGTTATGTTTAACCATTCTTTGTTTCAGCGGCAGGGCGGTACGGACCTGAATTGGTGTTCAATGTGAGATCCAGCTATGTGGTGCAAACACTGGGCTTGACTTCTTATGGAGTACATATGGCACATAGGGACTATGCACCCAATATCCCTCTAAGGGGTGAATCACCACTCCGAAACACTGTGATAACCAGGAACGTAAATGGACTGGGGAGTACGATTAAGAGAACCATGGTACTGCAATATTTAAAAAACACTCTCCCTAAGACATAGGATTGTTACAAGAGACCCATCTGAAGGGCAGTCGCAACCAGGCACTAGATAGGATGGGGTTTACCATGACAGCACATGCGGGCTTCGCAGCCATCTCCAGAATATTTGTCAAAAAGTCGCTCCTATATATTTCACAACACACATAATATTTCCCCTCTGGGAGGTTTGTTTCACAGACCGGTAATTGGCAGGGATATACTCTAAATCTTTGCTCCACCTACGTCACGCTGAGGATGCACACACAGACATTACCTGAACTGGGCTCCATAATAGTGGGAATGCCACTGGGCATCCTCATTTTGGGGGGGGCGACATGAGAACAGATATGAACCCTGAAACAGACAGAGCAAGACCGGTAGAGGCGGATGTTAGAGACTCTCCTCAGCCGGCATTTATGGACACTTTCGTCATGGTCAACCTGTGGCAGGAACACAACCGTCTTGTGAGACAGTATACTTTCTACTCAGCGGCACACTCCAAGAACTCTCGAATAGATTGTCTCTGCACACCTGCATGCACATATATTTAGCCAGACTCCCCACAAGTTGAGAGGCATCTCCGACCACTCCCTGGTACAGCCTACGTTTAGTGGTCAGACACCCAGTTGGGTTGTGGTACTCCAAATTGATACCTGGGATTTCAAAGACTGGACCTATATGGCACAACATAAGGGAGTGGCAGAACACTATTTCCGTGACAATGTGGGTACGGTCGATTCCTCCAGGGTTCTGTGGGAGGCATTTAAGACAGTTATATAGGAGCAGGCGATCTCTATGATTGTGGCAATAAAGAAACATCAACGGGCTGACTTAGATGATTTGGAAAGGGAAATCCAAAAACTAGAACACAAAAATTTTGACAGGCTGATGGGGAGCTGGGCCCCCTGCTTCATCTCAAGCAAAGCATGTTCTGTGGGATTTAGGAGGGGGTTGCCAGGATGCATGCCCTGGCTACCCAGTGCCGGTTATATGAAGTTGGGAATAGGGCAGGCAGACTAAGGTGCAGCTGAAGGAGAGGGGTCAGGGCCGGAGCTGTGTGCTTGAAATACAAGTAGTGCAGGTGAACCCCAGGGATCCGCATCTGAGATTGCAGACACCTTCACTTCTTATAATGAGGTCTTCTATACATCTACCTCTTGGGTCACGACAGAGGACTGCATCGAGTTCCTCAAAGACATTGAGGTCCAATCCCTTTCAGATGAAAACACGTAGGCCCTAGACAGGGATATCACTGAGAGCGAGTTCCTGACTGCCCGGAAGACTTTGCGCTCTGGGAAGACTGTGGGTCCAAACTGCCTCCAGGTCAAATTACACAAAGGTATGTCCACTAAAGTATCAAAACATGGGCGGGTCCAGGTGCATCCTGAGGGGGGCTAATCCTCGCCTCCGTGTCCTTAATAGAATTGAAACTTTCCATTATGAAAGTTAGGAAATTTTTCATTCTATGTCAGGACCCGGAGGCAAGGATTAGGCTAGTTCAAAGCTTATCAACCACTAGGGCCACTATGGAGGAGACTGGCTTGAAGTAAAACCTCTTAAAGGTTGAGTCAGAAGACCATTCTGCCGCATTCAAAATATCCTCCAAGCGGGCTCCTAGCATGAAAGCCTTGGATGTCATGGCACCTCTCGCTGAGTGTGCCCCGAAAACCTTAGTATCGATGCCGGCCTCGATCATCACCCAACAGACCCATCGTGCAATAGTTGGGGAAGAGACCACTCGAAATGGTGGTTGACATTCCCCGTGCGGGCGGCCATCCTCCGTCATGGCCTCGTAAGCCTTAATGCATCTGACTACGCAGAGTTTAGGACAGTCAAGAAACGCCGGGTAGGGAATAACCTGAGACTGGCATCTGGTATGTCGGGATACATGGAAGGACCTCCCGGAAATGTCCAGGGCCCTGATATCCGAGACCCATCTACAGGACACCAAACATAGTAATATCGTCAGCTTGGAAGATAGCTGCTTGCGCGTCAAGTACTTGTTGCTGGGCCATTCTGAAAGCAGGCTCAAGACCTTGTTCACATCCCAGAGAACTGAATATTGTGGTTCTGGGGAAAGGGAAAGGTGAATACCCCGGAGGAGCTTCCTCACCAACAGATGATCTCTCACAGGATGATCCACCACCACAGTATGGCCTGCCGAAATCGCGGAACGGAAGATGTTAATCGTTCTGTATGCCAACCCCTCCGAAGCCAGATAGGCTAGGAAGTTAAGGATGTGGACGACATCTGGCCCCACGGGATCCAGACTCCGTTGCAGACACCAACCCACCCACCGGGACCAGGCTGTCCAGTAGCGCTTGACTGTACCGTCTGCCCATGCCCTAGAGAGGAGTACTGCAGCTCCGAGACCTGCCATCGAGCCCGGTAATCTTCCATGCCATCAGGGATAGAGACTCGTTCACTATCAGGGGATGAGGGTTGCCTGTTGGATCGAGCAGGAGATGAGGGAGCTGGGGTAGACGGATTGGAGAAGCCCAGGAAAGTTCCACCAGAACTGGAAAAAAAGCTTGCACTCTCCAGACCGGGGTGGTCACCACCAATTCCGCTCTCTCTCGACGGACCTGCGCTGTCAACTGCATTACCATGGCGAAGGGGGGAAAGGCATAACCCTTCTCCAGTGACCAATCTTGAAGGAAGGCATCGGTGGATCACGCCTCCGGGTCCGGCCTCCAGCTTAAATACTTGGGAAGCTGGTGATCGAGGAGAGAAGCAAAAAGGTCGACACAGAAGGGACTCCACCTCCTGAAGGGTCCGAAACACCGGAAGGAACAGTTTCCACAGACTCGAGTCCCAAAGGTATCTGGATTGCCAATTTGCCACCTGGTTGGCCACACCAGGCAGATGTTCCGCTATCACCGACACCTGGTGGGAAAGGCAGTATTCCCAAAAGTCCTTGGCCAAATTCGCCAGGGCCTTGGAGCGTGTCCCACCCAGATGATTGATGTAGCATACTGCCGCCACATTGTCCATCTTTAGGAGGACGCATGAGTGAGCTCTGTCTTTGGTCCAATAATGGACCGCGAACGAGCCCGCCATGAGCTCTAGGCAGTTGATGTGGATGGAACGTTACGCGGCGGACCAACCTCCTCCTGTGGTGAACTCTCCACAACGTGCACCCAAGCCTGAGCTGCTGGCACCGATCACCATGTCCGGGAGGGAGCCGAAGATGGCCCTTTTGTTCCATTGCTCCATGTGGAAAAGCCACCACTGCAGCTCCTCCCTGACCTCCTCGGAAAGAGGAATTCTCTGGTCGTAGGATAAGCCCCTGTGCAAGTGAAACACGTTGAGTCTCTGAAGGGCCCGAAAGTGCAAAGGTCCCGGAAAGGTGGCCTGGATCGAGACTGACAACAGACCAACCACCCTGGCGATTCTTCGCAGGGAAGTCAGATGTTTCCGAAGAATCTGCAGAATCCCGTGGCAGATCTTCTCCATCTTCCTGGAAGGGAGACTCAGGGTCTCTTCCACGGCATGTCGTCCAGATAAACAATCATTCTGATTTCTTGCGATCTTCAGTTCTTCACCACAGGATGCAGGACCTTGGTGAAACACCAGGGTGCCGACGACAGGCCAAACGAAAGAGAGGTGAACTCGAAAATTTGGCTCTGCCACTGCAACTGCAGGAAACGATGGTGGGGAGGAAAAATAGGGACTGTCAGGTAGGCGTCTGTCAGATTCAAATGGACCATCCAGTCGTTAGGACGCAACAGGTCTCAAAGAAGGTGAATTCCCTCCATCTTGAAATGGCGGTAGACCAGCCACTCGTTAAAGTCTCGGAGGTTTATCACCGGGCGCTGACCACTATCCTGTTTTTGAACTAGGAAAAGATTGCTTAAAAAGGCCCCTGGGTGGGGAGCTGCATGGCAAATTGCTAGTATGTCCAGGAGCTCCTGGATCTCCTATTCTATCAAAACCTGATCAGTGTCGGGGGAGAGGCCTGGATGGGAGAAATAAAAAACTCTGGGCCTCATTTATGAGAAGTGGTGCCCTCCTTGCGACACCAATGATGCGTCATATTTACAGTATGACGCATCATGTCGCAAGGAAGGACAGATACGTCAGTATAACTGATGAATCTGTTGGCGCAAAATGTGGCGCATTGCTGGAATTGTGCTAGAAGTCTGAAGAATCTCCAGCAATGTTCCTTTCACATGGGCAAGCCCCATGTGAAAGGACCTGCATCACCCTTACACCTGATATGAGGCAGGCGTAAGGTTGTGACGCATTGGCGTCCTAGAAGTGGCGCAACGTAAACCCCTGCGCTACATAACACCTGATGCAGGTATAATGTAGCGCAGGGGTTTACGAAGTGGAGCATCTGCCTAGATGCGTCACTTCGTAAATATGGCGCAACATGGTGCATTATTTATGCCACCGCTGCATCACTGAAAGTGACGCAACGGCAGCGCAAAACGGGCGCAAGGGGCTCATAAATAAGCCCCTCTATGTGAAAACCTTGTATGGTTTGGAGCACCCATGCGTCGGATGCAAGGGCCCGCCAATTGTCAATAAAGTGGGCCAGCCTGCCCCCCAAGCAACGACATGATATGATGATTGAACTCACCGTGAGCGGGGGAAGCACCCCCACCTGATTGAACTCACCTCAGCGGTGGGAACGACCTCTGGTGGGGTAGAATCCATCAAAGCGCGAGGAGTTTTGGTACTGTCCCCTCTGCAACTGCTGTCCTCTACCGAATGCTGTCTGGGAGAACTGGCCAGCCGAGCACCCCCTGCCACGACTGTCCCCGCCGAAAACCCACGCTTTCAAAATGCGCTTGACGGTAGACTGAGCCTTGTCCAAGGAATTGAACGTGGAGACAAAATTGTTCAATTCCTTAACAAACGGGTCCCCGAACAGGCCGCCCTGAGCCACCTCCGAGATGGCCAGCTCGCCAAGTTTCGGGTCCAGCTTGATTAGGAGCGACCTGCGCCTCTCCTTAGAGATGGCACAGTTTGCATTCCCAAGAAAATGAATCGCCCTTTGGGCCCAGCTAGACAAGACTTCTGGTGGAATTAGGGCTCCCACACCTTGGTGTCCCCGGCCATGTCAAAAATCTTGACTAAAGGACCTGTGATGTCCAGTAACTTGTCCTGGCATGCACACCAGGACCTGTCAATGCCCTTCTTCGATATATATGGTGAGGAAGGTCGCCATTTTAGCATTGATTTCAAGCGTTACGGCTACCCTTCCCTCAAGGGACGGGCGAGGGCATTCCGCCCTGAGGCGGTAGCGGATCTCCTGGTCTAGGGGTTTCTGCAAATTACTTCCCACAGATTTGGCCACCTTTTCACAGGGCACCCACTCCGAGAAGCAGGGTGCAACAAATCCTCCGGGTCCAGTAGGTTAGACTGGGAGTCGCTTCGAGGAGTCGGGCCTGGGGGTGGTCGACGGACCGAAAAGGGGAAGGGTGCCAAGACCTTCCACGATCGGAATCCCCCTCCAAAACACCCTGGGAGTCCTCAGAAGGATGAGGAGAAGCCACAGGCTCCTGAGTTCCTGCAGATGGAGGGTCTGAAGGGGGTGGACCCGATGGCGTAGGTGGAAACTTGGTGTCCAAAAATGCTTCCTTAAACCTATCAAACGCATCCAAATCCACCCCCTCGGGATGGGGGCGTTTGTGCAGTTTCTCAGGAGGGGCAGCGGGCGCAGCTCTGGAGGTTGGGGGTCCGAAGGTCCCAGAGCCTCTTCCCTCGCAGGAAGGGGTTGAAGGCAGGTCAATTAACCTCTTCTCTAAATCAGCCACTGCCTCTGAGACCGCCTTGACAATGGAGGCATCAAGCGCATCGCAGAAGTCGCCTGTCAGCGGGAAATATTGGGTCTCCTCCTCCTCGTAATAATCGTCAAACTCCTCCATATTTCTAAACAGGAGCAGCTGAGGATCTGAGGTAGATGTCTGGTGATTAGGGTAAGTATCTAGGTGGCCACCCACCAGGTGAGAGGGCTTATCAAATTTGGGACAGAGCCCAGACAGAGAAAACAGGGGAGAAACTGACCCCAGGAAGGAGGGATTTCAAAGGAGGGCCAGACCAACGTAGGGGTCTCTTCTAGTAGGCCCAAAACTTAGAGCAGCACCAAAACACCCTTATTTTCCACACAGGCTCAAAGAAAAAAACCTGTGAGAACCTGTGCTGCTCGGCACAGAAATTGACTAATCTTACCCCCGGGGGATGTTCACTCTGCAGGTATGCTGGCAACAAAGGTGGGCGACAGCACAGACTCGGGCGGAGGTGCTCGGCGATGGCCGTAACTGACGCGACCTCCGCCTGCATCCTGCTGAGGAAAAATGCTCCCGCCAGTACCTGCGCAACACACTCGCGGAGTGGAGTGGGCAAAACGTTCCCGTTCTGAGGAATGGAAGCTCCAACAACTAGAAAAAACCACAACAGGCAGTAAAATTGAACTAATATACGGCATGCAAAGCGGAGCAGAGACTCCGAAAACTTATTAAGAAAAAATAATGGAAATTACTCAATCAACATGAAATACCGGCCCAATAATAATGATAACAAACAGTCCATATTAAATGAACCAAAAACCACCCAGCATAAAGTAAACTGAGGAAAGTGGGATTTATCTGAAGGAGGCCGCTAGCAGTGAAGAAAGAGGACGTCCAGCAGGGATCATGGTCTATTATTGTCCCAGGAGGCGCCTGATTGGCTGATGGACTGCATTACGAACTTGATATTTTTTTTCTATAGGCTTCATGGGAAATGAAGTCCTATGACTGCTCACTGTTGTTGTTTAAGGCTGCCGGTTAAATAAAGAATAAAGATAAAGCCTAATCCTCGTCTCCGGGTCCTGACATAGAATTAATCTCAGCCACTGGTAATTACTCGGGCCACAACCTAGTCCATCATCATTTTTGCTCATCATGCCACCTCAGAATAAGCACAGCTTTATGAAAATCAGCATTGATCCTCCTCCAGTAGAAACAGTCCAGCCTGAACTGGAAAGCATGGTCCTCTCTGAACCTGGACATAAGCAACTCAAGATCGGTTTCGCCCTGATCGGGGCTCATCAGTCAAGTACAGCTTAGTTCGAGTTGCACAGGATCCACATCTCCGCATACTAGTTGCACTTAAAGAATTGCACTGAAGTAAGTGGCCGACATTAATTCACCACTTTGTTGTATCCTCTTTCAGAATGAAGGCACACTTTTGGTCTTCTGGAGTAATCAGAGATCAGCTCTGATGAAAAACTGACCGGTAAAAAATGGAGCACTTTAATTTGACTTGCATGTTTACTAGATTACCTGCAGGAGAAACGCAGGGCTTTTCAGAAGAAATGGATGGGACAGGAAGGACAGCTTTTCCACACTGTCATTCGGACCTTTGTCCTTACATAGGGTGTAAAGGAAAGAAACAAAAATCAAAGTTTTGATATTTATACTTTATGTTAGTGGATATAGATGTGGAAATTATCCCTTTGAAGGGTGGGCAGCAGACATTCGTTTACAGAAATACTAGAAGCTGCCCGAGTTCTTCTTACAGGAGGATGCAATCTACGCATTATTGCTTTTGGTCCTCTGTACTTCTGCTCTGTACTCCCACTGAAACTGCTTTATAGCCAGGCTTGTACTATATAAATACATCCTCAATGATTCAAGAAGTTCTACAAATCATGCATTAAGATGAAAAAAAGGTTACACCATTCCAGCCAAATGCCCTACCAAGGAAACACCTACAATCCTCAAAAAAATCTGCTACCCTTATTGCACCAATGTAAAGATTCCCCAATCTCAAGGCTTTTTAAAAAAAAATCTTTTTGTACATTGGTTTTATACAAAAGCCACAAAACAAAGCAAAACATCCTAACTTGTCACTGATAAGGTTTACCAATTCTTCCAAATAATCATGTACAATTGTCATGAGAGTGTTTCTCTTGCAATAGACACAGCAGGAGGCAGGAAGCCGGATCAGTTCCTCACTCTCTCCCTCTTCCACCCTGGTGGAGCGCGACTCCTGCATGTTCTCAACTCTGGCATCCCGCTCCGCCCACCCCACATCCAGATTGTGATAGGCCTGCCATTATCCCCAAACTTTCCGAAATTTCAACGGGGCAACCCCTCGCCTCATATACTACCCTTTCTGCTTTCATGCAACCTGTTACACCGATCTCCCACTGGGGTTTTGAGGGGGCTTCTTCATTTACTAGCAATGTCCATTTTTGCTACACAGAAGCCTGAGTTTTAAGGCTTATGGAATGCCATTACAGATTACCATGTGGTGAAAGCTAAATTTTGGAAGGAAGTCACCACCATCTAGCCCACTGAGGCCAACATTATGAAGACGACCGGTTTACTGCATGTGAAAACATCCACCACCATTTTTTCCACTAAGATCAGAAGAATCTGCCATCTGAAGAAGCATCCTTGACTGGATCTCCTCCTATCCCTCCAACAGATCCAGTGTTCTCGTTTTCCCCATTTACATGACCAGCTTTCAGCCATGATGCATGGGTACCTGAAGATTTGTTTGTTTCATGCATTCCTCTGCTATACTTGTCTCTTCCTGCTTCGAAGACTGCGAGTAGTCCGAAACTTGTCAGCAAGATAACATCACACCTTCATTTACAGGACCAAATCTCATCTACCCTACAGGTCTCTATTTGCTGCCCAGCGCCAGATGGTCAGCTTCAAGACTCTAGGCGGCATATTCACAAGGAACTATCGCCAAATTAACGGCACTTTATCGCAGCCAAAGTTGTGATAAATTTACCTCCCCATTCACAAGCTGGTGTTAACAGCCCACAGCACCAGTTTACCTGCGATAGCAGCCGCAAAAAACATCGCTGCAGAGGACCCCCGCAACTATCGCTAATGAGATGCAGAATAGGCGTTCCCGTGCCAAAAGTTGCGACAACATCACACCTCAACATTCTCAGCGACCAGCCACATCGGCGATAACATCACAAAACTGGCGATAAGGTGCATTAGCACTAGGAAATTTACACCTGCTCTGACCAGGTGTAAGGTCGGATGGCAGCCTGCACCACAAAAGGAAGCACAGCCCAGGGCCACATCGGAAGGGCAACAGACTCCATGGAGCTACTCATCATGCGGCACGGACACCCAAGAGGGCCACAACACCCACCGCCACCACCCCCAAGATCCCTCCGACCAAAGACATGCCACATCAGCTACACCTAAACATGTACAAAATAATCCGCTTGATGTCGCACAATCACAACTGGTGACATGCATGTGTCGTCACAGAAATGAGCATCACACATTCACTTTCGAAGCAACAAATGAAACTTTATTAAAAGGAACACTGAAATTAAATGAAGACACGTGGACGCTCCCCTCGGGACAATCCGTAGGTCACAGCCTGCAAGACAAAGAACATGATGAGAAGGTGTGTCCTGTGCACATCAAAGGACAGAGAGAGAGCGAAGGAGAGAGAGAGGAAGAGAGGGAGAGAGAGAGAGAGAGAGTGAAGAAGAGGGAGGGAGAGAGAGAGAGAGAGAGAAAGAGAGAGAAGAAGAGAGGGAGAGAGAGAGAGAGTGCCGCCCCTGCGCATCCAGGCCACACTGCTCACCTGCTGCCACCGCTGTGTCTCCAACCACTTGCCAGTATATATAGCAGTGCACCAGGTCACACATATGAGACAGAGCTGTCAGCTGAAACAGAGTCCAGATACATGACTGGCACAGTACACACACTTGCACAAGACAACATCGCCTGGCCGCCCATGTACACCCTGGCCTCACTGCTCACCTTCTGCCACCGGCGAGTAGACAGGATGTCCCACCACATGCTGCTGCATGCCACAAGCCAGGGGCCCACAGCCATGGCACCCTCCACACCATGCAGTCATGCTCCGCAGGCCACCAGGTCTCACGTTTGGCGCTGGGTCTTGATTACTCCATGGCATAGGACATACCAGTGCACCCGGCACCATCGCAGGCTGCACACCTGCTCAGCCCAATGGGTGCCACTAACTCTGGGATCCCGGAAGCAACGCCACGTGGCGGTAGGCCTGTGCTGTCCGCTGGCTCTGGCCTACACTGCAGTCCAGCATGGCACACAAAACCTGAGCTGTCCGGACCGCCAGGACGGGGCATCATCGCAGGCTGCACTCCCACTCAGCAGCTTAAGGTGGCATTGACTCAGTGCACCCAAAGTCACCGTCCCGTGGCAGGGTGCCTGTGCCATCCTCAAGGCCTCGGATGCCACTAACCCTGTGCGCAACAACTCATGGGCCCTTTATGATTGTGAACCGTGGAGCGTCTGTCATCCAGTCACCACCGGCAGAGGGGAATGTGATGTTGTCAGCCCCTTATGTTGGCAGAGTCACATGGCCTGTGACGCCTGTGCTGGATGGGTGTGGAGTGCGTGCAAACCTGCCCTCAGGGAGTGGCTGTGACATGCTGACAACTAGACCAGTGACCTGCACACCACCAGCGAGTACGCCTGCGACGGGTAGCAATGAGGAACCCCCCTCGGAGCGCAATTGGAGTGGTCTGGCTTGCCGTATGCCGGACTAGCGCAGGGTGTGCAACAATGACTCGGGGGCTCTGGGCGTGGTTCAGTCCATGTCCGGACAAGGAAGTGACTGATGCGTGTGTCCCTGTTGTAGTGTTCACGGGACCCGGTACACCAAATGCAATGTAGCACCCTCTGACTGGCATCCCACAGGATGAACATCATTGATGCAGGGGAAGTCACTGTCCCTACATATATCCACACATTCACACATGAATGATGAAAGACATGACACAGCAGTGCGTCACTGGATTTTTATTGCACATCCAGTGCAGTTATGCAGCTGGAGCGGTACAGGGCATTGCTGAGCACCCTACACAATGTGGGCCCGTGGAGGGCCAGCCAGAGTCCATCTGGGGATAACATGTACTGTGGAAGAGAAAGGGTACAGTCTGCAGTCTGGTCGCCGTGTCAATGGGCGTCAAACAGGATGTGGCAGTCCAGGTCGCTGTCCAAGGTGAGTGAATCGGAGTGTATCGGAGGTCAGTGGAAGGTCATGAGACCATGTGCGGGACCAAGCAGAAACAGGCCAGGTGGCGGAAATGAATGCTAGTGCCTCCTTCTGAAAGCCAACCCATCCACGTCCTCGGATGTGTGCTCTGCCCCACCTGTGGGTGTTGCAGTACCGGCTGCGGCACTGTGTGCCACTGACACATCAGAGGACAGAGGGGATACGCTTGCCGCACTGTGAGGCACTGACAGAACAGGGGGCGGAGATGTGGATGGTGTGGGGGCAGCAGCAGTCATCAGCGCCATGCCTTGTGGCAGTAATGCCTTGATACGTGGGAATGGGTGGTGAGCGCACTCGTTTTGAAGTGTACCAAAAATATTTAGCGATATGCGTGCTACATTGCCATATGCTTGCGTGGCACGTGGAATGTACAGAGGAGGTGGCCTAGTGTGTCAATCACTAGGACTGCAATGTGCACTGCTTTGAAAGTTATTTCAATCGTTTAATTAAGTTTCTATGCAATTCTCGAAATTTTTTTTTACAATTTTAACATTGTGCATTACAATAAAGTTATACAATTCACATAACCATTATATTTGTGTTTCCTTGTACATAACTGTTGAACAGAAGCTGAGAATAAAATAACATTTTTAAAGCACCCAATGCATTTCGGGACTTTCGTAGTCCCTTCGTCAGGGGTAAGCTGTTGAAAGAAAGGAGAGAATTTCAGAATCTGCATTTTGCGGAATCATTAAGTTGTGGTAAAGCTTAAGGTGAGAAGTACTCCCCGCACCAGAAGTGACTGTATGGTATACGATACCTTTAGAAATTGATTCAAGATTTTCGATTACACATGTTCAGTCTCTAAAGAAACAATATAGGTGAGATGAAGAAAACTGATTCATTATGTTCTCCATAATACAGTTACAAAAGCGTTTGAACACCTGAGTTCATACCTGATCTATATGTATGGTGCTGTGTACTCCGTTGTACGTTGAGGATAAGAACCTGTGAAACCGATGGAAACTGAATGTTAACTCATCTATTTACAAAGTGGCGGAATTGGTGAGCACAAGCCCTAGGACGTGGCTCACCTTATTGTCAGAAATTCGTATGGAAACGGAGCCGTATGTCGTGGAGAGAACTGGTAACAGGGTAAATTCTGACCGTAGTCCGTGACGAGTCTAAAAATAAATAAGACGATGACCTGTTTATCTCTGGTGTAGAGTAATGTAATGCTGAGAACAAATGAATGCGGAAATGCAAAGCGGGTAAATAAATGAAACAGGCTTACCGAGCGAAGAGATTCAAGTCACGGCTTGTAAATCCGCGAACGCTCTCGGTCGGGAGTGTACTTCCTGGTCAGTTTAAAAAATTATATACGTCATAGCGTGTGCAGTAAACACTATGAGAGGACTAAATTACTGCCCGTTCTAAGGTCGGGCGCGAATGATAAACTTCTAAAATGATTGTCAATCAGAAATATGTGAATAATATAGAATATCTGATTAAAAATGTATAAACAACTGAATGTTAGAAAGTGGGGAAACGAAACAGTTTAGGTAGCGTTTTTGGAGGGGCGATCTCCTTTGTCAGTGAGTCCCTCTGAATAAAGTTTTCTGAAATAAAAAAATCCTGAATGGCGTTTGTGTGCTCGAAGAACTAAGATATGATGCTGGTATTCTAGATGACCATGTTGATTATTTTTTTCTGAAGCATGAATTCTAAACAAATCAATCAAATAATAGTTGAGTAAGAAACATGGTAAATCTTCAAATAAACTCATGTATACGAGACATCATTGTACAATACCAAAAAATCCTGTGATATCCTATACATTAACATTCTATCTGAAGGTGAAATGTCATGTGGTCTATATGTACAGTGTAGAATGTCAGGTATGAGGTAGGTGTAGGTCAAGCGCGTTTGAATGGTAGTAATTTGAAATAGAGTTAGGATCCCGTTGTGGAGTGGCCTTTGTCTAGAGAAAGCAAGCCATCTCAAATTTGTCGTTCAGTCCATTAGGAGTAAAAGTTCTAAGTTTTTTGATCCAAAATGCTTCTCTTTGTAATAAGTACTTTGAGTTGTTGCGATCTGTGAGCTTTGGTACTTCTTCAATGATTTGGAACTTAAGTTGGGCAATTTGATGTCGTGCTTCCTCCCAGTGTGCCGCTATGCTTGAAGTTGTACTTTTGGTACGTATTTTACTCTTGTGTTCTGTAAGTCGGATTTTCATTTTCCTCTCGGTTTTACCAACATATAGCAGTCCACATGGGCATTTTATGGTGTAGATTACGTTTTCAGAGTTGCATGTTGTGCTGCTGCGTATCTTGATTTTTTGACCCGTAGATGGATGCAATAAGGTATCTCCTGTAATTGCATTGTTGCAATGGGTGCAATTCCAGCATTTTTGTGTACCTTTACTGGAGTCCTGAGTCGTTGGTGGTTTCTTTCTTTTAGATAGCATTTCTTTTAGGTTTTGTGCTCTTGTGTAGGCAAATAATGGTTTGTCTTTAAATAAGCCTTTGAAGTCTGTTTCTAATTGGAGTAAATTCCAATGTTTATGTATGATCTTTTTAATCCTCCCGGATACAGTGGAGTATTTAGATACGAAAACTGTGCGTGTGCTGGTTTGTTTAGGAGATTTCTTAAGTAACTCATCGCGTGGTCGCGTCTTGACTTTGTTAAGTTGCTCTGTCAATATATTTTCAGGATATCCTCTGTCTGTGTAATTCTTTATCTGTTGTTGCCATGTGGATTCACACGCTGCGTTGGTTGAGGTAATCCGCTTCGTTCTCAGAAATTGAGAAACTGGTAAGTTCCAAATCAAAGAAGGAGGATGAAAGCTGCTAAATAGTAAGGCATTGTTTTTATCAGTTGGTTTTTTGTAAACACTGGTGTGTATTTTGTCTTGTTCAATTTCAATCCAAACATCTAAAAATGAAATTGACTTGCGGCTGGTGGTGTAGGTGAATTGTAATCTAGAGTCTACGAGGTTCAATGTCCGTATGTTGTTAATTAGTACTGGTTCTGACTGGTTCCAAATGAGGAAGATGTCATCAATAAAACGTTTGAAAAATATGAGCCCCTTTTTCCATGTGGGGTCCTTCAGAATATAGTCATTTTCGAATTTTGCCATATACATGTTCGCGTATACTGGTGCTCCAGGAAAACCCATGGATGTACCGTTCAGTTGTATGTAGAACTTTTCCTCCCAACTGAAATAACTATTTTGCAGGCAGAACTCAAGTAGTTGTAAGATGAAATATTTGGGTATTTCTGTATTTTCCTGTTGCAATAAGGCCCATTCGACTGCTTCAATTCCATTTGCGTGTGGTATCGCCTTGATGAAATACTGCAGGGCATGATAGATCCCTGCTACATTTGAATGGTGTGCAGCGGTGGCTGCATTCCTTTCCGTCTCCATCCGCACCATGTCCTCCATGAGCCTCCGCATGTGTGCCAGCTCACAGCTGGCATCGCTGGAGCCACTCTGAGCGGACAGGTGTTCTTCCCTCTGCGTCATGACTCCAGCGATGTCAGTCAGGGCTCGTTGGAGACCATGGGGCGGGCCTAGACACCCAAGGATGGCATACAGTTTGGTAGCCATGAGGTCGAACCCCACTCACACCTGCCCAGCCGTCTCCCTCTGGCCCTCCAGCACACAGCGTTGGAAGGCCGTGTGTTGTTCCTGGGGGTCTTGGGAGAGTGCCGGGGCTGTGGGTGCCTCCTGCTGGGTGGTTTGGGTGGTGGGTGGGGTCTCCTCGATGTAGCTGGGCTGGAGGTGAGTGGAGGATGAGGTCAATGATGTCTTGGATTGTTTGGGTGTCGATGCTGGTGTTGTCCTCTTCGTCATCAGTGAAGAGTGGCTGGGACAGCTCTACAGGAGGTGTTGATGATGCCCCTTACAATGTGTCCACATGTATGTAGCCGCATGGTACATGTTGACATTCGGACAGCATGGCATTGCACATTGTGTCAGTCTGTAGATCTGGGCAAGGACCCAGAGTCATTGTGGGTGTGCACTGTGCTCTGCTTAACTGTGCATGTGTGCCATTGTGCCCATCCCCACCCATCCCCCTAGTACCTGGTGGTCACTCACCCTGTTGCGGTTGTGTTATGTCCTGTCGAGCAGTGACCGGTCCCCCGACTCCGGCCACAGTCTCCACACTGATGACTGTCGACACCAGCTCCTTCATGTCATCCAGCTCCAGCTGTGGCGCTGGGCCCGCACCTCCAGTCTGCGTTGCTGCCTTCTGGTTGGTGGGGAGTTTCTCCTTGGTCTTCCGCTTGATGTCATTCCATCGCCTCTTGACCTCGTCCATTGTCCTCTTATGCTCTCCGACGGCATTCACCTTGTCCACGATGTCCCGCCATATTCCAGTTTTGGTGCCCAATGACACGTTGGAGGTGACGAAGAGTTGTTGATGATGTTCCATCACCTCCGTGACTATGATCCTGTTCGCCTGCGGGATGGTCATCTGGGGTGCTTGTGGGGTTGCGCTCATCCTCTGCACCTGCTCCGGCAGCCTCCATGGTGCTTGGGTGTTGGTCAGTTTGTGTGTGTTTTTTTTTTCTACTTTTATGGTGATTTTTCCCGCCTGCCAGGTGTGTGTTGCAGGCCTGGCGCTGCTTATCGCTGATTTCCTCATCGCGCTTTGGCCCATCGCGTGTTTTTTGGTGTTGTGGTTTGTGGTTTTTATCTCCATCGAGGTGGTTGTATCGCGGACATTATCCGCGGTTTCGGCCGACTATCCCATGCTACCGCCTTGTTGTGAAATCCATGTTGTCACAGGGTTATTTTCCCGCGACAGGCTGCGATGCTGAAAGTTGCATTCCGCTACTCTTGTGGTAGTTATCGCACATTCTTGTGAATATACCCCTAGATCATGAGCCCATCCTTAACTCAAGTAAAGCTGCAAAGAGAACCCTCTGCTCAAGATGCGCTTCCCTCTCACCAGCCCTCCATGAAAGAAGACATATTATCAGTGAAAGATCCTTCCATATATTAACAGCAAAATGTTGAAATATCTCATGGAAAGGACAAGAAACTTTCAGATAATCAGGAATTCAGGGTCATAGCAAAGACTTGGCTCTTTCAAACATGCTCCTCCCACAATCCACAGAAAGAAACACTTATCACCCCTAGATGAAATGGCAACACGATTATATCCACCTGAATATGTAAACAATCACCGAAGGATGGGAGGCACAATCACATATGTAGCTGTCTGTCACTTGCCCCCCCACACATAGACGCAGATATACGTTTGAAGCATCACCTTATGTGCACCCGCTGCCATACATGCACAACACTGACACACTTCAAACACAGGCCATAATGCAGTCACACAGCCCTACTAGCACCTTGTAACTGTATGCGACTTGTCACTCACACCTTACACTTTACTATATTCCAAAATAAAGCTACAAAAACACCAAAAGAGTGCAATTGTAGTCTTTACACATGACATCATAATATCCCACAGAGGCACATCACACACAAACGCCTTACCACCCAAGTACGCCCAGGGAGTAGTGTGCTACCTTTCTGCAAACGCTCTTCAGCACAACACACTATTTGAATGTACCGCACAGCAGTCAAATGAAAGACTAGGTGTGGAAGGAAGAGCTCAAATGCAGGACAGGTAAGAGTGATCCAGAGGGTACCTGGCAGAGAAGAATACTGGTAGAGTAGGCTTAATATATATATATATATATATATATTTTACGGTTTTATATAATGAGGGAACTTGGCCAAAGGGCACTGGAATGCTTTACATGAGCACCATTTACATTAGTCAGGGTCAAATTCCTCTTTTTAAAAAACAAATTGAGACACTTGGTGATGTTGGTGATTTGCCAAGAATTCCATGATGTTGAGCCAATGGCAGGTATTCAAACCTGCTTCCTCATTTCAAAAGTCTGCATCTCTGGCCGCAACCTCACAACTTCTCCCGATGGATTGTATTTGCAAGTTTCCCACTGAGTGAGCAGCTCATCCAGTCTAGGTTTTTCTTTGTTTCTTGGATCTGTAGTCCTGTTGATGCCAGTATAATTAACCCCACGAGTCCCAAAATGCAAAAAAAAAAGCTGCTCGTGCATTGACATGGATTCTCCAATGAGATCGCAGGCAGAATCATGCACGCAACACAGTATCTCAGGCGATGCACACTGGCAATGCCTCTGTGCTGCCTGGTACACAAATCCCTATCAGGCAAAGGCCCGGCGTGTCTCCATACTACTATCTCCCTACAAGAAATCTAAAATCAAAAGACCAGCTTTGTTCCTGCCGCATTCACACAGTCAAATACAGCTGCCGATCCTTCTTCTATCTTGGCCCACACCATTGGAATAAACTACCTCTGCATGTCTGTGCCTGTCTCGACTTTGCCAGTTAAAAAAAAAACTTCTTAAAACTTGGCTTCTCTAATTTCTCCGATCCTCCAGTTCCTCCCTTACCTGTTCAGTGCCTCAGTGCTGAAATACCGCTTCAGGGGTGATTTGTTTTTTTAAGTGTGGACTTGAGTTCATCCCTAGCACTAAGTGGTAATGTGCGAACCTTATGTACAAAGGGTTGAGCATTAGGTTTTAACTTTATCTGATGTTGGAAACCTTTGACAGTGCCAAGTTTGTCAGAAAATAAATTAGGAAATAGATCTAGAATCTTTTTAATATCATGTGAATGATCTGTGACATCAATACAATCTAATGGGTTCAGTTCATTTTCTGTCCATCGGGCTGGAGAATAACCTTGGGGAGGATCGCCACGCATGATGGGATTATCACCACCAGGAACAAGGTACAGACCCATTCTAGCAAGATCCTGCCAACCAACTATATTGCGTCCCCTAACTGCGACATAAACTTTAGTGTATATTGATCTCCAACCTTGAGATAAAATATCCTAACATATCTATGTCAAATTCCCCAAACGCTTTTGGATTGAGGTCTGTTTTGGTCAAGGTAATGGAATTCTGCCACTTCTCAAAAAACATTACGTCTGATAAGATAGTTATTGGAGAACCAGAATCTGCCATGATTGGAATTTCAATTTTACCAAATAGTGCAACACCTATGGGACCTTTGACATAATGAGGATTGAAAATTGAATTGCATTCAATTGAAACGATCATATCATGAAATTGTTTTGTACAATCCTCAAGAGATTCTGCAACTTCTATGCTATTGACTCTGGTAGGTCTCTTGACAGATTTGCAAACACTTTGAAAATGCCACATTTTTTGTCATAAAACGCATCTTTTGCCTGACGCAGGACACATGGGATGATTGCCTAGATGTGATCGAGAACCACATCTGAAACATATTGTTTTAACCTTTTTAAAAGGCTGCTTATAAGTTCTGTGAACATTAACGGCATTGACAGAATTCGCAGGGTCATTTGAAAACGACTTGAAGGAGTTAATAGATTGATCTTGTTGAAGAACTTTTGAAGTGACAATGGACCTTTCAATACTCTTGGCAATATCAATTGTATCTTGTAATGACGGCTTTCTACAGCTGAGAAGGCGTTCTTGTATTTTTCTTGAAAAACAAGCAAAAACGAACTGATCACGAATGTAAATTTCTGGATCTGCCTCAAACTCGCAAGTAGATGCAAGAACACGTAATGCAGCAATGTATTCATCCACTGTTTCATCCTCACGCTGTTTCCTCCTGTGAAAATTATGTCTTTCAAGCATAATGTTTGGTTCTTGGTCATAATGCCTTGCCAAGCGAGCTAATGCTTCTTTATAAGAATTCCAATGTTGCGCATCCCCAGCTTCACCAGGTGGTGTGGGGAATTTTGGTAAATTCTCAAATACGTGTTGCGCCGCCAGACCCAGACAACCATAAAGAATGGCAATTTTGCGAACATGAGAAAATTTAACAGCGTCTATAGCGACAATATGATTTTCAAAGGCTTTAACCCACTGACGCCATGGAATTTCAGGTTTTCCAGGTTGTTGTAAAAAAGGAGGAGGTTGCGCAAATTGCTGAGCAGACGCCATGACAGAAAATGGATTATCAATAAATAATATTTAAATTATGAATAAGTCAAACATTTAAATAATAAAATGACTTATTTTGCTATGTTAAATAACACAATTTTAAATTCAAAATAAGCAACTAATGTAAACAAGTTACTAATATATCTATTTTACATTAATATAATGCATTGAGGTTAAAGCAGTCCCTTGAAAAATTAACAAAATAGCACTGAACTGAATTTACAAGTGCATATGAAAGGTGTGCCTGTCACCGTGAGAAGTGCAGGCTGAATTGCGCTTAAAAGAGTGTGCCTGTCACTGTGTGGTGAAGGTGAAGGTTGGCTCCTAACTTGGATCAGAAGAACAGCGTTGAATTACCTTTGGACTAAGGTAATTTAAAGTGCCTCAGAGCGTGACTGCTTCCGTGTATAAATAAACAAGCGTCGATCTTCTTGATTCGAGCTTGCTGGCGTTGCTAGGATACGCCTGCGTGAAGCGTAATGGACAGGGAGCGTCCGGGCTTGCTTTCCCTCGTTGCTAGGGAACACCGCGTAGTAACCGCGATGTCTCCAATCACGACGAAATCGCCCAGAATGCCCTCAGCCTCAAATGCGGAAGACAGGAAGCAGCTCTTACGGGATGAACCTTCAAGCTGGCAGCAAGAGCGTGTGAAAGGAGCGAGGCGGAGTCTCAAGAAATAGCGTTGCCTCCAAATTTCTTGAATAACGCTGGTGGGTGCCGGGTGCGTGAATCCGTCCTTCCTCCTGTCGCCAATGTAATAAATGCGGTAAGCAGGCAATCTTTTTGAAGAATTTAATGAAAGATTCAAGGCACCCACAGCCAGGCGCTCCCGCTGCGTACCAGGATCTCCACCAACTCATTAACGTTGGTAGAATCCTGGCACGCATCGTTCGCAGCCAGACCGTAGAACTACAATCAAATACATACGAGCTCTCGCGCCTTCAGCGCGAGAGCATGTAAACATATGCAGCACACCACCTTCCTACACATAAACAATCCTCCCCTGCACTCAGACACCCTTGCACTCTGGTGCAAAGGTGCCTGTTTTGGCGCTAAGTTGTTAAACTTAGTGCCATCGCAGGGGATTAAACACGGATCAGTTGACTGGGGGTGAGTGATTGCATTGTTCAACACTCCGTCCATCATCCCCTTTGGTTTTGCCCCACTTATTTATAAAGGACAGATGCGGGGAAATTGACTAGCCGACAAGAAAATCAGGAAGTTACCTGACAGAATTATGCCTTACAAAGGTACTTAATGCAACACAGAAAAGAGGCCAACAATGTCAGGCTCAGCTTGACATCTTCATGAGCTTGTCGCATCTACTGCATTGTCACCTCTCAGAGTACAGGCCTCTCAGGAGGTGTTGCGATTTCCATATAAGGTAATTTTTGGTAAAGTGCCAGATAAGAAAGAGAGTTAGTGCAAACCTTTTCCAAAGACATGTCTTGGACTGTCAAAGATGTTCTCCATGTGACGGACAATAAATACTCCTAAAAATGCTTGACTGTTCATTAGCTTCTGAGGGCTATTGAAAAGTCCTTCAAGTTCTACCCCAGAATGCAACTGTACCTGAATATATTTTGGTGGTTGAATCTATTCCTAGCTCTCTTAACTCCTGTTGCTCCACTGCCACCTCCTCAGAGCTGGATTGGAATATAAAATAGGCCCTGGAAGGCACCAAATGAAAAGTGACCCACATTAGCAAATCAGGGCAGTTATGAATGTGTACAGACATGCTGTGTAAGTGTTTTGCAAGGTATGCAAGCATGCATCCATTTGATTGCTGCAAGCAGTGTTTGTCTAAAAACTGGCCCACCAAACCGTAAAACAGGCCCATAAACCGATAAAAAAGCAGCCCAATCACAGATCAGTGAGACCAGCCTTTCAGGAACTGCCAGATTGCGCTGTAGGCCAGTCCAGCCCTGCACCTCTTACATAGACAGCAGTGCAGACTGTTATTCTGCTCATGTTCCCCTTGATGCCATGTAGGAAGCTGCAGTTGGTAATTGTATAATGAGTATCATCAATGGCCTTTTCTTTGTACACCGACCACTGGGGCTCTTGGTTTTTGCACATTCATACACACTAATGTGCTGAGGGTACCCAGGTTCTGCTAAAAATTTTATTAGTAGATAACATCATGCACCTCAAATAGTGCCTATTTTATAGAGAGAGAAATGAAAGCCACTGCATTCTCTGTAAGTGAATCTAAAAATACAGAACTTCTTCTCCCTACTTCCCACTCCCACTAATGCCTGGGAAGGTGCACGCATAAGTCTCTAGGTGACAGGGCAGTAGTTTGTTTACTCACTGTCACATGGCAAGACCCTCACTAACCTACTAATATGGTGACGCTTTCCACTGCCCATTACATAGGTGGCAGTTGATGGCAGAGTAGAAAGAAATCAATCTGCTAGCCTAGGAAAATATAGCTTCAGTCCTGCCCACTGAGCCTATAAAGAGCTAACAGTGGCTTTGTTTTGTTGATATAAAAGGCCAATGTCTTCTATCACACTTTACATTAAACCTTAAGTGCAGCTAACTCCGGCCAATTCCAGCTCTATCTCCGTTGAAAATCAAAATGCATTCTGAAATCAAGCAATCACCACATAGTAGTAGGGGGTTTAATGCATTGATGTATGACAAAGACAATGTTCAACTAAACAGTCACAACAAACCAACAATACACAGAGAAGCGTGTAGCACCGCTGATCTCAGGTTTCCACTAAAATTACAATATGTATCCAAATTGTAATGTTCATACACTGTCTAGACCCCCATAAAGTAAGACCATCTGCAAGACAGCTTACCAAACCTGCCGGCTGGGGAGTGGAATTTAAAAAACGTTGCACACGCTGCCTTGGCTGCCGCAGTGCAGACCCACAGTCCGAACCAAATCCAGCCCAATCAGTGGCGCACCCACCGGCACTACTGACTGAATGGCAGGAATGGAATTATTATCGGCTATGCACTGAAACTGGGGTAGAATGGTGAACAAAAGAATGATGGATTTAACCCAGATCTCTTGACTGGGGGTGAATGTTTTGATTTGTTCTGCATTCCATCCATCAACTGTGTGTCTTTTTCTTTCTCGCCCTAAGTGCGCCAGATATGCCCAGACGTCGGGCCTGGGCTCACTGTGCCACTGGAATCAAACTATCCTGGCTGAAGAGGGGTGAAACCCCAAAACCAGTTCTAGGATGCTTATTTCCAGTCCAGGGAGGACCTGTCTTTGCAGTTCGGGCTGGACTCTTCCCATGAGGCACAGGGTCAAGACTGATTTGTATATGGCCAGGTCTAAACTGGGGTAGCACGGTGAGCAAAAGAATGATGGATTTAACCCAGATCTCTTGACTGGGGGTAAATGTTTTGATTTGTTCTGCATTCCGTCCATCAATTGTGTATCTTTTTCTTTCTCGGCTGCCGCAGCGCAGACCCACAGTCAGAACCAAATCCAGCCCAATCAGTGGCGCACCCATCAGCACTACTGACTGAACGGCAAGCATGGAATTATTTTCAGCTAAGCAGTGAAGCACTTTTCATCGGGGAGAGTGGAGACAGAATGTATAATTACACACGTTGTGCACTGCAGTCGTTAACGGAAATTGCCACTCAGGTCTAGACCCAGCCCTGTTAAATGAGTGCTGGTGCTTAGCACCTGCAAGCACCGGCACAAATTAAGCACTGGGTTGTGTGCATGTTCAAATGGTTGTATTTGTACAGCTAAGTTGCTGTCCTGCTACCCAAGCACTCATGGACCTCAGCAGTCACAGGAAAAAGTCAGGCTGCTGAACGGTTTCTAATTTCCGATAATATGCTGCCTTTTGAGATAAATATTTTTTGGAAGAGCTTACTCCGCGTCTTGCATTTGTAGCACACAATACAGGCAACACACAGGGGCCAATTAGCAAAGGTAAATTACAAAAAAAAATGAATTAATTTTAACATTAATTCCTATAGGGTTTAAAACTCCCTGCCTCTTATTTTCTAAGGGAGAGTGTTGCAATACCAGCGGCTGGCCATGTATGGTGCTAGACTTACTCCAGTCTTTTTTGAGGTTGACGAGGGCCACCAACTTCCCCAACAATAACAGTTTTACATAACCCGTAACAAAAAAAGCACTGGCAAAGACAACATGTTGATAGCCAAACTTTGACCTTTTCTAGCTTTTTTTTGGAGGGGAAAGAGGTCGATGTCGGCAGGGAACAGCGGCAGATGGGTGTCTGAGGCACTTCTCAGCATAAAGCTCTGCCCTATCGAGCCATGCCACACTTCTCATATGGCGAATGTTATTTTCAGGTTGGCAGGTCTGCAACTCCTGGCTCCACAACCTTAAGGCAAGGACAGGTCTTAGGGGCGTATTAACAAGGGCTTTATCTGCGCTTTTTTGGCTTTAAAAGCCAAAGAAGCGGAGATAAAAATATCGCCCTATCAACAACAGGGTGCTAACATGCAAAATCGCATGTTAGCACCCTTTTCACAACGCTTCCCTTTGCATCTCTAATGAGGTGCAAAGTGGGCGTTCCAGAGCAAAATAATAGGAGAAATGTCGCTAAGCGACATTTCTCCTATTATCAAGCTTCACGCTAACCCTGTTAGAGACAAAGAAAGCAGCGCTAACCACGGTTAACGCTGCTTTTTTACGTCTGCTAATTTTCAGGCTTAGCCATGTAATCCAATGAGAGGTGGATTACATGGCTAAATCCACCATGAGCTATCAACAAGGATATCCCTATCCTTGTAGTTTTATCGCTGCATTACCAGCGATAACCTCCCAAAATGCCACTATCGCTGGATTTTTTATCACCTAGGCGGTTAGCGTTGTTAATAACGTGATAACCAGGCATTATTATCCAGCGATAGCGGGCGTTAAAAAAGTTAACGCTAAGCGCCCTTAGCGTTAATTTTCCCTGTTTCTTGTTAATCTGCCCTTCAATCTTTCAAGAACAGAATTATGATAACACATATCCAATAACTCTAAGCACAAGATGTTTGCATGGAACCACGAAAAAACGCTTTCAAAACCATTCCTACAAAAACAAGGAAACTGATTTGTACTATGCATCTATTCTAAGGGTCTGCAAACACACATTTCTCTTCAATACATTTTTGTATGAACAGAAGAAAGTCATTTCACTGTGCAAACAGACATACCATCCAGGCCGTTCTTTAAAGCATACAGCTGAAGCCGTGTTTTCCCCTTGTGGGTTCGACTTCAGTGAGCCCACAGGAGGAGTCCAATATCTTTAGTGTTGATTCACCAGTGGGATACAAACCTCTGCTGGACTGCGCAGCAGCACACCTCTCTAGTACCACTCTTAGCACAAGAACGGTACCGACCGTCTGCCTTGCAATGGGTAGACTGTAAAGGGGGGGCCGCTCGGCCCTCCCGCCCACATGGCGGTGCGGCGCCCCCCCCTCCCCCGGCCTCTCGGTGGTGGGGGTGCGTCGCGGGTCGATGACGTGCGTGGCGCGCCCCCGCCACCGATAGGCTGATGCCTCCCCCGTGATCCGGAAGCAGCTGTACAGCTTCCGGGGCAGGGGGGAGGGTCGGCCGGGGGGCGGGCCGGCTGGGCCGGCGACCCCCTGGTGGTACAGCACCTTAAAAGGCCCAGGGAGCGAGCTGGGCGCCCTCTTGCCCCTGGCTCGCTCCCCGCATTCCTCGTGTGCCCCACGCTCGGGGTGTGTAACTTTGTCGTCATCGTCGGCGTCGTCGTCCTCCTCGTGTCGTCGTTGCGGTGGTGGAGCAGCTGGCATAACAATTCGTGCGGCAGGGCGCGGTGCACCCGGGATCCGGAGGTGAGGTGTCTGGGGCTGGGGGAGCGCGTGGTGGTTGCCGGTGTTTAGTGTGGGGGAAGCGTTGTATTTGCCGTCCTTTCCCCGTGCTGGGTGCTGGTGGTTGCTCGCGTTCTGGCGGCGCCGGAGTCGGGCGCCTCCCTTCTGTCCCCGGTAGCGCGTGGTGTGTGGAGCGCGCAGTGTGAGCCAGGGACGCCTCCCTTCGCCTCCCTTCGGTCCCCGGTAGCGCATAGTGTGTGTAGCGCGTAGTGTGAGCCAGGGACGTTCGCTTCTGTGCGGGAGGGCCGCGGCGAGGGGCTCTTTCATCAGGCTGTTAAGGTTACGTGGGGCACTTTCATCAGGCTGTTAAGGTTACGTTACCTTCTTCGGGTAAAACCCGATTGTTGATTGAGCAGGCATCGCGGGCGCAGTAAGTTTATGCGTGAACTACTGTTTATGCGTGAACTACTGTTCCTCTGTGTGTTTACTGTGGAGGGGTAGCGGGTGCCGGTCAAACAGCGAGACAGGCAGCAGGGAGATCGACGGCCCACCTGCATCAGGGTCATTCTTTTTCAAGTGTTGGGCCCGATAATTGTTTGTTTGGTTTTCCCTGGGGGGGGGGCGAAGCAGGACCCAGCAGGGCAGCCACTGGAGGGGAGAATAATAAGAAAGTGCTTGTGTTAAACTGTTTAAAGCCGGTTTTGAAGCTAATTTTTTGAGACTGGGCTAATTTTGAGACTGGATAAGGGTTTCTGGTTGCTGAAAGTTTTTTCCAGGCACTGGGATTGATTCCAAAAAGTCTTTTGCAAGTTATTAATATTTGTTTTCTCGTAGGAAGCTTGACTGTGGTGCTTTTTCCAGTGGCAGACAACAGATCACGGGTGCAGAGCACAGCAACGGGCTGAGGACACACGGGTCATCGGTGGTAAGGGGAGTGAGGCGGGCCTGCACTTCATTGCTTCTGGGGGGCCGCAGGGCTTGAGACCTTCCTACAAGGGGTTGGCGCTCGCCCACACGCTAAGACTAGCTGGTGTGTTTTGCGGTCACAGTTGCATGGTGCTTACGGCCATCTTCACATCCCCCATCTGAAAAGAAGGTACAATTGCCTGTGTTGGCTAGGATTCGTTTGCATTGAGTATTGTGTGAGAATGGTGGGGGCACGAGTTAATAAGAGTGCCCGCATGGAGCAAATGATGCAGACTATGATGCGCAGGATGACCGCAATTGATAGGCGCTTGGGTAAGGTGGATGAGTTAGGTAGGAGTGTGGCAGAAATTAACCAGAGGTTGGATGGGCCTCCTGGACCACAAGGCAGGCCAAGAAGGATAATCAACCCACCACAGCCTAGAGGCGATTTTGTCACCCCTCCTAAGAGGGGCAAGTCCAAGAAAACGGCAAGCACAGCGCCCAGGAAGACAGCTGAGGGGGAGGGAATGTCAGTAGTAGTGCCTATGGATACTCCCTCTAGACCCCCAATGGCACCGGCGGAGCCAGCTCCTGCTACGCCAGCATTGCTGGTTGCCCCACTCGGGGTCATTACCCCCGTCACCCCCGTGATCATTGCCCCCGTCGGGGTCCCAGCCCCCCCAAATAACTCTGTCCCGGTGGAATTGGCATCCCAGATAGCCGCCGTTTTATCCTGGTTACAGTTAGGGGGGGAATTGCCGTCTCCTCAAGATCATTCAGCGGAAGCCTTGAAACTGGTTGAGATGATTCAGTTGGCCAGGGCGGGTGAAGGGGCACCATTGGCACCAATTACTCCCCAAACAGGTTCCGCCAGCGAGCAGACGGCAAAGAAGGATGGTGCTACGTCACAAGGCATTGACAGTGGTAAGGAGGTGGCTTTGCCATTACTTAGGGATGGTGCTATGCCCTCAAGGAAGGAGAATTTGGCGCAGCATGTGTCTCAGGCTGTGAAAGAGATGATCTGGGCGTGCAAATATATCAACATGTTCTCCTTGCTGATTGATAATAGGGAACTTGAATATGCCAAGTCACAAAAGGAATGGATGTTGCCCAGTGAATGGAGAATAGAGTTGGTTAAGTTCAGAGTTGAGGAGACATTTATTAACTGGATGAGGGCCTTTACCGTGTTCAGTGCCATTACAGCTGAAAGGTCACCCAATTTACAAGCAGAAATGGCCTGCTATCAGAGCAGGATTGCCATGTGGAGCGAGACACAAGTGGGGAACGGGTGGAAGGAATATGACATTTCATTCAGGAAAGCTAAAGAATTCAATCCCTCTTTAACATGGGATATGGTGGATTCCCTGTCATGGTACAACCAGATAACTGGGGGGGCAGCAGCGATGGGGGCAACTGGTGCACAAAAAATATACCCGGCCAAGCCCCAACAGCTCTTTCGGCATGCGCAAGGAAGTGAGGTACCAGGAAAGGGTAAGGGTTGGGGGGATAAAAAGGGCGTATGTTGGGATTTCAACAAACGGTCCTGCACTAGGGTAGCGGGCACATGTAAGTTCAAACACGCCTGTTCCTTGTGTGGGCACCCCTCACACCCTGAGACCTCCTGCAGATTTAAGGGTGGCAACCAGGGGAAGAAGGAAACCTGAATAGACAAGAGGAGGGTTTAATATCGCACACTCCCATCGATGTCATGGCAATGATTCCCTGGCTGAACAGATACCCAGATCACGCAGCGGCTAAATTACTTCAGGAGGGATTTTCTTGGGGTTTCAGGATACCGGCAGGAGGGTACACAGGTAAGACTGAGTGCAAGAACCAACTGTCTGTAAAGCATAACCCAGGGGTAGTGGCTGCAAAAATCGAAAAAGAATTACGCCTGGGTAGGATAGCAGGACCCTATGATGAGGTGCCAGTGCCCAACTTTGTTTGTTCCCCACTTGGTGTTGTCCCCAAAAAAGAGAAAGGCGAATATAGACTCATTCATAATCTCTCAGCCCCAAGGGGGGCATCCTTGAATGATGCTTTAGATGAGAATGTCTGCAGTGTAAAATATGCCTCTTTTGACCAAGCGGTGGAGTTGCTTAGGGGCCTGGGTTCAGGGGCATAGATGGCCAAGTCTGACATAGAGTCTGCATTTCGTCTTCTCCCTGTACATCAGGGGGATCACCACCTTTTGGGGTTCAAGTTTGATGGGAAGTATTACATGGACAAATGCATGCCTATGGGTTGTTCAATCTCTTGTGCCTATTTCGAGACGTTCAGTTCCTTCTTGGAATGGGTAATGAGGCAGGCAACCGGGCATCAACAGGTCATGCACTACCTGGATAACTTTCTCTTCCTTGGTGCGGCTGGGTCTCAGGAGTGTGCGCGGGTATTGCAGGAATTTTGCGTGCTCATGCGGGCTCTTGGGGTCCCGCTGGCGCCGGGGAAGACCGTGGGGCCAGCTACTTGCTTAGAATTTCTGGGCATTGAAATAGACTCTGTGGAGGGTTGTTTCAGGCTCCCAAACGAGAAGGTGTCAAAATTCAAGGCGGCACTACGCGCGTGCCTGGCCAAAGAGAAGGTCTCTTTACAACAGCGCCAGGAAACAGTGGGCCAGTTGAATTTCGCGTTGAGGGTGATACCAATGGCTCGCCCCTTTTCTCGCTCAATTGCGCAGGCAATGAAAGGTCTGCGAGAAAAACACCACCGCACTAGACTGTCGCTTGAGGTACGCCAGGACATGCAGATATGGATGGCATTCCTGGAAGGCTTCAATGGCAGGGTTATGTGGTCCGGCCCCCCCACTACTTCAGCAGAGTTAGGTTTATGGACTGACGCTGCTGGGAGTGTTGGGTTTGGTGCCATCCTTGGAAACAAGTGGGTCACCCACAGGTGGCCGGTCGAATGGGTGTACAGTGAGTTGAAAACCAACTTTGGCTTTCTGGAGCTGTTCCCCATATGGGTTGCATTAATGGTCTGGCCAGAACATCTCCTTAACAAATCAGTGATATTCTGGTCAGACAACATGACGGTGGTGGAGTGTATCAATCAGCAAGCAGCACGCTGTAGGTTCATACTCCGCCTCTTGAAGGAGATTTTGTTGAGATGCTTGAAATTGAATGTTATATTCAGGGCAAAACATGTACCAGGTGTCCTTAATAATGCAGCTGATGCACTCTCTCGCCAAAAAATGCAGGTATTCAGGGAACATCTTCCATCAGCAGAGCCTACACCGACACACTTCCCGTCAGCACTCTGGCAGATTGGTGCCCTAAATTACAGGACCTCGTGGCTGCTAGCTTAGCCCCCAAGACAAGGACAGCGTATGAAGGGGCGTTTGGTTCATATTGCACTTTCTTGGGGCGAGACTGGGAATCCAAATGAGCTCTAGAGAATAGTTTTACAGATTATCTGGATAAATTGCATCAGGAGGGTCGCTCAGTGGCAACAGCTAACAGGCATAGGGCAGCTGTCTCCTTCTACGCACAGGCAAAGGGAGAAAAAGACCCAACTAACAGCTTTGTGGTGCAGAAGGGTTTGAGGGGTTGGCGCCGCTTACAGGGCAGCACGGCTGACACTAGGAAACCAATAGGCTTGGGGAGGCTGACGGCATTATTGCCTGCATTGCATGACGACTGTAGTTCAGACTGGGAGATACAATTGTTTAAAGCCGCTTTCACATTAGCCTTTTATGGAGCTTTGAGACTGAGCGAGTTGGTTGCAGCCTCCAAGGCAGATAGGCAGGGGGGTATCCAATTCCTGAACACAACAATACAGGGAGACACATTGTGGGTGACAATTTTGAGATCAAAAACTGATCAGGAGGCGCGAGGGGAGACTGTGGTACTGCACAGGGCGAGGGCCAATCCTTGCTGCCCGGTACACCATGTGGAGACTTTCATCAGGTAGCGAGGTGGATTGTTGGGTGGGTCGCTCTTATTACACGCTGACGACACCCCTTTAACCAAATACCAGTTCAGAAGAGTCATGGAGTTGACTATTACCAGGGTTGGTCTTGGCCCGAAGGAATTTGGCACACACTCCTTTAGGATAGGCGCAGCCACTGAGGCAATCACAAGGGGTCTGCATGTGAACAGTGTTAAAAGAATTGGGAGATGGTCACCCAATTCCAATTGCTACAAACGGTATGTGCGGGTACACATGTTGTAAAATACCTAGAGTTTTGCTGACATTGGGTTGTTTTTTCTGGTTTTTGCAGTTTCTTCGCTCTGTGACGCAGGCGGAGAAATCGTTTCGGGTCATCAAGATTCAGCGGCGACTCATTGCGGCGTGAACAGTCAGGAACACAGGACGCGGTCAGGCAGGGTTTGGATTGTTGGTCACTCATATGTTAATCGTGCTAAACATATTTTTTTTACAGGCAAGGGTAGAAGGGAGCTAGAGCACAAAGGTTTGTCCATCTCCTTCTTTGGGAGGGGGGGTCTCTGCCTCAGTCAGTTTCGGGGATTCTTTGCAGAGTTGGTCGCCCAACATGCAGCACCACCGGCGGTGGTGATTCTTCATCTGGGAGGGAATGACCTGGCTAGACTGGGTAGGAGGGTCCTCCTGGAAGAGATCATCTCAGCAGCGGGTTGGGTAAGGAGGGTGTGCCCTGACTGCACTGTAGTCTGGTCCCAGCTGATACCGCGGCTACAGTGGCGTGGGGGTGATTGCGTCAGGGCATTGAATCACTCGGTAAAGAGGATCAATACCAAGTTAGAAAAACTTTTCCGAACCACGCACTTAAAGACCATCCCACATGGGACTATTTGAGGGGATGAATTGTACTTACAGGATGGGGTCCATTTGACTGAGGCAGGGAATACAATATGGTGTGATAATATCCTAGCTTGGTTGAAGGGCTTTGTGAGGTAGGGATGACCTTCAGGCGGGAGTTGTGGGGGGGCCAGATCGTCGGGAAACAATGCTGGCCTGTGGCGGTAAGGTCATGATCGGTGAGCAGCAATTTAAGTTTCTAGGGGGGGCGTCACCATCCATGGAGGGGGCGGCCTAGGGGGAGGGGCCACAACCCAGAGTTAATGCTTTTAATAACTTGAGTAACAAAGAACGTATGGCCTTGACAAAATTAAAAAATCGCACAGAAATAATAATCAAACCCGCTGACAAAGGGGGTGCCACAGTCATCCAAAGTTCAATGGCATACAAGACTGCATGCCTCACCCTATTGGCTGACACCAAATTCTACAAAAAAATCAACAGAGATCCCACAAAGAAACTCAAGACAACTATATCGGTTCTGACATCAGAGGCACTTGGGAAGGGATGGATCACTAAAAAAGAACACACGTTTTTGAATCAAGAGGAACCTAGGATTCCGCTATTCTACACAATCCCCAAGATCCACAAGGGGAAGTTACCTCCTCCAGGGAGACCCATAGTATCGGGAATTGGCTCGGTTCTGGAACCACTCTCCCAATATACAGACTGGTTTTTGCGTCCTCTGGTAAAACAGATAACATCGTATGTACAGGATACAAAACATCTCCTGAATCTTCTGACTAACATTGAGTATGACCCAATGAACTGCTTTCTAGTTAGTCTAGATGTGGAAGCACTGTATACGAGTATACCCCAGACCGAAAGCTTTGGAGTCATTGAACAACTCCTAGAAAATGAGGAATGGCAATGGACTGCACCCAAGGAATGGATCATTACGTTAATGAAACTGGCACTAACGGAAAATTTCTTCAAGTTTGAATCCCAGTTGTACTGGCAAATCCATGGAACTTCTATGGGGAGCACCTTCGCTCCTAGTATAGCATGCCTATACATGAGCCATTTTGAGAACCAACATATTTGGAATGCTAACCCATACACTAATAACATCTGCAAGTGGTATCGCTACATTGATGATATCCTTATGGTATGGCGAGGCGACACCCAGAGCCTTTCTAACTTCACCCTATGGATCAACGATCTTAATCCTCATTTACGATTCACCATCAATAAAGACAGAGAAACCATTCCTTTTTTGGACATCAATATCATTGCTAAAGATGGCACATTGAGCAGCTCGTTATATACAAAACCGACTGACAGAAACAGTCTGTTGAGATTCGACAGCGCCCATCCACGATCTCTCAGGGAAAATCTCCCGGTAGGACAATTCCTACGCATACGTAGAAATTGTTCCGAAATCCGAGATTACAAGAAAGAGGCAAAAATACTCACAGACAAGCTTAAAGAAAGAAACTATCCAACCAAAATAATTGAACATGCCAAAAAAAGAGCACGGAACACCCCTTGAGAGGCCCTGCTTGAAACTCAAGAAAGACAACAACCTCAAAACATGATCTGTGTTACCACATTCAATTCGTCTTCAAATGATGTTAAAAAGATTATAAATAAAAGGTGGCCCATCCTCACCTCCAACAAACTCTCATATGACAAACCTATGTTCTCTTTTAAAAAGAACCGTAGTCTGAGAGATACCCTGATCCATACAGACACTTATGGTAATGTGGGTGACGTCCAAACAACATTATGGAATACGCCACCAGTGACCGGACATTACCCGTGCGGGTCCTGTGTAGCCTGTGAATTCACCAGACCAAGCAAAACACTCGAACTTGGCCTTAACACCCCCTGGGAACAACGATCCCATACCAACTGTAATTCTGAAGGGGTTATCTACCTCATCAAATGTCCGTGTGATTTGACCTACATAGGCATGACCAGCCGAAAAATAAAAATTCGGATAAGCGAACATAGAAGTACCATCAGACGTATGATCACAGCTACCAGACTAACAACACATTTCGTCGACAAACATCATAAAGACACAGACATACGTTGGACAATCATTGAGAAGATCAATGGTACCAGAAATCTACAAAAAAGACTCCTAGAGAGAGAACAACGTTGGGTGTATCGGTTGAGAACACACGAAATGGGACTTAATGACTCTATACCGTGGAGTCAGCTTAATAAATAATTACCCCATGTGTCCACCACTTCACACCTTAACATTGAGTTACAAACACTCTGTCTTTATGATTACTACCAATATTGTACATCCCTACCAACCCTTCACCGAAATACCAGACTGGATATGAATAGTACCAGTACGATAACAGATGCCATCACAGATGTACCAATGTACCCACACACAACGATTTTTATTTATTTTTTATTTTTTACACGAGGTCACAACTGACCCATCCTATTCAGTCCCCGTCTCTCCACCTTGTTTTTGTTAATATACTAATGAACAACTATTTGCAGACTACCCGCATCGATGGATCTGCAATTAATACTATATTAAGATTTACTATACATCTGGGCTCTTTTGGCTATTCCCATTAAATCAGCGGTGCTCATCACTTATCGTGTTATTTCCCATACATACCGCTTTTTCCACACATGAGCGCTCATACTTGAACTCGTTTCCCATTTGACATTCCCTGGATAACACCATCACCAGCCCGTTTTGCAATAATTATCATTACCTAATCATTAAACTACAATTCCCATCACCACTATACGCCGTGACTTGTCACGTCACTTCCTGTAACCGAGGGGCGTGTTTTCAATCAGCCCAATGTTCCGGCGCGCTCTTCAAGTTATTTATGCGCGACCCTGGCTTCACTTATTTGCGAAAGCCGAGGACGAGAACCAAACAGGTAGCGGGCCGGGCGACTGATCTTAATTAAGTAAGTAAAATTACCAACGCGATGTCCCACTCTCCTTGTGTGTCAGCACTCGTTTTGTTTGGGGCCCACCGATCCGGAACGACTTGCTGGCAGATTCACTTAGTCTGCTCCACGACACACTGTTTATTCTCACGGTTCCCCCAGGACCGCCCAATCTGGTCTTCTGGTCCTGTGAGATCCAGTTAACCTCCCCGATTTGGGTAAAGTATATCTGTAGAATTAGCACGAATGAATGTGTTGTATGCATGTGTAGTCTGTATATATCTTCGTCATTTTTTCACCATTACCTACTTGTAGATAGATCTTGGAATCACAAGGAACGTACTCGTTTTTAATGTGCACTAGTATCTGGAGACACTGTGTGCACGCTATTTTCAAGAAACAGACATCACGCTGTTATCGCTAGGATGCGAATCATTTCGCCACCTTCACAGTATGTCTGTCACAAATACAACGACATGTTACAGTCATTTTGAGTGGCACGATAGGAGCACATTCCCACCTATGAGAGCATGCGCACATAGATACACGCATGTCCACGTGCGGTAACCACTATACCGCCCAAGGAGAAATGAACCAAGCGGCAACTCGACCGCTTATATATATTTTTATATGTTGTTTGTCTCTACTTTTCCTTTTCAGATGGAGCCTGGCAGTTGACATACATCCACTCTTAATCAAATCACGTGGAGCAGCTATTCTGCCCTCACCATACTGACAGGATAGGGACACCCCATTTCGAGTAATTACACTCACATAGGGGAGTTACTTTTTTGCCCTGAAGAAAGTCCTGGACCATTTTTTGGCCTCTTTTTGGACTGAAACATGTCGGCACTAGGGTCCTAGGACCATAACACTCCTAAAGACCCCTTTTTTTACTTATTTTAAACTACCCAGACAGACCCAATAATAAAGGGATACTGGGGATCTGCCTGTGGTATTTTATCTAGCTAACTCCCTCTGTCGTAAAACATATTAAAAGCACTCCCAACACTGTGGTCGAGCCCACCCGGACTTCTAGGGGTCTGGGTGACCCGATGATGAAGCATGACACCACTAGGGTGTGTGAGGGTAACTTAAAGAAATACTTAGTTTCCCCACGACCACGGTTGTATTAGGCACAACCTACCTTAGGAGTTCTCATTTCTCCCCCCATTCCTTTATCTTGTTTGATCTCCTCTTAGATCTGTTAGAGTATTTTTTTGTGCATACAGTGATAATATCCTAGCTTGGTTGAAGGGCTTTGTGAGGTAGGGATGACCTTCAGGCGGGAGTTGTGGGGGGGCCAGATCGTCGGGAAACAATGCTGGCCTGTGGCGGTAAGGTCATGATCGGTGAGCAGCAATTTAAGGTTCTAGGGGGGGCGTCACCATCCATGGAGGGGGCGGCCTAGGGGGAGGGGCCACTGGTCCCTCCTAGAACTTCAGGGGCAGGAATATCCGCTAGCTGCTAAAGATGCGGGGGAGGGAGTCACGCTTTCCTTAGGCTGGTAGCCACCCCGCACATACATCATGATGTCAGCAAATGACGCAGAGTGTAAGGGCCCTCCTTGTTGGTTAAATGGAGTTCACGATGCCGACGGGGTAGGCGGTCCCCTGTCGCGCATGCGCACCTGTAGGTAAGGGCGTGGCTAGTAGGACTTGACACCGGTTAGCGACCTTGCCGTCGGGCCAGAAATGTTAGAATGCAAAATTCAGGCAGGATGTTAGATTCGGATAGGAAACACGCTGTATTAGACTTTTGTTAAGGTTAGCCTTTGATATTTGTCTTCAATACTGTAGATCTAATGTCATGAATTTTGCGTTTCTTAACATATTGATGTAATGTTGATATTCATCCTTTATTGTTTTGTATAATAAGTACGGCCGGGGGGTCCCTGACCCCCCCGCCTTCCAAAGACAACTTGCCTATGTCAATCCTTCAAGGTGGTGTGGGATGCTGGGAGGGGAGGGGAGCCAGTCACGGACCATGTGAATGGTGCCTGCAGCTGAGATTTTAGTGCAAGATATAGACCTTTTCACCTGTGATCCTAAGGAAAATGTCCACTGGTCCTCTCCTTGTAAACTAATATGATATGTCCCTAAATCTGGTGAGCCACGAAAGGCGGATGCCTGAAAGGAGAGCAGGTCTCCTGCTGGTTTGAGATCACTTCATGGTCGGCGTTCCTATCTCTCCTTATTGGTAACTGTAAAAGGTAAAGGGCATTTGTAACACATGTCCCACCCCCTCCCTCACCCACTCATCACCTTGTAAATAAACGCAGGCACTTCTTCGTAGCGCATGCGCTCAGAGTACAGCGATGTGTGAAGGACATCCAGCAGAACGCCCCAGGGCTCCCCGTCCATCACTTCCAAACACTACGAAGGAATACGTGAGCCGCGACCATGTACCTTTCCTCTCTAAACTATGTATACGGCGATCACCTGTCAGCCACTTACACGAAAACTCCCTGAATGTAGGTTCATGACCGTCATCCGTATCTGCTTATTGTTTTAAAGAGAAGTCATTTGTCTGTGGCATTAGCACTTTTGGGTCATATAACATCCAGCCACAACGCAGAACATATTTTGGGAGTGGGGTTAGAGTGGGCGGTACTGCAGTGTCTAAAGTAAGTAGGTTGGAGCTTGTAGGAAGCACAGCCATTCCTTGCACACCATACAGAATTCCAAAGTGGTGACTGGCTTGGAGGCTGCACGTGCGGTTGTTCAACCCGTCCATGTCCAGACGGGCGGGGGGTGGGGGGGGCCATAATCTTAACAGTCAGGCTTAGTTGGGACTGCTGCTGAGCTGAGTTAGTTGATTACTGGGCATTAATAGTCTCTGACAGGCAGGTCAGGCTACGCTGGTGCATACTACCCTGGATAGGAAGGAATGAAGGAGGGACGGCTGGATGGATGGGAGAGGAGAGGTTGGGGAGCCTTATGCAGTAGGTCCTCCGGTGATGAGAGCGAGTGAAGGTTCTACCCTGTCACGGTCTGTTCACGGCTGACAGCTGGGCAGGCCCTTTGGCCTCTATTTCTCTGCGTGGGTGGGGCGTGACTGCCATACTTTGCGTGCTGTCACGGTAAGATAGGAGGTGGTAGATATGTAAGGCATAACCAGTGGTCGTAGTGCAATAAAAGCAAGTCCTAAACGAGGTCTGATGTTCTGCCCACAGAAATGCATACTCCTGGAGAGGCGAGGTGCCGGAGCAAAGCGTGTGTGCCGCTGATGTGCGCGCCGCCGCTCGCTCCCGCAGCAATACTCCATGGGAGTGAACGTTTGAAGAAAGGTGGGACATACATCAGCCGTTAGCCATGTGCAGGCTACGATTTTTTCAGGGCATTCGAAAGCCTATCCAAAGCATGGGAGGAGTCAGACCCCCACAAAGTACATACAACAGCTCGCCACAGCACAAGCGCTGTAAGCTCGCCTAAAAAAGTTCTCTATCGCTAATGTTATTCTAGGGGAAAGAACTCATGTGTTCCCAATAAACTTTGTGAACTCCTGGATTACTATAATCTTTTATTACAAACTGCCAGTCAGAAGAGCAGGGGTTCCAGAAAGAATGCCGCAAAGTATGACACTGGCTACCAAACAGCTGTCCTACAAGCCTGCTTCAAGGCCGAACACATTAGGGCTTTCCTCTGAATAATTCCTCTCCTTTCTTTCTTCAGAGTGACTCTCCCTTTACCTTGCATCCTTGCCATGCCTTATATTTCTAAATATAGGCTCCCCTCAGTCTCATGGCTTTCTAGCTTAATCTCTCTTATTGTAATTCTGCAAATGGCTCAAACCTCATTTTACAGACCACAACCTCTCCTTCTTTAAAACCCTGTCTCTTCTCCCTAACAATAACTAATCTCAATCTGCCTATCTGTTTATCTCACCAACCATATGCCTGGCTCAACATTGCCACCACTCACAACCTAACGTGTATTAATTTTTAATCTACCAAAAGCGAACTGCAGTAAATGCATGGAATGATTTTATTTTCTTTCTTGTGAACACATTACTAATCCTAATAATCAACATCATCACTAAATTAACCACTAACCTTGGGTTCCAGAGTAGTATGCCCTAAAGTGCTTTAACACCTCGTCAGGGGTAGTAAGCACTACATAATTGTGGTTACAGTTACTGGTTGAGTTTCCAGCAAGGGTTCCCGTAGCCCAAACACTAGTGGCCAAGGAAGAATCGGGGTCAGCCTGCAACCCAAGCTGCCAATTCACATGTCATGGAGTCTAGATAATGAATCCACCTGGGTCCGCTAGTTGGCATCCTCACTTGGATAAGTGACCAGGGAACATTAGTAAGAGTCTCAACTGGCCTCAATTCAATTCTGGGACAATTCTGGTTCTGGAAAGGGACTGCAACCAATGTACATCCCCAGGGGCCTCAAATATTAGTGTCCAGGATATCAAGCCTAGCTCATAATGATCAAGGTTTTGAGTTGGATTGAGCGCCCATGGGACCGTGAACAACTTCTATACTTACAGGCCCACAAGATAGAGCAGATACGACAGGGGAACTGGAATACGGCAATGGATTCAAATAACAATTACTCCACAGAGTGCCTCTGTACTTCTTTCTGTGTGTTTCTCTTCCTTTGTGTGTTTATATGTGTGTATTTCTAATGTGTTTCTGCATGTGTTTGTAATTCTGTGCATCCGTTTTTGGATTTCCACGAGTGTTTGCCCTATGTGTTTTCCCATTTGTCCCTGCATGGCTCTGTGTGTTTCAGTGTAGCGGCATAATATGGCTGTTTCTCTGTCTGTTCCTGTCTGCCTCTGTGTGTGTCTGTACATGTTATTGTGATTGCATTTATATAGCGCTTGTTACCCCAGATGAGGTGTTGAAGCACTTTTCATTGAGTACCGCGCTACTCCAGAACCCAAAAAGGATTAGTGGTGAATTAGTATAGGGAAATATGAAATGTATTTGAGTTGTGGACATGTGAGTGTTATTTGGATTGAAAAGGATAGTGGAGGAATAGTAGAGAGAGTGGTTTCCATTAATATAGAGCTTGGTACCCTTGATGAGACACCAAAGAGCCTTGTGGAGTAGCACGCTACTTCAGAACCCAAACAGGATTAGTGGTGAGTTAGTATAGGGAATACGAAATTAATTTGAGCGGTGGGCATGTTAATTTGTTATTTGGCTTGAGAAGGATAGTGGAGGGATAGAAGAGGGAGGGGTTTGAATTTATATGGTGCTTGGTACCCCTGATCGGGCATCAAAGGGCTTTTCGAGGGGAAGCACGCTACTCCGGAACCCAAATAGGATTAGTGGTGAATCCTCTTAGCAGCTTGCTGCCTTTGCACACCCGTAGGAAGGGCGCCTCCTTTGCCTTCATGATTGCAGTTATGTGATGAGAGGTTCCCACACTGTAAAGAAGACCAAGAGTGAGTCATTGACATTTCTTCCATTCATGTTATTCCATTCCTCTTTTGGGCATGGACAATTTTAAGCGCCTTTCTCTGGACTCACTGTGCTGTTGTGACTGTATGCGTCCCCTTCCCCTTTCCCTCTGGTCGTCAGAGGGGCATAGGAAAGTGCTCTTTAATCATTCTTTAACTTTTGACAGTATTTTTCTTAAAGGGATGAGGAGGTCAGGGCTAGGGATGTATGAGGACAGGAACCTATTAAATAGTAATGTCCATTCATAAATCAAGTTGAAGGATTTATTTGGCAACACGTTCAATTTGCACAAGCATCTTCCAGTTCCAACAGTAATAATTCCCAACAACTTTTCCTAACACAACAGCCTTCCAGTAGTGAAATGTAGAACTCCCTTGGAAACAAAACATGTCGCATGCAAAGGCATGCGAGAGAATACAAAAAACTTAAAGGGACTCAGTCATCCTAATAAACAGAGAATGCAACACATCTCCCTTATTAAACAAAAAAAAAATAAGAATGAAAAAGCAGGAATAGAAAAATACAACAAGAAAGATATACAACATATAATCATGATAATATTGTTACATGAAATTTGCATATCTTTTAGGTATGTTAATAATGCGTCTAGAATCTTTAACTCTGTGAGCAACCGAATCATATTTGTTAAGATTGGTATCAGAATCATGTTTGTGAACATTGGTATCAATGACATATTGATTTTCTTTTGTAGGGTTCAGTATGGGACACTTAGTCAACCATCTCATATTCAAAAATTTTCCATCCTGTGTCATTACACTATTGGTAAAAACTCTTTTGATTCGAATTGGCTCACTGAACTTGTTGGCACCTTTACTTATCAAGCCAGGTTTAAGAATCTTAACCCAATCTCTTACTTGAAAAAATTGTTATCTTGTTTTCCATTTATTATCATACCAATTTTTGGTTTTAACCTGTTTGTCTTCCACACGTTTAGCAACATCACTTATATTCTCGTTATTAGATATAAAATGATGGGATTTTTCTCTCAACCACCACGGTAACACTTGTGATGCAGGATTTCTTCCTTTGAAAAGTCTAAAAGGACTCACCTCAGTGGTGGTATGAGGTAAGTCCACAAACGTTCTCTTAACGCACTTACCCAATTTGCACCAAATCTTACAGAGTCAACAACAAAATTCTTTAGTACTCGAGTGAAACGTTCTACCTGACCATTTTCGTGTGGTTCATACAATGAAGTGAACCTGTGAATGATATTACACCCTTTGAGGAAATCAGACATTTCTGAAGAAGTCAATTGAACTCCATTGTCTGTGACTAAATATGACGGTCAACCTTCTCTGGTAAAAATGTCTTTAAAGAAATGAATGACTGCATTAGTGGTAGCTTTTGGGACAAACTTAACTTCGGGCCATTTAGAGTGATAGTCAGTGATCACTAACGCGTACCTTGAGGATTCAGGTAGCATGTGAAAAGGGCCAGAAATATCAAATGCAATCTTTTTCCATGGTTCGGATGGCCATTCAACTATCTTGAGTGGTGGAGTGTGCACCTTAAGCATCCTCTCACTTGAAACACACTCAGGACATTCTCTAACAGTTTTGTCAAAAAATTTGTCAAATCCTGGCCACCAAAAATATCTTCTTACTAAGTGTTTCATAGAGGATATGCCTGGATGGGTTCTATGTGCAATACGTAAAATGACTTCATGCATGCCTTCTGGGGGAATACACTTTCCTGACTTTAAAATGAAATCACTTTCTAACTCTAGCTCTTCTAAAACATTGTAAAATGGTAACAGTTCTGACTTTATCCTGCCTTTTTTAGGCCAGCCATTTTTGATATAATCTTTTAGTACTAACCACTTACTGTCTTTTTCCTCACATTCATTCCAAAAGCTCTCAGTTATCTCTTGAAATTTTTCTTGAAGAACATCTTCAATGGTCAGCACAAAGTCATATTCATTAATAACACTAACTGTGTTCGGATCGCAGGGTAACCGTGATAAACAATCAGCTGTCACATTTTTCGTACCAGGTACATATACAGTGATAAAGTTGTATTCTTGTAATTTTGACGTCAGTCTAGAAATTCTAGCCGTAGAGTTCCAACCTCCTCCCACCGATAAAATGTTGACCAAAGGCTTGTGGTCTGTCCTAAGAGTAAACTTAGAACCCCACACATATAATCTAAAATGTTCTATAGCCCAAACACATGCTAATAGTTCCTTTTCTATAACAGCATATTTGCGTTTAGCTTCATTAAGGGTTCTTGAAGCGAAGGCAACATTACATTCAATATTACCCTCTTTTTGTGAGAGAACACCACCCAGCCCATACAAGCTGGCGTCGACCGTGATGATACACTCTCTGTTGATGCGGAAAGGTTTAAGAGTGGGAGCATTTATGATATCATGTTTAATTGCTTCAAAAGAACTTTGTTGTGCATCACTCCATTCGTATTTAACATCTTTTCTTAGAAGTTTCCTTAAAGGTTCAATTTTTGTGGCAAAATTAACAACAAACTTGCTGTAATATTCACACATGCCAGTGAATGATAGGAGTTGGTCTTTGTTCTCTGGCGCAGGAGCCTTAGAAATAGCCTCTACCGTAGATCTTTCTGGAACAACACCACTACCAGAAAGAGTATGTCCCAAATACTCAACAGATTTTTTGAACAAATTGCATTTGTGTGCTTTTGAGGGTTAAGCCATTTTGTTCTAACCTTCTACATACATCTTGCAGATGTTTTTCATGTTCAGCAGTATTTTTGTAAAAGACAAAAATATCATCTTGAAAGCATTTTACATAATTATCAACATCCCTAAATATGTGAAAGATTATTCTTTGAAACACAGATACGGCAGATGCAAGTCCGAATGGCATGCGAGTGTACTGAAATAAACCTTGTGGAGTGATAAATGCTGTGTATTGTCTAGAATCTTTGGTGAGTTCAATTTGGTGGTATGCTGATCTGAGGTCGAGAGTAGAGAATATTTGTGCCCCATCTAAAAGTGACACTAACTCGTTTATGTTCGGCAAAGGATGACAATCAATGGTTATATTAGAGTTTAACGCTCTTAAGTCAACACAAACTCTCAATTTTTTATCCGTTTTTTTTACTAAAACTATGGGAGATACCCATTCTGATGACTCTATTGGTTCAATAATGCCCTCTTTTAATAGATCATCTAGCATTGTTTTAAGTTCATCTCTAATGTTGATAGGGGCACTTCTGAGTTTCTGCACAACTGGCGTATCGTTAGTTTTTAGCACAGTTCTGTGTGAGAAATTTTTGAGTCTACCTAAATTGTCACTAAAAACAGTACTAAAACTTTTAATAATCTTGCCTGCTTTTTCGGTATCTATAGATTCATTAAGAAAAAGGCATGTTTATGACAGAGACAGTGTTCATAAGAAAATCCTCACATAAGGATACTGGTTCCTTGGATCAGGAGTTTAGAATGATGCCCAACATCTGCGGTCGCTACAAATCTTGGCGTCAAACTTGATAATAAGTTATCATTGAGTGCGCACATCTTGGGTCTGGCCGGAACCTGCTTTGGTATTCTGAAGATGCTCCGCAAGTTTCTTCCACTGCTTTCTGCGGAGCATAGGCGGATTACAGTGCAGGCGCTCATCGGGTCCCGGCTCGACTATGCCAATGCCCTCTTTCTTGGCCTCCCGGACTACCTGGTCCAACGCCTGCAGGTGGCACAAAACTCTGCTGCCCGTGCCATCTTTGGCCTGCATAGGCGGTCACGAGCCTCTGGGCTGTTGCAGAGGCTTCATTGGCTGCCTATCCGTAAGCGGATTATGTTTAAATCCCTTACGTTGATGCATAAAGCCTTGTTTGGCTCAGGGGCTGGGTACCTACGGCGTAGACTGAACTTCTATCGCCCTGCCCGCTCACTGCGGTCCGAATCTCTTTTTACTGCCGTGGTGCCACGTGTGCGGAAGGCGCGGACTGGGGGCCGTTCTTTCAGCTTTAAGGCACCCCAGTTGTGGAACTCTCTGCCATTGGCGCTACGCAGCACCTCGAATCTGCTTCAATTCAGGAAGAGCCTGAAGACTTGGCTTTTTAATGTTTAACTGTTTTCTTTGCGGGGTTCTTTCTTTTTTTTCTTTCCAGTATTAGTTTTCTTTTCTTGTTATGTTATTACACACGGAGCCGCCTGTGGAAAGCGCCGGGACACTCTTTTAGAGTAGCTGTGCGCTATATAAGTTTATTTTAACATAACATAACATAACATAACAACTTCCACTGATCCAACCAGCCTAAGACATTAACTCCCTTCTGAGAAATATACAGTTTGATGTCTGCCTCTCTGTGTTTGAAATGCAATTTTACGGGAATGAAATGAATCCTATCATGTCAATTCTAGTACCACAAAAACTTTCAGTCACAATATCAGGTTTTTCCAAGCTGTCTAATGAAATACAATCCGCTAAGGTGTCAATAAAATATTCATGTGAGATAATGGTCCATGGAGACCCCGAGTCACCCATAAGCAACAATTCAATTCCACATACTTGAAAAGTGCATTTTGGAGATTTAAGACGTACTTGAGTAAAATTATCTACTATAGACACTACAAAACCCTTGTCCAGTTCACAATTAACATTACTGATAGTGCTTGAGTTTTCTTCTAACAAAGATGAAACAGCACCACGCTTCTGAAGCTGTGTGCGTTTATCCCTGCACATATTGCTAAAATGTCCAATTCTGTTGCATATGTTACACACCCTCTTCAAAGCTGGACAACCTGGAAAGGAAGCATAATGAGACCTATTTCCACATCTGTAACACATTCCCTGGATATTGAATCCTTCATTTGACTTTTGGTGGAGAAATTGCTTTGACCTATTAAAATTTGATCTTCCCACCGATTGTGTAAACTCTTGTTTTGGTGTATACTTGTGTCCGATAGTACAGATTTCTTCATCTGAAGATTTTTTTTCCGTGTTTTTCTTGATTGTGTCCATCCATAAATCCGATTGTTCTTGAGCTTTAGCTGTGGCAATGGTTTCACTTAAATTTGGATCACCCATGACCCCTAGTTTATCCTGGATTTTTTTACATTTGACATGGACAATTATTTGATCACGTATCATTTCATCCGACATGGTGCCAAAATTACAATGAACGCTTAATGATCTTAAAGAAGTTAAAAAATCGTCAAAAGATTCATCATCCTTTTGTTTTCTGGTGTAGAATTTGAAACGATTAAGAGCAATGCTAACATTAGGTTTGAATCTCTTCTCTAACCTTGCTAAAGCTTCAGTATAAACATTCATTGAGTCACCGCTTCCTCCTGCGCTTGGTGTGGTAATTTGGGGAAGGGATCTAAAAATGACTTGTCCCTCTGAGCCAAGACAATGTAATAAAATACTTTTTTTTCTTTCCGAACCCATTCTTTCGCCATCGATAGCCTTCATATAATTTAAGAATTCTTCCTTCCACCTGGGCCATGGCATTGGTGGATCACCTTTGACTTGCAGGAATTTTGCAGGTGGGTCAAATTGCATGTTGAATGTTAAATTAAGATTTAAGTAGTGACAATATGTAATAAAATTTGTCGTGAAAAATTATTTTTATGTATTTCCCTTTTTTTTAAATTTTGTGCTAATGAGATTCAATTGTATTTAAAGTTTTTAATTCTCCAATTATTAGAGTATTCACATATGATGAAACGTTGTTACATATTTCTTTTTAAATTAGGTATTTGGTTGCAAATATGAAAACAAATAGAGTTTATTAAAGAATATTTACCCTATTTCTTGTAATGGTTGCCAGGTATTGAAGCGTACTGAATAAAGTTATAAAGTGCCAATTGACAGCTTTGCCGATTATGAGTTTTCATTCTGCATGTTAGAAACCATGGCAACACAAGATGGCGGTGCTGCGCGTGATGTCACGCGTAGAAACGTGGTTGCGTATATACGATTGCTGCGTAATGGAGATCGTCGGAGAAGGATTCCCGAATGCTGAGTGGAATTACTGAAAGGTATTTTCTTTTAAATATTGTTCCATAAACTGATCTCCATACACCCGTTTGAAATGGGTACTGTTACATACAAAGTTGTAGAAAAGTACGACAACCATCCGTTGTCCAGAACACCGCATGAGAAATAAAGCTTCCTTCGCAAAGCTGAGGCAACTTGTTATGTCGCGGTTGAAACACAAGTACAAACTCCACCTTGCTGCCGGTCAATACCAAACCGCTGATGGTACACGATCAAACAAAGTTGCATAAAAAAAAATACTCATCCACAATCACCCAAAAATATATGTGATTACGGAAATATCCTAGTAGTCTGCATCGCACAATCTTGCGAAAAAACAGCTGCAGGTGCAATCAGGTCACTAGAAGAGCAAACAGCCGCTGGTACTATCAAAGTACATTGGTTTAAAAGCTGAGAATTTCCAACATACCTAGGATGTATAATCTCCGCAGGCTGCAAATGTCCAATATGGGTGGATTCAACACACCACTCTTACTCCGTGTTGCCGAGTGGTTGTTTCCGCTCGTCGCCAATATTAAATAGTAATGTCCATTCATAAATCAAGTTGAAGGGTTTATTTTGCAACACGTTCAATTTGCACAAGCATCTTCCAGTTCCAATAGTAATAATGCCCAACAACTTTTCCTAACACAACAGCCTTCCAGTAGTGGAATGTAGAACTCCCTTGGAAACAAAACATGTCGCATGCAAAGGCATGCGACAGAATAAAAGAAACTTAAAGGGACACAGTCATCCTAACAAACAGAGAATGCAACAGAACCATAAGACTGAGATTGCTGCGAAATGTTATAAAAAATGTCCAAGCTTTGAAAAAGGGTAGAGTTTTAGTTTTCTCTAATGGGTCCGCTGCAGCGACTCTTTAAGGTAGCTTGTAATAATCTAGCGTTCGTGAGAGACTACAAGTGGCAACAGGGGATCAGTGGCAATCTCACTTGTTTCCTGCCCTTAACCTCCCCCATCACTACTCAAGGCATCAGGGGCCATGGCTTGCCATATGGCCCAGCCTTCATTTGTGCATGGTCCACCCTCCGGATCCTCAGCCCTCTTGACCATCCCAAATCATTTGAGGCTTTGTAGAAGACAATCCACTTCCCCATCCACACTTCACCCTCCTCAAACCTTTCCCTTGTGGCGTGCCTCTGCTGTCCACCAACCATCCCTGAAAAGCACAGCAGCCTGCAGCACCAGAGGTGCAGGAACAACTGTCAGAGTGGGGGTACTGACGTCAATGTTACATTCCAGAAGTCATAGGGACTGTGAAGATGACAACTGTCACACAAAGGACGAGTGTGGCAAAGGTATTCAGCAGGACAGTGGTAAGGGTGTGGTAAGTAGCTGGTGGTAGACACTGTTGCAAATATATTACTAAAGCATGGTAGTGCAGTATCATTTAAAAACAGCATATTTTCCGTCAAATTGGCCATTAAATTTGGTCAGACAGTTTTTAACTGTTGTAAAGCGTTCAAAATGCGCCTGCAGGTCATAGATATGTCTTGATTTGTTTTGATCCTATTAAAATCTTTATTTCCATCACACTCCAGAATTAACACAAAAGTGTGCTTCATTTGTGCTTTCCGAACTGCTGATATAATATAAAACATGTGTACAGTTCATTTACAGGTATTTAAATGTTATTATATGTCAGAAATAAATGGCTTCTGCTGTATCCCTGCAAGACTGCTGCACACGTCACTTTACAAATCATCTCGCTTTGCAGTTAGAGGAAGTAAACATCAATGTCCAGGTTAAAATAATAAACAGGCGCGTGTGAGACCTCAGTCTCTGAAGCACAGCAAACCTTACCAGTTAAAAAACGAAGTTAAAGGCATCTTTCTTACTCGTTCATCTTCTGAGCCCTTGCATGGTTATTATGCTTGTTCATGAAATGCTAATATACCATCATGTGAGTGTTGTTCAAGTAAAAATCCTATGGTGGGAGCAGGGGAACAATGTGAACCAACATCAGCGGCTGTTCTTTGCCTCACATGCGAATTTGTTTTCAAAGTGCAAAATGTGTCCATGTCACAAACGGATTCAAAAATGCATTTCATGATACACAGTGGTGCAAAATGATCTACCAGCGTTTATTGAATGTCCTGTAATCGCATAATATTTGGGAATTTCGTGCAGAGGAAATCATGCAAATTTCACCTGCACCAAACGGTGACAGAGCATCCTGGCGGAGGACATTGATCAAGGCTGACATGTTCCTATTTAATCAATTCATATGATTGTAAGCAAAATGTCACGCTCCTTCATTCATGATGGTCGGGAGAGAAATACCAAGAGCTCTTGCAGGAGTGCCACATGGAGTGTGCATGTGCACCTGCAGTCACTGATGGTGCAGGAACTGTCCTAGTGACATGTGCTGGAACAGAGCTCCTCTTTGACCTACCAGCTCTCCTTGCAGTTGCTGCATGGAGTGTGCATGTGCACCTGCAGTCACTGATGGTGCAAAAACTGTCCTAGTGACATGTGCTGGAGCACAGCTCCTCTTTGACCTACCAGCTCTCCTTGCAGTTGCTGCATGGAGTGTGCATGTGCACCTGCAGTCACTGATGGTGCAGGAACTGTCATAGTGACATGTGCAGGAACAGAGCTCCTCTTTGACCTACCAGCTCTCCTTGCAGTTGCTGCACCCTATCTTTCTCTGACAAATAGTTGGGATCTAATTAAACGGCTCCCATTGTAGGTGCTTCCGACAAGCTGCCTGACATAGTAGTGGGAAATAATAGTATCTCCTCCTAAATAAAGCCCAAGTCTCATCTGTCCTCATCCACCTCCTCCCACTATATTGCAAGGGAGGGGGAAGGTGGTCCTTCGAATGACAGAGATGCCACTGATTCCATCACTGTCAGCGGTGTAGACACCACTGGAAATGGTGATCGATTCACCACACAATTTAGGCTTGTTGGTTAGTCATCATTTTTGTAAATGCTCAATCAATCAAAGATACCTTTATTCGGTTCCAAGAACCATAAAAGCTTAACAAATGTACATAATACTTAAAAAAGATTTTTCCATAGCGAAATTGTGCAATAAATGTTGTTAAATCCCCACATTTCATATAATTTATGCAATTTTCAATTTTCGAAGAGTTATAAACCCCCATGCCCAATGCCCAGAACAACAAGCTTTAATGGCAATCATCAAATTTCATTAATACAAGACAGTTATGAAAGTAAAAGTATAACAAATAAAATACAATGTCTGTTTATGTATTGTGTCCTCTATCGTTTTCTCATTGACATTGCAATTTTACTGTAACTGGAAACAGCAGTGCAAATAGAAACAGTAGACAATGAGTGCAAAAAGTTAAAACCATCTATGTAGGTACAAGGACAAAGTCCCCTCAAAAGTGGGGCTAAAAATTGTACCCTCGGCTCTTTATAAAGAGGGCAAACAGCATAAAGTGCAGGGTGCTCTGAGCTGCCAAATTGTCACATGGGCAGGGTCCTGAGTTTATCAGCCCAACCTAACTGTGTGGGAAATGCCGCCAGAAAGTGAAAAGTGCATAGGCGAAAGCTAGTCATAAAAAATGGTATCTGTACATTTGTGGTAAAAGATAGATAAAATTGCTGTTGAGTAATGGGCAAACTTGGATGACCTAGCCCCAGCAATTGTTACCGACGCTTATTCACCTCAGACTTATGAGCCTCTTTATCATGCTTTTCGCGTTCATATGGATGCTGGCGGGATCATCAAAGTAGTGCCCCAAACCAATCTCATGAAATTTATCTCTGACAAATCGTAGCCAAGGGATCGCCAGAGCGCTATCAAGATTGGTATAGTCCTTGATAACTTCCCTTGAAAACGTTAAGTCCTCCGACAGCCATCTTTTGACCCAAAGGAATAAAGGGGCAGTATCAATTCGATCCTCTAGAAAATCCTACCCCACCTCGGAATGAGAAAAATGGGTGGAAGCACTCTTTGGGGTCATCAATAGCCTTTCGATTAAAAAAAATTCCAAAACTTGTAAATGGCTGCTTTTAGGATGACCCCACGCTCCTGCTCCGTAAGATGCAACCGATAAGCAGTTAGCTTTATACAGGGTGATCATCTCTGTCACCGGCTTATGGCCTAACTTACAGGCGAAGCGGAATAAACCCTCCACTACCCGACTAGTGTGTTGTACCCTTGATGTAATGAGAGAATCCCAATTCATTTTGTTATTAAACATGTTTCCCAAATATGTAAAATTAGACAGCTTAGCAACGGTCTTGTCCCTTACTACAAATGTTCTTGTTTTGGTTGGCTTGGGGCCGCATACCATGATATATGATTTGATAAAGTTCACTTTTAGGTCCAATGCTAACATAAAGTCTATGAAGGCATCCAATAATTTTTGGAGACTGTTGGCTGTCAAGGCAATTTATACAGTATTGTCCGCATAAGACAACAGGGGGACCGGGTTGCCTTCTATTCTGGGAAAATCAAGTTCCTTCTCTATTAAAAATTACTCCAGGTCATTGGTATACAATAAGAAAAGAAATGGATCTAAAATGCACCCCTGTCGCACCCCTTCTGTAGAAACAATAGGCCTAGTCTTCTCTCCACGAGGGCCATATTGTATTACAACAGTGGTGGAAGCATGAAGCCTACACAAAAGGGAGATGAGCGCTTCTTCAATACCCCTTTTCTCTATTAGTGCCACAATTTCTCCCGATTGACGGTGTCAAAAGCGCTGGACAAGTCCATTAAGGCCAGGTGGATAGAGCCCCTCCTGGCCTTCATGTACTTGCACATAATCAGGGACAAATTGAGGCACTGTTCTGTGGTACCCATCCCCCTCCTAAAGCCATACTGCATTTTTGACATGATCCCAGTATTGCTTGCCCAGGTCTCAAGTCGAGCTAGAATGACCCTCCCCAGAACTTTTACAGTTGCATCAATAAGGGAAATTGCTCTAAAACAGGCGACGTCATTCCTATTTGTCCTTATTAAACACTGGGACCACGATGGCCTCCTTCCAGGTTGTTGGGATGGGACCAATCACCACTGCTTTAAAAACATTGGTCAGGGGGGGTGCCCAAAGGTTGGGATGGCTTTTAAACAAATCTAGTGGACCCCATCAGGGCCTGGGGCTTTCAGGCAAATACCCTTTGCTAGGGCTTCCTGAACCTCAACCACTGTAAAGGAGGCCCTAAGTTTGGAGGCTAAGATTAAATCTGATGGCAAATCCCCTCCTTTCTCCTGTGATGAGGTAGAATTTGGATTAAATATGGCAAAGAAGTGGGATTCCCAAGCTTCCCCCAAAACCAAAGAATCCGCATACCTAACCTCCTCCTAGAATAGGGGGCGATTTATGACCTCTCAAAAACTTTTGGTATCTCTGAAAGCACTGGCCTTCTCCAGATCTTCCCAGGCTAACTTCCTCAATTCCTCTTTCCTTAGGCTGATGGTGTTTTTGTAAGCCTGTCTGGTGCTTTTAATTTGACATTTGTCCTGTGGGTTCGCATGGAGAGCCTTTTTATGATTTCGTTGGGCTCTGGAACACTCAGCGTCAAACTACCTTGTATCCTGAACTTCCCTAATCTGCACTGTTCTTATTAGACTTTTCGCCACATCCGCACTGATCGATTCAAAATCCTGGAGAACCTCATCGGGGGAAGACTCATGTTGGAGGCATCTCATTCCATGCAAGACTGTTTATGGGGGTTCTCACAGAAGTGCAGACGGGGTACCTGGTGTGTTAGGTATGGACTATTAGTGTGTTAGGAAAGCTTGCTGTGTGGATTTTAAACATCCTCGTGCAGTTCCCAGTACCTACTTGTGGTGTAGATTCAATCACGCCACCCATCGAAGGGGCATCACAGACTTTTCTCTCGAGGTATGCGAACATTAATTTAAAGATAGTACATCTTCCTAGGCTGGTGCTGTTTTCTTCATCACACTGTTAACTAGAACCTTTGCCACTAAAAACCTTGCATTGGGTGTTAAGTAGTGAAACCAAAGCTTAGCTGGTTAAATTCAAGAGTAAAAATCAACTGTAGAAGAAGGCCATTAATTAAAGAACATGGGACAAGTGTGGTGAATATTGACCACTTTAATAAATTTACGAGACGTTTTGCAATGGAAGAGTGGTACTGATTTCAGACTACCCACAGAATGAAGCGTCCTGCTTTCTGTGGTAGCATCCACATGTGAAAGGGAATCTCTATTGGAGGAAGGAGACATACCATAGTGGCCTGCCACAGTTGATTTTAACTACTTGTATTTAACCACTACTCAGCATCCAATGGAGGGTGTTTTGGTGGCAAATGTTGTACCCACCAGTGTAACAGGGAAAGCACAGTGCCAGTCTAGGACTGTGCTCTCTCTCTCTCAATAATGCTGCCAAGCCGGTGGTGGGAAGTACCTCTGCAGAAAATGTAGGTGATCGCATCTCCGCAGGTCGGCTTATCATACGCTGGCATGAAGTTCAAGTCATGCAACTTATTCCAGTTAAACACAAGCAAGTCAGAGATCAGGCTTCGCAGTAGCGACACTTAGCGCTGGCAGAACTTTCTCTGGCCTCTGTCAGTGGGCCCCACACCCTCACTAAGAGCATGAAAACCCTTGGACTCAGACCAGATCAATGCTGTGTCTATGGAACTCTTTACCTGCTAAAATTGGTGCTTAAAGTCCTTGCAAACTTACCTATTCACACGTGCACAAGCGGTTCCAGCCTATATTTCGTCAATAATAGACTACTCTAACGTCCTGTACCTAACTGATCCCTTCCTAGCCAAGCTTCTAAGGATTCAGACTCTGGCTGTACAAACGGTTTGGAAATTGAGGACATTTGACCATTTCACTCAATAATGTTTTATACAATGGACGTTTCTCCTCTGTCTCAGTGTTTCACTTTCTACTTCCTTGCTAATGTCCGACGTTGTACCGCACAATTAATTCTTTCTCTCTCCCTCCCCGTTCCCATATTAGGTGGCAACATGGGAATGGCCCCCAACTCTGAAATAATCTCTCTCTTTTTTTTAAATAAAAAAATATTAATTTGCATATTTCTTTCAGGAAAACTGTAGAAATACTTATTTTCTGTTATCTTTCTTTCCAAGCCTCTCCTGTCTCGTGTTACTTTGCTCCATAGTGCCAGGATGCTATTCTCTTATCTATCTTTCTGCTTCTCCTTTTCCATATTACACTGCTTCATAGCGCCAAGATGTCTATGTTGGTAAATTAGTGCTTTATAAGTCAATCATTCCCCATCAGAGAGAAGCAGGGGTGCAACATAGCTGTACCTGAAGATCCTCTTTGGGAAGTCAAGTGGCTTCTCAACGGATGTATGACGTTACAACGCGTGCTGTTACAACGCATGCTGTTACAACGAAACTTTTACAACGCAAGTGGATTTACAACGCATGCCATTACAACGCAAGTCTTTACATCGACTTGCGCTAGATGGCGTGCTAACATTAGAAAAGTGTAATTTACTATTCCAACTCCAGTCCACTTAACAGTAGGGAAGGTGTTGGGATAGTAAACTACACTATTTGTAATGTTAGCACGCCATCTAGCGCAAGTCGATGTAAAGACTTGCATTGCAATGGCATGCGTTGTAAATCCACTTGCGTTGTAAAAGTTTCGTTGTAATGGTAGTGCGTTGTAAAAGTTGCGTTGTAAAGGTTGTTTACCCTTCTCAACCCCCCTGTCACAGACATGCAAATTCACTTCAAATGTATGGAGTGCTGCATGCAGTGTGACCGTGTCGCTGTGAAAATTGGGATTGTGTCAAAATGCGTAGAGGTGAGCCTACCAGAAAATAGCAAGGCCAGGGCAACCCCGCCCATCAGAGTCCGGCTCACCAAAACAGAATGCCTTTACTTGGAATGTCTGAGTAATGCCTTCACAATCCATGTCTTTCTGACTCCCCGGAGGTGAGGGACGTCCTGTGTGAGACCTAATTGTTGGCATCAAATGTTTGAACCCTAACTCGCAGATCACCCACGAAAGCCTTGTAGATCACCCTGCAGTCCTTCAGAATTATCTTTCCAGAACCAAAGGGGAGCGCCATCAAAGATGACCAAATACTGGTGATGATCCACCAGAACTCCCTCACATCACCCATTGATCATTTGTTAGAAGTGTGGAACCATCTCTTTCACAACACTCAGCACCCTGTATCCCCAGTCGGACAATGTGCAGAGTTTGTTCCCTCCACCATATCTGAGCCCAGATGCCAGTTATGTGCCACTGAGCCACACTGGGGGTCCCCCATAATCTCACCTTGTGTGTTGACTCCCAGTTGTCAGCTGGGTCCTGCATGCACTGCTAGAGTTTATCGACACAGCCCCGGAAGTCCTTTTGGTGAACCTTTGACCTATCACTGAAGGGGTAGTAATTTGTTGTTTGTTTCCTAAAGAGACTTATTCTCTACCATCTTCAAGAGGGTTTCATTTGAACATCCAATCTTGTTTGACTAGCTCTAGAGTGTCCAGAGATGTACAACAATAAAGATCAGTGATTCCCCAATATTAGCCAGCACTCCACTGTGTCTGGAATAAATGCAATATTTCAACCAAAACCAGCATTTCAAAATCTATAGGCTTTATTATTATTCAGTGTCACCCTGGTATCTAATAATGGAACTTGAGGTTTTGTTTTTGGTTTTTACCACAAGAGGGAGAACATGTGATAACTTTATTGGTAGCCTACCATGACTCCTGGTGCCAAATGTGAAATATTGGGGTGCTCTATTATAGTGGAAAACTGACATACTCAACAGCATCTCATAGGAAATGTGTTAACTGGAATTTGATCCCACTTTTATTCAACTGGTATTATTCTTCATTAAACCTCAGGACATGCCTTGACAGCCATAAGGAGTAGATATGTTAGTGATACCAGATGCTTCATAGTGAGTTCCCCCAGGGCTTCTCCAGACTTTTAACGTTTATCTTTTTTGCACAGTACCTTTTTGATACTTCTGTAGGCATCGAAACTAAAAACCTTAAGTGCTTTGGGGGTTTCTTTTCGACGTTTTATGCCGAAGCCCAGAATATCATTGTTCTTATTTTGCTGCCAGGCGTTTTAAATTATTGCATTTTTCCGGCCCTGGTTGTGCCTGGATATTTACATTTATTGAGTTGTATTATAATTGTATCTGACCCAGACTTAACACTACCTCCCATGAGTTAGGCTATGCCTGCACGAGTATGCATCTCAGGAGTATCCCTCAGGCTTTCGAGGTCAAGCATTCTATCTCAGAGCAAGGGTCTTCATCCTTAGCTCGTGTTCAGTACTTCAAGGTGGACCCTAGAACTTCAGGATCTGGGAAAAAGCCTAAAAGTAGGACCCATGTTCCTTTTATGACCTGTATGCAGGTCCTAGTAAGATAGCAGGGTGTGTTGTTGTTGAAGGTCAGATATAAAGATATTTGAACAACTTTGCGCCTGCCCTTTCTCTGGATGAGGTGTTATGGTAGAGGTGGCATGTCTGGATCTAAATCGTACACACCGAGGGTATCCCAATGTCCCAAGCCATAGGTGAAAGATGAAAGATCCTGGGAAAACTAAGATATGATATAGTGAGGGATCCATGTAAATGAAAAGAAAGGGTGCAGGTAATAGACTGATATACAAATATAGGCAGATTCAGGAAAGAAAGGCAGGGAGAAGTTATTATTATTATTATTAAGTATTTATAGAGCGTGTAGCTTAGCTACCCAAGGGCATGCCAGCGCTAGCGGTTAGACAGAGGTTGTGGATTTAGTTTATGTAGCTGATTGCTAAAATAGCCAGGTCTTGGGTAGCTTCCAGATGGGGAAATAGCGGGATTCAGCATTGAGGAGTGGGGGCATTGTGTTCCAGAGTCTGGCAACAGTGTAGGAAAATTATCTGCCTCCGGTTCTTACCCTTCTAATTTTCGGTATGGCTGCAAGATGGAGATTAGTTGAGTGGAGGCATTTTCCGGGATGGTAGGGAGTAATAAGAGGCCCGTTGATAGCCGGGCCGATACCCTAAAAGGCCTTATGGGCTATACACAGGGCATTGAATTTGATTCTTTCGGTTACAGGTAGCAAGTGAAGCATCTTCAGGGCGGTTTGGCTGACTTATTTTTTGGCACCCCCCGCAATAGTCTAGCAGCACAATTCTGTGCAACTTGGAATGTCCTTAAAGTTGCTTTGGGTGCTCCCAGGTAAAGGGAATTTCCGTACTCCCAGCGCGATAGGACCAAGGCCTGTATCAGGGTCCTCCTTGTGCTCATCGGTAGAAGGGAGAGAACCTTGTGGAGGAGTCTGATAGCACTGAAACAGGCCCCTGCTACTCTTACTGCTTGGTCTTCAAACTTAAGGAAGCTGTCAAGGGGCAGGACCCAGACAGTTGGGCCAAATCTGTTCGAGGTCTAAGCTGGAGGTGTTATCCAGGAGCATTAGCTCTGTTTTCCCACCATTCAGCTTGAGGCAAGAGTGCTCCATCCACAAGCCACGTCCCCCAGGAAGGTTTCAAAGTCAGAGGGGGGGGGGTTTGTGGGCCATTGAGGGTGATTACCAGCTAAGTATCATCTGCGTAGGTGACAATTTTTATCTTAGATGGCAAGATGATGTCCGCCAGTGGCTGCATGTATACATTAAACAATGTAGGTTTGGTATCCTGCTGCTCAGCCAGAGTGATAGCTGTAAGAATGTTGGGATGTGGAATGTAATGTGGAATGTTGGAGTGCCTGAGTCAGTTGGTGTATGGGCTGAGCAGCAGGGAAGCTGCTCCTGGTGGGGCTCTCATTTGGACTTCTCATTTGATTTCCATGTAACATGCTAATCAATAAAACTTCATGGAAAATTACTTGGACTCGTCCTCTTTCAGCATACTACAGTAGGGCTCAGGGAGGACCCCTGAGGGACTCTGCAGCTGATCGCTAGGGTTCTAGAGGTCGACTTCCCTGAGAAGATCTGAAAATGTCTGCTATCTAGGTAAGATTGGATCCAGTTAACTGACTCACCTGAGGCACCTCTCCTCCTGAGTCTTTCCAATGGACTACTGAAATTCAAAGTGTCAAAGGCTGAGCTCAGGTCTAGGAGGATGATAGCCACTGCCCCCCCCCCCCCCCCCCTTGATCGAGGATCAGTTTAGATTCCTCCACTACAGGGAGCAGGGCAGATTTAGTTCCGTGTTGAGGCCGGCAGCCTGTTTGGGAGGGGTGTAAAAGGTCGTCGATTTCCAGAAAGTCTGAGAGGGTCGAGTTTACATGCTTTTCCAGGGCCTTAATGATCACCGGGAGCAGAGATATGGGGCGATAGTTACCCAAGTCTTCAGGGTCCAAGTTAGATTTTTTTAGTAGAGCCCTCACCATGGCATGTTTTCAAGGTGCAGGGACTAAACCGGTGGCCATAGACTGATTTATCATTTCTAGCATGTGGAGAAGTATACTTTTTCCTGCCTTGCATAGTGCGTGAGGGGGAACTGGGTCTGGGGGAGCCTGATTTTATATGCAAGAGGATTTCTGATAGCCTGGCCAGATTCAAGGGAGGAAATTCTTTAAGAGCATGGTCTGGGCCGAGGGGAGGCTTATCTGTAACGAGGAGGTCACTAGGCTGGGTTGAGCTGGGGAAAGCAGTGTAAATGTTTTTCATTTTTCCTTGTAAGAAGTCTGCTAGTTCATTGCATCGCTCAGGGGAGGCCACGAACAAAGATTCAGATCTTGGGAGTTCTAGAGGTCCTTTGTGATGCGGACAATTTTCTCTGGGGGCGTTAGCCACTGAGTTAATTCTCTCTTTGTAGTACGACGCCTGGGCGGTTTTTATTTTGTTTTGATGGTGTTTTATGGATTCTCTGTATTTCTGTTTACTGAGGACGTTATAGTCTTCCCTTCATTTCCTCTCCAGTCTTGTTAAAGTGATCGAAGTTTTGGGGAGTACCAGGGTGAGAGTATTTCTCTCACTTTATGGCAGGGTTTGGCTGGGGCAACCATGTCCAGTGATGTCTCGATCCAGGTGGTGAAGTTATCTGCGGCTGAGGTGATATTAAGGTTGAATTCGGGTTTAAGATTTTCTAGGGCTGTGGTCCAAGCTTCGGCAGCTTTCGACACCGTAAACCATATGGTGTTGGTTCAGCGGCTTCGAGATGTGGGCATTGGGGGGTCAGCTCTGTCCCTCCTATCCTCTTTTCTGGACGGGAGAGTGCAGAGCCTACACTGGGAGGGTCTGCAATCTGAGAGCTTCTATTTGCCCTGTGGGGTTCCCCAGGGCTCAGCATTATCACCCACTATCTTCAATATCTACATGCTGCCCCTGGCCTGCCTGATTAGGAAGCATGGTTTTGAATTTACGTCATATGCTGATGACTCCCAGCTCATAATCTCCATGGCTAAACATCCAGAGAATACGGCTGTTAGGTTTCATGCCTGCTTGGAGGAGATTATGACCTGGATGAACCATAGCTTCCTAAAAATCAATACTGACAAGACAGAAGTCATTGAATTTGGCCAGGGGCAACCTCGATGGGACGCATCCTGGTGGCCAATGACAGCTGGGGAATGTCCCACCCCTGCACCTAAGATCAGAAATCTGAGAGTTATCTTTGATCGCAAATTAACTTTTTCTGCCCAAGTAAATAGTCTCACCTCTTCCTGTTTCTTTTTAATTAAAACTTTGAAGAAGATCTTTCCCTTTATTGGGAAGGTACTGCAGAAGTCAGTGGTAGTAGCCCTTTTGCTTTCCAAGTTTGACTACTGTAATGGCCTGCTATTGGGAATAAATAAGTCCCAAATGAGCAGGCTTCAATCATTACAAAATGCTGCTGCCAGATTACTCCTAGACATACCAAAGGGGAAATCCACTTCAGCTGGAATCCGAACCTTGCATTGGCTTCCAATTCAGCGTCAAGTTGAATTCAAGGCCTTATGTTTGGTCCATAAAGCTTTCTATGGAGGAGGCGCTAAGGCCATGCAGATATGCTTTAGACCTTATATCCCCGTTCGATCACTAAGGTCTAGTACTTTGGGTCTTCTCCATCTGGACAGGATCAGGAAGGCAAGATGGGTGGTAGAGCTTTCTCCCATTGTGCAGCAAAGTTATGGAACTCATTGCCTGCAGCCATGCGTCTCCAACCTAACAGACTAGCTTTCAGGAGAGCCTTGAAGACCTGGCTGTTTGCTACAACATAGGCGACTGCTATGGGCATTAACACAGGTACTCACATTAGCGCCAAGACGCCACGGCATACGAGCGCTCTATAAACACATATCCTATCCTATCCTATCCTACTGATAGTTTAGCCCAGGGTCTGACTTTCGTGGTGATACTTCTTTTACTTGGGGGTAGGCAAGCAATAATGTTAGGTTCCATTTTATTTTTTGGCGAATGCCCACTTCTGCCAAACAGTCCCAACCTGGATATTTAAAGGAGCATGGAGCAAATAGAATGAGCACCTCACCATATACATATGGTGAGGTGTTCATTCTATTTGCTCCGTGCTCCTTTAACTATCCAGGTTCCTTTTGTTGGTGTTGTGGAGAACAAAAGGGACTGTTTGGCAGAAGTGGGCATTTGCCAAAAAATTGTAGATGTCCTCCTGCCAAACTTGCCCTTCCCCTGTCCCAGCTAGAGGCGGGGTGGACTGAAGAATTTCCAACTGTGGAGCCTCTGCTGGCTCTGCGGTTAAAAACTCTTAATCTGATGACCATACGCCTTGGGCCACCAGATGTTAGTGACCGTCACCCAGCCCTGGTTAGGCAGCAAGATCCCCACCAGGCAGACGGGAATCTGAAGATATGGTGGGCGGTCCTCTTCCAGAGAAACGCTTGCCATGGCTGACTTTGTGAGATCCGGCTGAGGACCTCCATAGTTGTGTGCCTATATATAACATTTCCATATATTGATGTAGGTGAGATGTAGTATTGGGTTACTCGCTCTGAATCTTGGGGCAGGATGCGTGACCGAGCAGAGCTAAAGCCGTTGAAGCGTCAAAGACTGAGCGAGATAGTTCATTACAAGGGTCCTGTCAAGTGACTTCAAATAAAAAGCATTGGCAGAGCCAATAGGTCTCGCCTTTGGGACCTTCTAAGTGTTTAGCCATGCAACAGTTTATGTTGTTGCACCAAGGATATTGTGCTGCACTTATAAGGTCCCACACACAAGACCTATTGGCTATGCCAATGCTTGTTACTAAGCCAGCCACGCACAGCTATTCAGGCTCCGTGGGAAATTGTGGCGTGCACACTACACTGTACATCTATATTATTGAAACGTGCTTGTAGCGGAGGAACAAGCGCCCGAGCTTTGGTGCAGAGTTGGCAGTCGGTGCCTCAATGTCAGGTGAAATGATGGCCCATCTACCTTAGTGGAGGTGACATTATTCTTGTATATGAGGTGACTGAGCATTCTGTCGCAGCTGAAAGATAACAGCTCAGGCCTTGGATCAGGTAAAACCTGTCAGAATTTACCAACAAGATTCACAATACATTTTACCTGCTGGAAGCATTTGAGGAAGAAGCACGGGGTCGACAATTTACACATGAGCAAATAGCATGTGTGATTAATGGACAGGCAAATGATGCCCGACATTGATCCGGTCTCGGCGGCATTTGATCTTTGGGCCGAATTCTAGAACTTTTAGAGTAGCACTTAGGGCCATATGTAGGTAATTTCTATTTACCGATTCTTAAATACCGAATTTTACCGATTCGGTAATATTCGGTATTACTGATTCGGTATTAACCGAATCGGTAATAAGGAATACCTTCCTATTCATTCCTATGGGCCTGGAGGCCCATAGGAATGAATGGGAAGCCATTGACTATTACCGATTCGGTAAATACCGATTCGGTAATAGGGGGAGCAGATTCAAGGGTGGCAGGGTGTCACATTGACACCCTGTTGCACCCCTGAATCATGCATGTGTGCACATGTGGCGCACATACATGCCCTAAGGGCATGTATGTCTGCCACATGGCATTTCTAGAAAAGCACAAAAGTGCTTTTTAACAGGTATTCAGTATTTACCACCAACCTGTAGTTGGTGGTAAATAACGAATCCTTGAGACAAAAAAGCACTCACTTGAGTGCTCCCTACATAGGATTTGAAGATTCGGTAATTTACCGAATCGGTATTTTACCAATTTCTTAAAATACCGATTCGGTAAATTACCGAATCCTTAAAACCTGCCTCCTACATTGGAAAGGGCTAAATACCGGTCGGTAACGGGAAAATTACCGATTTTCGGCCGTTACCGACCGGTATTTAGCTATCTACATATGGCCCTAAGTATCTGAAAGTGCTGCGCACAGCACACATAGTGAGTTATTCTACACAAATGATATGAACGGGCGACAGTGCTGCTGCTGGGTAGGGCCTCGGGGGCCTCAAGCCTCAGGGGTACTCCTCCAGACAGGTGGCGTGGGCTATAGAAACGACATATGGAGGGTCGTGTTCTCCTGCCATGGTAGGGGCGCTTGGGTGAAGTGGGCGGGTTCTCTGGGACAGTTAAGGAGCTTAGTTGGAAAAACTCAGGGGCTTAGACATCATTAGTACAACAGATCCAGTAGCACATGACCTTCTGAGAGAAATGCTCAATTTCTGATTTCATGGAGCTTCAGAGATTAGTAACATTGTGAAAGATGAGCGGGTAAGGCTGGCGAGCAGTCACTGGGAGGATTTTGGGGTGCAAGCTGAAAGGGCAAATGGTTACAGAAGAGAGAGAAAAAAAACTGCAGCCTAGACAAGAAAACGAAAAACTGTAAAAGCCATGAAGTGAGAGAGCAGCAGGTTTGACCATGGCTCGTGCATAGAAGGAGTGATGATTTGAGAGTTACTAATTTTGAGTTCTCTGATTCTTTCCCTGTCTTTGCTTCCTGGTCTAAAAATGTAGAATGACCTTAAAGTGCCAATGCCTCATATTACAGGACACAAATTGCAAATCATTTTTCATTGTGGAGCTCTTAATTAATGAAAAGGGAAACAGTGATCTGAAATAATGTGGCTGCGTTTGAGTTCCCCCAGTATGCCATAGAAACAAGCATTGGCTCATGGAGAACATCAAAGCGGCCGTGCGGCCGCGAAAGTGATCGCGATCGCAATCAAGCGTGACGCGCGCGCACATGCACTGTAGCTCTAGGCCGGCCATGGTAGCATTTGTTTAAGCCCTCACAAAAAGTCTCGCCAGACCAGTGCATGCACTGGGTCAGGCGAGACCTAAAAATCTAGAGGAACAATCTTGATTTAATTACATTCCAAGTGGAAAAAACCCTCTTGCTTCTTAGGCTCCAGTGTGCTGTTGCTAAAGAAATTCACTCTGGTGAAAACATGGCTGTTGCCTCTAGATAATGCAATCGTGTGGGAAGCGTCAGATCATCGCTCCACTCCCAGACGCACTGCGTTTATGGATGCCAGATCCAACCAATGATTATACGTTTGACCATGTTCAAAGTTGATCCAATTTAATCCACATGTTACTCAAACTTTCTTCATATTCTTCACGAATTCACATCCGGCCCTCTTGAAAAATACGATCCAAATACAAAAAGTAGTTCAGAGCAGCATTTCTTTCATAGGAACCCAATGCATTTCGGGCTTATTCCCAGCCCTTCGTCAGGGGTAACTGTAAATCAACAACTTCAGAAAACACATCATTACAAGATTGTACTATTACCAACTATAATCACATCAGTCTGTGTTTTTTGTGTTTCATCTTGCGCGTATATCATTTTGTGCTCAAACGATCAATGAAAGTTAAATTAGCTGAAATTGAAAAATAAAACAGAATGCAAAAACCAAGTGCTTAATCCCCGTTACTCTCAAAATATTAATCTATTGATCTTCCCTCCCCCAAACAGACGTAAAAATCAAAAAATAAAATGTAATGAACCATGTGTCATCCCATGATCCCTCTAATGTCAGACTTTCAAACGTTCCCTCAAACGACATTCCCTCTAACACCCTTTTATTCCTGGTAGTTAAATCACGTTCTTCTCCCACCTTCAGTTGAACTACCCGTGCTCAACACTCCTCATCTAAAAATACTAACTCACTCTTTTTTCTTTCTTACGCGCTATTACCAAATCCGTATCTGTCTCCCCACAGTTGTAACACGTTTATAATAAGCTCTTGCGTTCTTAGAATACTGAACATTTATATGAAACTCGTGCCCCTATGATCTCCAAACCAAACTACACGCGTACCTGCTCACTCCATAATCTCCTAACCGCTCGGTCTGCGCCTCAGGCGATTTTCCATCTCCCATGTGACTAACCCTCCATTACATCTCACTTTTAAACCGCACATGATCCACCCCCCTTTGTATGAACTTAATAATCACCTGACCCCCAAGAAATACTCAAACTACAGTACCCATAATGCACTTAGTCGCGCCTAAAATAATCCATACTCAAATCGGAAAATAATGCATGTACGCAAGATGTCACAATTACTACATGTTGTATAAACAAAGTCAATCTGTGTGTTTCCTCTCTCGTTTACCACCATTCTCAGATGTTGCTAAGAATTTACTGTCTCGCTGTATGTGGAGTCTTTAATATATGCAGTTCTTCGTTCAGACTTTACTATATCCCGGGTGCAAAACCAACAAGGGGCAATCATTTTAAACATCATAGGGGGTGGTATGCACACCGTATTTCACCCGATGTAATCCATATTGTCTGATCCATGTACTTTCAACAAACTTTGCAAGTTGCGTGCGGAACTGGGTTGTGCTTTGTCCTGAATGCACCAAAATGAATGCACTCTGACGCTCCCCACACAATTGCATTAATGTTGGTGCATTCAGGGCAAAGCACAACCCAGTTCCGCACGCAACTTGCAAAGTTTGTTGAAACATGGATCAGACAATATGGATTACATCGGGTGAGATACGGGGTGCACACCACCCCCTATGATGTTGCCTCTAGATACCAGGCCAAGATAGCATTTTCGAATCAAAACAAATCGCTACTTAATTGTCCAAGTAATTGCCAAAGAATGATTTAGTTGCTTTCATTAGCGCGAGGCAATGCTGACAATCAATCATGTATGCAGCAGGACCGGTTCCTTAAATTGTGTCACTGCTAGTTCCATGTAAATGCCAACAGCACCAACCAGCCATCCACACCCATATTCTGTTTGTGACGCCAATGCACAAGCAAAGCACATAGCATGTGTCAGCAACTTACAATTCAGGACAGGTTGGAAAACAAGGAGTCATTAGGTTTCAGTTCGGGAGGTCGCTATATTTATGACACCTCTTTGGAGCCCTGCGTGTGACTTCCACGGAAAACAACTCCACCAAGATTAACTAAAAATCTTCTTGGCTATTGGACGCCAATAGCAAATTCCTTTAAGGTGAGTATTAAATTAATTGTGTGGTCTTGAGTCCCAGAAAAGGAGGTGGTCCTCATGCCAGGAAATACACTGGGGCCACCATGGTTTCGAAGTGGTCCTGGGTAGAAGGGAGATTGGTGGAAATGACCAGTGGCGGCTGGTGACATTTGAAAGTGGTGAGCAAAAAATGATTGCCGGACTGCACTATGGCAAGCGAGCGTAGCGAGCAATTCTGAACAACTTAAGGAGGGTTCGGGAGGGTTGAGGCACAGACTCAGCGGCATTCAAAGAAAGATTCACAGGCTGAACAAGTCACAGAATCAGGGCTAGCTGGGTTTATCACTCACAAGTGTCAAATCCACCAGTACGATGTCTGTTGTAGTAAACATGCGACTTAGGGTGCGATAAAGGGAGTTTCAGGGGAGTTACGGACAGTACTGGTTACGGATCCTTGCACTAGGTCACTAGGTGCTCTCTTGTGCACACGCCGGCAGAGATTGAGAGACTCAAAGACGAGGTGTGAGTGGTGTGTTTTTCATACAAAGGCCTGCGCTAGGCACTCTTCTGCTCACACTCAGGCAGAGATTTAAAACCTTTAACACGTGTTTAGTCTGTTTTTTCAATATCATATTTAATAGGCACGCAATTTTTGGCTACAACTATAGTAGTGTACAATGTGATGCCCTACGCAGCACAGTAGCCACAGCCTTTGATTAATACTCCAGAGTCCTGCCTTGTGTGCCAGAGGCCATCCTGGGCACGATACATGCTATATTTGAACGTACGCCTCTTTGAATGACACGTTTAAACAGAAGTGACACACTAGTATGCAGTGCCTCCTGAAGTGTCGATTCCTTTTCCACTAAATACATCAGCTAAGCCATATCCAAAAGAGCTCTCTGCCTCCCGAAAAAAACTGACGTGGTGTCCCGTCTTTCTGGAGACATTAAATAACAGGCTGCCCTCAAACTACTGCACGGGATCTGCCCAGCAGCCACCTTTTCCTGCTGCTTATGGTGCAATAGAAAAAGGAGGACATGCGATAAATAAAAGTTGCCAGACTGTAAAGGTTGACATTTTTAAACACAGACGAGCAGAGCCTCGAAGACTGTCAATGCTCTAGTGATGACACAGGGGTGGGAGCGATGCTCCCCACAACACGATGTTTATGCTCTCGACCAAAAGGAAGTAAATCAGCCTGACAAAAATGTGTGGTTCTGGGGTTTGACTCAACTAGCCTTCCAGTTGAGATGTATACATCCTCTTCAAACCTGAGTGATCATGCCCGGATGCCGACGGCCCGACACCACACTCTGGCAGATCTAGCTTGGTCTATCTAGATGCTCTGGTGGATGAGACAAACAACCATCGCTCCACTGAGCACTTCACCCCCATCATGCCTGTGCTTCGACAGGGCATAAAACTGTTCAACCCCTTCCTTGCTGCGAGGCGCCCAAAATACATCGCAACTCCCCTTGAGAGCGATACTGTACTGTACAAGCTTGAACCTTCCCTCCACGCCTTTCCTTCTATCAATTATTTAACAAGTACAGCGCGCGCTGAGTTACATTAAAGAACATGTTTCTTCTCATGCACTTTGATTTTAAACCTCTTCGCGCAAATGGAGCCTCTTAAGAATGCAAACAGTGCCGTCGCCTGTGGGAGGCTGCACCCACCGAGGGACGGCTCCTTGAGGTAAATTAAACAGACTGGATAAAGTATGCGCACTTGCAGGGGACACGGGGCACAACAACGCTGTAAACAGATGGAGCCTCCTATTAGCAAAGATATTTATGTGAGCGCTGCGAGAGTTCACCTTTTCTTACCAGGCGTCGGTCTGTTTTGAGGGAGGCACGCCTACGTGAACGCGAGGCTGCGGGCATTTTGGGACATCCGGGCCTTCTTAAATCCGGCCGAAATTTTATCTATGCAGACCACAAAATTCATGTATTTCGCGTGACACGCAGATTTCATGACATTTGTTTTTCAATTTGCATTTTGTGAACCCAAATATCAAACACTCGCACACAAGGGACGTCAGTTCCCTTTCGAAACATCTACAGCCACCACATATGACGCATATATATGTTAATCCAACGAACAGCCTCAACCAGCACCAGTGTATTCACCGTGGACCCCACAAACGACCAGTCTCTGGAGCACGGCTGATTTGCAGCGGGAGACTGCACTATAGAGTAACGGAGTAACCGCCTTTCTGGCGGGATACCGCGGCAGTCGCGGCTCACGAGGGGAGAAGAGGGGGTGTCGCGCGGGGGAGGGAGTTTTAAAATAATTAAAATCAATCCTACCTAACCAGGTCTGCGCCGCCGGCCTCGGGTCCGTTCTGGCACCAACAGTGGAACAGCCGCATCACTGCTGGGAACTAAGTAGCAATTCAAACCCTTCTAAGCCAATCAGAGCAGGCGTAGGGCAATGTTACGCTTTGCCCGCCTGCCCATTAGGAGACCGAGGTTCGCTCTCCTAATGGGCATGCGCCAGCCTGAGCAGGCACCAGTGCGCATGACTGGGCACGGTGCAAAAATTCGCCACCATCCCCACTCATGCGCACTTGTGCTTGTGCTTGCCTGCTGCCTGCCCCTGACAATCATGACTGTCAGTCAACATGACGCCAGACCGGAGACCGCCCACCCCCTTCAGACTCTGAAGGAGGTGGGCGGTCCGACGTCTGACTCATGCTGACTGACAGTCATGATTGTCAATGTCAGTTCTCCCTCGGAGCCGCTGCGGGCTGCGGCTGAACTTCAATAAGAGTTACGGTGCGGGTGCAGGTGCGGGCGAGGGCGGGGGGGCAACGCCCCAATGCCCACAATGGACGCACCGCCACTGGAAATGACATTGGTTGGGCAACCCTTAATTGGGTAGCTATTCTCAAAATATTCCCGTTGGTGCTAAGGCTGCTTCCGCACTCTGAAATATTTCAGACCATGCTCTCTACATAGGATGGTAGTTCGGTGGGGAGCACAGATGGGACTTCTGGCTTGTTGTCTGCAACTCACTCGCCACTTTCTTCCACCGAAAGATCGCAGATATACACGACAGCTTCGGACCCCATACTCCGCCTCCAGTCACCGAACCAGCGACCCCCACCACCACCCTCAGCGCCTGGACCCCCATCAGCACTGAAGACACCACCAACATCATGAACTCCATCCACTCCGGCTCCCCCTCTGACCCTTGCCACCATCATATCTTCAACAAAGCCGACACCATCATCACAACCCCATCTCCGGAACGTCATAAACATCTCCTTCGCGTCAGCCGCCTTCCCCGAGAGCTGGAAGCACGCTGAAATCAACGCCCTTCTGAAGAAACCCACAGCGGACCCAAAAGACCTCAAAAACTTCCGCCCCATCTCTCTTCTCCCCTTCCCGGCTAAAGTAATCGAGAAGACCGTCAATAAACAGCTGACTGCTTTCCTCGAGGCAAACAACTCGCTCGACCCATCCCAGTCTGGATTTCGAGCCAACCACAGCACCGAGACTGCCCTCATCGCAGCCACCGACGACATCAGGACCCTGATGGAAAACGGAGAAACGACCGCCCTCATCCTCCTGGACCTCTCGGCAGCCTTTGATACCGTATGCCATCGCACCCTAATATCCCGCCTCTTCAACACCGGGATCCAAGGAAAGGCCCTAGACTGGATCACCTTGTTCCTCTCCGACAGAACCCAGAGAGTCCGCCTGCCTCCGTTCCGCTCAGCGGCCACCAAGATCATCTGCGGCGTACCCCAAGGCTCCTCGCTCAGCCCAACCCTCTTCAATATCTACATGAGCCCCCTCGCCACCATCGCACGCGAACACAACATGAACATCATCTCCTATGCCGACGACATCCAACTGATACTCTCCCTCACCAAAGACCCAGCCACCGCCAAAACCAACCTCCAGGAAGGAATGAAAGACATCACAGAATGGATGAAGCTCAGTCGCCTGAAGCTGAACTCAGACAAGACGGAGGTCCTCATCCTCGGACAAACCCCATCCGCCTGGGACGACTCCTGGTGGCCCACAGCGCTGGGCTCCACGCCAACACCCTCGGACCACGCACGCAACCTGGGATTCATCCTGGACTCCTCCCTCACGATGACCAAGCAAGTCAACGCCGTCTCGTCCTCTTGCTTCAACACCCTGCGCATACTCCAGAAAATCTTCAGGTGGATCCCCACCGAAACCAGAAAGACCGTCACCCAGGCCCTCGTCACCAGCCGACTGGACTACAGAAACGCCCTATGCGCAGGAACCACCTCCAAACTTCAGAAACGACTACAACGCATACAGAATGCCTCTGCACGTCTCATCCTCGACATCCCTCGCCACAGCCACATATCTGCCCACCTGGAAAACCTGCACTGGCTCCCTGTCAGCAAGAGGATCACGTTCAGGCTCCTCACCCACGCACACAAAGTGCTCCACGACATGTGCACCGAATACCTCAACAACCGCCTCTCGTTCAACACTCCCACTCGCCAACTCCGCTCCACCAGCCGCACCCTCACCACCGTCCCACGGATTCGCAGATCCACCACCGGAGGAAGATCGTTCTCCTACCTGGCAGCCAAAACATGGAACTCCCTCCCCACACACCGACGAATGACCGAGGACCATCTCACCTTCAGGAAACACCTCAAGACCTGGCTTTTCGAGCAGTAGCAGCACCCCCCCTCCCTTCAGCGCCTTGAGACGCTCACAGGTGAGTAGCGCGCTCTATAAATGTTTTGATTGATTGATTGATTGTTGCCTTCCTCAAAAAGAGAACCAATGTGAGAGTAAATCAATCTTTTGCAGTGTTTTCCCTATTTCTGTAGCTGTTGTCACCAGAGTTAGGAAGAATCATTGGCTAGTTCACGTGGCAGAGTTGTGCATACAATGTAGTGAATACTTGCACTCAATTATAATTCTGAGTTTATTCTGAATTATTTCAGTTCTGCGTGCTGCTGAGGGTATCACCCTCTGGTCCACAGGGTGTCAGGTGCAAATGATCAAGTAAGCGTCTCCCCACAATGGAGGCGACCCCTCTGCGCACTGCTGTAGGTCCAACTGAATGGATTTCACAACTTCATATGCGTCCTCTGATGTACATGGATGTATAAAAAAGAATTAAAATCCAAAAACAGTATCCTTGTTCAAAACAGCACAAGGTTTATTCAATCATCATGAAATTTTTCATTTCCATGTATTCATTCCATGTATCAATCCAAGATATAAATATATGAAACTTATTCATGATCCATGAACCCATTGCATTTCGGGAATCTACCCCTGATGAAGGGCACACAAGCTGGAGATGGCTAAGCTTAAGATGGAGGGTCAGAGGTTGTCCTTGGAGAGAATGAGAATGGAGCATGAGAGGATGTTGAGGGAGTTAGAAATCAAGGCAAAGGGCTTAGAGATCAATCCCTCTGGTGGCAGCGCACCATCTGTGCCTTCAGAAGGCAGGGTATATATCCCCAAAGATGTCATCAAATATTTCCATAAGCATGAGGATATTGGGCAGTGGTTTGCAGCCTATGAGATAGCAATGTTGGCCCACCGGGTCCCTGAGAAGGATTGGGGAGCTGGGTTGTGGGGCCGCTTTGTAAGTGAGGGGAGGGATACTTTGTTAGACCTGCCCAGTGAGAATAGGATGTCTTATGCCCACATGAAGGAAGCCCTGATGACAAGGTATGGTTTGACCCCAGAACTTTATAGACAGAGGTTCAGGAATTGTAAAACAACTGCAGGTAACCACTTGGGTAGAATATTTATCTTTCTTTTGCAGAGCTAGGGATGGTTGGGTGAAGGGTAGCAAAGTGTATACTTTTGAGGCGCTCTATGATTTGTTTGCCTGGGAGCACTTGTCTGCTAATTGTTTTCCAGAGCTACGCCAGCACCTTATTGATAGCAAGTTAACTAACCCTAGGAAGCTTGCTGAGGAGGCAGACCGCTGGGTCAGTACCAGGGTCCACAAAGGTCATGTGGGAGACTCAGCCAAAGGTAGGCAGAGTCCACAGCAGAAGAGTGGGGGGGACAAGGGTAAACAGAGGGAGTTCCAGAAAGGGCCCCAAAGTAATTCCCAAGGGAACCAAGGGAAGGGTTTGCAGCCTCCCCCTGAGAAGAAGCAAGAGGCCAGACAGGTAAATCTGTTCAGAGGGGCCCCTACAAGTGCTTTACGTGTGGTCAAGTGGGCCACCGTTGGTATGATGCACAGTGTCCCATGAAGGATTCCAAAGCCCCACCCTGTGCACCACCCCGTCAGATGGCGAGTGTAGCCCTGGGAGGGGAGGAGATGGGTGCCCAAGGTGGGTGGGGTCCCGTAGAAATGTCTCTTGTCTCTTTAGGAGACTTTGAGATGGTCCCTAAGACCCAGGTGCCTGATAACACTAAGAAATACAGGACATGGGTAACCATCAATGGCCATAGGGTGGAGGCTCTGAGGGAAACCAGGGCTAGTGTGACGGCTGTCAGTTGCCGGTTGGGGTCCAAGGAGAAGGTTATCCCTCATGCATTCTTCCCGGTAGTTGCCGCGGACAACTCGCAGAGCCAGTGTGAGGTGGCTCAAGTTCCCTTTGAGTGGGGGGGGTCTCTGGTACTCTTCAAGTAGCTGTGAGGCCAGACATGCCTGTGGATTGTCTGTTGGGCAATGATTTAGAGAACTCCCCTTGGGCTAAGGTGGAGAGGAAGTCTCATTTGGAGATGTGGGGCCTGCGTGAGTGGGCGTGTGTGACCACTCGGTCTATGGCAGCCAGTAAGGGTGTTCAACAGATCCTGGAGCCTGAAAGTATGGCCCAGGTACCTGCCTTAAAGAGAAGAGGTAGGAGGTATGGGAAACCAGCCCCCATTATTCCCACAGTCCAGGAGGAGGCCGACATTGAGGGGGATGCCCTGGAACCTACAGGGGTGCAAGTTGCTGAACTGGGGAACCTGCCTGAGCTGACCCATTGGCAGCAAGAAGGAGGACCCTCCAGGAAAGAATTTTGTGCAGAACAGAAGAAGTGCCTCTCTTAAGGGTTTGTGGCAACAGGCCACAAACCAGGCAGCAGGTGATCAGTCTGGATCACATTGGATCTACTGGGAGAACGACCTCCTGTATAGCGAGCCTAAAGTTGCTGAGCCTGGGTCAGCCCATGTGCTGGTGGTACCTCAGCGCTTCAGAGCCTTCCTACTGGGGTTGGCTCATGATGTGCCTTTAGCTGGACATCTGGGGCAGGACAAGACCTTTGAAAGTCTTGTCACCCACTTTTATTGGCCTCAGACACTCATTGTAGGACATGTCAAACTTGCCAGGCAAGTGGGAAAAGTGGAAGGAAGCAAAAGGCTCCTCTCCAACCTTTCCCTGTAGTCAGTACCCTCTTTGAACGGGTGGGCATTGACATTGTGGGGCCACTGGACCCCAAGACTGCCATGGGCAACAGGTTTATCCTGGTCTTGGTGGACCATGCCACCCTGTACCCGGAAGCCATCCCGCTCAGGACAGTGACGGCCCCCATGGTGGGACGTGCACTGATGGGGATTTTCTCCCATGTGGGGTTCCCCAGTGAGGTGGTGTCAGACCATGGTACAAACTTCATATCTAATATATGAAGTCTCTGTGGCAGGAGTGCGGTGTTACATACAAATTCACCACTCTTTACCACCCCCATGGTAATGGGCTGGTTGATAGATTCAACCGGACCCTTAAAGGCATGACTATGGGTCTTGAGGAACAAATGAGGCATAAGTGGGACATCCTCTTGCCATGCCTTCTTTTTGCTTACCGTGAGGTGCCACAGAAGTCCCCAGGGTTCAGCCCCTTTGAACTGCTGTATGGATACCCAGTAAGAGGACCTTTGAGTCTGGTCAAGGAAGGCTGGGAGCAATCTCCCGGGAAACCTCCCCAGGATGTATACAGTTACACGCTGGCCTTCAGGAACCAGACTTGGCCATTCAGACAACTCGCTCAGGTGAATCTGGAAGCCAAACCACACTAAGGAGCTGAAGGGGCAGAGAACAGGTCGTCCCCCACTCAGAAATCTGTATACAATAAAGGGCCTGTTCACACAGTGAGCACATAATTCATACATCCATTGCAGTTGTCATATATTTTAGACAGTCTGTGGAGCAAGTGATTACATCATCTGTGCTACTTATCGGTATGGCTCACTAATAAAAGAAAAGAAAAGACAAGAATTTTTCATACGAGGTAAGACAAGAAAGCTGTCTATATGACTAAAAAACTTGTGTCTCCAACACCCAAATGTGGTGAAAAAAGTGTAGAAAAGGAGTGTTGGTGCCTCACGGTAGCAACACCAAGGAGGATAAAGCAGGAAGGTACTCGCCTGCTACCTCAAGATCTCATCATCAGCTACCAACACTCCAGGGAAAGAAATAGGTGTAAGAAAATGAATGGGTAATGACCCAAAAAGCAAAGTGCTAGGGTGTGTAGTAAGAAAGGAAAAAACTGTGCAGTAATCCGTGCACCACGTTAAGCCCCACAGTTATATACAAGTTTGAGCTAGATCACACTGGCTTGCGTTTTTTATTCTATGCTGTGTGACTGCTCGTATTTAAAATGCCGACATGTTTCATTGCCTTTTGGATAAACTCACGGCAACTTCTTCAGGGCATGGGGTATTGTCATTCCACCTTGCACCACTGTTTTTGTCTATTAAAAACAATTCTGTTAGAGACAAAAGATAGACAAACAACACATAGCAAAATTAGTTGGCATCCGGTTTAAAAAGAAACTGATGCAGTATGTACTGCATTCCGAACTGCATATCCTCCACAGTATTTACCGGGATATTGCCCACCGTGGGCATACCTTTACCCTTGAGCACTTGTACGTGTAGCTGCGATCACTCACTCAAGGCTCAACCACTCGACTCCTATCGTGGGTCTGTAATACACAATGAGAGTCACGAGACTTTAGGGAATACAATCACCAGATACCTGCCACTCCCCATATCATGGATTGTTATCACTCCTATGTCTCATTCTTGTTATATGTCTACCCTTCTATTGTGTACCTCTTTGAGTGTAACTAGCACTCGACGAAAGGTCGGGTGAGCCCTGTCCCATTACAATAGCCTCCTCTTGTCAAGTCCGTGCCTGCCCAGTTTATTACCTTGTGGCCTGGATTCTCACTCAAATCGTGCTAGCACGGGTTCCCATCCCTTTTTAACCGAGTGCCCTGTCCTAAAAATCATGCATCGGGACCCACCGTAAATGCGTCCGTGTCCGGCATCAACTCAGCACCGTAACAACGCGACTGTTGTTTTTCGTGGATATGAGCGTAATCACGCTCACCACGTGACCGGGCTTGTAACGAGGAGGTCACTAGGCTGGGTTGAGCTGGGGAAAGCAGTGTAAATGTTTTTCATTTTTCCTTGTAAGAAGTCTGCTAGTTCATTGCATCGCTCAGGGGAGGCCACGAACAAAGATTCAGATCTTGGGAGTTCTAGAGGTCCTTTGTGATGCGGACAATTTTCTCTGGGGGCGTTAGCCACTGAGTTAATTCTCTCTTTGTAGTACGACGCCTGGGCGGTTTTTATTTTGTTTTGATGGTGTTTTATGGATTCTCTGTATTTCTGTTTACTGAGGACGTTATAGTCTTCCCTTCATTTCCTCTCCAGTCTTGTTAAAGTGATCGAAGTTTTGGGGAGTACCAGGGTGAGAGTATTTCTCTCACTTTATGGCAGGGTTTGGCTGGGGCAACCATGTCCAGTGATGTCTCGATCCAGGTGGTGAAGTTATCTGCGGCTGAGGTGATATTAAGGTTGAATTCGGGTTTAAGATTTTCTAGGGCTGTGGTCCAAGCTTCGGCAGCTTTTGACACCGTAAACCATATGGTGTTGGTTCAGCGGCTTCGAGATGTGGGCATTGGGGGGTCAGCTCTGTCCCTCCTATCCTCTTTTCTGGACGGGAGAGTGCAGAGCCTACACTGGGAGGGTCTGCAATCTGAGAGCTTCTATTTGCCCTGTGGGGTTCCCCAGGGCTCAGCATTATCACCCACTATCTTCAATATCTACATGCTGCCCCTGGCCTGCCTGATTAGGAAGCATGGTTTTGAATTTACGTCATATGCTGATGACTCCCAGCTCATAATCTCCATGGCTAAACATCCAGAGAATACGGCTGTTAGGTTTCATGCCTGCTTGGAGGAGATTATGACCTGGATGAACCATAGCTTCCTAAAAATCAATACTGACAAGACAGAAGTCATTGAATTTGGCCAGGGGCAACCTCGATGGGACGCATCCTGGTGGCCAATGACAGCTGGGGAATGTCCCACCCCTGCACCTAAGATCAGAAATCTGAGAGTTATCTTTGATCGCAAATTAACTTTTTCTGCCCAAGTAAATAGTCTCACCTCTTCCTGTTTCTTTTTAATTAAAACTTTGAAGAAGATCTTTCCCTTTATTGGGAAGGTACTGCAGAAGTCAGTGGTAGTAGCCCTTTTGCTTTCCAAGTTAGACTACTGTAATGGCCTGCTATTGGGAATAAATAAGTCCCAAATGAGCAGGCTTCAATCATTACAAAATGCTGCTGCCAGATTACTCCTAGACATACCAAAGGGGAAATCCACTTCAGCTGGAATCCGAACCTTGCATTGGCTTCCAATTCAGCATCAAGTTGAATTCAAGGCCTTATGTTTGGTCCATAAAGCTTTCTATGGAGGAGGCGCTAAGGCCATGCAGATATGCTTTAGACCTTATATCCCCGTTCGATCACTAAGGTCTAGTACTTTGGGTCTTCTCCATCTGGACAGGATCAGGAAGGCAAGATGGGTGGTAGAGCTTTCTCCCATTGTGCAGCAAAGTTATGGAACTCATTGCCTGCAGCCATGCGTCTCCAACCTAACAGACTAGCTTTCAGGAGAGCCTTGAAGACCTGGCTGTTTGCTACAACATAGGCGACTGCTATGGGCATTAACACAGGTACTCACATTAGCGCCAAGACGCCACGGCATACGAGCGCTCTATAAACACATATCCTATCCTATCCTATCCTACTGATAGTTTAGCCCAGGGTCTGACTTTCGTGGTGATACTTCTTTTACTTGGGGGTAGGCAAGCAATAATGTTAGGTTCCATTTTATTTTTTGGCGAATGCCCACTTCTGCCAAACAGTCCCAACCTGGATATTTAAAGGAGCATGGAGCAAATAGAATGAGCACCTCACCATATACATATGGTGAGGTGTTCATTCTATTTGCTCCGTGCTCCTTTAACTATCCAGGTTCCTTTTGTTGGTGTTGTGGAGAACAAAAGGGACTGTTTGGCAGAAGTGGGCATTTGCCAAAAAATTGTAGATGTCCTCCTGCCAAACTTGCCCTTCCCCTGTCCCAGCTAGAGGCGGGGTGGACTGTAGAATTTCCAACTGTGGAGCCTCTGCTGGCTCTGCGGTTAAAAACTCTTAATCTGATGACCATACGCCTTGGGCCACCAGATGTTAGTGACCGTCACCCAGCCCTGGTTAGGCAGCAAGATCCCCACCAGGCAGACGGGAATCTGAAGATATGGTGGGCGGTCCTCTTCCAGAGAAACGCTTGCCATGGCTGACTTTGTGAGATCCGGCTGAGGACCTCCATAGTTGTGTGCCTATATATAACATTTCCATATATTGATGTAGGTGAGATGTAGTATTGGGTTACTCGCTCTGAATCTTGGGGCAGGATGCGTGACCGAGCAGAGCTAAAGCCGTTGAAGCGTCAAAGACTGAGCGGGATAGTTCATTACAAGGGTCCTGTCAAGTGACTTCAAATAAAAAGCATTGGCAGAGCCAATAGGTCTCGCCTTTGGGACCTTCTAAGTGTTTAGCCATGCAACAGTTTATGTTGTTGCACCAAGGATATTGTGCTGCACTTATAAGGTCCCACACACGAGACCTATTGGCTATGCCAATGCTTGTTACTAAGCCAGCCACGCACAGCTATTCAGGCTCCGTGGGAAATTGTGGCGTGCACACTACACAGTACATCTATATTATTGAAACGTGCTTGTAGCGGAGGAACAAGCGCCCGAGCTTTGGTGCAGAGTTGGCAGTCGGTGCCTCAATGTCAGGTGAAATGATGGCCCATCTACCTTAGTGGAGGTGACATTATTCTTGTATATGAGGTGACTGAGCATTCTGTCGCAGCTGAAAGATAACAGCTCAGGCCTTGGATCAGGTAAAACCTGTCAGAATTTACCAACAAGATTCACAATACATTTTACCTGCTGGAAGCATTTGAGGAAGAAGCACGGGGTCGACAATTTACACATGAGCAAATAGCATGTGTGATTAATGGACAGGCAAATGATGCCCGACATTGATCCGGTCTCGGCGGCATTTGATCTTTGGGCCGAATTCTAGAACTTTTAGAGTAGCACTTAGGGCCATATGTAGGTAATTTCTATTTACCGATTCTTAAATACCGAATTTTACCGATTCGGTAATATTCGGTATTACTGATTCGGTATTAACCGAATCGGTAATAAGGAATACCTTCCTATTCATTCCTATGGGCCTGGAGGCCCATAGGAATGAATGGGAAGCCATTGACTATTACCGATTCGGTAAATACCGATTCGGTAATAGGGGGAGCAGATTCAAGGGTGGCAGGGTGTCACATTGACACCCTGTTGCACCCCTGAATCGTGCATGTGTGCACATGTGGCGCACATACATGCCCTAAGGGCATGTATGTCTGCCACATGGCATTTCTAGAAAAGCACAAAAGTGCTTTTTAACAGGTATTCAGTATTTACCACCAACCTGTAGTTGGTGGTAAATAACGAATCCTTGAGACAAAAAAGCACTCACTTGAGTGCTCCCTACATAGGATTTGAGGATTCGGTAATTTACCGAATCGGTATTTTACCGATTTCTTAAAATACCGATTCGGTAAATTACCGAATCCTTAAAACCTGCCTCCTACATTGGAAAGGGCTAAATACCGGTCGGTAACGGGAAAATTACCGATTTTCGGCCGTTACCGACCGGTATTTAGCTATCTACATATGGCCCTAAGTATCTGAAAGTGCTGCGCACAGCACACATAGTGAGTTATTCTACACAAATGATATGAACGGGCGACAGTGCTGCTGCTGGGTAGGGCCTCGGGGGCCTCAAGCCTCAGGGGTACTCCTCCAGACAGGTGGCGTGGGCTATAGAAACGACATATGGAGGGTCGTGTTCTCCTGCCATGGTAGGGGCGCTTGGGTGAAGTGGGCGGGTTCTCTGGGACAGTTAAGGAGCTTAGTTGGAAAAACTCAGGGGCATAGACATCATTAGTACAACAGATCCAGTAGCACATGACCTTCTGAGAGAAATGCTCAATTTCTGATTTCATGGAGCTTCAGAGATTAGTAACATTGTGAAAGATGAGCGGGTAAGGCTGGCGAGCAGTCACTGGGAGGATTTTGGGGTGCAAGCTGAAAGGGCAAATGGTTACAGAAGAGAGAGAAAAAAAACTGCAGCCTAGACAAGAAAACGAAAAACTGTAAAAGCCATGAAGTGAGAGAGCAGCAGGTTTGACCATGGCTCGTGCATAGAAGGAGTGATGATTTGAGAGTTACTAATTTTGAGTTCTCTGATTCTTTCCCTGTCTTTGCTTCCTGGTCTAAAAATGTAGAATGACCTTAAAGTGCCAATGCCTCATATTACAGGACACAAATTGCAAATCATTTTTCATTGTGGAGCTCTTAATTAATGAAAAGGGAAACAGTGATCTGAAATAATGTGGCTGCGTTTGAGTTCCCCCAGTATGCCATAGAAACAAGCATTGGCTCATGGAGAACATCAAAGCGGCCGTGCGGCCGCGAAAGTGATCGCGATCGCAATCAAGCGTGACGCGCGCGCACATGCACTGTAGCTCTAGGCCGGCCATGGTAGCATTTGTTTAAGCCCTCACAAAAAGTCTCGCCAGACCAGTGCATGCACTGGGTCAGGCGAGACCTAAAAATCTAGAGGAACAATCTTGATTTAATTACATTCCAAGTGGAAAAAACCCTCTTGCTTCTTAGGCTCCAGTGTGCTGTTGCTAAAGAAATTCACTCTGGTGAAAACATGGCTGTTGCCTCTAGATAATGCAATCGTGTGGGAAGCGTCAGATCATCGCTCCACTCCCAGACGCACTGCGTTTATGGATGCCAGATCCAACCAATGATTATACGTTTGACCATGTTCAAAGTTGATCCAATTTAATCCACATGTTACTCAAACTTTCTTCATATTCTTCACGAATTCACATGTGCCCATCCGGCCCTCTTGAAAAATACGATCCAAATACAAAAAGTAGTTCAGAGCAGCATTTCTTTCATAGGAACCCAATGCATTTCGGGCTTATTCCCAGCCCTTCGTCAGGGGTAACTGTAAATCAACAACTTCAGAAAACACATCATTACAAGATTGTACTATTACCAACTATAATCACATCAGTCTGTGTTTTTTGTGTTTCATCTTGCGCGTATATCATTTTGTGCTCAAACGATCAATGAAAGTTAAATTAGCTGAATTTGAAAAATAAAACAGAATGCAAAAACCAAGTGCTTAAATGTAAATGTGCAGGAATTTATATAGCGCAAATCACCAAGCGGTCTCTAAGCGCTTGCTTAGGGAACCCGTCCTGGTATTCCCCTGTGAGATTACCCGGCAGGGCATCCGCAAGGTGAAAGCCAGGCATCCCGCCGCGAGGGGCCCATGTGGAGATTAAGCAAGCTATTGCCCAGAGTCGCAGAGTGTGAACCCATGAATCGAGTATGCACTGGAGCGAGAATTATCAAGTCCTTGGACATTTATAGACTCAAGACCCAGCCGAGCCGGGAATTGAACCCTGGTCCCGGGCTGACCTCTGCTTCCAGGTCTGCCTCCTCTAACCAGTGAGCCACACTTCTCCACATAATCCCCGTTACTCTCAAAATATTAATCTATTGATCTTCCCTCCCCCAAACAGACGTAAAAATCAAAAAATAAAATGTAATGAACCATGTGTCATCCCATGATCCCTCTAATGTCAGACTTTCAAACGTTCCCTCAAACGACATTCCCTCTAACACCCTTTTATTCCTGGTAGTTAAATCACGTTCTTCTCCCACCTTCAGTTGAACTACCCGTGCTCAACACTCCTCATCTAAAAATACTAACTCACTCTTTTTTCTTTCTTACGCGCTATTACCAAATCCGTATCTGTCTCCCCACAGTTGTAACACGTTTATAATAAGCTCTTGCGTTCTTAGAATACTGAACATTTATATGAAACTCGTGCCCCTATGATCTCCAAACCAAACTACATGCGTACCTGCTCACTCCATAATCTCCTAACCGCTCGGTCTGCGCCTCAGGCGATTTTCCATCTCCCATGTGACTAACCCTCCATTACATCTCACTTTTAAACCGCACATGATCCACCCCCCTTTGTATGAACTTAATAATCACCTGACCCCCAAGAAATACTCAAACTACAGTACCCATAATGCACTTAGTCGCGCCTAAAATAATCCATACTCAAATCGGAAAATAATGCATGTACGCAAGATGTCACAATTACTACATGTTGTATAAACAAAGACAATCTGTGTGTTTCCTCTCTCGTTTACCACCATTCTCAGATGTTGCTAAGAACTTACTGTCTCGCTGTATGTGGAGTCTTTAATATATGCAGTTCTTCGTTCAGACTTTACTATATCCCGGGTGCAAAACCAACAAGGGGCAATCATTTTAAACATCATAGGGGGTGGTATGCACACCGTATTTCACCCGATGTAATCCATATTGTCTGATCCATGTACTTTCAACAAACTTTGCAAGTTGCGTGCGGAACTGGGTTGTGCTTTGTCCTGAATGCACCAAAATGAATGCACTCTGACGCTCCCCACACAATTGCATTAATGTTGGTGCATTCAGGGCAAAGCACAACCCAGTTCCGCACGCAACTTGCAAAGTTTGTTGAAACATGGATCAGACAATATGGATTACATCGGGTGAGATACGGGGTGCACACCACCCCCTATGATGTTGCCTCTAGATACCAGGCCAAGATAGCATTTTCGAATCAAAACAAATCGCTACTTAATTGTCCAAGTAATTGCCAAAGAATGATTTAGTTGCTTTCATTAGCGCGAGGCAATGCTGACAATCAATCATGTATGCAGCAGGACCGGTTCCTTAAATTGTGTCACTGCTAGTTCCATGTAAATGCCAACAGCACCAACCAGCCATCCACACCCATATTCTGTTTGTGACGCCAATGCACAAGCAAAGCACATAGCATGTGTCAGCAACTTACAATTCAGGACAGGTTGGAAAACAAGGAGTCATTAGGTTTCAGTTCGGGAGGTCGCTATATTTATGACACCTCTTTGGAGCCCTGCGTGTGACTTCCACGGAAAACAACTCCACCAAGATTAACTAAAAATCTTCTTGGCTATTGGACGCCAATAGCAAATTCCTTTAAGGTGAGTATTAAATTAATTGTGTGGTCTTGAGTCCCAGAAAAGGAGGTGGTCCTCATGCCAGGAAATACACTGGGGCCACCATGGTTTCGAAGTGGTCCTGGGTAGAAGGGAGATTGGTGGAAATGACCAGTGGCGGCTGGTGACATTTGAAAGTGGTGAGCGAAAAATGATTGCCGGACTGCACTATGGCAAGCGAGCGTAGCGAGCAATTCTGAACAACTTAAGGAGGGTTCGGGAGGGTTGAGGCACAGACTCAGCGGCATTCAAAGAAAGATTCACAGGCTGAACAAGTCACAGAATCAGGGCTAGCTGGGTTTATCACTCACAAGTGTCAAATCCACCAGTACGATGTCTGTTGTAGTAAACATGCGACTTAGGGTGCGATAAAGGGAGTTTCAGGGGAGTTACGGACAGTACTGGTTACGGATCCTTGCACTAGGTGCTCTCTTGTGCACACGCCGGCAGAGATTGAGAGACTCAAAGACGAGGTGTGAGTGGTGTGTTTTTCATACAAAGGCCTGCGCTAGGCACTCTTCTGCTCACACTCAGGCAGAGATTTAAAACCTTTAACACGTGTTTAGTCTGTTTTTTCAATATCATATTTAATAGGCACGCAATTTTTGGCTACAACTATAGTAGTGTACAATGTGATGCCGTACGCAGCACAGTAGCCACAGCCTTTGATTAATACTCCAGAGTCCTGCCTTGTGTGCCAGAGGCCATCCTGGGCACGATACATGCTATATTTGAACGTACGCCTCTTTGAATGACACGTTTAAACAGAAGTGACACACTAGTATGCAGTGCCTCCTGAAGTGTCGATTCCTTTTCCACTAAATACATCAGCTAAGCCATATCCAAAAGAGCTCTCTGCCTCCCGAAAAAAACTGACGTGGTGTCCCGTCTTTCTGGAGACATTAAATAACAGGCTGCCCTCAAACTACTGCACGGGATCTGCCCAGCAGCCACCTTTTCCTGCTGCTTATGGTGCAATAGAAAAAGGAGGACATGCGATAAATAAAAGTTGCCAGACTGTAAAGGTTGACATTTTTAAACACAGACGAGCAGAGCCTCGAAGACTGTCAATGCTCTAGTGATGACACAGGGGTGGGAGCGATGCTCCCCACAACACGATGTTTATGCTCTCGACCAAAAGGAAGTAAATCAGCCTGACAAAAATGTGTGGTTCTGGGGTTTGACTCAACTAGCCTTCCAGTTGAGATGTATACATCCTCTTCAAACCTGAGTGATCATGCCCGGATGCCGACGGCCCGACACCACACTCTGGCAGATCTAGCTTGGTCTATCTAGATGCTCTGGTGGATGAGACAAACAACCATCGCTCCACTGAGCACTTCACCCCCATCATGCCTGTGCTTCGACAGGGCATAAAACTGTTCAACCCCTTCCTTGCTGCGAGGCGCCCAAAATACATCGCAACTCCCCTTGAGAGCGATACTGTACTGTACAAGCTTGAACCTTCCCTCCACGCCTTTCCTTCTATCAATTATTTAACAAGTACAGCGCGCGCTGAGTTACATTAAAGAACATGTTTCTTCTCATGCACTTTGATTTTAAACCTCTTCGCGCAAATGGAGCCTCTTAAGAATGCAAACAGTGCCGTCGCCTGTGGGAGGCTGCACCCACCGAGGGACGGCTCCTTGAGGTAAATTAAACAGACTGGATAAAGTATGCGCACTTGCAGGGGACACGGGGCACAACAACGCTGTAAACAGATGGAGCCTCCTATTAGCAAAGATATTTATGTGAGCGCTGCGAGAGTTCACCTTTTCTTACCAGGCGTCGGTCTGTTTTGAGGGAGGCACGCCTACGTGAACGCGAGGCTGCGGGCATTTTGGGACATCCGGGCCTTCTTAAATCCGGCCGAAATTTTATCTATGCAGACCACAAAATTCATGTATTTCGCGTGACACGCAGATTTCATGACATTTGTTTTTCAATTTGCATTTTGTGAACCCAAATATCAAACACTCGCACACAAGGGACGTCAGTTCCCTTTCGAAACATCTACAGCCACCACATATGACGCATATATATGTTAATCCAACGAACAGCCTCAACCAGCACCAGTGTATTCACCGTGGACCCCACAAACGACCAGTCTCTGGAGCACGGCTGATTTGCAGCGGGAGACTGCACTATAGAGTAACGGAGTAACCGCCTTTCTGGCGGGATACCGCGGCAGTCGCGGCTCACGAGGGGAGAAGAGGGGGTGTCGCGCGGGGGAGGGAGTTTTAAAATAATTAAAATCAATCCTACCTAACCAGGTCTGCGCCGCCGGCCTCGGGTCCGTTCTGGCACCAACAGTGGAACAGCCGCATCACTGCTGGGAACTAAGTAGCAATTCAAACCCTTCTAAGCCAATCAGAGCAGGCGTAGGGCAATGTTACGCTTTGCCCGCCTGCCCATTAGGAGACCGAGGTTCGCTCTCCTAATGGGCATGCGCCAGCCTGAGCAGGCACCAGTGCGCATGACTGGGCACGGTGCAAAAATTCGCCACCATCCCCACTCATGCGCACTTGTGCTTGTGCTTGCCTGCTGCCTGCCCCTGACAATCATGACTGTCAGTCAACATGACGCCAGACCGGAGACCGCCCACCCCCTTCAGACTCTGAAGGAGGTGGGCGGTCCGACGTCTGACTCATGCTGACTGACAGTCATGATTGTCAATGTCAGTTCTCCCTCGGAGCCGCTGCGGGCTGCGGCTGAACTTCAATAAGAGTTACGGTGCGGGTGCAGGTGCGGGCGAGGGCGGGGGGGCAACGCCCCAATGCCCACAATGGACGCACCGCCACTGGAAATGACATTGGTTGGGCAACCCTTAATTGGGTAGCTATTCTCAAAATATTCCCGTTGGTGCTAAGGCTGCTTCCGCACTCTGAAATATTTCAGACCATGCTCTCTACATAGGATGGTAGTTCGGTGGGGAGCACAGATGGGACTTCTGGCTTGTTGTCTGCAACTCACTCGCCACTTTCTTCCACCGAAAGATCGCAGATATACACGACAGCTTCGGACCCCATACTCCGCCTCCAGTCACCGAACCAGCGACCCCCACCACCACCCTCAGCGCCTGGACCCCCATCAGCACTGAAGACACCACCAACATCATGAACTCCATCCACTCCGGCTCCCCCTCTGACCCTTGCCACCATCATATCTTCAACAAAGCCGACACCATCATCACAACCCCATCTCCGGAACGTCATAAACATCTCCTTCGCGTCAGCCGCCTTCCCCGAGAGCTGGAAGCACGCTGAAATCAACGCCCTTCTGAAGAAACCCACAGCGGACCCAAAAGACCTCAAAAACTTCCGCCCCATCTCTCTTCTCCCCTTCCCGGCTAAAGTAATCGAGAAGACCGTCAATAAACAGCTGACTGCTTTCCTCGAGGCAAACAACTCGCTCGACCCATCCCAGTCTGGATTTCGAGCCAACCACAGCACCGAGACTGCCCTCATCGCAGCCACCGACGACATCAGGACCCTGATGGAAAACGGAGAAACGACCGCCCTCATCCTCCTGGACCTCTCGGCAGCCTTTGATACCGTATGCCATCGCACCCTAATATCCCGCCTCTTCAACACCGGGATCCAAGGAAAGGCCCTAGACTGGATCACCTTGTTCCTCTCCGACAGAACCCAGAGAGTCCGCCTGCCTCCGTTCCGCTCAGCGGCCACCAAGATCATCTGCGGCGTACCCCAAGGCTCCTCGCTCAGCCCAACCCTCTTCAATATCTACATGAGCCCCCTCGCCACCATCGCACGCGAACACAACATGAACATCATCTCCTATGCCGACGACATCCAACTGATACTCTCCCTCACCAAAGACCCAGCCACCGCCAAAACCAACCTCCAGGAAGGAATGAAAGACATCACAGAATGGATGAAGCTCAGTCGCCTGAAGCTGAACTCAGACAAGACGGAGGTCCTCATCCTCGGACAAACCCCATCCGCCTGGGACGACTCCTGGTGGCCCACAGCGCTGGGCTCCACGCCAACACCCTCGGACCACGCACGCAACCTGGGATTCATCCTGGACTCCTCCCTCACGATGACCAAGCAAGTCAACGCCGTCTCGTCCTCTTGCTTCAACACCCTGCGCATACTCCAGAAAATCTTCAGGTGGATCCCCACCGAAACCAGAAAGACCGTCACCCAGGCCCTCGTCACCAGCCGACTGGACTACAGAAACGCCCTATGCGCAGGAACCACCTCCAAACTTCAGAAACGACTACAACGCATACAGAATGCCTCTGCACGTCTCATCCTCGACATCCCTCGCCACAGCCACATATCTGCCCACCTGGAAAACCTGCACTGGCTCCCTGTCAGCAAGAGGATCACGTTCAGGCTCCTCACCCACGCACACAAAGTGCTCCACGACATGTGCACCGAATACCTCAACAACCGCCTCTCGTTCAACACTCCCACTCGCCAACTCCGCTCCACCAGCCGCACCCTCACCACCGTCCCACGGATTCGCAGATCCACCACCGGAGGAAGATCGTTCTCCTACCTGGCAGCCAAAACATGGAACTCCCTCCCCACACACCGACGAATGACCGAGGACCATCTCACCTTCAGGAAACACCTCAAGACCTGGCTTTTCGAGCAGTAGCAGCACCCCCCCTCCCTTCAGCGCCTTGAGACGCTCACAGGTGAGTAGCGCGCTCTATAAATGTTTTGATTGATTGATTGATTGTTGCCTTCCTCAAAAAGAGAACCAATGTGAGAGTAAATCAATCTTTTGCAGTGTTTTCCCTATTTCTGTAGCTGTTGTCACCAGAGTTAGGAAGAATCATTGGCTAGTTCACGTGGCAGAGTTGTGCATACAATGTAGTGAATACTTGCACTCAATTATAATTCTGAGTTTATTCTGAATTATTTCAGTTCTGCGTGCTGCTGAGGGTATCACCCTCTGGTCCACAGGGTGTCAGGTGCAAATGATCAAGTAAGCGTCTCCCCACAATGGAGGCGACCCCTCTGCGCACTGCTGTAGGTCCAACTGAATGGATTTCACAACTTCATATGCGTCCTCTGATGTACATGGATGTATAAAAAAGAATTAAAATCCAAAAACAGTATCCTTGTTCAAAACAGCACAAGGTTTATTCAATCATCATGAAATTTTTCATTTCCATGTATTCATTCCATGTATCAATCCAAGATATAAATATATGAAACTTATTCATGATCCATGAACCCATTGCATTTCGGGAATCTACCCCTGATGAAGGGCACACAAGCTGGAGATGGCTAAGCTTAAGATGGAGGGTCAGAGGTTGTCCTTGGAGAGAATGAGAATGGAGCATGAGAGGATGTTGAGGGAGTTAGAAATCAAGGCAAAGGGCTTAGAGATCAATCCCTCTGGTGGCAGCGCACCATCTGTGCCTTCAGAAGGCAGGGTATATATCCCCAAAGATGTCATCAAATATTTCCATAAGCATGAGGATATTGGGCAGTGGTTTGCAGCCTATGAGATAGCAATGTTGGCCCACCGGGTCCCTGAGAAGGATTGGGGAGCTGGGTTGTGGGGCCGCTTTGTAAGTGAGGGGAGGGATACTTTGTTAGACCTGCCCAGTGAGAATAGGATGTCTTATGCCCACATGAAGGAAGCCCTGATGACAAGGTATGGTTTGACCCCAGAACTTTATAGACAGAGGTTCAGGAATTGTAAAACAACTGCAGGTAACCACTTGGGTAGAATATTTATCTTTCTTTTGCAGAGCTAGGGATGGTTGGGTGAAGGGTAGCAAAGTGTATACTTTTGAGGCGCTCTATGATTTGTTTGCCTGGGAGCACTTGTCTGCTAATTGTTTTCCAGAGCTACGCCAGCACCTTATTGATAGCAAGTTAACTAACCCTAGGAAGCTTGCTGAGGAGGCAGACCGCTGGGTCAGTACCAGGGTCCACAAAGGTCATGTGGGAGACTCAGCCAAAGGTAGGCAGAGTCCACAGCAGAAGAGTGGGGGGGACAAGGGTAAACAGAGGGAGTTCCAGAAAGGGCCCCAAAGTAATTCCCAAGGGAACCAAGGGAAGGGTTTGCAGCCTCCCCCTGAGAAGAAGCAAGAGGCCAGACAGGTAAATCTGTTCAGAGGGGCCCCTACAAGTGCTTTACGTGTGGTCAAGTGGGCCACCGTTGGTATGATGCACAGTGTCCCATGAAGGATTCCAAAGCCCCACCCTGTGCACCACCCCGTCAGATGGCGAGTGTAGCCCTGGGAGGGGAGGAGATGGGTGCCCAAGGTGGGTGGGGTCCCGTAGAAATGTCTCTTGTCTCTTTAGGAGACTTTGAGATGGTCCCTAAGACCCAGGTGCCTGATAACACTAAGAAATACAGGACATGGGTAACCATCAATGGCCATAGGGTGGAGGCTCTGAGGGAAACCAGGGCTAGTGTGACGGCTGTCAGTTGCCGGTTGGGGTCCAAGGAGAAGGTTATCCCTCATGCATTCTTCCCGGTAGTTGCCGCGGACAACTCGCAGAGCCAGTGTGAGGTGGCTCAAGTTCCCTTTGAGTGGGGGGGGTCTCTGGTACTCTTCAAGTAGCTGTGAGGCCAGACATGCCTGTGGATTGTCTGTTGGGCAATGATTTAGAGAACTCCCCTTGGGCTAAGGTGGAGAGGAAGTCTCATTTGGAGATGTGGGGCCTGCGTGAGTGGGCGTGTGTGACCACTCGGTCTATGGCAGCCAGTAAGGGTGTTCAACAGATCCTGGAGCCTGAAAGTATGGCCCAGGTACCTGCCTTAAAGAGAAGAGGTAGGAGGTATGGGAAACCAGCCCCCATTATTCCCACAGTCCAGGAGGAGGCCGACATTGAGGGGGATGCCCTGGAACCTACAGGGGTGCAAGTTGCTGAACTGGGGAACCTGCCTGAGCTGACCCATTGGCAGCAAGAAGGAGGACCCTCCAGGAAAGAATTTTGTGCAGAACAGAAGAAGTGCCTCTCTTAAGGGTTTGTGGCAACAGGCCACAAACCAGGCAGCAGGTGATCAGTCTGGATCACATTGGATCTACTGGGAGAACGACCTCCTGTATAGCGAGCCTAAAGTTGCTGAGCCTGGGTCAGCCCATGTGCTGGTGGTACCTCAGCGCTTCAGAGCCTTCCTACTGGGGTTGGCTCATGATGTGCCTTTAGCTGGACATCTGGGGCAGGACAAGACCTTTGAAAGTCTTGTCACCCACTTTTATTGGCCTCAGACACTCATTGTAGGACATGTCAAACTTGCCAGGCAAGTGGGAAAAGTGGAAGGAAGCAAAAGGCTCCTCTCCAACCTTTCCCTGTAGTCAGTACCCTCTTTGAACGGGTGGGCATTGACATTGTGGGGCCACTGGACCCCAAGACTGCCATGGGCAACAGGTTTATCCTGGTCTTGGTGGACCATGCCACCCTGTACCCGGAAGCCATCCCGCTCAGGACAGTGACGGCCCCCATGGTGGGACGTGCACTGATGGGGATTTTCTCCCATGTGGGGTTCCCCAGTGAGGTGGTGTCAGACCATGGTACAAACTTCATATCTAATATATGAAGTCTCTGTGGCAGGAGTGCGGTGTTACATACAAATTCACCACTCTTTACCACCCCCATGGTAATGGGCTGGTTGATAGATTCAACCGGACCCTTAAAGGCATGACTATGGGTCTTGAGGAACAAATGAGGCATAAGTGGGACATCCTCTTGCCATGCCTTCTTTTTGCTTACCGTGAGGTGCCACAGAAGTCCCCAGGGTTCAGCCCCTTTGAACTGCTGTATGGATACCCAGTAAGAGGACCTTTGAGTCTGGTCAAGGAAGGCTGGGAGCAATCTCCCGGGAAACCTCCCCAGGATGTATACAGTTACACGCTGGCCTTCAGGAACCAGACTTGGCCATTCAGACAACTCGCTCAGGTGAATCTGGAAGCCAAACCACACTAAGGAGCTGAAGGGGCAGAGAACAGGTCGTCCCCCACTCAGAAATCTGTATACAATAAAGGGCCTGTTCACACAGTGAGCACATAATTCATACATCCATTGCAGTTGTCATATATTTTAGACAGTCTGTGGAGCAAGTGATTACATCATCTGTGCTACTTATCGGTATGGCTCACTAATAAAAGAAAAGAAAAGACAAGAATTTTTCATACGAGGTAAGACAAGAAAGCTGTCTATATGACTAAAAAACTTGTGTCTCCAACACCCAAATGTGGTGAAAAAAGTGTAGAAAAGGAGTGTTGGTGCCTCACGGTAGCAACACCAAGGAGGATAAAGCAGGAAGGTACTCGCCTGCTACCTCAAGATCTCATCATCAGCTACCAACACTCCAGGGAAAGAAATAGGTGTAAGAAAATGAATGGGTAATGACCCAAAAAGCAAAGTGCTAGGGTGTGTAGTAAGAAAGGAAAAAACTGTGCAGTAATCCGTGCACCACGTTAAGCCCCACAGTTATATACAAGTTTGAGCTAGATCACACTGGCTTGCGTTTTTTATTCTATGCTGTGTGACTGCTCGTATTTAAAATGCCGACATGTTTCATTGCCTTTTGGATAAACTCACGGCAACTTCTTCAGGGCATGGGGTATTGTCATTCCACCTTGCACCACTGTTTTTGTCTATTAAAAACAATTCTGTTAGAGACAAAAGATAGACAAACAACACATAGCAAAATTAGTTGGCATCCGGTTTAAAAAGAAACTGATGCAGTATGTACTGCATTCCGAACTGCATATCCTCCACAGTATTTACCGGGATATTGCCCACCGTGGGCATACCTTTACCCTTGAGCACTTGTACGTGTAGCTGCGATCACTCACTCAAGGCTCAACCACTCGACTCCTATCGTGGGTCTGTAATACACAATGAGAGTCACGAGACTTTAGGGAATACAATCACCAGATACCTGCCACTCCCCATATCATGGATTGTTATCACTCCTATGTCTCATTCTTGTTATATGTCTACCCTTCTATTGTGTACCTCTTTGAGTGTAACTAGCACTCGACGAAAGGTCGGGTGAGCCCTGTCCCATTACAATAGCCTCCTCTTGTCAAGTCCGTGCCTGCCCAGTTTATTACCTTGTGGCCTGGATTCTCACTCAAATCGTGCTAGCACGGGTTCCCATCCCTTTTTAACCGAGTGCCCTGTCCTAAAAATCATGCATCGGGACCCACCGTAAATGCGTCCGTGTCCGGCATCAACTCAGCACCGTAACAACGCGACTGTTGTTTTTCGTGGATATGAGCGTAATCACGCTCACCACGTGACCGGGCTTGTAACGAGGAGGTCACTAGGCTGGGTTGAGCTGGGGAAAGCAGTGTAAATGTTTTTCATTTTTCCTTGTAAGAAGTCTGCTAGTTCATTGCATCGCTCAGGGGAGGCCACGAACAAAGATTCAGATCTTGGGAGTTCTAGAGGTCCTTTGTGATGCGGACAATTTTCTCTGGGGGCGTTAGCCACTGAGTTAATTCTCTCTTTGTAGTACGACGCCTGGGCGGTTTTTATTTTGTTTTGATGGTGTTTTATGGATTCTCTGTATTTCTGTTTACTGAGGACGTTATAGTCTTCCCTTCATTTCCTCTCCAGTCTTGTTAAAGTGATCGAAGTTTTGGGGAGTACCAGGGTGAGAGTATTTCTCTCACTTTATGGCAGGGTTTGGCTGGGGCAACCATGTCCAGTGATGTCTCGATCCAGGTGGTGAAGTTATCTGCGGCTGAGGTGATATTAAGGTTGAATTCGGGTTTAAGATTTTCTAGGGCTGTGGTCCAAGCTTCGGCAGCTTTTGACACCGTAAACCATATGGTGTTGGTTCAGCGGCTTCGAGATGTGGGCATTGGGGGGTCAGCTCTGTCCCTCCTATCCTCTTTTCTGGACGGGAGAGTGCAGAGCCTACACTGGGAGGGTCTGCAATCTGAGAGCTTCTATTTGCCCTGTGGGGTTCCCCAGGGCTCAGCATTATCACCCACTATCTTCAATATCTACATGCTGCCCCTGGCCTGCCTGATTAGGAAGCATGGTTTTGAATTTACGTCATATGCTGATGACTCCCAGCTCATAATCTCCATGGCTAAACATCCAGAGAATACGGCTGTTAGGTTTCATGCCTGCTTGGAGGAGATTATGACCTGGATGAACCATAGCTTCCTAAAAATCAATACTGACAAGACAGAAGTCATTGAATTTGGCCAGGGGCAACCTCGATGGGACGCATCCTGGTGGCCAATGACAGCTGGGGAATGTCCCACCCCTGCACCTAAGATCAGAAATCTGAGAGTTATCTTTGATCGCAAATTAACTTTTTCTGCCCAAGTAAATAGTCTCACCTCTTCCTGTTTCTTTTTAATTAAAACTTTGAAGAAGATCTTTCCCTTTATTGGGAAGGTACTGCAGAAGTCAGTGGTAGTAGCCCTTTTGCTTTCCAAGTTAGACTACTGTAATGGCCTGCTATTGGGAATAAATAAGTCCCAAATGAGCAGGCTTCAATCATTACAAAATGCTGCTGCCAGATTACTCCTAGACATACCAAAGGGGAAATCCACTTCAGCTGGAATCCGAACCTTGCATTGGCTTCCAATTCAGCATCAAGTTGAATTCAAGGCCTTATGTTTGGTCCATAAAGCTTTCTATGGAGGAGGCGCTAAGGCCATGCAGATATGCTTTAGACCTTATATCCCCGTTCGATCACTAAGGTCTAGTACTTTGGGTCTTCTCCATCTGGACAGGATCAGGAAGGCAAGATGGGTGGTAGAGCTTTCTCCCATTGTGCAGCAAAGTTATGGAACTCATTGCCTGCAGCCATGCGTCTCCAACCTAACAGACTAGCTTTCAGGAGAGCCTTGAAGACCTGGCTGTTTGCTACAACATAGGCGACTGCTATGGGCATTAACACAGGTACTCACATTAGCGCCAAGACGCCACGGCATACGAGCGCTCTATAAACACATATCCTATCCTATCCTATCCTACTGATAGTTTAGCCCAGGGTCTGACTTTCGTGGTGATACTTCTTTTACTTGGGGGTAGGCAAGCAATAATGTTAGGTTCCATTTTATTTTTTGGCGAATGCCCACTTCTGCCAAACAGTCCCAACCTGGATATTTAAAGGAGCATGGAGCAAATAGAATGAGCACCTCACCATATACATATGGTGAGGTGTTCATTCTATTTGCTCCGTGCTCCTTTAACTATCCAGGTTCCTTTTGTTGGTGTTGTGGAGAACAAAAGGGACTGTTTGGCAGAAGTGGGCATTTGCCAAAAAATTGTAGATGTCCTCCTGCCAAACTTGCCCTTCCCCTGTCCCAGCTAGAGGCGGGGTGGACTGTAGAATTTCCAACTGTGGAGCCTCTGCTGGCTCTGCGGTTAAAAACTCTTAATCTGATGACCATACGCCTTGGGCCACCAGATGTTAGTGACCGTCACCCAGCCCTGGTTAGGCAGCAAGATCCCCACCAGGCAGACGGGAATCTGAAGATATGGTGGGCGGTCCTCTTCCAGAGAAACGCTTGCCATGGCTGACTTTGTGAGATCCGGCTGAGGACCTCCATAGTTGTGTGCCTATATATAACATTTCCATATATTGATGTAGGTGAGATGTAGTATTGGGTTACTCGCTCTGAATCTTGGGGCAGGATGCGTGACCGAGCAGAGCTAAAGCCGTTGAAGCGTCAAAGACTGAGCGGGATAGTTCATTACAAGGGTCCTGTCAAGTGACTTCAAATAAAAAGCATTGGCAGAGCCAATAGGTCTCGCCTTTGGGACCTTCTAAGTGTTTAGCCATGCAACAGTTTATGTTGTTGCACCAAGGATATTGTGCTGCACTTATAAGGTCCCACACACGAGACCTATTGGCTATGCCAATGCTTGTTACTAAGCCAGCCACGCACAGCTATTCAGGCTCCGTGGGAAATTGTGGCGTGCACACTACACAGTACATCTATATTATTGAAACGTGCTTGTAGCGGAGGAACAAGCGCCCGAGCTTTGGTGCAGAGTTGGCAGTCGGTGCCTCAATGTCAGGTGAAATGATGGCCCATCTACCTTAGTGGAGGTGACATTATTCTTGTATATGAGGTGACTGAGCATTCTGTCGCAGCTGAAAGATAACAGCTCAGGCCTTGGATCAGGTAAAACCTGTCAGAATTTACCAACAAGATTCACAATACATTTTACCTGCTGGAAGCATTTGAGGAAGAAGCACGGGGTCGACAATTTACACATGAGCAAATAGCATGTGTGATTAATGGACAGGCAAATGATGCCCGACATTGATCCGGTCTCGGCGGCATTTGATCTTTGGGCCGAATTCTAGAACTTTTAGAGTAGCACTTAGGGCCATATGTAGGTAATTTCTATTTACCGATTCTTAAATACCGAATTTTACCGATTCGGTAATATTCGGTATTACTGATTCGGTATTAACCGAATCGGTAATAAGGAATACCTTCCTATTCATTCCTATGGGCCTGGAGGCCCATAGGAATGAATGGGAAGCCATTGACTATTACCGATTCGGTAAATACCGATTCGGTAATAGGGGGAGCAGATTCAAGGGTGGCAGGGTGTCACATTGACACCCTGTTGCACCCCTGAATCGTGCATGTGTGCACATGTGGCGCACATACATGCCCTAAGGGCATGTATGTCTGCCACATGGCATTTCTAGAAAAGCACAAAAGTGCTTTTTAACAGGTATTCAGTATTTACCACCAACCTGTAGTTGGTGGTAAATAACGAATCCTTGAGACAAAAAAGCACTCACTTGAGTGCTCCCTACATAGGATTTGAGGATTCGGTAATTTACCGAATCGGTATTTTACCGATTTCTTAAAATACCGATTCGGTAAATTACCGAATCCTTAAAACCTGCCTCCTACATTGGAAAGGGCTAAATACCGGTCGGTAACGGGAAAATTACCGATTTTCGGCCGTTACCGACCGGTATTTAGCTATCTACATATGGCCCTAAGTATCTGAAAGTGCTGCGCACAGCACACATAGTGAGTTATTCTACACAAATGATATGAACGGGCGACAGTGCTGCTGCTGGGTAGGGCCTCGGGGGCCTCAAGCCTCAGGGGTACTCCTCCAGACAGGTGGCGTGGGCTATAGAAACGACATATGGAGGGTCGTGTTCTCCTGCCATGGTAGGGGCGCTTGGGTGAAGTGGGCGGGTTCTCTGGGACAGTTAAGGAGCTTAGTTGGAAAAACTCAGGGGCATAGACATCATTAGTACAACAGATCCAGTAGCACATGACCTTCTGAGAGAAATGCTCAATTTCTGATTTCATGGAGCTTCAGAGATTAGTAACATTGTGAAAGATGAGCGGGTAAGGCTGGCGAGCAGTCACTGGGAGGATTTTGGGGTGCAAGCTGAAAGGGCAAATGTTTACAGAAGAGAGAGAAAAAAAACTGCAGCCTAGACAAGAAAACGAAAAACTGTAAAAGCCATGAAGTGAGAGAGCAGCAGGTTTGACCATGGCTCGTGCATAGAAGGAGTGATGATTTGAGAGTTACTAATTTTGAGTTCTCTGATTCTTTCCCTGTCTTTGCTTCCTGGTCTAAAAATGTAGAATGACCTTAAAGTGCCAATGCCTCATATTACAGGACACAAATTGCAAATCATTTTTCATTGTGGAGCTCTTAATTAATGAAAAGGGAAACAGTGATCTGAAATAATGTGGCTGCGTTTGAGTTCCCCCAGTATGCCATAGAAACAAGCATTGGCTCATGGAGAACATCAAAGCGGCCGTGCGGCCGCGAAAGTGATCGCGATCGCAATCAAGCGTGACGCGCGCGCACATGCACTGTAGCTCTAGGCCGGCCATGGTAGCATTTGTTTAAGCCCTCACAAAAAGTCTCGCCAGACCAGTGCATGCACTGGGTCAGGCGAGACCTAAAAATCTAGAGGAACAATCTTGATTTAATTACATTCCAAGTGGAAAAAACCCTCTTGCTTCTTAGGCTCCAGTGTGCTGTTGCTAAAGAAATTCACTCTGGTGAAAACATGGCTGTTGCCTCTAGATAATGCAATCGTGTGGGAAGCGTCAGATCATCGCTCCACTCCCAGACGCACTGCGTTTATGGATGCCAGATCCAACCAATGATTATACGTTTGACCATGTTCAAAGTTGATCCAATTTAATCCACATGTTACTCAAACTTTCTTCATATTCTTCACGAATTCACATGTGCCCATCCGGCCCTCTTGAAAAATACGATCCAAATACAAAAAGTAGTTCAGAGCAGCATTTCTTTCATAGGAACCCAATGCATTTCGGGCTTATTCCCAGCCCTTCGTCAGGGGTAACTGTAAATCAACAACTTCAGAAAACACATCATTACAAGATTGTACTATTACCAACTATAATCACATCAGTCTGTGTTTTTTGTGTTTCATCTTGCGCGTATATCATTTTGTGCTCAAACGATCAATGAAAGTTAAATTAGCTGAATTTGAAAAATAAAACAGAATGCAAAAACCAAGTGCTTAAATGTAAATGTAAATGTGCAGGAATTTATATAGCGCAAATCACCAAGCGGTCTCTAAGCGCTTGCTTAGGGAACCCGTCCTGGTATTCCCCTGTGAGATTACCCGGCAGGGCATCCGCAAGGTGAAAGCCAGGCATCCCGCCGCGAGGGGCCCATGTGGAGATTAAGCAAGCTATTGCCCAGAGTCGCAGAGTGTGAACCCATGAATCGAGTATGCACTGGAGCGAGAATTATCAAGTCCTTGGACATTTATAGACTCAAGACCCAGCCGAGCCGGGAATTGAACCCTGGTCCCGGGCTGACCTCTGCTTCCAGGTCTGCCTCCTCTAACCAGTGAGCCACACTTCTCCACATAATCCCCGTTACTCTCAAAATATTAATCTATTGATCTTCCCTCCCCCAAACAGACGTAAAAATCAAAAAATAAAATGTAATGAACCATGTGTCATCCCATGATCCCTCTAATGTCAGACTTTCAAACGTTCCCTCAAACGACATTCCCTCTAACACCCTTTTATTCCTGGTAGTTAAATCACGTTCTTCTCCCACCTTCAGTTGAACTACCCGTGCTCAACACTCCTCATCTAAAAATACTAACTCACTCTTTTTTCTTTCTTACGCGCTATTACCAAATCCGTATCTGTCTCCCCACAGTTGTAACACGTTTATAATAAGCTCTTGCGTTCTTAGAATACTGAACATTTATATGAAACTCGTGCCCCTATGATCTCCAAACCAAACTACACGCGTACCTGCTCACTCCATAATCTCCTAACCGCTCGGTCTGCGCCTCAGGCGATTTTCCATCTCCCATGTGACTAACCCTCCATTACATCTCACTTTTAAACCGCACATGATCCACCCCCCTTTGTATGAACTTAATAATCACCTGACCCCCAAGAAATACTCAAACTACAGTACCCATAATGCACTTAGTCGCGCCTAAAATAATCCATACTCAAATCGGAAAATAATGCATGTACGCAAGATGTCACAATTACTACATGTTGTATAAACAAAGACAATCTGTGTGTTTCCTCTCTCGTTTACCACCATTCTCAGATGTTGCTAAGAACTTACTGTCTCGCTGTATGTGGAGTCTTTAATATATGCAGTTCTTCGTTCAGACTTTACTATATCCCGGGTGCAAAACCAACAAGGGGCAATCATTTTAAACATCATAGGGGGTGGTATGCACACCGTATTTCACCCGATGTAATCCATATTGTCTGATCCATGTACTTTCAACAAACTTTGCAAGTTGCGTGCGGAACTGGGTTGTGCTTTGTCCTGAATGCACCAAAATGAATGCACTCTGACGCTCCCCACACAATTGCATTAATGTTGGTGCATTCAGGGCAAAGCACAACCCAGTTCCGCACGCAACTTGCAAAGTTTGTTGAAACATGGATCAGACAATATGGATTACATCGGGTGAGATACGGGGTGCACACCACCCCCTATGATGTTGCCTCTAGATACCAGGCCAAGATAGCATTTTCGAATCAAAACAAATCGCTACTTAATTGTCCAAGTAATTGCCAAAGAATGATTTAGTTGCTTTCATTAGCGCGAGGCAATGCTGACAATCAATCATGTATGCAGCAGGACCGGTTCCTTAAATTGTGTCACTGCTAGTTCCATGTAAATGCCAACAGCACCAACCAGCCATCCACACCCATATTCTGTTTGTGACGCCAATGCACAAGCAAAGCACATAGCATGTGTCAGCAACTTACAATTCAGGACAGGTTGGAAAACAAGGAGTCATTAGGTTTCAGTTCGGGAGGTCGCTATATTTATGACACCTCTTTGGAGCCCTGCGTGTGACTTCCACGGAAAACAACTCCACCAAGATTAACTAAAAATCTTCTTGGCTATTGGACGCCAATAGCAAATTCCTTTAAGGTGAGTATTAAATTAATTGTGTGGTCTTGAGTCCCAGAAAAGGAGGTGGTCCTCATGCCAGGAAATACACTGGGGCCACCATGGTTTCGAAGTGGTCCTGGGTAGAAGGGAGATTGGTGGAAATGACCAGTGGCGGCTGGTGACATTTGAAAGTGGTGAGCGAAAAATGATTGCCGGACTGCACTATGGCAAGCGAGCGTAGCGAGCAATTCTGAACAACTTAAGGAGGGTTCGGGAGGGTTGAGGCACAGACTCAGCGGCATTCAAAGAAAGATTCACAGGCTGAACAAGTCACAGAATCAGGGCTAGCTGGGTTTATCACTCACAAGTGTCAAATCCACCAGTACGATGTCTGTTGTAGTAAACATGCGACTTAGGGTGCGATAAAGGGAGTTTCAGGGGAGTTACGGACAGTACTGGTTACGGATCCTTGCACTAGGTGCTCTCTTGTGCACACGCCGGCAGAGATTGAGAGACTCAAAGACGAGGTGTGAGTGGTGTGTTTTTCATACAAAGGCCTGAGCTAGGCACTCTTCTGCTCACACTCAGGCAGAGATTTAAAACCTTTAACACGTGTTTAGTCTGTTTTTTCAATATCATATTTAATAGGCACGCAATTTTTGGCTACAACTATAGTAGTGTACAATGTGATGCCGTACGCAGCACAGTAGCCACAGCCTTTGATTAATACTCCAGAGTCCTGCCTTGTGTGCCAGAGGCCATCCTGGGCACGATACATGCTATATTTGAACGTACGCCTCTTTGAATGACACGTTTAAACAGAAGTGACACACTAGTATGCAGTGCCTCCTGAAGTGTCGATTCCTTTTCCACTAAATACATCAGCTAAGCCATATCCAAAAGAGCTCTCTGCCTCCCGAAAAAAACTGACGTGGTGTCCCGTCTTTCTGGAGACATTAAATAACAGGCTGCCCTCAAACTACTGCACGGGATCTGCCCAGCAGCCACCTTTTCCTGCTGCTTATGGTGCAATAGAAAAAGGAGGACATGCGATAAATAAAAGTTGCCAGACTGTAAAGGTTGACATTTTTAAACACAGACGAGCAGAGCCTCGAAGACTGTCAATGCTCTAGTGATGACACAGGGGTGGGAGCGATGCTCCCCACAACACGATGTTTATGCTCTCGACCAAAAGGAAGTAAATCAGCCTGACAAAAATGTGTGGTTCTGGGGTTTGACTCAACTAGCCTTCCAGTTGAGATGTATACATCCTCTTCAAACCTGAGTGATCATGCCCGGATGCCGACGGCCCGACACCACACTCTGGCAGATCTAGCTTGGTCTATCTAGATGCTCTGGTGGATGAGACAAACAACCATCGCTCCACTGAGCACTTCACCCCCATCATGCCTGTGCTTCGACAGGGCATAAAACTGTTCAACCCCTTCCTTGCTGCGAGGCGCCCAAAATACATCGCAACTCCCCTTGAGAGCGATACTGTACTGTACAAGCTTGAACCTTCCCTCCACGCCTTTCCTTCTATCAATTATTTAACAAGTACAGCGCGCGCTGAGTTACATTAAAGAACATGTTTCTTCTCATGCACTTTGATTTTAAACCTCTTCGCGCAAATGGAGCCTCTTAAGAATGCAAACAGTGCCGTCGCCTGTGGGAGGCTGCACCCACCGAGGGACGGCTCCTTGAGGTAAATTAAACAGACTGGATAAAGTATGCGCACTTGCAGGGGACACGGGGCACAACAACGCTGTAAACAGATGGAGCCTCCTATTAGCAAAGATATTTATGTGAGCGCTGCGAGAGTTCACCTTTTCTTACCAGGCGTCGGTCTGTTTTGAGGGAGGCACGCCTACGTGAACGCGAGGCTGCGGGCATTTTGGGACATCCGGGCCTTCTTAAATCCGGCCGAAATTTTATCTATGCAGACCACAAAATTCATGTATTTCGCGTGACACGCAGATTTCATGACATTTTTTTTTCAATTTGCATTTTGTGAACCCAAATATCAAACACTCGCACACAAGGGACGTCAGTTCCCTTTCGAAACATCTACAGCCACCACATATGACGCATATATATGTTAATCCAACGAACAGCCTCAACCAGCACCAGTGTATTCACCGTGGATCCCACAAACGACCAGTCTCTGGAGCACGGCTGATTTGCAGCGGGAGACTGCACTATAGAGTAACGGAGTAACCGCCTTTCTGGCGGGATACCGCGGCAGTCGCGGCTCACGAGGGGAGAAGAGGGGGTGTCGCGCGGGGGAGGGAGTTTTAAAATAATTAAAATCAATCCTACCTAACCAGGTCTGCGCCGCCGGCCTCGGGTCCGTTCTGGCACCAACAGTGGAACAGCCGCATCACTGCTGGGAACTAAGTAGCAATTCAAACCCTTCTAAGCCAATCAGAGCAGGCGTAGGGCAATGTTACGCTTTGCCCGCCTGCCCATTAGGAGACCGAGGTTCGCTCTCCTAATGGGCATGCGCCAGCCTGAGCAGGCACCAGTGCGCATGACTGGGCACGGTGCAAAAATTCGCCACCATCCCCACTCATGCGCACTTGTGCTTGTGCTTGCCTGCTGCCTGCCCCTGACAATCATGACTGTCAGTCAACATGACGCCAGACCGGAGACCGCCCACCCCCTTCAGACTCTGAAGGAGGTGGGCGGTCCGACGTCTGACTCATGCTGACTGACAGTCATGATTGTCAATGTCAGTTCTCCCTCGGAGCCGCTGCGGGCTGCGGCTGAACTTCAATAAGAGTTACGGTGCGGGTGCAGGTGCGGGCGCGGGCGGGGGGGCAAAGCCCCAATGCCCACAATGGACGCACCGCCACTGGAAATGACATTGGTTGGGCAACCCTTAATTGGGTAGCTATTCTCAAAATATTCCCGTTGGTGCTAAGGCTGCTTCCGCACTCTGAAATATTTCAGACCATGCTCTCTACATAGGATGGTAGTTCGGTGGGGAGCACAGATGGGACTTCTGGCTTGTTGTCTGCAACTCACTCGCCACTTTCTTCCACCGAAAGATCGCAGATATACACGACAGCTTCGGACCCCATACTCCGCCTCCAGTCACCGAACCAGCGACTCCCACCACCACCCTCAGCGTCTGGACCCCCATCAGCACTGAAGACACCACCAACATCATGAACTCCATCCACTCCTGCTCCCCCTCTGACCCTTGCCACCATCATATCTTCAACAAAGCCGACACCATCATCACAACCCCATCTCCGGAACGTCATAAACATCTCCTTCGCGTCAGCCGCCTTCCCCGAGAGCTGGAAGCACGCTGAAATCAACGCCCTTCTGAAGAAACCCACAGCGGACCCAAAAGACCTCAAAAACTTCCGCCCCATCTCTCTTCTCCCCTTCCCGGCTAAAGTAATCGAGAAGACCGTCAATAAACAGCTGACTGCTTTCCTCGAGGCAAACAACTCGCTCGACCCATCCCAGTCTGGATTTCGAGCCAACCACAGCACCGAGACTGCCCTCATCGCAGCCACCGACGACATCAGGACCCTGATGGAAAACGGAGAAACGACCGCCCTCATCCTCCTGGACCTCTCGGCAGCCTTTGATACCGTATGCCATCGCACCCTAATATCCCGCCTCTTCAACACCGGGATCCAAGGAAAGGCCCTAGACTGGATCACCTTGTTCCTCTCCGACAGAACCCAGAGAGTCCGCCTGCCTCCGTTCCGCTCAGCGGCCACCAAGATCATCTGCGGCGTACCCCAAGGCTCCTCGCTCAGCCCAACCCTCTTCAATATCTACATGAGCCCCCTCGCCACCATCGCACGCGAACACAACATGAACATCATCTCCTACGCCGACGACATCCAACTGATACTCTCCCTCACCAAAGACCCAGCCACCGCCAAAACCAACCTCCAGGAAGGAATGAAAGACATCACAGAATGGATGAAGCTCAGTTGCCTGAAGCTGAACTCAGACAAGACGGAGGTCCTCATCCTCGGACAAACCCCATCCGCCTGGGACGACTCCTGGTGGCCCACAGCGCTGGGCTCCACGCCAACACCCTCGGACCACGCACGCAACCTGGGATTCATCCTGGACTCCTCCCTCACGATGACCAAGCAAGTCAACGCCGTCTCGTCCTCTTGCTTCAACACCCTGCGCATACTCCGGAAAATCTTCAGGTGGATCCCCACCGAAACCAGAAAGACCGTCACCCAGGCCCTCGTCACCAGCCGACTGGACTACAGAAACGCCCTATGCGCAGGAACCACCGCCAAACTTCAGAAACGACTACAACGCATACAGAATGCCTCTGCACGTCTCATCCTCGACATCCCTCGCCACAGCCACATATCTGCCCACCTGGAAAACCTGCACTGGCTCCCTGTCAGCAAGAGGATCACGTTCAGGCTCCTCACCCACGCACACAAAGTGCTCCACGACATGTGCACCGAATACCTCAACAACCGCCTCTCGTTCAACACTCCCACTCGCCAACTCCGCTCCACCAGCCGCGCCCTCACCACCGTCCCACGGATTCGCAGATCCACCACCGGAGGAAGATCGTTCTCCTACCTGGCAGCCAAAACATGGAACTCCCTCCCCACACACCGACGAATGACCCAGGACCATCTCACCTTCAGGAAACACCTCAAGACCTGGCTTTTCGAGCAGTAGCAGCACCCCCCCTCCCTTCAGCGCCTTGAGACGCTCACAGGTGAGTAGCGCGCTCTATAAATGTTTTGATTGATTGATTGATTGTTGCCTTCCTCAAAAAGAGAACCAATGTGAGAGTAAATCAATCTTTTGCAGTGTTTTCCCTATTTCTGTAGCTGTTGTCACCAGAGTTAGGAAGAATCATTGGCTAGTTCACGTGGCAGAGTTGTGCATACAATGTAGTGAATACTTGCACTCAATTATAATTCTGAGTTTATTCTGAATTATTTCAGTTCTGCGTGCTGCTGAGGGTATCACCCTCTGGTCCACAGGGTGTCAGGTGCAAATGATCAAGTAAGCGTCTCCCCACAATGGAGGCGACCCCTCTGCGCACTGCTGTAGGTCCAACTGAATGGATTTCACAACTTCATATGCGTCCTCTGATGTACATGGATGTATAAAAAAGAATTAAAATCCAAAAACAGTATCCTTGTTCAAAACAGCACAAGGTTTATTCAATCATCATGAAATTTTTCATTTCCATGTATTCATTCCATGTATCAATCCAAGATATAAATATATGAAACTTATTCATGATCCATGAACCCATTGCATTTCGGGAATCTACCCCTGATGAAGGGCACACAAGCTGGAGATGGCTAAGCTTAAGATGGAGGGTCAGAGGTTGTCCTTGGAGAGAATGAGAATGGAGCATGAGAGGATGTTGAGGGAGTTAGAAATCAAGGCAAAGGGCTTAGAGATCAATCCCTCTGGTGGCAGCGCACCATCTGTGCCTTCAGAAGGCAGGGTATATATCCCCAAAGATGTCATCAAATATTTCCATAAGCATGAGGATATTGGGCAGTGGTTTGCAGCCTATGAGATAGCAATGTTGGCCCACCGGGTCCCTGAGAAGGATTGGGGAGCTGGGTTGTGGGGCCGCTTTGTAAGTGAGGGGAGGGATACTTTGTTAGACCTGCCCAGTGAGAATAGGATGTCTTATGCCCACATGAAGGAAGCCCTGATGACAAGGTATGGTTTGACCCCAGAACTTTATAGACAGAGGTTCAGGAATTGTAAAACAACTGCAGGTAACCACTTGGGTAGAATATTTATCTTTCTTTTGCAGAGCTAGGGATGGTTGGGTGAAGGGTAGCAAAGTGTATACTTTTGAGGCGCTCTATGATTTGTTTGCCTGGGAGCACTTGTCTGCTAATTGTTTTCCAGAGCTACGCCAGCACCTTATTGATAGCAAGTTAACTAACCCTAGGAAGCTTGCTGAGGAAGCAGACCGCTGGGTCAGTACCAGGGTCCACAAAGGTCATGTGGGAGACTCAGCCAAAGGTAGGCAGAGTCCACAGCAGAAGAGTGGGGGGGACAAGGGTAAACAGAGGGAGTTCCAGAAAGGGCCCCAAAGTAATTCCCAAGGGAACCAAGGGAAGGGTTTGCAGCCTCCCCCTGAGAAGAAGCAAGAGGCCAGACAGGTAAATCTGTTCAGAGGGGCCCCTACAAGTGCTTTACGTGTGGTCAAGTGGGCCACCGTTGGTATGATGCACAGTGTCCCATGAAGGATTCCAAAGCCCCACCCTGTGCACCACCCCGTCAGATGGCGAGTGTAGCCCTGGGAGGGGAGGAGATGGGTGCCCAAGGTGGGTGGGGTCCCGTAGAAATGTCTCTTGTCTCTTTAGGAGACTTTGAGATGGTCCCTAAGACCCAGGTGCCTGATAACACTAAGAAATACAGGACATGGGTAACCATCAATGGCCATAGGGTGGAGGCTCTGAGGGAAACCAGGGCTAGTGTGACGGCTGTCAGTTGCCGGTTGGGGTCCAAGGAGAAGGTTATCCCTCATGCATTCTTCCCGGTAGTTGCCGCGGACAACTCGCAGAGCCAGTGTGAGGTGGCTCAAGTTCCCTTTGAGTGGGGGGGGGTCTCTGGTACTCTTCAAGTAGCTGTGAGGCCAGACATGCCTGTGGATTGTCTGTTGGGCAATGATTTAGAGAACTCCCCTTGGGCTAAGGTGGAGAGGAAGTCTCATTTGGAGATGTGGGGCCTGCGTGAGTAGGCGTGTGTGACCACTCGGTCTATGGCAGCCAGTAAGGGTGTTCAACAGATCCTGGAGCCTGAAAGTATGGCCCAGGTACCTGCCTTAAAGAGAAGAGGTAGGAGGTATGGGAAACCAGCCCCCATTATTCCCACAGTCCAGGAGGAGGCCGACATTGAGGGGGATGCCCTGGAACCTACAGGGGTGCAAGTTGCTGAACTGGGGAACCTGCCTGAGCTGACCCATTGGCAGCAAGAAGGAGGACCCTCCAGGAAAGAATTTTGTGCAGAACAGAAGAAGTGCCTCTCTTAAGGGTTTGTGGCAACAGGCCACAAACCAGGCAGCAGGTGATCAGTCTGGATCACATTGGATCTACTGGGAGAACGACCTCCTGTATAGCGAGCCTAAAGTTGCTGAGCCTGGGTCAGCCCATGTGCTGGTGGTACCTCAGCGCTTCAGAGCCTTCCTACTGGGGTTGGCTCATGATGTGCCTTTAGCTGGACATCTGGGGCAGGACAAGACCTTTGAAAGTCTTGTCACCCACTTTTATTGGCCTCAGACACTCATTGTAGGACATGTCAAACTTGCCAGGCAAGTGGGAAAAGTGGAAGGAAGCAAAAGGCTCCTCTCCAACCTTTCCCTGTAGTCAGTACCCTCTTTGAACGGGTGGGCATTGACATTGTGGGGCCACTGGACCCCAAGACTGCCATGGGCAACAGGTTTATCCTGGTCTTGGTGGACCATGCCACCCTGTACCCGGAAGCCATCCCGCTCAGGACAGTGACGGCCCCCATGGTGGGACGTGCACTGATGGGGATTTTCTCCCATGTGGGGTTCCCCAGTGAGGTGGTGTCAGACCATGGTACAAACTTCATATCTAATATATGAAGTCTCTGTGGCAGGAGTGCGGTGTTACATACAAATTCACCACTCTTTACCACCCCCATGGTAATGGGCTGGTTGATAGATTCAACCGGACCCTTAAAGGCATGACTATGGGTCTTGAGGAACAAATGAGGCATAAGTGGGACATCCTCTTGCCATGCCTTCTTTTTGCTTACCGTGAGGTGCCACAGAAGTCCCCAGGGTTCAGCCCCTTTGAACTGCTGTATGGATACCCAGTAAGAGGACCTTTGAGTCTGGTCAAGGAAGGCTGGGAGCAATCTCCCGGGAAACCTCCCCAGGATGTATACAGTTACACGCTGGCCTTCAGGAACCAGACTTGGCCATTCAGACAACTCGCTCAGGTGAATCTGGAAGCCAAACCACACTAAGGAGCTGAAGGGGCAGAGAACAGGTCGTCCCCCACTCAGAAATCTGTATACAATAAAGGGCCTGTTCACACAGTGAGCACATAATTCATACATCCATTGCAGTTGTCATATATTTTAGACAGTCTGTGGAGCAAGTGATTACATCATCTGTGCTACTTATCGGTATGGCTCACTAATAAAAGAAAAGAAAAGACAAGAATTTTTCATACGAGGTAAGACAAGAAAGCTGTCTATATGACTAAAAAACTTGTGTCTCCAACACCCAAATGTGGTGAAAAAAGTGTAGAAAAGGAGTGTTGGTGCCTCACGGTAGCAACACCAAGGAGGATAAAGCAGGAAGGTACTCGCCTGCTACCTCAAGATCTCATCATCAGCTACCAACACTCCAGGGAAAGAAATAGGTGTAAGAAAATGAATGGGTAATGACCCAAAAAGCAAAGTGCTAGGGTGTGTAGTAAGAAAGGAAAAAACTGTGCAGTAATCCGTGCACCACGTTAAGCCCCACAGTTATATACAAGTTTGAGCTAGATCACACTGGCTTGCGTTTTTTATTCTATGCTGTGTGACTGCTCGTATTTAAAATGCCGACATGTTTCATTGCCTTTTGGATAAACTCACGGCAACTTCTTCAGGGCATGGGGTATTGTCATTCCACCTTGCACCACTGTTTTTGTCTATTAAAAACAATTCTGTTAGAGACAAAAGATAGACAAACAACACATAGCAAAATTAGTTGGCATCCGGTTTAAAAAGAAACTGATGCAGTATGTACTGCATTCCGAACTGCATATCCTCCACAGTATTTACCGGGATATTGCCCACCGTGGGCATACCTTTACCCTTGAGCACTTGTACGTGTAGCTGCGATCACTCATTCAAGGCTCAACCACTCGACTCCTATCGTGGGTCTGTAATACACAATGAGAGTCACAAGACTTTAGGGAATACAATCACCAGATACCTGCCACTCCCCATATCATGGATTGTTATCACTCCTATGTCTCATTCTTGTTATATGTCTACCCTTCTATTGTGTACCTCTTTGAGTGTAACTAGCACTCGACGAAAGGTCGGGTGAGCCCTGTCCCATTACAATAGCCTCCTCTTGTCAAGTCCGTGCCTGCCCAGTTTATTACCTTGTGGCCTGGATTCTCACTCAAATCGTGCTAGCACGGGTTCCCATCCCTTTTTAACCGAGTGCCCTGTCCTAAAAATCATGCATCGGGACCCACCGTAAATGCGTCCGTGTCCGGCATCAACTCAGCACCGTAACAACGCGACTGTTGTTTTTCGTGGATATGAGCGTAATAACGCTCACCACGTGACCGGGCTTGGATAGTCCCGCCCTCCTCAAGGGATCAGCGTATCTCGTATTGTGACAGACGCCGCCATGTTAGAATGGTGAACTCCTCAGTGCATGCTATGGTTTTTCAAGTTCCCCCGCACATATAGAGAAATCTACATAATAGCAAACGAGGGCACATCAAGACATGTGTTCTCTACATCCTTCAGGTGAATTTTATCGTGTACGATGTTAGGTCAACCTTTTTACAAAAACAAACATGTCTGCCCCCAGATGATCCTCTATATGGTTTTTATTTTTGTTCCCCGAAATCGTGTTAGGGTTGATATTGTTACACTTCCATGCAAAACCTTCCTAAGAGAATAAATGTTTTTACATTGACTCTCAAGTTCTAAAGCGATAACGATCTGAAATGGAGCATGTTGTAATACACTCTCTTGATTATCTGCGGGCTGGATGTATGGGCCTATTTAGTGTGATGTTCCTAACTTATTTGATGCCCCAGAACTTTATTAACACCCAGCCATGCATGATGGGAAACCTATATCGGTGGGGGCATTTGGGATGAATGGGTTATATATTAACCTTATTCCATTCAATGAAATCATTCAATCCGGTTTGATCTGCACCTTCCTGATAAATCCAACGTGCTTCCCTACTACTCAGTCTAGATTCCATATTAAACTGGTCGCCCGTCACCCTTTCTAGAACTACCCAACGCACATCTTTAGAAGTATGTTTGTGAGACTGGAAATGTTGCACCAATTTTGTGCTCAGTTTGCCTGCGCGTAGCGTACTAAGATGTTCTTGTATCCTTATTTTTACCTTCCTGGTGGTGAGGCCAATATAGTGAAGCTCGCAGGGGCACGTCAATCTGTAGATGACGTTGGAAGTGTTGCAGTTACTGAATTTATTTAAAAACCACATTTTTATATTGGCAAGGGTAACACTTTTTGTGGCTGATGTAAGCGCACATACAGAGCAACTCCCACATGGGTAATGCCCCTGCGGGATGTTGGTCTCCCGTAGATCTGTTTTGGGTCTAGTGTGAACTAGCCGGTCTCGGATGTTTGCCTATCGTTTAAATGCAAACCGGGGTGGAGGCATTTGCATATTGGTAGTGTTTAGCAGATGCCAATGTCTACGAATGATCTGCCTGATTTTGGTAGAGAGTGGGCCAGATCATTCGTAGACATTGGCAGGGGCAGTACCCATGTGGGAGTTGCTCTGTATGTGCGCTTACATCAGCCACAAAAAGTGTTACCCTTGCCAATAAAAAAACGTGGTTTTTAAATAAATTCAGTAACTGCAACACTTCCAACGTCATCTACAGATTGACGTGCCCCTGCGAGCTTTACTATATTGGCCTCACCACCAGGAAGGTAAAAATAAGGATACAAGAACATCTTAGTACGCTACGCGCAGGCAAACTGAGCACAAAATTGGTGCAACATTTCCAGTCTCACAAACATACTTCTAAAGATGTGCGTTGGGTAGTTCTAGAAAGGGTGACGGGCGACCAGTTTTATATGGAATCTAGACTGAGTAGTAGGGAAGCACGTTGGATTTATCAGGAAGGTGCAGATCAAACCGGATTGAATGATTTCATTGAATGGAATAAGGGTAATATATAACCCATTCATCCCAAATGCCCCCACTGATATAGGTTTCCCATCATGCATGGCTGGGTGTTAATAAAGTTCTGTGGCATCAAATAAGTTAGGAACATCACACTAAATAGGCCCATACATCCAGCCCGCAGATAATCAAGAGAGTGTATTACAACATGCTCCATTTCAGATCGTTATCGCTTTAGAACTTGAGAGTCAATGTAAAAACATTTATTCTCTTAGGAAGGTTTTGCATGGAAGTGTAACAATATCAACCCTAACACGATTTCGGGGAACAAAAATAAAAACCATATAGAGGATCATCTGGGGGCAGACATGTTTGTTTTAGTAAAAAGGTTGACCTAACATCGTACACGATAAAATTCACCTGAAGGATGTAGAGAACACATGTCTTGATGTGCCCTCGTTTGCTATTATGTAGATTTCTCTATATGTGCGGGGGAACTTGAAAAAACATAGCATGCACTGAGGAGTTCACCATTCTAACATGGCGGCGTCTGTCACAATACGAGATACGCTGATCCCTTGAGGAGGGCGGGACTATCCAAGCCCGGTCACGTGGTGAGCGTGATTACGCTCATATCCACGAAAAACAACAGTCGCGTTGTTGCGGTGCTGAGTTGATGCCGGACACGGACGCATTTACGGTGGGTCCCGATGCATGATTTTTAGGACAGGGCACTCGGTTAAAAAGGGATGGGAACCCGTGCTAGCACGATTTGAGTGAGAATCCAGGCCACAAGGTAATAAACTGGGCAGGCACGGACTTGACAAGAGGAGGCTATTGTAATGGGACAGGGCTCACCGACCTTTCGTCGAGTACTAGTTACACTCAAAGAGGTGCACAATAGAAGGGTAGACATATAACAAGAATGAGACATAGGAGTGATAACAATCTATGATATGGGGAGTGGCAGGTATCTGGTGATTGTATTCCCTAAAGTCTCGTGACTCTCATTGTGTATTACAGACCCACGATAGGAGTCGAGTGGTTGAGCCTTGAATGAGTGATCGCAGCTACACGTACAAGTGCTCAAGGGTAAAGGTATGCCCACGGTGGGCAATATCCCGGTAAATACTGTGGAGGATATGCAGTTCGGAATGCAGTACATACTGCATCAGTTTCTTTTTAAACCGGATGCCAACTAATTTTGCTATGTGTTGTTTGTCTATCTTTTGTCTCTAACAGAATTGTTTTTAATAGACAAAAACAGTAGTGCAAGGTGGAATGACAATACCCCACGCCCTGAAGAAGTTGCCGTGAGTTTATCCAAAAGGCAATGAAACATGTCGGCATTTTAAATACGAGCAGTCACACAGCATAGAATAAAAAACGCAAGCCAGTGTGATCTAGCTCAAACTTGTATATAACTGTGGGGCTTAACGTGGTGCACGGATTACTGCACAGTTTTTTCCTTTCTTACTACACACCCTAGCACTTTGCTTTTTGGGTCATTACCCATTCATTTTCTTACACCTATTTCTTTCCCTGGAGTGTTGGTAGCTGATGATGAGATCTTGAGGTAGCAGGCGAGTACCTTCCTGCTTTATCCTCCTTGGTGTTGCTACCGTGAGGCACCAACACTCCTTTTCTACACTTTTTTCACCACATTTGGGTGTTGGAGACACAAGTTTTTTAGTCATATAGACAGCTTTCTTGTCTTACCTCGTATGAAAAATTCTTGTCTTTTCTTTTCTTTTATTAGTGAGCCATACCGATAAGTAGCACAGATGATGTAATCACTTGCTCCACAGACTGTCTAAAATATATGACAACTGCAATGGATGTATGAATTATGTGCTCACTGTGTGAACAGGTCCTTTATTGTATACAGAATCTGGAAGCCAGCCAGGAGGAAATGAAGCAGTGGTACGATCAGAATGCCACTCTGATTGAGCTTCAACCTGGACAGAAAGTTTGGGTCATGGCCCCTGTAGAGCCTTGTGCGCTCTAGGACAGGTGGACCGGACCCTTTGAGGTGGTGGAATGCAAAAGTGATGTCACCTACCTGGTGAACTTGCGGTCTCCAAGGAACCCTTTGCGGGTCCCGCATGTTAACCGCCTGAAGCCCCACTGAGAAAGGTCCGAAGTGGGCTTGCTCCTAGCGACAGATGATGGAATGGAGGAGGAGACCGAGCTTCTTTCTGACCTCCTGTCTGCAACAAAGCAAGATGGGTCAGTGGATGGTGTCAGCCTCTCTGACACACTGACCCCTGATCAGCAGCAAGATTGTCGCCAACTGTTGGGACAATTCCCTGATTTGTTTTCCCTGTTTCCTGGTATCACTGAGTGGTGGGTCCATGATGTGGACACTGGGGACAGTCCAAGGTTTGCAGAGTGACTGACAGGGTCAGAGCTCACATCAAGGAGTAAGTCTCCAAGATGTTTGCCTTAGGGGTGATTGAGTCCTCTAACAGTCCATGGGCCAACCCAGTGGTCTTGGTTCCAAAGGCTGCCGCGCCTGGTGCCACACACGAACTCCGGTTCTGTGTGGACTACAGAGGGCTCAATTCAATCACCAGGACTGACGCGCACCCCATCCCCAGAGCTGATGAGCTCATTGATCGGTTAGGGGCTGCCCGGTACCTTAGCATGTTTGATTTGACGTCTGGGTACTGGCAGATCGCCTTGACTGATTGGGCCAAGGAGAGGTCAGAATTTTCCACACCAGATGGGCACTACCAATTCCAGGTTATGCCCTTTGGGATGAAGAATGCCCCTGCCACCTTTCAGAGGTTGGTCAACCAGGTGTTGGCTGGACTGGAGGATTTCAACGCCGCCTACCTGGATGAAATTGCAGTGTTCAGCACCAGTTGGGAAGAACATCTGCACCACCTCGGGGGAGTGTTGATGAAACTGAGAAAGGCAGGCCTCACGATCAAGGTGAGTAAGTGCCAGATCGGGCAGGGTTCCGTGGTGTACTTGGGGCACCAGCTAGGGAGTGGCCAGGTGGCGCCCCTGCAACCCAAGATTGATACCATCCTGGCATGGTAACCCCCTAAGACTCAGACACAGGTGAGAGCCTTTTTAGGACTCACTGGGTACTACAGGAGGTTTGTCAAGGGGTATGCAACATTGTTGCACCCTTGACTGAGCTGACTTCCAGGAAGCAGCCCAAGAAAGTGAACTGGACTGACACCTGTCAGACCTGTCAGAAGGCTTTTCACGCCCTGAAGACTGCCATGTGCACAGCACCCGTGCTTCAGGCGCCCAACTTCTCAAAGGAATTCATTGTTCAAACGGACGCTTCAGAGCATGGTGTGGGGGCTGTTCTATCACAGATTAATGGAGAGGGCCTAGACCAACCTGTAGCCTTCATCAGCAGGAGGTTACTTCCACAGGAACGGAGGTGGAGTGCAATTGCGCGTGAGGCATTTGCTGTGGTCTGGGCACTGAAGAAGTTGAGGCCATACCTGTTTGGGACTCACTTCTGGGTTCAGACAGACCACAGGCCCCTCAGATGGTTGATGCAGATGAGGGGTGAGAACCCAAAATTGTTGAGGTGGTCCATTTCCCTACAGGGGATGGACTTTACGGTAGAACACCGCCCTGGTACAGAACACACCAATGCTGATAATGCTGATGGTCTGTCCAGATTTTTCCGCCTTAGTGAAGAAAACTCCCAAGGGGAAGGGTAGTTCTCCCCACATTTCAGCTGGAGGGGACACGTGTTAGACCTGGTACCATTGGCGTGAATCTCCCTTCCACTTTATTCTGATCGCCTCCTCTGTTTTTTATCTGTTTGCTGGTTTTAGATGTTTTGGGCACTGTGCCACTGCTATTCAGTGCTACAGTGCAAGTGCTCCCTATGTTAAATCGATGTATTGATTAGTGACTCCATGATTGGGTTATTTGATTTACTTGTCAGACCCTAGTACAGTGCACCATTGTGCCCAGGGCTTGTAACTCAAATGCTGGTGGTGGGCTTGCAGCACTGGTTGTGCCACCCACAGAGGCAGCTTGTAAAGTGTATCTCAGGCCTGCCATTGCAGAGCCTGTGTGCAGTCTCTGACTGCCATGTTGACTTGGCAGGTGCACCCACCTGCCAGTCCCTAAACCTTCCCTTATCTTCATATCAGACAACCCTAAGGTAGGCCCAAGGGCAGGATGCATTGTAAGTATAAGGTAGGACGTGCCCTGGTGTGTGTGGCATGTCCTAATAGTGAATTACAGCCATTTTCGTTTTTCACTATTGCAAGGCTACCTGTTCCCCATAGGCCAGAATAGGCATTTTGATTATAACATCCAATAATCCTAATTGACCCAGGGAACATGGTAGAAATTCGAGTTTAGTATGCCTGAACTCAGAATGATAAAATACATATTTTTGTGAAGTTGGTTTTAACATTCTGAGTTTGAAAATACCACTTTTAGAAAGAAGGTATTTTCTTGCCTAACTGTCCAAGCCTGCCTCTGCTAGGTTGTGTATTCCATGTCTGGTTTGTGAGTGACAGGGGCTGGGGGATTCCAGGAGACAGGGTGTGTCAGCACAGGGCTGAATAGACCTATCTGCATGTAGTGTGGTGGGAGGAGTTGCCCCTGGATCTGAATAGGGCTGTGCCTGCCTTCCACAATGCTGGTTCCACCTCCTGTGGTGCGTCTGATGTCCCGGGCCTACACTGTCAAAGGAAAGAAGGAGTCCTGTAAACAAAGTGCTCCAAGACTGACCAGAACTGGTTTGGACTAGGTACAGACACTCTCTGCCTTCAGAGACAAAGGATTTTGGTGTATAAATACTGGGGCCCAGACCCCGACTTTAGATCACTTCTGGAACAACAAGACGAACCTCTGCCAGTGTGCTGTGTTGCTGGGTTGGCCTACAGTGGTGTCTTCAGTGCCAAGGAGAGGAGAATAAACTTTTAAAGAACTTTCATCATCTTGCAGAATATTACTCCAAGGACTTGAACTTTTGCTTGCTTCCTGCTGAAGTCTCAGGAACAAAAGACTTCACCACCAGCTCCCCTCTGAATTTCCTTGCTGGGAATTCTGTCTGCAGAAGCCTGCATGTCACTGGGAGCTGGAAGCGCGACTCAACGAGATGAAGCGTGCCGCAGTCGCAGCTGTTGCCGTCGCATCGCTGGAGAAGCATGTCACCGCCGCAGAGGTCGCCGCCACATCACCAGAGAAGCATGCCTTTGTCAAAGCTGTTTACCGATGCAACACCAGAAAAGCGTGTGGCCGTAGCAGAGGTTGCCGTTGCATCACCGGAGAAGCGTGCCGCAGGGCCTGTCGTGGCTCCAAAGTTACAGAGTCGCCGCATGGCCGCCGGGCGTGCACGCATCGTCTTCACGTTGTTGCATTAAGGGCGCCATCTTATCTCATCGTACTGGATCGTCGCATCACATCGAGGCGCCATCTTGTCGCATCGCAACCGGAAAGCAGTGCGAGAACCTACGCATCACCTCCTCTCCAGTAAGGACCAAGACGCATCCCCTACTCTGCGCAAGCATTGAGGCGCGATGCATCATCTCCCCCGAAGCAAGGAACTAATGCATCTCCATCCCTGCAAACCTTTTGTTCGTTTTGCGTTACGCATCCAGGTACTTTTGTGAGAATCATGTCACATTTATCACCAACTTGAACTAAGTTACTTCTACCATCTTTAAGTCTATTTTGAGTACAGTATTGTGGATTTTCTGTCGTTTGTGGTCTTGTGTTAAGTCTATATAAAGAATACTTATTTTTATAAAACCTGTGGGGTGTCCATCTGTAGTGTTTTCACTGTATTACTGTATGTGTTCACAAATGCTTTACACACTGCCTCTGAGATAAGCCTATCTGCTTGTGCCAAGCTACCAAGGGCGTGAGCAGGGGTTATCCAGTAGTGTAATCCCCTTTCCCTGACTTAAAAGCAAGGGTCCCTATTTGGTCCCTCTGCCAACTAGAGACCCCCAGTTTTTTTTTTTTTATAATTTTTTATTGAGAGAATGAACACAGATGTAAAACATTACATAAGTTCTTTAGTACAAGAACAATACATAATAAGAATAGCAAATATTCTAATAAGAAAGGAATAAATGTATTAGAGAAAAAGAGAAAATAGGGATAAAGAGAATACTTAACGTAATAAAGAAATGTGTTCCAGAAGGGAAGATGTTATATCGGAAATGATTTGATATATAAAAGAGATAAAGAAAAGAACTGAGGGAGAAGAAGGAGAAGGGGAAAGAGAGGAAAGAAAAGAGGTGAAAGGGAGGATTAAAATGTATACTAACAAATGGATGTTATAAGAAAGAGGAGTGTGAAGATAAAAACGCAGTAAAAGGTAACCATAGTAAATCAGATGTTATCTTCAGATAAACAGAAGAATGAGATACAGAAGCAATTCTATGTTCATCACAAATCAAATTCCACCATAACAAAAAAGAGATCTTAGAATTATCTTTGCAACATGTCAATATAACTTTAAAGGCAATAGCAATAACAAGGTCAAATAAAATAGGTTTGGAAGGAAGTTGATCGAAATCCGCAGATAAGGTATCTAAAATTTTTTTACGAATAGCAAATGGTACATCACAAGTAAAAATCAATAAACATTTCAACCATATAGCCTTCCAGAAGCTATAGACCTTGGGACAGTAAAAAAGTAAATGTATTAACGAACCTTCAGAAGAAAGACAAGACCAACATAATGGAGAGATAGAGTGGTCAATTTTGTGTAGAAAAAGGGGAGTAACAACAACTCTGTCATAAATAAAATATAGGGATTATGTACTATTGCAGCTTTAGAAGTCTTAAAAATCTTTTGCCACATTCGGTCCCATTGAGAAACAGAGAGTGTTTGAGATAAGTCTTGTATCCACAACGCCAATTCAGAATTTGGGATTTCCTTACCCTAGGATTTTAAGTACTTAACTCTGGCACAAACCTATCACACTTTATGAATACTTATCTTACACTAGGTGACCCCTGGGTGAAACCAGCTGATAGGTACGTGCTATACCAATGATTGGGTCCTGTCCCATTGTGTGTGAACCCTGGCAGCACCCACTACCTAACTCTACACTGATCCGGCACCCGAAAAATGTATATTTTATATTCCTCAATATAGTATGGATTATTTCAATCGAAACATTACAAAATCACAATTATTAGACTTCCCATGCATGCATTTGTCTATAAATGACGTAAATCTTGATTGTAGCTTTTATTCCATTCTTTATTGAAATTCAATTCTCTTCTTTTAACACCAAGGAAAAATTGATTGCTTTGCCAACGCGTTTCATCCCTCATGGGACTTCTTCAGGGCTAAAAAGCAATTTATATAAACACTTTTTACAAATCTAAATTTACAACTCTTATGTACAATATTTATATCTTAAAAACATTCACATGGAGCTCTACGTAACACATGGACATTGATTTACTTCATTTTGTATGTCTTAATCCTCTATAGATGACACAATTTATATTTAAGAATACAAATGTATTCGCATTGCATGCTAAATAGACTGGGAATTTTTAAAGCTATAAGGTACTGGGAAAGGAGCATCTCTACTCTACAATATTATATAGTATTACAATGACTGTGTTTCCTTTATAGTCAGTTTGTTCTCCACCTGGGATATCCAATTCAGTATAATTGCCTCTAAGTCGGTTATTCAAATTATAAATCATACACTGAATTACAACACAAATTCCATCTAAAACACTAAAGACTGAGGGCCTAAAGAATAAGTTTATACGTTTGGAAAGGTTAAAAAAACAAGAGCTCGCCAAATGGTGGGACGGAGCAAGACTTAAAAAATATCTAGAAAATAGACGTATTCCACGTGGTCTCCGGATCCTTATCTTCCCGAATTATGAAGATTTGGATGCGGATCACCTGGGAGAGTGGGAGGATGGATTATACAAGGCCTCCTACAATATGATGGATATTCTGATTCGGAACTCAGAACGTAAGGTAAAAAAGATCAGAGATGACATTGTACATCTAGAAAAAGAAATTAATGATACTAATATTACTGATATCATTCAAAAGAACTATGTAATTCTGAAAAAAGAGTTAGCAAATTATCAAATCTACCTGAAATATAAAAAACAGCAAAAAATACAACGTGATCAGGGAGATTATGAAAGGGGGCGTATTTTCACTTTTGCCAGAAAATATGATGATATCTCAAACAAATTGCCACAAGCCCCTGAGGCAATTACAAAAAATCCAAGTTTTTCATCTAGCTCTGCCTCCCTGTCCTCATTAGGAAGTGATCTAAGTGAGGGACCCAGCTCAAGTATGATTAATACAGAACCACCATCTGTTTTTTTAAGAGAAGTTCAAAGGTTCTGATTAGGGAACAAAAAGAAAAATTACCCAGAAGAACAAGGAGGGGTGGCAAAAAATACAAGAGCCGGAACAAAGGCAAGACTAGCAAATGGACAGAACAAATAGATGAGGAGAATGTGAGCCCAAGTGTGGACAGTATGGATATAGAAAATGTGACTAACACACTGAATGTGGTTAATCTATCTTCACGTGTATTGAATGAAGGTGAATTGTCTGTGCTTTGTAAAGGTTTAGATTACTGTCCAACTGAAAAACCATGTTTAGAAAATGTACATGTTGATCTATATAAATTTGTCCGCAAGCTGCGATTAAAACAATTTTTTGAAGAACATCCAAAAGTACGTGACCTGTCAGTTAATAATGTATGTAAATCTGACTTTACTATAGCTGACATTGATGTATCATATGCTATTGCAACACTTTATGATGAAGGGGATACCAATGATCTGGTTGACTTTGCACGTAGTATAGATGTTATAGAGGATACCACAGTGGATAGTGGATTAAGAAATACCTCTAAGTTTATACCCCCAAATCAATCATGTGCTGCATTAGATGAATTTACATTAAGGGTTACACAAGATCTATATCATCTAGAGGAAACACACAACACACAGAGTAAATGCAAACATGTGTTTAATCTCACTAAGGCAGAGAAACTGTGTTTGAACACACTTAGGGATGATAAGAGTATAGTGATTCGCGAGGCGGATAAAGGAGGCAACATAGTCCTAATGGACTATGTTGCAGAAATAGATCGACAACTAAACAATGCACAGTGCTATAAAAGACTCAAAAGAAATCCTACGAAACAAATTGAGAGTAACATCAATGCTAAATTATTTGATTGGCGAGAATCAGGTCTTATCACTGATCAAGAATATAGATATCTTCTGGCTCAAAACTCTCGACATCCCTGTATCTACATACTCCCCAAAATACACAAGGGGGGTGAATTCCCTCCGGGCCGTCCAATAATATCAGGAAATGGCGGTCCTACAGAACATCTAGCGGAGTACATAGACACATTTCTCCAGCCCCTTGTTAGAAATCTCCCTTCTTATATAAGGGACAGTAACGAGCTACTTTGCAAACTAGAAGATCTACAATGGGAAACAGACACCTTCACGTTCGTTACGATGGACGTGGAGAGTCTATATACATGCATAGAGATGCCCCAAGGTTTAAGATCATTGACTTACTTCCTCTACAAAAGGAATGCTAGTCATTTGGAGCATACTCAGATGCTGTTGGAGATTGCGAAGCTAATATTGACTCAAAATGCGTTCCTACATGGAGAACAGTGGTTCCTACAGCAACAGGGGACAGCGATGGGCTCCAGATTTGCTCCATCTTATGCTAATCTATTTATGGGACTGTATGAGATGGAGCATGTCTGGGGCCCGAGAGCACATCACTGGATTGAAAATGTTTTATTCTATACACGGTATACAGATGATATACTGTTGATATGGAAGGGTAGTGATGAGGATTTGCAAGAATATCACCAGTATCTCAATGACAATAATTTTAATGTCAAACTGACAACTAATAGTCCCAAAACAGAGATCACATATTTGGACTTGCGCCTATACACCTTGGGCTCCAGTATTCAGAGTGACATCTTTAAAAAAACCACGGCTTGCAACAGTGTGTTACATGCTGATAGCTGTCACCCGAGTGCCACCATCATGGCCATTCCGTATGGTGAAATGGTGAGGGCACGACGCAACTGCAGCCAAGAAAAAGACTATGAAAGGACACTGAGGGGCATTGAAGCAGACTTAAGGGCAAGAGGGTACAGTAACACCTGCCTTAAAAGAGCAACTGCTAAGGCCAGAGGATTACGCAGAAAAGATACTCTTGCAGACAGAGTGACAAAGGCCAATAAGGATTATACTGCACAGGTGGCATTTGTGACAGATTATAATATGTATAGCACACATATCTATAACATATTGCGCAAAAACTGGCGCTTTCTGCAATCTAACACATTGCCTGAAAAGATTGTCTCTCCTAAACCCCGTGTCATATACCGCAGGGGAAAGACCTTGAGAAATATGCTCTGTCCTAGTCATGTTGTGGGCCCAAAAGCTTCTACGCAGACCTGGCTGCCAGATAAACCTAATGGCTTTTATGTCTGTGGTAGTTGCTGTATCTGTAGATTTGGGTTAAACAGATGTTCCAGCTTTCAATATAATGGCTGTAAGGAATATAACATACTGTCTTTCATAAATTGTAACACCACCCATACAGTGTATGTATTGAAATGTGCATGTGAACGAATTTATGTGGGCAGTAGCATCAGATGCCTAAAGATCCGCATACAAGAACACGTCAGAGATATTGAAAATAAAAATGTTCAGTCCCCCGTTGCCCTACACATACTTGATGTACACCCTGATAGACCACAGATCACGTTTCATGCAATTGATCAAATAAAAAATAGTCCTAGGGGTGGAGATAGGATCACTATGCTGAGACAAACTGAAGCATTATGGATTTGCCGTCTGAGGGCGGTTACACTAGGGCTTAATCATAATAACGAGTTTCATCACTTTTTATGAGACAGTCATCCGTGTGCTCTGTGGTATTGTTGATTTGAAATAGCTGGGATATGGATTACTGTCCATTCTGCTGTAAGATTGAGGAATTAGAAGTCTAGTTTCCTATGGAACTGCATGTAATAAATTATGAGATTACCAGCAGTATTTACCTATATAACAGATGACACCATAATTTGTAATCGTGTTATTATGCGTAGTGTACACACTAATAGGTGTTACAGTTCATTTCTTTAGTTCATGCAGGCTTACTTCACGCCATTAATGAAACATTATAAGTATTGGCTGATTTAAAAGTTTTTTTAGACTTTGTGCGGCCGTCGTCATGTCAAGTTTCCTATGATTGGTGATCAATATATCGATAAGATAAATGGTGGGTAAATATCATAGTACTCGCCCAAAAGACAAAGAAAAAATGTAATGAAAAAAGAAATTGAATATGTATTCTTAATATTGTTTAATAAGGTATGATGAGGACATATGATAATCCTGATAGTTGCACATAGCACTCAAAATATGTATCTTTATTCATTAAGATGACGCTGACGAATACATTTTCGTTAATGTCAATGTTATGCCTGGCCCATACCAAGATGGCGTCCACGCATGCGTACCCAACAATGGGATTACGATAGTAACCTTATGTTTTCCTTAAATATACTAAGACGATATAGTCGCTAATATAAGATCGTGTCTCTGCTACGATGGAGATATATTATGATCGTGAGTACCGTCTACCGTATTGAAATTGAACATCTCCTAGAGAGATATAAAAGGTTGCGTATGCATTCCCATTCATAGGACTTAAAATACTCTTTTATCCATTCAAAGATGGCGCACAAAGATACGCGACTAGTTATGTGATTTTGAAATCACCTAGATGCATCACAGGTGTGAGTACCTCTGTAAGAGGATAAAAGACGCGTTAATGGCCAGCTCGTGTTCACTGACCACGAAATTATTCAGAGTACGACAAAGATACGAGGAAGGCAACATAGCAATGTAAGTTCTCCTATTCCCCGTTCTAGATGAGATAACTTGATATACTTGCCAGATAAAATCCACTTGTGATATTTCAGTGCCAAGATTAAAACCCGGACGATTAAAGTAAGAATAAAAAGAAAGCATATATAATAATTGAAGACATGTTTTCTCTATTAACACGATGACGCCGATGAATATTTTATATTTAATGCCCGTGTTATTCTTCCATTCGTTTACCAGTGCTAAGATGGCGCTTATGCATGCGCCTATAGTTTCGATATCTTGTTACCTCTCTGTTAAGGATGAGGGAATACGTTATGTTCGCTGTGTATAAATTAGGTTGATAGATGACTATGGCCAATAAGGAATAATAGATGGAGGACTCGTCACTTATTTATACAGAAATGGCACATGACTGGTGATGTAATTTAGGTCATTATCTGTTAGTGTTACTTGAAAATATGTTTTATCTAATAATAAGATGGCGCCGATGAATAATTCATATGCAATGCCCGTGTCATTTTTCTATTCGCTTACCAGTGCCAAGATGGTGCTCACGTATGGGCTCTTAGTCCTGAGATCTCATTACCTCTCCGTTAAGGTTAAGACAATGCGTTATGCTCGCCGTGTATAAATTATAGTGATAAATGACTATGGCCAATAAGGAGCAATACATGGAGGATTCAATATTCAATATATAGAAATGGCACATGTGTGGTGTTGCAATCTTTTGATATTATTTGTTGACTAAAAGCGAGCGTGTTTCATAGAGCTATATAGAGTACATTGGCAATAATGAACTTCATGTTCATTAAAGTGCGCATTTTATACATTATATGTCGGTTATTTATTCACTGAACATGATATAAATAGGCTTGTGGTACCTGATACATAGATTATTATTTTACAGATTGATATTTGAGAAGAATTTATATTTCTTATATAAAAAGTGAAGCCCAGAGTGAAAATACTCACTGATTACAGAGGAATTCATGTAAACATCTACGCATGATACTATTAGTAAGTGATTCCATCTATTTTTATGTAAATGACAAATAAGGTTATCATATATAGCCCTTACTATAATATCAAGATATATACATTGTTCTGAATAGGGAGCTGTCATTCATATATTCATAAATGCTTTACTGATCCAAACTTGGTGTATATTAGTGTGCTGCATATTACGAACTGTCGTTTGTCTAATGCAATGAACATTCTGCGAATGCATGTATAAACATATTGTAAATACATGTTGAGTCAAAGCTTAAGAGTTATTGAATATATGCTCATTACACAGCTACAGGATGTGTTATAGCTAATATAAACTGATTTTTGTCTATAGACTTACAGAATTTCACTTTGGGTGCAGATAATATTGATCTGGCATCATACTCACCATCAACAACACAAAAAAGACAGCACGTTGATGAGGTAGGAATTACAGTTATAGAGCAATGCATTATTATGAACCACAACCTGATGTAATTCAATGTATGATTTATAATTTGAATAACCGACTTAGAGGCAATTATACTGAATTGGATATCCCAGGTGGAGAACAAACTGACTGTAAAGGAAACACAGTCATTGTAATACTATATAATATTGTAGAGTAGAGATGCTCCTTTCCCAGTACCTTATAGCTTTAAAAATTCCCAGTCTATTTAGCATGCAATGCGAATACATTTGTATTCCTAAATATAAATTGTGTCATCTATAGAGGATTAAGACATACAAAATGAAGTAAATCAATGTCCATGTGTTACGTAGAGCTCCATGTGAATGTTTTTAAGATATAAATATTGTACATAAGAGTTGTAAATTTAGATTTGTAAATAGTGTTTTTATAAATTGCTTTTTAGCCCTGAAGAAGTCCCATGAGGGATGAAACGCGTTGGCAAAGCAATCAATTTTTCCTTGGTGTTAAAAGAAGAGAATTGAATTTCAATAAAGAATGGAATAAAAGCTACAATCAAGATTTACGTCATTTATAGACAAATGCATGCATGGGAAGTCTAATAATTGTGATTTTGTAATGTTTCGATTGAAATAATCCATACTATATTGAGGAATATAAAATATACATTTCTCGGGTGCAGGATCAGTGTAGAGTTTGGTTACGGTGGTTTTTTGCCACCAAATAGCGTGTATGTGGGTCACACCCTAGATCGTACTGCACCGAGGTTCAACGATAATATATCAGGCAAACTCATTGGTAACGTTTGGTGCTTGGTCTTTAAAAGCTCTGACCCTGTTCTTTAGTTAATATTGCAGCACCCACTACCTGAATGTCCTAACTAATAAACGCAGGGCAGAAGGGGAAAGAAGGTGATATCCACCCAGAATCTGGATTGCACATTGTTTTATCAGGAAACCTGGCTTCAATCCCAGCTTCCCAGCTTTTAGCATCTCTCGTTCCCTCTTTAATGTGTTGGATGTCTGTGTTGTGCCTGTCCTGTATGTGTGATAGATCCATGTGATGTTACTTCTGCTACTGCCACCTGCCTGTAAAGTATAATTTGTGTTTGCGAAGGCTGTGCTGTGACTGTCTATGTTGTACCTTTGTTGTGATGTGAAGCTCGGCATAAAACCTTCCACTAAATATAGGAGAAAACAATGCACATTACCAATGCTTGTTTTAGTGTATGATGTGAGTGAAACATTGAACATATATGTGCAGCGTTTACTTTTGGTTTTAGATATAAAGCAAGTGATTTTTTAAATGGACTAGGTGACTGTAAAGTTTTAAAACATAGTTGACATATAGCCAATTCTGTCGTTTAAGCCAGCACCACCTTGCGTGCGGGGTTGAGCCCATAAAGCAAAACTACACGACCCACAATGCAACATTCTGCTGACTAAAAAAAGCTAGGGATGGCATCATATTTCTTAGTGCCACTTGGTAGACTTGTGAAATGCAAAATAAGCCTTAACTCCTACCTGTCTGCCTTTCTTCCTGCAGGCAATAGTGGGTTAAAAAGCTCAGAGATTGAGAGGGCCAAGACCATCTTTCACATGCAAATAGCACCATCACCCCCTGCTAATGGGCAAACATTACCACTCCTCGGGAAATAGACAAGAGTTCTTGTTTACCAGAACAAAGCGAGATGCTACAGTTAAAAGTGTCTGTGACACAGAGAGAAACAGTGATGGCCTCTCACTGCCTCTTCATTGGCCATCTTCGGGGTTTGTGTTATTAAGGGGGGTGTGGGTGTGCACTGAAAACAGCCTTGTAATGAATGTGCCCTGTGTTGAACAGGTGCAGCACGTGCTGTCCCGCGAGAGCCGCAGGTGGTAGTAAGTATTTAGTGAGTGGTGAGGAAAGTGACCCCCCACTCTTACCTAACTTGTTCACCCCACACAGCCCTGGTCCGTTTCTTTTTAGCAACTTCCCCTCTTTGTGCAGCACGTGGCCCAGTCCACTTCCAGTCTAACTTCGGTTTACTTTAGTGCCTCGCTAGCTGTCGGAAGCGCTATATTAATGCATTCTGAACACAATGTACTGTTTGGCAGTGACCATTCCTACGCCCAGCATCTCCCCAGCTGCGTTAGTGGGGAATGTGCTGTGACATTGATAACAACGAGAAACAGGGCAAAGCACTGGCTTTCTACCTCTGTGTTTACCTCTTTGCAGCTAATCTTAAAGCTGTAATGCGGTAGAGACAGGTCTTTCTGTTCATGTGGTAATTCCTGTTTCAAGTTGACCTGGAGATGGAGTCCCCTCAAGCTTTTGTGTCCTGTCTTGGCTTTACCAATGCTTGTTTTGCTAATTTTGTCTTCGTACTCTGGAGGCAAAAACAGATTTTTCTCTCTTAACTATGTGACATTTTATAAATTTTTCCTATTCTTCCTTCTTCCCTTTAATGTTTCCATCTTTTAGTCTTTCTTTTGTTTATTCCCCATTTTGAATATGTTTCTCCTTTTATAACTGGCATAGATACACCTTCTTCCCCTACACCCTTTCTCTCCCTACTTCTCATCCTGTTTTGGTCTCACTTCCTCTCTCCCCTCTTGATTACTGTTCTGCCCCCATTGTGATTGTGCAATGCATACAGTGCATGTCTCTGTCGCTCTGTCTGGTGTCCGGTAAAATAAGTGGGGGGACGCCGTCCACCCGCGTGGTACCCCGACTCGAGCCCTGGGTGTGTCCATGTTTGTTGTTTCAGTTGTGACCTTATTATTGGGCACTGAACTTACAGGCCTTTGATCACCACCTTTCTTCTTCTATCGGACGACGCTGCCTCTTTCGAATAAATCCGGATCCCCTCTGGATCCCTTTCGGATCCCCTCCGGATCCCCCCTGCTCTCCCTGGATCCCCTCTGGATCCCCCCTGCTCTCCATGGATCCCCTCCGCATCCCCTCTGGATCCCTTAAAGTTCCCCTCTGGATCTCCTCCGGATCCCCCCTGCTCTCCCTGGATCCCCTCTGCTCTCCTTGGATCCCCTCCGCATCCCCTCTGGATCCCCTTCAGTTCCCCTCTGGATCTCCTCCGGATCCCTGCCTCCTCCATATTGTTGTCAAGAGAACAGGTAATCACCGGCAATGGTTACAATCTTCCCTCAAACACAAAACAGCTCCTGTAAAGGCATCAGCAAGTGAACCTTTACACGACCAGGTAATTTACTGGCCTGGCTAGTATTTGTATGTAGGGCAGGAAAAAATGTAAAAAAATGCAGCAAAAGAATGTGTTTTACGGCTTTGAAACATACACGTAAAATAGCAAATGCAGTGAGAAATTGCCCAAAAAGCTGTCTGTGCAATTCTTAAACAATTATTATAATCAACATATTTAAAAAAAAACACAAAGGATTTTACAGAAAATCGTGTTTAGGTGACAGCTTCTGGCACTTACAGAATCCGAAAACAAAAGTATGTTGACTTTATTTTAGCTGAGAAAGTGTCAAACCTATAAGTAAAGCACAGGCAGCAGAGGAGTTAGTTCTCTTCTCTGACTGTAACATGAACCCGGAAGTCCCAGCGCACACAGAGAGGGGCAGACGCACAGACACACCCACTTCACAAAGAGAGAAACTAAAACCAAAGTTCACTTCCTGCATTTCTGAATCATGGCGGCAGCAGCTCAGCTCGTTAACCTCCAGGAAGAGGCCTCTTGTTCCATCTGTTTGGAATATTTTACTGATCCGGTGATGATTATTGATTGTGGTCACAACTTCTGCCGCTCCTGCATCAACCAGAGCTGGGAGGGAAGAGATGAAAACTTCCCCTGTCCACAGTGCAGGGAAATATCTTCTGGGAAAAACCTCCGACCCAACAGACAACTGGGGAACATGGTGGAAATGTTAAAACAACTCCATCTGCCCCCCGTGGGGCCCACGGAGGAGAATCTGTGTGAGAAACATGAAGAGAAACTGAGGCTGTTCTGTGCAGAGGATCAGAGAATGATATGTTTGGTCTGCCGAGAGTCAAACGACCATAAAACTCACTTAACAAGTCCTATAGCGGAGGCTGCAGAGGAGTACAAGGTATGTGTGTGGTTTCTCTGGAACTCCAAGTGAAGATCACAGGGTGTGTCTGTGGAAATTCAGGGATCACAAGGCCCTCGTTGAACCCCATCAGGGAGGCAGCCTAAGAGCACAAGCTATGTGTGCAAGTGTTCAGACGTGACAAGTCATTCTGTATAGAGGAGGAGGAGCCTGCAGAAGGTATGTGGGTGGGAGTTCAGCGTTCACCAATGAAGACACAATGAGTCCCACAAGGGAATACAAGGTATTTAAGTTGGATTTTAGAGATTACAGGTTGTTCAAGCCTAATAGAAGGGGCTGGAAAAGAGGACAAGGTACGTCTGTGGGCATTCAGGGTTCACAAAGTCACACAGTGAGCCCCACTGAGGAACCTGCAGAGGAGCACATGGTGTGTGGGTGGGTGTTCTGGAACCACAAGTGAAGAGCACAAGCAATGTTTTGAAAATGGAGAGATTTCAAATTCACTTGATAAGCCACATCACAGGGCAGTCGAAGAGTACAAGCTATGTACGTGAGGGTTTAGAGATCACAAGTCACCCTTTTTATATGGTAACAAGATTGCTCCATGTCACTGGGAGATCGCTTTTCCATTCCTGGGCTTTGCCTTTACAAATCACAGGTGACCACAACTCCCAGAATGCACTGATATGTTAAATGAAAAGCGCAGAATTGGAATAGTTGTGTCTGGGTGGCATGGAGTCAGCAGGTCACCCGATCTGTGTGAGGGGGCTGCAGAAGAGAACAAGGTATGTCTGCAGATGTTCAGGGAATCAAAAGGCAAACCACCGAGAGTCCATAGACGAGGCTGATAATGAGTTCCAGGTATGTGTGAGGATGTTGTTGGATCATGGGCCTGTACAAGGGGTGTATGTGGGTGTTCAGTATTTCTGCAAGTTCCACAGAGGAAGAAACTGCAGAGGAGCGTTTAGGGATCACAAGTGAATTCCCTCGTGAAATCATTAAGAGGATACAAAGTATGCTTTGGGGCGTTAAGGGATCAAACTTCACATTGTGCATCCCATAGAGAAGCGTACCCAAGAGCACATGGTGTTTATGTATAGTATTGTATTGTATTGTAATTGCATTTATATAGCGCTTACTACCCCTGACGAGGCGTCGAAGCGTGTGGGTGTCCAGGGTTCTCAAGAGAAGATACTCTGTGAGTCTCACAGAGGAATACAAGGTACCTATGCCCGCTTTCGGGGATCACAGGTTGTACACTATGGGCCTCATAGAAAAGGCTGTAGAAGAGCACAAGATGTGTCTGTGAGTATTCAGGGATCACAATGTAACCCGTGGACCCACAAGATATGTGTGTGGGTATTGAGGGACAACTATGCAACCTGTGGATCCAACCCAAAATCACAAAGTAAGTTTGTGGGTGTTTAGGGATTATAAGTGAATACACTCTGTGAGACCTATATAAGAATCTGCAAAAGAGCACAAAGTGTGTCTGTCAGAGAGCTGAGATCACAGGCCATATATGCAGAAGATTAAAAGGGTATGTGTGTGGGTGTTTTGGGATCTCAAGCTGGACTGAAAGGATTCAGTGTGGCAGTGCAGTGTGTGGTGCATGGACTCACGCAGTCATCGGTGTCAGAAGACTTCATGCAGCAACGCACGTGGGCAGAAATGGTCATCAGACGCAACAGAAGAGGTGCAACAATGCAGGATGTGACATATTTGGTCACATAGTCCTGTTACCCAGCAGACGAGGTGCGTTAATGAAGGGTGTAGCACACAGGCTCATATGGTCATCCAACACAGAAGGAGACTTGTAGCAAAGCAGGATGTAGCCCACAGGATAAGACGGTCCTCTGATGCAGAAAAAGCGGTTCAGTAATGGAGGGTGAAGCACACAGGCTCACATGGTCATCAAACACTGCAGAAGAGGTGCAGTAATGCAGGGTGTAGCACACAGGCTCACATGCTCTTCAACACAGCAGACGATATGCAGTAATGCAGGGTTTGGCACACGGGCTCAAATGCTCATTGAAGACAGTAGGAGGTGTTGCAGAAGAGCTGGATTGGTGCATTGTGCAGCACACAGGGTCACGAGGGGTTTGATGCTGATGACTCACCAGCAATGCAGGGTTTATCAGCTACAAAGGGAAGTGCAGGGTCCAGCCATGGCAGGCTTGCATCTTCATTAGGCCCAAAGTGAATTTCTCCTATAGCATTTGCTGTATGAAGTACACAGGCTTTGGGGATCCCTTACAGGATGAATGAACGTCAGTCTGGCCTATGATCACAGGCTCAGAGTCTTCGACCTCCTTACCTCAAGTTGCTGAATACTGAACCCTCTACTCGCATTCAGTCCACCTCGTGGGACCTTCAGTAGAGTTCCTTCCTCGGCCCTGGGGGTCTCGCGCCTCCTGTAGAAGGGAAATGGCCGTCTCTGGTCTTCAGCGTTCTCTTCGGTAGAGGTCCTTCCTCGGTCCTGGGGGTCCATCGCCTCCTGGAGAAGGGAGACCGCCATCATTCCCATCTCTGGTCTTCAGTGTTCTCTTCAGTAGAGGTCCTTCCTTGGTCCTGGGGGTCCATCGTCTCCTGTAGAAGGGAGAAGGCCATCATTCCCGTCTCTGGTCTTCAGTGTTCTCTTCAGTAGAGTTCCTTCCTCGGCCCTGGAGGTCTCGCGCCTCCTGTAGAAGGGAGAAGGCCATCATTCCCGTCTCTGGTCTTCAGCGTTCTCTTCAGTAGAGGTCCTTCCTCGGTCCTGGGGGTCCATCGCCTCCTGTAGAAGGGAGACGGCCATCATTCCCGTCTCTGGGTCAAGAAAGGGGTAATAATGCTGATCTGATTGGATGATTGTTTTGATAAAGATGAGTTTGGTAGTGTTGTATTCCTCAATTGATGCAGGGACTGTGGGTTCTGGAAGAGGAATGGTTCAATGTTTGACAGCCTTGAAGAGGGCTTTGCTTTTGTTGGTTGCCTCACTGATGGTGGTTTTATAGTGAAAGGATTTAGCTGCTATTAAGAAGGATCTGCAGTTAGTGTGAGTGTTTTGGTGTTTGAACTTCTCCTGTTTTTGTACGGTACATTTGTTTTCATTAAGCTTTGACATCCCTGATAGGCTGAAATGTTCTGCCATGTTCATAAATTTTTTACAGAAGAATGTCTTTAATGGAGTGGAAGGTTATATTTTCTCTTTTCGGTTGTTCTTGATACTGAGGTGTAGTATATGCGATGGTGAAGGGGGTGACAAGATGGCCGGTCCAGTTGAGGGTAGAAAGGTAGTTGGTCCAGTCGAACGCTTAGCAGAGGATATTAGGAGATGCTGATAGAATGAGACCTGGTGTGTGGTCTTTATGTTGGGTTGTTGATGAGGTGTTTTATTTCCAGTGTGTAGAAGGCTTCTTTCATGCATTTTGTGTTGGAGTTGTGGGGGCGTGGAAGTCTCTGAGGAATGTGAGGTGAGAGCGTTGGATGGAGACAGAGGACATGATGTCTGAGATTTCTTCCAGTACGTGCTTGTTTGGGCTGGGTGGTCTGTAGATCGGTTGAAAGGATGCTGTTTTGGAGATTGATAGAGGGAAGTGGCAGTAAAGGAGCTTGAAAGACTTGGGAATGGTAGAATTACTAAGAGTTAGGATCAGGATGTCCTGTGTGCGACTGCAAGCCTCCCTCATCCTGCTTTGAGTGTGTGATTGTGGGTTAGAAGCATCTAATTTCAGGAATAGGATGCTCAGGATGTATGTGAAGGAGGATGTAAACTAGGTTGAAAGGGGAACTAGGTTGTATCACTGCACAGTATGTACTGATGTATGTACCAATGAGCATCAGTTAAGCAAATTAACAAATAAAGTACCTTTTTAGTCTTTGAGTCTCAAAATGTTTTCTGTTTATTATTGATATATGCAAAAGGAACAAGTGATGGAGGGAATGCTGAACAATGCCATCATTCCCATCTCTAGTCTTCAGTGTTCTCTTCAGTAGAGGTCCTTCCTTGGTCCTGGGGGTCCATCGTCTCCTGTAGAAGGGAGAAGGCCATCATTCCCGTCTCTGGTCTTCAGTGTTCTCTTCAGTAGAGTTCCTTCCTCGGCCCTGGAGGTCTCGCGCCTCCTGTAGAAGGGAGACGGCCATCATTCCCGTCTCTGGTCTTCAGCGTTCTCTTCAGTAGAGGTCCTTCCTCGGTCCTGGGGGTCCATCGCCTCCTGTAGAAGGGAGACGGCCATCATTCCCGTCTCTGGTCTTCAGCGTTCTCTTCAGTAGAGGTTCTTCCTCGGTCCTGGGGTCCAGAGCCTTCTGTAGAAGGGAGACGGCCATCATTCCCCTCTCTGGTCTTCAGCGTTCTCTTCAGTAGAGGTCCTTCCTCGGTCCTGGGGTCCAGCACCTCCTGTAGAAGGGAGGCGGCCATCATTCCCGTCTCTGGTCTTCAGTGTTCTCTTCAGTAGAGGTCCTTCCTCGGTCCTGGGGGTCCAGCGCTTCCTGTAGAAGGGAGACGGCCATCATTCCCGTCTCTGGTCTTCAGTGTTCTCTTCAGTAGAGGTCCATCCTCGGTCCTGGGGGTCCAGCGCTTCCTGTAGAAGGGAGACGGCCATCATTCCCGTCTCTGGTCTTCAGCGTTCTCTTCACTAGAGGTCCTTCCTCGGTCCTGGGGGTCCAGCGCTTCCTGTAGAAGGGAGAAGGCCATCATTCCCCTCTCTGGTCTTCAGTGTTCTCTTCAGTAGAGGTCCTTCCTCGGTCCGGGGGGTCCAGCGCTTCCTGTAGAAGGGAGAAGGCCATCATTCCTGTCTCTGGTCTTCAGCGTTCTCTTCAGTAGAGGTCCTTCCTCGGTCCTGGGGGTCCAGCGCTTCCTGTAGAAGGGAGATGACCATCATTCCCGTCTCTGGTCTTCAGCGTTCTCTTCAGTAGAGGTCCTTCCTCGGTCCTGGTGGTCCAGCGCTTCCTGTAGAAGGGAGAAGGCCATCATTCCCGTCTCTGGTCTTCAGCGTTCTTTTCAGTAGAGGTCCTTCCTCGGTCCTGGGGGTCCAGCGCTTCCTGTAGAAGAGAGAAGGCCATCATTCCCGTCTCTGGTCTTCAGCGTTCTCTTCAGTAGAGGTCCTTCCTCGGTCCTGGGGGTCCAGCGCTTCCTGTAGAAGGGAGAAGGCCATCATTCCCGTCTTTGGTCTTCAGCGTTCTCTTCAGTAGAGGTCCTTCCTCGGTCCTGGTGGTCCAGCGCTTCCTGTAGAAGGGAGAAGGCCATCATTCCCGTCTCTGGTCTTCAGCGTTCTTTTCAGTAGAGGTCCTTCCTCGGTCCTGGGGGTCCAGCGCTTCCTGTAGAAGAGAGAAGGCCATCATTCCCGTCTCTGGTCTTCAGCGTTCTCTTCAGTAGAGGTCCTTCCTCGGTCCTGGGGGTCCAGCGCTTCCTGTAGAAGGGAGAAGGCCATCATTCCCGTCTCTGGTCTTCAGCGTTCTCTTCAGTGATGTGCAGAGCTCCTTAAAGTTGAAAGGGGACCGTTTATATCCTGTTCTAGGATAGTTCACTCCAATCCAGCTGTCCAATAAGATTCACAGTTAGCCCCAGACTTTTGGAGGGCACCATGAACTTGAGGGTGAACCACAAACCATCGCTCCTTCCATCAGGATCGATACTCATCCCAGACTGTTTCACTTGGCCTTAAAACAATCTAATGGAGGGTGGGGGGGTGGGGGGGGGTTGAGGAGAAGTGAAGGGGGACTGTAGGCACTGACTACAACTAAGACTGATTCACTGTACAATATAAAGCATTTCACACACACCGAGGCCCCCATGGCTGCACTTGGCAACCTCACCTCACATGATCCCAAGCACTGCATCCTATAGACCTAGCCCTGAAGGTACCTGAGCCTGACGGCACTGTGAGGCCCTGTTAATTGTAATACAGCGCTACACACATTGTGTCAAAACATGCGTCCTGCACATACAGTCTGATGGAGCCCAGATATGGCATACTACACAGAGTCAGAAGGTAGTGTCAGTAGGCGCTCTCCTCTCTGAGTTTATAAGTGTTGCAAGTTATCTCAAATATGACCTGGTGTGGAAGGGGGATCTTTTAATGTGGCGGTGATCTGATTTCTTCAAGCCCTTGATGAGCTGCACCGCTTCATGTGTGCTCCCTTTCAGGGGTGCTAGAGTGTTGTTATGGAGACCGTTGACCAGGGCCTTGTCTCTGCCCCCAGGGAGAGGACTTGTACGTTTGTTCTGAAATCATCTTCCAGGAGAAGCAACTTCACTTTCTACAAGAGAACTGGAACCAGGCGTTCTTGGTCCTCTTTGTGATGTGTTGCTTGAATGAGAGGTCTGTGTCAAGTGTCGGGGTAAAGAGGATTGAATCTGGGGTTATTTTGAGCTGTTGGCATACAGGAAGTATTCAGTCTTTGTGGGGTTTAACTTTAGTAAATTAGTTGACATCTAAGATTGAATGAGTTCAGGACAAGATTGCAGGATGTTGTTGATTAACAATATATTTTTGGTAGAGTTGAGTATCCTTTGTATATAGATGGATTTTGATGCCACTGTCTTCAAGAATGGATCTGAGAGATCCCATGTAGAGTTAAAAGGTTATGGGGAAAAGGATAGAGCCCTGAGGTACTCCGCGGGAGACAGGGAAGTTCTGTGACCTTTTAAAACCTATTTGCATGAGCTGGTGCCAGTTGGTGAGGTAGGATGTGAACCATTTCAAGGTAGTGTGTGAAAATCCCATATGTTTCTTCAGGGTGTTGTCTGTATCGAAGGCTGCAGGAGGTCGGGGGACGTTCTTGTCATCCAGGAGGAGGGCTCATCTACTGCTTAGAGTGTGGCTTTATTGGTGCTGCACTAAAGTATACAGAAACGTGATAGATGGAATGCTTGAATTAATCTCAGCCACTTGTAATCACTTGGACCGACTTCCATTCCATCTTTATTTTGTGCACGTGCCACCTCAGCTTGGACCCAGCCATATGCAAATCAGTCTTGACCTTACTCCAATGGCAACAGTCCAATGCAAACTTCCAGGCCAGGTCTTTCCTGAACCGGAACCCATGCAACCCAGGACCCGTGTCGTCCAAATTAGGGCTTATCAGCCAGGTATAGCTTGGTTCCAGTGACAGTGTGCACAGAACCCATGGATGGACATACCCGTCCCACTTACGTCGACACACTAAAGCATACCAAAAAAGTGATGGATGGAATGCTTGGTGATCACTCAGTGCCTCATTGTTATTTTGTACACACTGCCTCATTGGCTTGGACCCAGCACTATGGTCTAAAGACAGGTTGATATTCCTGTAGAATATTATTCTTGCTTATGTGCTCCTGTAGGATGTGGCAACTGCTTCTTGATGATTTTCCCTATAAGTGAAAGATAGCTAATAGGTTAGAAGCTGATGAGGTCGGCTGGGTTCAGGCATGATTTCATTAGCAGTGGAAAGATCTTAAGAGTGTCTTAGAGTGTTCCTTTTTCAGAGGGAGATGTTGGCAGTGTGGTAGAAGGGTTTACGGGCCTCCCCTTGGAGCAATTTGATGATGGATTAAGGAAGGGCCTCGTCGTTATTGGAAGTTGCATAGTGAGAGTTCAGGATTTTGGCGAGATCCATCTGCAGAACTGTAGTGAAGGAGGTCAGTTTGGTGGTGAGGCAATGGGGGATGAGTTGAACTTGGTGGGTCAAGAAAGGGGTAATAATGCTGATCTGATTGGATGATTGTTTTGATAAAGATGAGTTTGGTGGTGTTGTATTCCTCAATTGATGCAGGGACTGTGGGTTCTGGAAGAGGAATGGTTCAATGTTTGACAGCCTTGAAGAGGGCTTTGCTTTTGTTGGTTGCCTCACTGATGGTGGTTTTATAGTGAAAGGATTTAGCTGCTATTAAGAAGGATCTGCAGTTAGTGTGAGTGTTTTGGTGTTTGAACTTCTCCTGTTTTTGTACGGTACATTTGTTTTCATTAAGCTTTGACATCCCTGATAGGCTGAAATGTTCTGCCATGTTCCTAAATTTTTTACAGAAGAATGTCTTTGATGGAGTGGAAGGTTATATTTTCTCTTTTCGGTTGTTCTTGATACTGAGGTGTAGTATATGCGATGGTGAAGGGGGTGACAAGATGGCCGGTCCAGTTGAGGGTAGAAAGGTAGTTGGTCCAGTCGAACGCTTAGCAGAGGATATTAGGAGATGCTGATAGAATGAGACCTGGTGTGTGGTCTTTATGTTGGGTTGTTGATGAGGTGTTTTATTTCCAGTGTGTAGAAGGCTTCTTTCATGCATTTTGTGTTGGAGTTGTGGGGGCGTGGAAGTCTCTGAGGAATGTGAGGTGAGAGCGTTGGATGGAGACAGAGGACATGATGTCTGAGATTTCTTCCAGTAAGTGCTTGTTTGGGCTGGGTGGTCTGTAGATCGGTTGAAAGGATGCTGTTTTGGAGATTGATAGAGGGAAGTGGCAGTAAAGGAGCTTGAAAGACTTGGGAATGGTAGAATTACTAAGAGTTAGGATCAGGATGTCCTGTGTGCGACTGCAAGCCTCCCTCATCCTGCTTTGAGTGTGTGATTGTGGGTTAGAAGCATCTAATTTCAGGAATAGGACGCTCAGGATGTATGTGAAGGAGGATGTAAACTAGGTTGAAAGGGGAACTAGGTTGTATCACTGCACAGTATGTACTGATGTATGTACCAATGAGCATCAGTTAAGCAAATTAACAAATAAAGTACCTTTTTAGTCTTTGAGTCTCAAAATGTTTTCTGTTTATTATTGATATATGCAAAAGGAACAAGTGATGGAGGGAATGCTGAACAATGCAAACGTTCACCCCCAGTCACAAGGATCTGGGTTCAATCCCTTGTTCTTTTGCTCACCATGCCACCTCAGTTTGGACCCAGCCATATGCAAATCAGTCTTGTAGGATGCTTGTTTCCTGTCCAGGGAGGACCTGGCCTAGTAGTTCAGCTGGACTGTTCCCATTAGGCACAAGGTCAACACTGATTTGCATATGGCTGGATCCAAACTTGGGTGGCATGGCGAGCAAAAGGACGATGGATTAAACCCAGATCTGTGACTGGGGATGAGTGGTTGAAATGTTTGAGCACTCCGTCCATCATCTTGCTGTGTTTGCTATTATTGGGATATGGGCTGCCTATACAGTGATTGCATTTATAAAATCTTGTTAGGTTAGACATTTTCAGTTGGTTCTGTGTTGTTCTGGATTATATGATCGTGTCACTAGAACAAAGTTTGTTATTTAATGTAGTGCCGAGTCTAAATGTTTCCAGGACTTTAGGCCTGAAGTACTGCACAATGTGTTTATCAAGTAGCAGTAAGAGCCAGTGATAAATTGTGTTTACTTTGAGCAGGGGTTTTAGTGCTAGGTCCTTCCATGCATGAACAGACCCAAAAGATGTGACACTGTTGTCTGTGTCCTTGTCTGTGATACTTACGGCTGGTGCTCACAATCCTGATATGTACAACTGGTACTTACAATCTGAGTATGTTTGGGTGGTACTTACAATAGTAATGCATGACTGGTATGCACAGTCTGAGTACGTGCTGCAGGTACTGTAGTGACTCTTTTCTTATAAGTAAGACCGCACTCTACAGATCTACACTTATTTCTCGCACTCTCTTCCCTGCAGGTAAAACTTCAAGAGTGGCTGCGTCTTCTGAAGAAAGAGGAGGAATATATTCTGGACTCTAAAATCAAGGAAGAGGAACAATATAAAACCATGAGGGTGAGAGGGTGCAGTGAGACCTGTGTATGAATGTGTCTGCATATGTCTGTGACCGAGTCTGGACACACAGAAGCTGATGTGTGATCCTACAGATGGGTTCATGGGCCCCACCAGATAACAATACTGAACAGAGTCACCACACTTGGATATCGAGGCTTAAATGAGCCAAGGGCTCGACCTAAACTAAACAAAAACCAGAATTATTCTTCTGATCTTAAGGTTGTACTTACATGGTGTCAGTTAGAGAATATGTGCACAGGCATGGCATTATCTAGCTGTGAGTATTACCTGCGTGTGTGTGCGCACATGTGCATGCATGTTCACTATTGTGTGTTTAAGGATGTGGTCTCGTATGGATACTTTTCAAGTTATCTGTAAGAGTGTATGCATGTCTGCGCATCTCTATGTTTGTGTGTTTTGTATGAATAGTTTTGGAGTTATCTGTAAGAGTGTATGCATGTCTGTGCATCTCTATGTTTTTTGTGTGGGCATAGAAGAATGTTTGCCTGTGTATAGATATATGGATTGATAGCCACAGAGTATGCAAATATACATGCGTATTTGTGTGCATGTGTGTTTGAGGGCTGTATATGCTTTGGTCTGGATTTATTGGCTGTTGGTTTGTACTTGATTATGTGGATGCCTGTCTATGGGTTTGCATATTACAAGGTCTGGTGGTATTTGTGAGGAGTGTGCAAATGCGTGTGTGCATCTGTACGAGTGTGTGCTTCTGTGTGCATGGATCTGGAGTTATACATCAGTGAGATTATATATGCATCTGCATGCGAGTATGTGAATGCATGGGTGTGTCTGTGAGTGTGTGCCTTTGTGAGTCTGTGTATGCATGGACTAAAGATATATATTTGTGAGTTTTGTGAGAGTGTACATTGATGTGTGCATACCTCTGTAGGTGTGTGTATGCGTGGCTCTGGAGTTATCTATCCATCCATCAGACTCAGAAAGCCTGGTGTAAGGCCCTTCCTAAACCAAGGTTTTAGCAATCTAATGTGATATTGCATATACATTGTCAAACCACAGAACATTCAACAGAGTTCATCTAGGTAATAAATATTGTGTTGATGAATTTTAAACCAAGAATAGTTCATTAATCGTAAACCAAACGCCCTAAAATCTTAACATGTTTCGGGATATGTACATTCCCTTCTTCTGGACATAACCTTTTCTAATTCTGGAAATGACATAGGTATGGTTCAGCTTCAGCCGCTGACCATTGCTTAATTTGAGACAGTGGTTTCCGATGCTCAGCACCTGCACTTAATTGTCAGCACGGTCTCTAGTGACAGTCCACCACATAGTGGCTCTGTCTATCTAATTTTGAAATGAGCACAGCAAGAGTGTTTAATAAGTTAATATACATTAAAGAAGAAATATATCTGCAGCCCAAGATTTTCATATAGCTTTGGGGGCCTGGAATAGTCTGACCTGTCACACTTGTTGGAGTGTGATGGTTAGTACTTTTGTTGGTACTGTCATTGGTAGAGCTGGAAGGTGCTATGGGAGGTACAGGCGGCAGTGGCCTCCCGACAAGGGCTCTGACACCTACTTTGTAATAAATTAAACACTGACCTCGGGCATTCTCTGTTCTGCTCCATCCTCATTGTAAGGTTTCCCTGCAACAGTCTCATTAATCGGCCATAGTTTGACGTGTCACATTTTATGTCTTCATTAGATCTCTCGTACAGGCATAGGCCATTGCTGATTGGAGTGTCCCAGGATAACTAGTGCACTTAACCCTGCCTCAGGATGGGAGAAGGGGCGGGCCTGTAACGTGGAAGCCCCTTCAGCAGAGGTGCCATTTATCACCATTCAGACACAGCCATTGGTCGTGATATTTAAGTGTTCAACTGGGGCATCTATAGTGATAAAGGTAACAAGACGGCCACTGCCATAAAAATGTTATGGTATCTGATAAACTCTCTCGCAATTTTTGTGAAGTGTTTTTCTTTAGTAGTTGTTACCTCAATTGTCGCTATACCACCTGATAGTATTCTCATATGAGTGCACGTTCATTGCTGTAAAACACTGCACCAGATCACAGCTCTGCACACCAGGCTCAGGGGTTGAGCCAGGCCACGATCAGGGGCAGGAGGGACGCAGGTCACAGAGGGGCTGATGATCATGTTGGTTGAGGTCGTTTGCCTGTAGTGCCCTGAGGTCTGTACTACTATGGCTCGGAAATGGGCCACGGACATCCCTTTCTGCACTTGACTCCCAGGATAGTGAGGTCGAGCAAAGGCTTCTGACGGCGCTAGTGGGAGGGGCAAGCACTCAGAACTCAACAGTCAATCATGAGACACAATAATGTTATGTCTAGCTCAGTTCTCATGTTTACTAAGAAAGAATACCACACATTTCTATAAAGGTAGAATTGTATGGTTGCTGTGTACGATCCCCAGGGCAGGGCAGCAGACCTCTGGTGCCTTCTACCTTCTCCAGCACTGAGCACATTAACCGGCAAGAGATACCATAGCCCTGTGTACATTAACCGGCAAGAGATACCATAGCACTGTGTACATTAACCGGCAAGAGATACCATAGCACAGTGTACATTAACCGGCAAGAGATACCATAGCACTGAGCACATTAACCGGCAAGAGATACCATAGCCCTGTGTACATTAACCGGCAAGAGATATCATAGCACTGAGCACATTAACCGGCAAGAGATACCATAGCACTGAGCACATTAACCAGCAAGAGATACCATAGCACTGTGTACTTTAACCGGCAAGAGATACCATAGCACAGTGTACATTAACTGGCAAGAGATACCATAACACTGAGCACATTAACCAGCAAGACTCCCAGGATAGTGAGGTCGAGCAAAGGCTTCTGACGGCGCTAGTGGGAGGGCAAGCACTCAGAACTCAACAGTCAATCATGAGACACAATAATGTTATGTCTAGCTCAGTTCTCATGTTTACTAAGAAAGAATACCACACATTTCTATAAAGGTAGAATTGTATGGTTGCTGTGTACGATCCCCAGGGCAGGGCAGCAGACCTCTGGTGCCCTCTACCTTCTCCAGGAGTTCTAATGTCTGTGGTCCCTGGTGTGTCTAGGGGCTGAGGCTTTATTTGAACACAAACTCAGATCGCTCTGGACTGCTCCACTGGCTGCTGTGTAGATCAGTTCAGTGGCTTTTGGCTGAAAGAGTTCACTGAGGCAAAAACGATATCGCTCGGACTGCAGATTTCTGTTCCTTGATATTCTTACTTGGTTTGATGGCCGGTGTACCTGTTGCTGTAGCTGCCGCTTCGTTGTGCGGAGTTGTAGGGATAGCCTCGTTCGAGTTGAGGACTCCTGGCGATAATCAGTTATGAAGACCTGTGCAGCGGTCATCTTTGACAGCTGTGGCCTCCCAGGCCAGTTGCACATGGATGCTCGGTCATAGCAGTTGCAACCACGGGGTCAGGTCTTCAGCAGATGGTCGCCATTGGCAGTTGCCGCTTTCCAGGCCGGATCAGTGATCGTTACCTAATACAAACTTGGTAGTAGTGGCTTGCAGTCACACCTCCAATGACACATATCCATGTGGGTATCGTATAATTACAAAATCTCAAAATATTTTGAATTGGTGCTCGATGGGTATCACACACCCTACTACCAAGAGTGTGAAAAATCACAGCAGACCCCAAGATCCACTGTGCACATTAACCAGCAACTGATACCATAGCACAGTGTACATTAACCAGCAAGAGATACCATAGCACTGAGCACATTAACCAGCAAGAGATACCATAGCAGTGAGCACATTAACCGGCAAGAGATACCATAGCACAGTGTACATTAACCAGCAAGAGATACCATAGCCCTGTGTGCATTAACCAGCAAGAGATACCATAGCCCTGTGTGCATTAACCAGCAAGAGATACCATAGCAGTGAGCATTAACCGGCAAGAGATACCATAGCACTGTGTACATTAACCGGCAAGAGATACCATAGCACTGTGTACATTAACCGGCAAGAGATACCATAGCACTGTGTACATTAACCGGCAAGAGATACCATAGCACTGTGTACATTAACCGGCAAGAGATATCATAGCACAGTGTACATTAACCAACAAGAGATACCATAGCAGTGAGCACATTAACCGGCAAGAGATACCATAGCACTGTGTACATTAACCGGCAAGAGATACCATAGCACTGTGTACATTAACCGGCAAGAGATACCATAGCACTGTGTACATTAACCGGCAAGAGATATCATAGCACAGTGTACATTAACCGGCAAGAGATACCATAGGACAGTGTACATTACCAGCAAGAGATACCATAACACTGTGTACATTAACCGGCAAGAAATACCATAGCACAGTGTACATTAACCAACAAGAGATACCATAGCACAGTGTACATTAACCGGCAAGAGATACCATAGCACTGTGTACATTAACCGGCAAGAGATACCATAGCACTGTGTACATTAACCGGCAAGAGATATCATAGCACAGTGTACATTAACCGGCAAGAGATACCATAGGACAGTGTACATTACCAGCAAGAGATACCATAACACTGTGTACATTAACCGGCAAGAAATACCATAGCACAGTGTACATTAACCAACAAGAGATACCATAGCACTGTCTACAATAACCGGCAAGAGATACCATAGCACTGAGCACATTAACCAGCAAGAGATACCATAGCCCTGTGTACAATAACCGGCAAGAGATACCATAGCACTGTGTACATTAACCGGCAAGAGATACCATAGCCCTGTGTACATTAACCGGCAAGAGATACCATAGCACTGTCTACAATAACCGGCAAGACATACCATAGCACTGAGCACATTAACCAGCAAGAGATACCATAGCCCTGTGTACAATAACCGGCAAGAGATACCATAGCACTGTGTACATTAACCGGCAAGAGATACCATAGCACTGTGTACATTAACCGGCAAGAGATACCATAGCACAGTGTACATTAACCGGCAAGAGATACCATAGCACTGTGTACATTAACCGGCAAGAGATACCATAGCACTGTGTACATTAACCGGCAAGAGATACCATAGCACTGTGTACATTAACTGGCATGAGAATCCATAGCACTGTGTACAATAACCGGCAAGAGATACCATAGCACTGAGCACATTAACCGGCAAGAGATACCATAGCACTGTGTACATTAACCGGCAAGAGATACCATAGTACAGTGTACATTAACCGGCAAGAGATACCATAGCACTGAGTACATTAACCGGCAAGAGATACCATAACACTGAGCACATTAACCGGCAAGAGATACCATAGCACTGTGTACATTAACCGGCAAGAGATACCATAGCACAGTGTACATTAACCGGCAAGAGATACCATAGCACTGAGTACATTAACCGGCAAGAGATACCATAACACTGAGCACATTAACCGGCAAGAGATACCATAGCACTGTGTACATTAACCGGCAAGAGATACCATAGCACTGTGTATATTAACCGGCAAGAGATACCATAGCACTGAGCACATTAACCGGCAAGAGATACCATAGCACTGTGTACATTAACCGGCAAGAGATACCATAGCACTGTGTACATTAACCGGCAAGAGATACCATAGCACAGTGTACATTAACTGGCAAGAGATACCATAGCACTGAGTACATTAACCGGCAAGAGATACCATAACACTGAGCACATTAACCGGCAAGAGATACCATAGCACTGTGTACATTAACCGGCAAGAGATATCATAGCACAGTGTACAATAACCGGCAAGAGATACCATAGCACTGTGTATATTAACCGGCAAGAGATACCATAGCACTGAGCACATTAACCGGCAAGAGATACCATAGCACTGTGTATATTAACCGGCAAGAGATACCATAGCACTGAGCACATTAACCGGCAAGAGATATCATAGCACAGTGTACAATAACCGGCAAGAGATACCATAGCACTGTGTATATTAACCGGCAAGAGATACCATAGCACTGAGCACATTAACCGGCAAGAGATACCATAGCACTGTGTACATTAACCGGCAAGAGATACCATAGCACTGAGCACATTAACCGGCAAGACATACCATAGCACTGTGTACATTAACCGGCAAGAGATACCATAGCACTGAGCACATTAACCGGCAAGAGATACCATAGCCCTGTGTACATTAACCGGCAAGAGATACCATAGCACTGTGTACATTAACCGGCAAGAGATACCATAGCACAGTGTACATTAACCGGCAAGAGATACCATAGCACTGAGCACATTAACCGGCAAGAGATACCATAGCACTGTGTACATTAACCGGCAAGAGATACCATAGCACAGTGTACATTAACCGGCAAGAGATACCATAGCACTGAGTACATTAACCGGCAAGAGATACCATAGCCCTGTGTACATTAACCGGCAAGAGATATCATAGCACTGAGCACATTAACCGGCAAGAGATACCATAGCACTGAGCACATTAACCAGCAAGAGATACCATAGCACTGTGTACTTTAACCGGCAAGAGATACCATAGCACAGTGTACATTAACTGGCAAGAGATACCATAACACTGAGCACATTAACCAGCAAGACTCCCAGGATAGTGAGGTCGAGCAAAGGCTTCTGACGGCGCTAGTGGGAGGGCAAGCACTCAGAACTCAACAGTCAATCATGAGACACAATAATGTTATGTCTAGCTCAGTTCTCATGTTTACTAAGAAAGAATACCACACATTTCTATAAAGGTAGAATTGTATGGTTGCTGTGTACGATCCCCAGGGCAGGGCAGCAGACCTCTGGTGCCCTCTACCTTCTCCAGGAGTTCTAATGTCTGTGGTCCCTGGTGTGTCTAGGGGCTGAGGCTTTATTTGAACACAAACTCAGATCGCTCTGGACTGCTCCACTGGCTGCTGTGTAGATCAGTTCAGTGGCTTTTGGCTGAAAGAGTTCACTGAGGCAAAAACGATATCGCTCGGACTGCAGATTTCTGTTCCTTGATATTCTTACTTGGTTTGATGGCCGGTGTACCTGTTGCTGTAGCTGCCGCTTCGTTGTGCGGAGTTGTAGGGATAGCCTCGTTCGAGTTGAGGACTCCTGGCGATAATCAGTTATGAAGACCTGTGCAGCGGTCATCTTTGACAGCTGTGGCCTCCCAGGCCAGTTGCACATGGATGCTCGGTCATAGCAGTTGCAACCACGGGGTCAGGTCTTCAGCAGATGGTCGCCATTGGCAGTTGCCGCTTTCCAGGCCGGATCAGTGATCGTTACCTAATACAAACTTGGTAGTAGTGGCTTGCAGTCACACCTCCAATGACACATATCCATGTGGGTATCGTATAATTACAAAATCTCAAAATATTTTGAATTGGTGCTCGATGGGTATCACACACCCTACTACCAAGAGTGTGAAAAATCACAGCAGACCCCAAGATCCACTGTGCACATTAACCAGCAACTGATACCATAGCACAGTGTACATTAACCGGCAAGAGATACCATAGCACTGTGTACATTAACCGGCAAGAGATACCATAGCACAGTGTACATTAACCAGCAAGAGATACCATAGCACTGAGCACATTAACCAGCAAGAGATACCATAGCAGTGAGCACATTAACCGGCAAGAGATACCATAGCACAGTGTACATTAACCAGCAAGAGATACCATAGCCCTGTGTGCATTAACCAGCAAGAGATACCATAGCCCTGTGTACATTAACCAGCAAGAGATACCATAGCCCTGTGTGCATTAACCAGCAAGAGATACCATAGCAGTGAGCACATTAACCGGCAAGAGATACCATAGCACTGTGTACATTAACCGGCAAGAGATACCATAGCACTGTGTACATTAACCGGCAAGAGATATCATAGCACAGTGTACATTAACCAACAAGAGATACCATAGCAGTGAGCACATTAACCGGCAAGAGATACCATAGCACTGTGTACATTAACCGGCAAGAGATACCATAGCACTGTGTACATTAACCGGCAAGAGATACCATAGCACTGTGCACATTAACCGGCAAGAGATATCATAGCACAGTGTACATTAACCGGCAAGAGATACCATAGGACAGTGTACATTACCAGCAAGAGATACCATAACACTGTGTACATTAACCGGCAAGAAATACCATAGCACAGTGTACATTAACCAACAAGAGATACCATAGCACAGTGTACATTAACCGGCAAGAGATACCATAGCACTGTGTACATTAACCGGCAAGAGATACCATAGCACTGTGTACATTAACCGGCAAGAGATATCATAGCACAGTGTACATTAACCGGCAAGAGATACCATAGGACAGTGTACATTACCAGCAAGAGATACCATAACACTGTGTACATTAACCGGCAAGAAATACCATAGCACAGTGTACATTAACCGGCAAGAGATACCATAGCACAGTGTACATTAACCGGCAAGAGATACCATAGCACTGTGTACATTAACCGGCAAGAGATACCATAGCACTGAGCACATTAACCAGCAAGAGATACCATAGCCCTGTGTACAATAACCGGCAAGAGATACCATAGCACTGTGTACATTAACCGGCAAGAGATACCATAGCCCTGTGTACATTAACCGGCAAGAGATACCATAGCACTGTCTACAATAACCGGCAAGACATACCATAGCACTGAGCACATTAACCAGCAAGAGATACCATAGCCCTGTGTACAATAACCGGCAAGAGATACCATAGCACTGTGTACATTAACCGGCAAGAGATACCATAGCACAGTGTACATTAACCGGCAAGAGATACCATAGCACTGTGTACATTAACCGGCAAGAGATACCATAGCACTGTGTACATTAACCGGCAAGAGATACCATAGCACTGTGTACATTAACTGGCATGAGAATCCATAGCACTGTGTACATTAACCGGCAAGAGATACCATAGCACTGAGTACATTAACCGGCAAGAGATACCATAACACTGAGCACATTAACCGGCAAGAGATACCATAGCACTGTGTACATTAACCGGCAAGAGATACCATAGCACTGTGTATATTAACCGGCAAGAGATACCATAGCACTGAGCACATTAACCGGCAAGAGATACCATAGCACTGTGTACATTAACCGGCAAGAGATACCATAGCACTGTGTACATTAACCGGCAAGAGATACCATAGCACAGTGTACATTAACCGGCAAGAGATACCATAGCACTGAGTACATTAACCGGCAAGAGATACCATAACACTGAGCACATTAACCGGCAAGAGATACCATAGCACTGTGTACATTAACCGGCAAGAGATACCATAGCACTGTGTATATTAACCGGCAAGAGATACCATAGCACTGAGCACATTAACCGGCAAGAGATATCATAGCACAGTGTACAATAACCGGCAAGAGATACCATAGCACTGTGTATATTAACCGGCAAGAGATACCATAGCACTGAGCACATTAACCGGCAAGAGATACCATAGCACTGTGTACATTAACCGGCAAGAGATACCATAGCACTGAGCACATTAACCGGCAAGACATACCATAGCACTGTGTACATTAACCGGCAAGAGATACCATAGCACTGAGCACATTAACCGGCAAGAGATACCATAGCCCTGTGTACATTAACCGGCAAGAGATACCATAGCACTGTGTACATTAACCGGCAAGAGATACCATAGCACAGTGTACATTAACCGGCAAGAGATACCATAGCACTGAGCACATTAACCGGCAAGAGATACCATAGCACTGTGTACATTAACCGGCAAGAGATACCATAGCACAGTGTACATTAACCGGCAAGAGATACCATAGCACTGAGTACATTAACCGGCAAGAGATACCATAGCCCTGTGTACATTAAGCGGCAAGAGATATCATAGCACTGAGCACATTAACCGGCAAGAGATACCATAGCACTGAGCACATTAACCAGCAAGAGATACCATAGCACTGTGTACTTTAACCGGCAAGAGATACCATAGCACAGTGTACAATTAACCGGCAAGAGATACCATAACACTGAGCACATTAACCAGCAAGAGATACCATAGCACTGTGTACATTAACCTGCAAGAGATATCATAGCACAGTGTACAATAACCGGCAAGAGATACCATAGCACTGTGTATATTAACCGGCAAGAGATACCATAGCACTGAGCACATTAACCAGCAAGAGATACCATAGCACTGTGTACATGAACCGACAAGAGATACCATAGCACAGTGTACATTAACCAACAAGAGATATCATAGCACTGTGTACATTAATCGGCAAGAAATACCATAGCACTGTGTACATTAACCAGCAAGAGATACCATAGCACTGTGTGCATTCACCAGCAAGAGATACCATAGCCCTGTGTATATTAACCGGCAAGAGATACCATAGCACTGAGCACATTAACCGGCAAGAGATACCATAACACTGAGCACATTAACCGGCAAGAGATACCATAGCACAGGGTACATTAACCAGCAAGAGATACCATAGCACTGTGTACATTAACCGGCAAGAGATATCATAGCACAGTGTACATTAACCGGCAAGAGATACCATAGCACTGTCTACAATAACCGGCAAGAGATACCATAGCACTGAGTACATTAACCGGCAAGAGATACCATAGCACTGTGTACAATAACCGGCAAGAGATACCATAGCACTGTGTACATTAACTGACAAGAGATACCATAGCACTGAGCACATTAACCAGCAAGAGATACCATAGCACTGTGTACATTAACCGGCAAGAGATATCATAGCACAGTGTACAATAACCGGCAAGAGATACCATAGCACTGTGTACATTAACCAGCAAGAGATACCATAGCACTGTGTACATTAACCAACAAGAGATACCATAGCACTGTGTACATTAATCGGCAAGAAATACCATAGCACTGTGTACATTAACCAGCAAGAGATACCATAGCACTGTGTGCATTCACCAGCAAGAGATACCATAGCCCTGTGTATATTAACCGGCAAGAGATACCATAGCACTGAGCACATTAACCGGCAAGAGATACCATAACACTGAGCACATTAACCGGCAAGAGATACCATAGCACAGGGTACATTAACCAGCAAGAGATACCATAGCACTGTGTACATTAACCGGCAAGAGATATCATAGCACAGTGTACATTAACCGGCAAGAGATACCATAGCACTGTCTACAATAACCGGCAAGAGATACCATAGCACTGAGTACATTAACCGGCAAGAGATACCATAGCACTGTGTACAATAACCGGCAAGAGATACCATAGCACTGTGTACATTAACTGACAAGAGATACCATAGCACTGAGCACATTAACCAGCAAGAGATACCATAGCACTGTGTACATTAACCGGCAAGAGATATCATAGCACAGTGTACAATAACCGGCAAGAGATACCATAGCACTGTGTACATTAACCAGCAAGAGATACCATAGCACTGTGTACAATAACCGGCAAGAGATACCATAGCACTGAGCACATTAACCAGCAAGAGATACCATAGCACTGTGTACAATAACCGGCAAGAGATACCATAGCACTGTGTACATTAACCGACAAGAGGTACCATAGCACAGTGTACATTAACCAGCAAGAGATATCATAGCACTGTGTACATTAACCGGCAAGAGATACCATAGCACTGTGTACATTAACCGGCAAGAGATACCATAACACTGAGCACATTAACCAGCAAGAGATACCATAGCACTGTGTACTTTAACCGGCAAGAGATACCATAGCACTGTGTACATTAACCAGCAAGAGATACCATAGCACTGTGTACAATAACCGGCAAGAGATACCATAGCACTGTGTACATTAACCGGCAAGAGATACCATAGCACTGTGTACATTAACCGGCAAGAGATATCATAGCACAGTGTACAATAACCGGCAAGAGATACCATAGCACTGTGTATATTAACCGGCAAGAGATACCATAGCACAGTGTACAATAACCGGCAAGAGATACCATAGCACTGTGTACATTAACCGGCAAGAGATACCATAGCACTGTGTACATTAACCGGCAAGAGATACCATAGCACTGTCTACAATAACCGGCAAGAGATACCATAGCACTGTGTACATTAACCGGCAAGAGATACCATAGCACTGTGTACATTAACCGGCAAGAGATACCATAGCACTGTGTACATTACCCGGCAAGAGATACCATAGCACTGTGTACATTAACCGGCAAGAGATACCATAGCACTGTGTACATTAACCGGCAAGAGATACCATAGCACTGTGTACAATAACCGGCAAGAGATACCATAACACTGAGCACATTAACCAGCAAGAGATACCATAGCACTGTGTACATTAACCTGCAAGAGATATCATAGCACAGTGTACATTAACCGGCAAGAGATACCATAGGACAGTGTACATTACCAGCAAGAGATACCATAACACTGTGTACATTAACCGGCAAGAGATACCATAGCACTGTGTACATTAACCGGCAAGAGATACCATAGCACTGTGTACAATAACCGGCAAGAGATACCATAACACTGAGCACATTAACCAGCAAGAGATACCATAGCACTGTGTACATTAACCTGCAAGAGATATCATAGCACAGTGTACATTAACCGGCAAGAGATACCATAGGACAGTGTACATTACCAGCAAGAGATACCATAACACTGTGTACATTAACCGGCAAGAGATACCATAGCACTGTGTACAATAACCGGCAAGAGATACCATAACACTGAGCACATTAACCAGCAAGAGATACCATAGCACTGTGTACATTAACCTGCAAGAGATATCATAGCACAGTGTACATTAACCGGCAAGAGATACCATAGGACAGTGTACATTACCAGCAAGAGATACCATAACACTGTGTACATTAACCGGCAAGAAATACCATAGCACTGTGTACATTACCAGCAAGAGATACCATAACACTGTGTACATTAACCGGCAAGAAATACCATAGCACTGTGTACATTAACCAACAAGAGATACCATAGCCCTGTGTACATTAACCGACAAGAGATACCATAGCACTGTGTACATTAACCGGCAAGAGATTCCATAGCACTGTGTATATTAACCGGCATGAGAATCCATAGCACTGTGTACAATAACCGGCAAGAGATACCATAGCCCTGTGTACATTAACCGGCAAGAGATATCATAGCACAGTGTACAATAACCGTCAAGAGATACCATAGCACTGTGTATATTAACCGGCAAGAGATACCATAGCACTGAGCACATTAACCAGCAAGAGATACCATAGCACTGTGTACATTAACCGGCAAGAGATACCATAGCACTGAGTACATTAACCGGCAAGAGATACCATAGCACTGTCTACAATAACCGGCAAGACATACCATAGCACTGAGCACATTAACCAGCAAGAGATACCATAGCCGTGTGTACATTAACCGGCAAGAGATATCATAGCACAGTGTACATTAAACAGAAAGAGATACCATAGCACTGAGCACATTAACCGGCAAGAGATACCATAGCACTGTGTACATTAACCGGCATGAGAATCCATAGCACTGTGTACAATAACCGGCAAGAGATACCATAGCACTGTGTACAATAACCGGCAAGAGATACCATAACACTGTGTACAATAACCGGCATGAGAATCCATAGCACTGTGTACAATAACCGGCAAGAGATACCATAGCCCTGTGTACATTAACCGGCAAGAGATACCATAGCAGTGAGCACATTAACCGGCAAGAGATACCATGGCACTGTGTACATTAACCGGCAAGAGATACCATAGCACTGAGTACAATAACCGGCAAGAGATACCACAGCACTGTGTACATTAACCGGCAAGAGATACCATAGCACTGAGTACATTAACCGGCAAGAGATACCATAGCACTGAGTACAATAACCGGCAAGAGATACCATAGCACTGAGTACAATAACCGGCAAGAGATACCATAGCAGTGAGCACATTAACCGGCAAGAGATACCATAGCACTGTGTACAATAACCGGCAAGAGATACCATAGCACTGAGCACATTAACCAGCAAGAGATACCATAGCACTGTGTACAATAATCAGTAAGAAATACCATAGCACTGTGTATATTAACCAGCAAGAGATACCATAGCACTGTGTACATTAACCGGCAAGAGATACCATAGCACTGTGTACATTAACCAGCAAGAGATACCATAGCACTGTGTACAATAACCGGCAAGACATACCATAGCACTGTGTACATTAACCGGCAGGAGATACCATAGCACTGAGCACATTAACTGGCAAGAGATACCGCCCTGTGTACATTAACCGACAAGAGATACCATAGCACTGTGTACATTAACCAGCAAGAGATACCATAGCACAGTGTACATTAACCAGCAAGAGATACCATAGCAAAGTGTACATTAACCAGCAAGAGATACCATAGCACAGTGTACATTAACCAGCAAGAGATAACATAGCACAGTGTACAATAAACAGAAAGAGATACCATAGCTCTGTGTGCATTAACCGGCAAGAGATACCATAGCACAGTGTACATTACCAGCAAGAGATACCATAGCACAGTGTACATTAACCAGCAAGACATACCATAGCACTGTGTACATTAACCAGCAAGAGATACCATAACTCTGTGCGCATTAACCGGCAAGATATACCATAGCTCTGTGCACGTTAACCAGCAAGAGATACCAGACAACTGTGTCCACTAACCGGCAAGAGATCCCTTTAGTGTTAGACTTGGCATCTTTTGTCGTGTTTCCCCTGAGTTTTTTCTTTCTGACCTCCCGGTTTTGACCTCTTTTTTCTGGCGTAATTTTTCTGCGCTGGAAACATCCTGAACAACAAATCCGGAACAACGAGTTCCGGAGTCACGAAAGCGGAACAACGACTTGCCCGAACAACGACTCAGCCTTAACCACGCATGTGCGTGGTTAAGGCTGAGTCGGTCTAGTGTTCGGGCAGGGCGGAGTTCGGAGGAGCATCGCAGTCGCAGAGGAACAGGTAAGAGGGTTTAATTTTTATGGAGTGGAGGTTAGGGGTTAGTTTATAGGGGTTTGGGTTTAGTATTTAGGGGGTATGGGTGATCGTGTTTGTTTAGAAGGTGTGGGAGGGATTAGTATGAAGGAGTAGAACTCGTATATAGGAGGTGGGGGTTTACGTGATTATATAAGGGGAGAGGAGAATTAGTTTTATGGGGGTTGAGTTTGTATTTAGGAGGAGGGGGGTTTTCGTAATTATTTAAAGGAAGAGGGGAATTACATTTATGGGGGTTGAGTTTGTATTTAGGAGGAGGGGGTTTCGGGATTATTTAAAGGGAGAGTGGAGTTAGATTTAAGGGGGTTGAGTTCGTATTTTAGGGGGTGTGAGTGATCGTGTTTGTTTTTAGGGTGGGGGCATATCGTTTTTAAGGGGTGGGGGATCGGGGTACTATTTGGAAAGCATTTTTTTTAACACGCATTCCGTTACCACGAAAAATCGTGATAAAGGAATCCGTGGTAAAAAAAATCGTGGTGTAGACGAGGTCGTGGTTGCGACCTCTTTGTTAGGGAAGTCGTGGTTGGGGAACTCGTTGTTCCAACATACAATCGTTTCTGCGCACTTTTCGCACAGCTGATCAGTGGTAAAGTGCAGGTGCTCCTGTGGTAAATTGTGTTATGAAGTGGTGTTTCCATGATAGGATGCTTGATTTACTTGTCAGTCCCCAGTAAAGTGCACTACGGGTGCCGGGGCTTGTGAATCACATGCTACTCGGGGGACCTGCAGCACAGATTGTGCCACCCACGTACGTAGCCCGAAAAAGGTATCTCAGACCTGCCATCGCAGAGTCTGTGCGCAGTTGCGACTGCCATGTTGACGCGGCCAGTGCCCACACTGGCCAGTAACGGAACCTTCCCTTTTCTTACATGTCAGGCGCCCCTAAGGTAGGCCCAAGGTACCCCTACGGGCAGGGTGCATTGTATGTGAAAGGCAGGACATGGCCGGGTGTGTGCGGCGTGTCCTGAAAGTGAATACAGCCATAATTGCTCTTCACTATTGCAAGGTCACCCCTTCCCCGTAGGATGGATCGGGCAGTTGGTTTATAACATCTTATAAACACAGCGGGCCCGGGGAAGGAGGTAAAGAAATTAAGTTTAGTATGCCTGAACTCCGAATCTAAAGACGCAGCTTTTAGCGAGGGTGCCCTTTTCATTCTGAGTTCATAAAGGCCACTTTTAGAAAGTTGGTATTATTTTGCTCGGTCATTCCGTGTGCCACTGCTGGAATGTGGATTGCCTGTCAGGGGTTTTGAGGACAGAAGGCTGGGGAGCGGGTGTGGCTCCAGATAGTCTAGGTAGGTCAGGAAAGGGCTGACGAGACATGGGCTGCAAAGGGGGAAGAGGGAGGAGATTTCCTTGCATCTCAAAGAGCCTGGTCTGCCTCTGACAGAGCCGTCTCCACCTCCTGCCAGGAAATCACACCAGAGAAGGCCGAACTGGTTCTGGCCGGGCACAGACACCCTCTGCCCGAAAGATCAAAGGATTTTTGTGTACAAATACTGGGGCCCAGACCCCTGAACTTTAGAACTCATCTGGATCAAGAAGACTGCCAAGAAGAAGAGCCGTAGAAGCTGTGAAAAGGAACGACTGCTTTGCTGGGTGCTTTGCTGGGCTGACCTGCAGTGGCTGCTTCTCTCTTGGGCAGTGAAAGGCCTGGACTGGACTTTCTGCAACCTAACTTGCGAGTCTCTCCAAGGGCTTGAGGTAGAGCTTGCTTGTCTCAGGAACATCAAAGACTTCAAGTTATTCGACCCTCAGCACTGGGGACTGTGTGCTTTGTGCTGCAACCCGAAGAACACCAACTCGATGATGTCTACGACGACCCTGCTGACTCCGTGTCCTAAAGGCACCGCAGAGGGCACCGCCATAATGTGACCCTGGTCTCACCGATGCCGGCCGCTGCCGCCACCGAGCCGCTGCTCGCACCGCGACCTGTGGACACCGCACTCCGCACCTCCTCGCTTCATGCCGAAGCTTTGGCACTGCAGAGGGCACCGCCACAACGCCGCACCGCGACCCTGGTCACACGGCGATGCGTACCTGACGCCATCACTGAGCCACTGCTTGCACCGCGACCTGTGGGCACTGCACTCTGCACCGCCCCGGTACACGATGACGCTGTGGCCTTCCTAACGCCGCAACTTCCCGCTGAAAATCTACTCTGAAATCAACACCGCTGCTTGCACCGTGGTTCGGGGGCACCGCTCATAAGTTACACGACGCACCACCCTCCTCCCACACCGCAGCCTTGGCTCGCCGGTGCCATCGACTCCCGCTCGTCAGCCGACGACAGCGCTTCAGCAACGACAACGCCTCTGCTTGCACTGTGACCTGCTAGCACCGTGACGAGCACCGCCTCCATCTCGCACCATGACCCTGGTCTCACCGACGACGCCATCTGACGCCGCCACCGAGCCGCTGCTCGCACCGCGACCTGGGGGCACCGCACGCCGCACCGCTGCACTTCGCACCGCAGCACCCGACGCCTGTTGGCGCCAGCGCTCCTGATCCCATCAGAAAGGAGCTCAACCTGCAACGCGAGTGACTTCAAGGGCCCCCTCGCCCTGCATTTCTGAAAGGTACTGTTTGCGGGTCCTCTCGACACCGCAGCTGGCCCGCGACCTGCGGCCCTCCAGAACTATTTTGGATTTGTTTGCACACGATGCCGATGGATGGAGCTATCGACTTCAAGGAACTTTGTTGGAATCTTAGTTTGATAATTACAGACTTTCTTTTAAATAGTATTGGGGATTTTTATCGTCTTTGGTCTTGTATATAAAATTATTGGTTATTTTTCTAAAACTGGTATGGTATCCTTTTGTAGTGTGTACACTGTATTACTGTCGGTTGGGTGCAAAACGCTTTACACACTGTCTCTAAGATAAGCCTGACTGCTCGAGCCAAGCTACCAAGGGGGTGAGCAGGGGTTATTTTCGGAGTGTAACTCCCTTATCCTGACTAGAGTGGAGGTTTCCGCCTGGCTCCCTAGCCTATCGGAAATCCCATTTCTAATAGATGTCTTATGAAGGGGCCGTATCTTAAAAAGAAATAATATATCATAGAAAAAAGGCATAATGTATTCAAAATATGAGTAATAAAACCCATCCATGTCAAATAGAAATGGTATAATAAGGAACCCACCTTTCCTTGATAATTGATATGGTAACCCAGCCGGGTAACGCCAAATAACTGCAAAAGGAGATACAACACTATATATTTGTGTTTAGTAACAAACCAGAAGTTAGAAACAAGTCCGAAAGGGGGGAATGAGTCCATTCTATGAATATATATTTTCCAGAAAGTCCTCAATTATGGAGAAAGTTCATTTTAAGACTTGAACTGCATAGAGATAGAGCTGCTGTCGATATCTAGTTTGAGTTCACTTAAGCAAGTGTGCAAGAGAAATGCCCCATAAGCAATAAGAGCACTGAGCCCATCACAGATAAACAGACATTGCTTCCCTCTGGACCTTAAAGTACAGCTAAATGGTCCAGGAAATGGTGCGTCTGTATGAAAGGAGGAAGCTATATATAGTTCCTACCTATGTTGAAACAATAACATAAAGGTAAGATAGGGATACAAACTTCTAAATCTAGAAAGAAGGTCATCGGAGAATATGTTACACTGAGACCTTATAGAGGTGTATCGGTCAAAGTATTATTGAACAATTAGGTAGAGACCTCAGTAAGTTGCTACCTAAAGGAAAGTAACATGTCAACATTATTAACGTTTATTCTTGTAGTCTAAAGAAGATTTATTGGCATTTGTAAAGTTAATGGTGCCGTCATTCTGTTGAGGTGGCATAACTTTGTGTGTGATAAAATGTGTTCCCACACCTTCAAGCATATGCGTTGCATTATACCATGCTTATGAACAGCAGATAAGAACAAAACCTTGCATAGCGTGGTGCCCACAGACAAACTAGGCAAATAGGTCATGTAATCAACTGCACCGCTGTGAAAGCGGCATTAAGCACAAGCCCGATGTGAACAAGGCTAATATGTCAAGCACGTGCAAGAATATACTCTTGTCCAATGTATTGTCACGCACATGTAAAGATATGAACTAGTCCCACTGTTATAGTATAACATGCCCACAATCTGTAAATGCAACTTATAAGACACAAACACTTCATGTCAGTAGTACAAGCCATCGTATTATAATGAATCCACAATGTCAATATAATGTAAACACAAATGCAGCAGTGATCATTGATGACGGCTCTTCTTGCTGCAGTTCTGACGTCCGGCAGCTGCAGGCACTTATCATGGCTGTGTAAGACACAATGTTTTTTAAAAAAATTTAAATAATTCTTTTTATGAACATTGCTCAAACAAAAGAAAAAGACCATGTTTTACATCAATCACTTACAGTCTTCTTTGGTACAGCACTAACATTATCGCCATTTACGTGAGGGATAGGCAGGGATTCGTGTGACACATTGTTGATTCTCACTGGAATGGTTTGGCCCAGTCCACATAGGAAACTGCTGAGGGAAACTGGGAGACCTCACACACCACAAATTGCTCCTGTCCTCTCTCCGAATTGCACTCCGCTTTCTCTAGGTGTTTCTCATGCCAGAAATGTCCTGAGAGGACAAGCTGTAACCTCTCATGGCACTCTCCTTCCTTCTCTCACCAGGCATGGGTTATCAGGTGAGGTATGTCACACCGCTGCTTAGAGCAGGAGCCTATGTGTAATCAAGTGAGGTACATCACACTGGGTCTTTGAGCAGAAGCCTGTGTCTTATCAGGTGAGGTATGTCACACTGTAGCTTAGAGCAGTAACCTGTTTGTTATCAGGTGAGATATGTTACACTGTAGCCTAGAGCAGGACACTGTGTGTTACTGATCCAGCGCAAGGGACAAACTCTTCTCCTTATGTCACGGATTATTTTCTTACACAAATCAATCATTCATTGGTGGTGTCCATAACACCAACACGCATCTCATTCATACACTCTCACAAACCCGTACACAGGAGAAAGGTTGCTGGAACATGTGTGGAATATCCGGAAAAACGTTTATATTATTTACATACCTACAATATATATATGTTCGAAGCATATGAGCTGCAGATTATACACTATGCATAGATCGCCATCTGGTGTTGGGCCCGGATATTTGCACTTGTTTTTGTCCTGGAAAGTCTTTGGAAGTCATGAGATAGGTGACTCCTTAGGATCATAGTGTGCATCGGCTCCATCCTCAGATTGTCTGCCACAAGGGGACCCCAGTCCACCAACTTCCCCTGACCCCTGGGATGACTATAATACGCCGGTGTCCCTAATGTCCCGCAAGATGACATCTACCCCTCCAGGCCTTCCCCACCAGAAGGCACCATGGGTTTCAATCAGTTAGTACACCGAGCTACCCAGTACCACGGGGTCGACCCACATACAGACTCGGTTGAAAAGGATTTTTTAATGGACACTTTTGATACCACCCAAAGGTCCCCATGCTCAAAGGGGTTATTAAACATGCTCCAGAAGTATTTAAGGACCCTGTTAGGGCTAGAGTCATCAACCCTAGGATTGAGAAAAAATATAAAGCTGCCCCTACAGACCCAGTTTACATTAAGGGCCCCGTTCCGTTAGACTCCATGGTGGTCTCCAATGCTAGAAAGAGTGATAACTCGCAAACATCAGGTGATGCAGCTCCACCCGACAAAGAGTCTAAACTCTTGGACGCCTCTGGCAATAGAACAGCGTCACAGGCAGCTAACATATGGCGCATCGCCAACACTCAGGCTCTGTTAGCCAGATACAATAGGGCTCACTATGATGAGTTGGAGTCCCTACTACAGCACCTCCCGGACAAATACAAAAATAAGGCCAACGACCTTATACAGGAGGGTAAACCCATCACCAATACCTCCATCCGGTGCGCTCTCGATGTGGCAGATACCGCATCCAGAGCAGTAAATACAAGTGTCCTTCTCCGCAGGCACGCGTGGCTACGCATTTCCGGTTTTAAACCTGAGGTGCAAAGCTCTATCCTCAACCAACCATTCGACCAACACCACCTCTTTGGCCCTAATGTTGCTTCATCCCTTGAGAAGATGAAAAAGGACACGGACACAGCTAAATCAATGGGAGCCTTGCAATCGCAAGCTCCCAGACGTACTTTTCATCGCTCATCCTACAAGGGTAACTCCAGAGAATACTCATCAGACAACCCATCCACCTCTTACAAGGCTCCCACCCAATCCACCTTCACCAGAGGTTACCAGAGAGGAGGATACAGAGGCAACAATTACAAGGGCAGAGGCAAGACTAACAACACCTGCTCTGCCTCCACCCCTGCCCAATGACTTCCCTCCACTTCCCCCGGACCATTCCACTCCGGTCGGGGGAAGACTACAACAGTTCCTTCCTGTCTGAACCAACATCACCACAGACAGGTGGGTGCGACAAATAGTTCAATCAGGTTACTGCCTCGAACTTACCTCTACCCCCTCAAACATTCCTCCCAAACAGCGTCCAATGTCAACAGAACATTTGTCACTGCTAAAACAAGAGGTAATTTCCTTACTACACAAAAGTGCAATAGAACTGGTTCTCCTGCATCAACAAAACACGGGAGTTTACTCCCTGTATTTTCTCATACCAAAGAAAGACGGCTCTCTGAGACCTATTCTAGACCTTAGGCCCCTAAACCTATACATACAATCAGACCATTTCCACATGGTCACACTTCAGCAGGTTCTCCCTCTGCTTTCACAGGGCGACTTCCTGGCTACCCTAGATCTCAAGGACGCCTATTTCCATATTCCCATTCACGCAGCTCACAGAAAATACCTCAGGTTTGTAGTGGACGGGCAGCACTATCAATTCAAAGTACTCCCTTTCGGAGTCACAACAGCACCACAGGTATTCACCAAGTGCCTAGCGGTAGTCGCAGCCCATCTAAGAAGACACCACATTCACGTCTTCCCATACCTCGACGACTGGCTCATAAAAGCCAGCTCGTACAACCAGTGTGTACATCACACTCACGCGACTATCCAATTACTCCACGGCATGGGGTTCACAGTAAACCACACCAAGTCTCATCTGCAACCCTCTCACACGCAACAGTACCTCTGCGCCACTATAGACTCTTCAAAAGTGCTAGCATAACCCAGTCCAGCCAGGATAGCAAGCATTCATGCTCTCCTCACCAAATTTCAGCCGCAACACTCTCTTCCAGCTTGAGTGTTCATGCAGCTCATAGGGATGATGGCCTCTTGCATATTTATAGTGCGTCACGCAAGACTCCCGATGCGTCCTATACAAGAGTGCTTAGCACACCAATGGAACCAGGCTCAAGGTCAGCTAACAGATCTGGTGTTGGTAGACGGTCGCACTCATCGCTCTCTGCAGTGGTAGAACACCAAAGACCTTTCCAAAGGGCGACCATTCCTAGAGCCAGTTCCCCAAATTTTCATGACAGCGGACGCATCGCTTTGCGGCTGGGGAGCTCACCTTTTACATCACACCATGCAGGGCAGGTGCACACCTTAACAAACGTTATTCCACATCAATCACCTGGAATTACTGGCCATATTCCTAGCCTTCAAAGCATTCCAAAAACAAATATCAGGCAAGTCTGTCCTAGTCCGAATGGACAACATGACAGCCATGTACTACATACGGAAACAAGGTGGGAGACTCTGTACAGCTCTGTCAGCTAGCACAGAACATATGGAGATGGGCTATACCTCAGAACATTTTTCTCCTAGCCCAACACTTCCCAGGAGTCCAAAACACTTTAGCCGATCTGTTAAGTCGTCAAACGCAACAAAACCACGAGTGGGAACTTCATCCTTCAAGTTCTTCAGCCATTCTTTCAAATGTGGGGGCAACCACAGCTAGACCTCTTCGCCACCCACGAAAACGCCAAATGCCCAAGCTTCGGCGCCAGATACCCACACCCATTGGCCAAAGGCAATGCGATATGGATGAACTCGTCAGGCAGATTTGCGTACGCTTTTCCGCCTCTCCCACTGATTCCCCTGGTGGTGCGCAAACTACGGCAACTCTAGTTCTAGTTGCTCCAACTTGGGCCAGACAACCGTGGTACACCACATTACTGGAACTGTCTGTAGTTCTGCACCAAAGATTACACCTCTCCCCACGCCTCTTAACCCAGAACCGTGGAGAGATCAGATACCTGGACCCAGCTCAGCTCAACCTTGCGATCTGGCTCCTGAAATCTTCGAATTCGGTTACCTTAACCTTCCCCCTGACTGTATGAACGTCATTAGGGAGCTAGACGCCCTACCACTAGAGCCTGCCTCGCAGTCAAGTGGAAAAGGATTGTAATATATTGTCAAAATAATATCATCAATCCCCTAGACGTGTCTATCCAACACATCATAGGTTACCTACTACACCTACAAAGGTGCAACTAAGCCTATAAGTCTATTAGGCTACACCTTGCTGCCATAGCAGCATATCTACAAAATAGACAACATTTCAGGGTACCTGCCATCAAAGACTTTATGGAAGGACTCAAAAGGATAATTCCTCCCAGGGTACCACCCTCACCTGTGTGGCATTTAAACATCGTTCTCACTAGACTAATGGGTCCTCCCTTTGAACCTCTACATAAAAGTGAGCTACAATTCTTAACATGGAAGGTTTTTTCCTAGTGGCCATTACTTCTCTAAGAAGAGTTAGTGAGCTACAGGCACTTACTATTCAGGATCCTTTCTTACAAATCCATCATAATAAGGTTGTTCTCCGCACCAATCCTAAATTCCTTCCTAAAGTCATTTCTCCTTTCCACCTCAACCAATCTGTGGAGTTGCCCGTATTCTTCTCGCAACCACACACAGTCGCAGAAAGAGCTCTACATACTTTAGATGTTAAAAGAGCATTGCTTTATTACATCGAGAGAAGACAACCTTTTCGTAAGACTAAACAACTTTTTGTTTCTTTCTCACCACCACACAAAGGCAACCCCATATCAAAGTCTGGGATAGCTAGATGGATTGTTAAGTGCATACAAATTTGCTACCGCAAAACATACTTTAACTGTTCTTCCTAAAGCCCACTCGACAAGAAAAATAGGGGCTTCTATGGCATTTTTAGGTAACATTCCCTTAGATGACATCTGCAGAGCAGCTACATGGTCTACACCGCACACGTTCACAAAACACTGTTGTGTAGATGTGCAATCAAAACAACAAGCTAGTGTGGGTCAAGCTGTACTCAAAACACTATTTCAGACTACTGCAACAGATACTGGTGGCCGCCGCTAAGGAGGGGTACTGCTATACAATCTATGCATAGTGTGTAATCTGCAGCTCATATGCCTTGAACGGTATGCAGAGCTGCAGATCTACACATGCCCACCCGCCTCCCTGGCTTCCTTTATCTGTTCCAGTATTATCTTATTTAGATACAGCATACAAGGGCATCTTCCTGTTTCTTACAAAGCTCCATCATTTCCCTGCTGGCGAAAAACAATCTGAGGATGGAGCCGAGATGGAGCCGATGCCCATGCGCACTATAATCCTAAGGAGGAGTCACCTATCTCATGACTTCCAAAGAATTTCCAGGACAAAAACAAGTGCAAACATCCGGGCCCAACACCAGATGGCAATCTATACATAGTGTGTAGATCTGCAGCTCTACATGCCAAGAACAGATGCATACTGGTAAGTAGCATTTTCCTTTATATACAGTTTCAGAATCCTGAGTTAAAATCAAGGCACTCCACTATTTGGTCGATGGACCAACTAGGTGAACTGGTTGATGGTGATTTAGAACCTGCTAAAACCCATTTAAAGTCTAGGAAGCATTTGATAATTTCAGTCATCAATATAAGAACCACAAACTCATTCTTATTAATTCAGCTTTGTTTATCTAAGCATTAAATCAAATCTTTAGATCCTGCATTTATTACTACAGTTCATAGTTCAAATTTAGATTTATTAATGAATATTCAAACATTTAGAAATTATTAATATATAAAGCTTTAAGGAAATGCAGTAAATCATTTATCAATTAATTAGATCAAACAGGAAAAATCGGCATTCGTAAAGGAATTTCTCTTTGAAAAGCAGTCAAAAGGGGAAAAACAGCTTAAAAGTAAAGCAACCGCAATTCTGACATAAATGCCAGAACCACAGTCTCTCCACGCCGTCAAGTCGCGTAACAGCTCTCGCTCCCGCCTCCGTCAAAAGCAAAAAGGGGTGTGAACAAATACAATAGTCGATGAGGGGTCTTTATACCCTTTTTCGTCTAACTTTTGCAAATTTTAGGGCTGACAAAATGTTCTGATTGGACAGTTCAAAGTTATCAGTATCTTATTTTAATTTTCCATGAGCAAACTGGTTCTTACGTTGTGACTTGCATTAAGTTCAGAAATTGTCACTTCTTTTAATTTTCCCACATGTGAAACAATATGTGTAACTTTTTTTCACAATGACAGGGTCTTGTCTTGACATCCCATGCCTTGTTGCAGATTTGGTCATTTCTTGGCTGTCGGTCAATTCGCTAACATCGTCCTTGGCAGGGAACATGGTGTCAAAGGTTCAGGACGCCTGGACTTCAGGATCCCGCTGGGCATGCGCAGAAAGCGTGGCGCGCACATGGTTGCCTCAGCCTCATAGAGCCGCCATTTTAGGTACAGTGGCCTAGCAGGCCCGAATGCCAACTTAAGCAAAAACAAACATAAAAGCAGTTAAAATATAGAAATGGAGGTTCTAATGTTTAAACCCACACTGACCCCATTATCTATTAGTAGTTACCTACCTTGTAGCCACATTTAAAGCAATAATACTCACCTTACGCAAACTTTATGCCACAATACAACCATAAAGCAATATAAATCATGCAAACTTGCTACTTTAACACAATTCTAAGGTTAGTTTGCGTACCATTGTTAATTAACTAATTTTGCCATGCAATTAGCAATTTTAGTCCCATGTGTAATTATGTTTATCAAGGTGCAAATGTTGGTTAATTGTCATTTTCACTGCAAACAGGTTAAGATTTTAGAATGATTATGTAATTAATAACATGCAAAATAGAGGAGGTATACAAATTTTGTCTTGCCCGCTCCATCAATCCCCCCATCGGTGATTTTCAAACATCACCACTACTCAATAATTTCACTAAATTTAGTCTAAGGAAATGGTTTTATTCAAATCCACTTGCATTTGTTAGTTCAAATATCAGTACTCTCCATACCAATTTCTCTTGTTTGTTTGTATATATTGTCTTTGAACTCTTCTAATTGTATTTTTCTATTTCTCTTTCTTTTCTTTTTCTTTTTCTTATTTTCTCTTTTTATCTCGTTTTGCAATCTTTTCCTTTTTAGACAAAGACATCCTAATCTCAACATTAATACTAATAAAATCACAAAAGTCAAAGGTATTAGTATTTTTCCCACAAAGGAGCTAGCTAATTTTGTTACTAGATTCTTAATAATGGAAAATCCTCTACCAAGTTTTTCCATACACCTTCAACCTCCAATGGAATAATCTCTTCATGTAATTCAGTTATATTCTTAATATATTTCTTTAGGTTCTGACTTTCGTCAGGAATGTAAGTACAAAATGTTGCACTTTCAACATTTCACAGACTCCTCCCTCTTTTGCCAATGTAATATCAAGGACAAGTTGATTTTGCATTACCATAGCTCTCATGGCAACCATTTCAGTATTTACTAATAAGAATCCTCCAGCTGTGCTTGTCGATAAGCGATCCACGACTGTAGACAATGTTCTAATTTTATCAGCATTCAGTGATATTCCAACCGCAGGTATCAGTGCTTCAAAAATGCTACCAATAATTTCAAACCAACTTTCTCTTCTTCTACGTGTTAATTCTCTACCTATTTCGTGTAACCCATTTTCTCCCCTGTCTACATGAAATATTTTTGGAAAGACCAGGCCTACGTAATATGTTCCGTACCAATGGTCCGGCAACCTATAATAAGCTTTGTTCCCACAGATGTAATATAAACCTGGAAATACTGGATCTTTTCCTCCTTTAAATCTCCATCCTCCCTTGATTTTGTATACATCATGACATTCACTCGCACCTACAAAATAATTGTCATATTCAGTATTATCTCTACTTATGCATAATTTCCCTTTCTGGGGCCAATCTAAAGCCATTGCTGGATTTGTTTTACCTTTCAAATGATTGTCCCTCCCAACATCCCAAATTGTTGTTTCAGTCTTTTCCCTATTTAGTTTCTTCTGCATTTTAATTCTCCTTTCCTCTACCATATTTAAGAAGGTTTTCTCTTCCTTTTTTAGACTACAAGTAAGGTTATTTTTAAACACTTCTTCTAATGTTAATTCTCTTGTTTCTAAGAAAAATTCTCAAAAAATTCTCCCAGGAATCACTTTGTTTAGTTCGGAAACTACAGGAATTTGTGAAAAGATGTTATCTACATCAGTGTAATAATATTCTAACTTGCCTGTTCTATAAAATAAACTAGCCAAAACACAAGTTATCCCATATGTCACAGGAAGGTGATGATAAGTAACACCTTCAGATACTGCTGCAGGCAACTGTAAGCAAACATAACAATCTCTAACTTCCATTGTTTTTACATATTCGTATAGTAGTTTTGAGAATTTTCTTTTTAGAAAAATCATTAATAGACTTATCCTTATGAAGTTCTGTTCTATCCACCAGTTTTGTAACATGACTGTCAGTAGTTCCATTCATTATGTCTCTATTTACATCTTCAAATTTTATTCTAAATGAGATTGTTATAGCGAATATAATCCAGAGAAGCATTAATAATCCTGTACAACAAAAACACATTTTACACCATCTCCGGAGAAATCCACATGTTGGACTTCTATTTTCGGTGTTTGCCATTTTGTGAATGATCAGTTTCTTTTGACTTCAATCAATCAATCAATCAACAAGATCTTACAGGGAGTGTGGTTGGGTTCACAAGGTGGATTGCTGATGCAGTGTCCTCTCTTTCGTCGTCCCGCCCATTCAAGCTTTCCAGGGAATCGTCCTCTAAACCGTGGTACTTGCCGGAGCTGAAAACTCTGAAACACGAATGCAAAGTGTTGGAGAGGGCCTGTCGCTCTGGTGGCTACTGCCCCTTGGCGAAGCTCACGCAGAGATCTAAACAAAATAGCTATTGCGCAGCGATTGCGGTGGCTAAAAGTCAATATTTTACTAGGCGGATCGACCAGGCGAATAATAACTCTAAGGAAATTTTCTCAATAGTAAAAAGCTTTATGTCTCCGATAGCTCTGGTGCGTCCCGCTCTTGTTACAGAGGACTGGTGTAATATACTGGCCAAGTTCTTTCAGGACAAAATTTTGGATATTCAATCTACCTTTCCCACTAACTCTCATACATCTGTCCATGGTATCTCTGTCTCTCGGTCACTCGATTCTTCCCACAATTTCTCCTCTTTTCAGTGGTTGATCTCCCTACCTCTCTTAAAATTTTGACGGCCCTAAAATCTGGCTCGCCCACAGATCCCTATGCGGCCAGGCTTTTGGCTGCCGTTGCGGACTGTGTTAATCCGGAGGTCAATCAGATTATCAATATATCATTGTGGGAGGCCTGCGTCCCATCCTCTTGGAAGCAAGCTAAAATTCTTCCCCTTCTCAAGAAACCATCTTTGGACCCTCTCTCCCCAGGTAACTACCGCCCTATTTCTTTGCTTCCTAGCCTGGCCAAGGTTTGCGAAAAGGTGGTCACCAATCAGCTCACGGATTATGTGGAGGCCTCTGGCCTGCTCCATCCGGCGCAATCAGGGTTTCGGACGTCTTTTAGTAATGAGTCTGCCTTACTGGAGGTATCGGAGGCAATTAGAGAGTGTCTTGACGCCGGGGGGAGGGCTGCTCTGGTTATGCTGGACCTCTCGGCAGCTTTTGATACGGTGCCCCATGCCTTACTTCTCGATCGCCTCCGTGAGATTGGAATCTCTGGGTCGGTATGGGGCTGGGTCAGGTCCTTTTTGGAGGGCCGGTCTCAGCTGGTATGGCTTCCCCCGTGTGCCTCGGCACCACAGACAGTGGCTACTGGCGTTCCTCAGGGGTCATCCCTTAGTGCCCTTCTTTTTAACATCTATGTTACTCCGCTTATCTATCTGGCCGAAACCTTGGGGGGCTAAGGTGATGGCCTATGCAGATGACACTCAACTGCTGTTTTCCTGGGGTCGAGACGAGATCTCTGTCCTCCCTGCGCAACAGTGCCTCTCCTCGGTTTTTCGCTGGCTTGCCCAAGCTCAGCTCAAATGTAACGAGGAGAAATCGGAGATCCTCTTGTATGGCTCCTTCCCGGACGACTTTAGAAGGAAATTATGGCCTCCTGGGTTTCCACTCCCTTGTTCTAAGGGCGACTCTGTTAAAAACCTTGGGATTTGGTTTAGCGAGAACCTGATTTTTTCCGCACAGGTAAAGAAGTTAACAGGCTCCTGTTTAAGCATCCTCAGGTCTTTTAGGAAGTTTTTGCTTCTTTTGCCCAGAGTTGCTAAGGAAACTGTGGTTCATGCGCTAATCCTCTCACGCCTTGACTATGCTAATGCATTGTATGCTGGCATTCCGGGTTACCTGTTGGAAAAACTGCAGGTGATCCAAAATGCGGCCGCCCGTCTTCTGCTGGGCCTTTCAAGCAGATGTAGTGTGCGTGCACACTTGCGACTGTTGCACTGGCTTCCTGTAAAGGACGTATAAAATTCAAAATTTTATCCATCGCCCATAAAGCCTTGTATGGTTTGGGCCCTACCTATCTACAGAACAGGCCGGCCTTTTATGTCCCGGTACGACAGCTGCGTTCGTCCTCTCAACTCTTGGCAGAGATTCCTCGCTTTAAGCGCGTACGTCTGGGCGGCTGCTCTTTCTCGCGGCTGGTGGCTCAGGCTTGGAATGCTCTGCCATTGACGCTGAGGGGTATTAAAGATCCTGTTATTTTTAAAAAGCATTTGAAAACCCTCCTGTTTTAGTTCTCTTTTCTTTGGCTGTGTTTTCCTTGTTGGGTTCGCGCCGGGACACTCTTCAGAGTATCTGTGCGCGCTACAAGTGTATATAACATAACATATAACATAACTTAGCCTCTTTCTTCAACAATATACCTTTATCTAAACCCAAGGCTTTTAGCGGCCTACTTGGTTCTTTCAGGTCATGTGTCTTATCCGAGCTTTCAATCCTTTTCTGAGTTCTTCTCTTCTTTATTCATGTGTGAATCATCCTTCTCTATAAGTTCACAGTCTTCATTCAGAATTTCCTGATCATCCGTTTCTTAACTCTCAAGACTTCCGAACCTTCTTCTTCCTTGTCCACCTCCTGTACAGTCACTATCAGACTTTCCTGGCTATCCGCTTCCTCTTGTATATCAGGAAGTGCCACATATGTCCACTCCGGTGACTTGTACTTCGGATTTGGTTTCTTGATCCGCTTAGTATCTTGCAAGTTTTTTCGATCTGTGTCCTTTTGTTTTCCTTGACTTGACACTTCATTCACTTGTTCAGCATTATCATGTTTTATTCTGGTCAATGGGTATCTTAATTTCTTGATTTTGTTGGGCCAAATATCTTCCTTCAAAAGGCTTTTTTAATTTGGATCCTTTCTCTTCTCGCTCAACTTCCAAGCCCTTTTTCTCAAATTTCTTCCACCTTTATTTTCTACTTCACTTTCTTCCGATTCTGTTTCCGTCTGAATATCACTCTCTTTTAGTTTTATCCTCAATATTTCAGGTTCACTATTTGAATCTTTCCCGCCTCGTGTTTCTTCCGCACGATCTTCCTGCTCACTATCTGACCCTTTTTCTACCTGTGTGTGTTGTGTCCCTAAACCTCGTCGGGGTTTGTCTGCAATTTCCTCACCCTCGCTCTCTATATCTAAATTCTTTCCTTCTGTTTCTTTATTTTCTGGAGGAATTTATCTTGTACTTGTATTTGGAATTTCTGTGTCAAAAATTTCACGTTCAATTTCTTCAGTTTCATAAATAGTTCCCTTTGGTTTTCCTGCTTGTTCTGTCTCAGATTCAGAACTTGTATCTGAAATTTCAAGGCGACGTCTTAATGGTATGTTTTCTTGCCCAATTATTCGTCTTCGGCCTTGTTCATCTACTTCTTGTTCCTGTCTTCTATTTGTTTCATCTGATTCGGATTCTGAACTGGTATCCAATACTTCTTGAAGCTGGTCAGTACGTTGATGTTTCGGATCTGGGACTCGAAGAGTGTAACTGGCATGAATCCAGTTCTTTACTCCTGCACACTTCACAGCAGTTGTCGATGTCAGAATCACTTGACGTGGTTTTCCCCAGCGTGGAACCAGACAATTTCTTCTTCTGTGTATCTTGATGCGGACCCAATCTCCTGGACTTAGGTCATGGGCTGGCTTCTTTTCAAGTGTGGCCACATCTGGTCCAACCTGATGAAACACAGAATGTACCATATCAGCCAATCCTTTGCAATAATCCAAGGCGCAGTCATCAGATATAGGCAGTAGTTTGTTGACAGGAATGAAAACATGTCTCATTGTTCTGCCCATGATAGTTTCATGGGGACTCAGACTAGTTTTTCTATCAGGGATTGCTCCAATGAAAGTCGAGGATATTTATAAAAACTTTCCTATGGTTCCTACAGGCCTTTCTGAGACCTCTGGTAAATCTATCTATGGGGTTCTTGAAACTTTTCCTCCCATAACACGAGAACTGTTATTGACGCTCTGCGCCAAGGTTAAATCAGGCTCTCTTGCTGACCCTTTGAAGCCTGATCATTTCAAAAGAATATTATCTACTATTATTCATCCTTTGGAAGTGGTGATCAATGGGTCTTTGAGTGAGGCAATTGTGCCCAGGGCCTGGAAACAGGCCAGGGTTCTTCCGCTGCTCAAGAAACCCTCTTTAGACCCCCGTCAACCAGAAAGCTTTCGCCCCATCTCCTTGTTACCTTGGGTTGCGAAAATCACTGAGGCCTATATTACCTCCCTCCTTATGGATTTTTTTACGGTACATCGGAGGTTTGACCCGTCTCAAAATGGCTTTCGACCCGGCCATAGTACCGAGTCAGCACTTTTGGCCGTTACTGAACACCTGTGGGCGGCCGTAGACGCAGGGCAGACGTCGGCACTGATCCTTCTGGATCTCAGTGCCGCGTTTGACACTGTGTCTCATGTCATCCTGCTGAAACGCCTATCTGAGGCTGGGGTCTCTGGGTTAGCTCTTAGATGGCTGTCATCCTTCCTGGCTGGCAGGACGTTTCAGGTAGTCGCCCCCCCTTTTGCCTCTGGTACCTTCCCTATTGGTCAGGGGGTCCCACAGGGCTCGTCCTTGAGCCCCCTGCTCTTTAATCTTTATGTTCAACCTTTGGCGGAGGTTGCCAGGAGCAGGGGGTTGACCATGGTTTCCTATGCCGATGACACTCAGTTGGTGGTGGCCCTCTCGAGTGACCCCGAGCAGGACGCCAGGAAATTCACGGGCGACCTCTCTGCAGTCGCCGAGTGGATGACCGCCAACTGTTTACAACTGAATACTAACAAGTCTGAGGTGTTGTTGGTGGGGGGAACCATGGTCACTGGAGTGACCTGTGGTGGCCTGCCAGTCTGGGCACGACACCTACCCCCAAGCCGGTAGTAAAGAACTTGGAGGTTTGGATGGACAGCTCACTCAACTTTCAGATCCAGACGAAGAGGGTGGCAGGCACTTGTTTTGGACTGCTACGTGGGCTTAAACCTATTCTGGCCTTTTTTGATGCTACAACCAGGCAGACCATTATTCAGGCCCTGATTTTGTCAAGGCTCGATTATGCCTGCTCGCTGTATTTAGGAATAAATAAATCTGAAATACAGAGGCTACTGAGAGTCCAGAATGCGGCAGTCAGATCTCTCCTGGGCTTGCGTAGAACCTGCTCAGTGACCAGCGCTATTCGTCGCCTTCACTGGCTACCGCTAGCCAGGCGCATTGAGTTTAAGGCACTCTGTTTTGCCTTTAAAATTCTGAAGCTGGCATCCCCCTATATCCTGTCCGATCTCCTTTTACCTTATATTCCCACACGATCACTTCGTTCTATGGGACTATGTCTAGTAGTGGTTCCCCGGGTGAGGGAAGCCCGCGCTGGCAGATGCTCCTTCCGGCATAGAGCGGCCCTGCTGTGCACCTCTTTGCCGGTTCACATTCGGGAGCTTACTAACTATCTCCATTTCAGGAAAGCAATCAAGCATTCCTGTTTCCGTCCTTGTAGGCCTTGATCGTTTTTTGCATACTGCTCTGTTGTTGCTTAGCGCCGGGACGCCTCTTAGCTGAGGCAGCTGTTGCGCTCTATAAAACTGCTTAACATAACATAACATAACGCTCATTAGAACAAGAGGCAAGACATCTGGCCATTTTAGACCTGTGGCAAAACACATTTTTCCCAATCTGTTCTTAATAGTGCCATTCATTTGTTCAACCGCTCCAGAAGCATCTGGTCGGTAGGCACAATGCAATTTTTGCTGTACATTCAATGCTTCACAAATCAATCTTATAATTTCATTTTGGAAATGTAACCCTCGGTCTGTTTCAATTGTTACTGGGAAACCGAAACCTCGGTATAAACCCTCACAGTAAGAGTTTTGCAACCGTGACTCCATAATTTCTTCTGGTCGGGTAAGCCTCAACCCATCTAGAAAACAGACAGACCATTACCAAAACATACCTTAACCTGTTGCATGAGGGCATTTCAATGAAATCAAGCTGCATTCAAGAGAAAGGACCTCCCTCTCGTCCTATTGTTCCCAAACTCACCACAGTTTTTCTTCCTGGATTAAATTGCTGGCATATGAGACATCTCTGACAAAGGCTCTCAGCTATAAGCCTGAATTTTGCTTTATACCAAGTTTGTTTGAAAAGTCTGATCATAGCATCCCTCCCAATATGTGTTTGCCCATGGTACATCCATGCCATGTTGGAGATCATGCTATCAGGCATTACTGGTCTTCCATCTCTGTAAACCCAAACTCTGTATTCCTCCCGTCGTGTACACCCTGATTTTATCCACTGTTTCTTCTCCTCTTCCCCTGCTTCTTCCTGTAGCTGTCTCACCTCATCCCATGTACTTGTCGTGTTAGCAAAAAGCAAGGGACATGAATCCATTTCATTTTCCCTGTTACTATTTAAGGAAGTTAAATTTCAAGCAGAGTATTGAGCTATGAAGTTGAAGTTGAAAGGGTTTTATATAGCGCTCGATTACCAAACGGTTTCTTGGCGCTAGAGAAGGAAAACTGAAAAACTGAGGAGAGAATGGGAGTGAGGGTTTAGGAGGAAAAGGCAGAGGAGAAGAGATAAGTTTTCAGAGCTGCCCGGAAGTCCAAATAAGAAGGAATAGACCTGATTGCCATAGGGAGTGTGTTCCAAAAGAGGGGGGCGAGTGTCGAGAACCTAGAGCCACCCAATTTCTTCTTACGGAAACGGGGGACAAGGAGAAGGGACTGGGTGGAGGAGCAAAGATCTCTGGCAGGAACATATGCATTGATCTTAGATCTAATGAATGTAGGGGCGGTGCCAGCTAAAGACATAAAGGTCAGACAGCCCATCTTGAAAAGAGAGCGCTCGCTATATCATTTGCAACCTCATTTCCAGCTGACACGGAGTCAGTTCCATTCTTGTGCGCCGTACACTTCACCACAGCTAATTCCTTGGGCAGCTGTATTGCCTCAAGTAATTTTTCGACTATTTCTGCATTTCTGATTGGAGTTCCACTCTATGTCAAGAAACCTCTTTGGGACCAAATTTGCCCAAAGTCATGCACCACTCCAAATCCATACTGACTGTCAGTAATCACAGTTACTCGCAGATTCTTTCCTCTCTTGCATGCTCTGAAAAGTGCAAACAACTCAGCAACTTGTGCAAATCGTACTCCTCTCAAACAAGATGCTTCTAACACCTTTGCAACCGTGCACACAGCATATGCAGCACTCAAGATCCCTTCTTCAGTTCTTAGGCATGACCCATCTACAAACATCACATAGTCAGATTCTATCAAAGGCAAGTCCTTAATATCAGGACGTGGTTTCGTGCAAAAGTCAAGCACTTCCAGACAATCATGATCAACATCATCCTTCACTTCCACATTCACAGCATAAGGTAATAGTGTTGATGGATTCAAATTTATGCATCTTAGGCGAGGAGATGTCTCCTGAATGTGTGGGAGCCAACCGACTACTCAGTGCCGCAGACGTGGTGGGTGACTCTGGGATATATGGTGGCCAAGCGTGATATTGCGCAATTGTGGGGTTCCCAGAGGTCACCGACTGTCTCGGCGTGGAAGGACAACATGGATTGGTGTATGTTTCGGGAAAAGGTGGTGTATGTTGCGAGAGGTAAGCCTGGTAAATGGGTGAAAGTGTGGGGCTCCTGGAACGCCTACCGTGGGGGAATCTGTACCCCGCCGCTGATGCCTGATCCGTCACCGGCCCCGTCTCCTTAGCCTGCTTGTCTTCCTGGTTCTGGGCATTGAGTCCACTTTGTCTCCGTCCCGACCTATCCCCCCCCTTGATATTCCTGTGGGTCGGTAGGGTCCCCCCCAGGGGAGCACATGCTGCTGTTTCCGATTGTGGGTTGCCTTGTGGATTTGTTTTTTTCGTTATTTATATAAAAATGAAACCGTTGTGTGGGGTCCGGATGGTGTGGCTGCCAACGCTTCTTTCATCTCCTGTGATCTCTCTTCTGCCGCAGCGTGTGTTCTACTGTTTGTATTATATGCTCTTCCTGTTTGCTAGCGGCCGGCCTGAACGTTGTAGGCCCATCTTTGTATATCTTTTGGATTCTGTAATAAACGGTTTCAACCAAAAAAAAAAAAAAATGTATGCATCTTACAAGATTCACGTTGGTAGCGCCCAAAATCACTTTCTCATATTTAGTCAGACGACTGTGGGTCATAAACTGAGTTTTGCTGCTTGTCAAAAGAATTGCTACATCATGTGGAACAAGTACTCTCACAGGATATCCCATTATGATTCCTTCACTTTGTTCCAAACTCTTACACGTGGCAGCCACTGCTTTCAGACATCCAGGCAATGCTACAGCTACTGGGTCTAAAACAGCTGAGAAATAGGCAATTGGCCATCTTAGTTTTCCATGTTTCTGCACTAACATAGAAAGTGCACGCCCATCTCTTTCACTGCAATACAGCTCAAATTCTTTTTCATAATCAGGCATTCCAAGAGCTGGCGCTTCACACAGGCTGTCTCTCAACTGTTTAAACGATTTCATTTCTTCTTTATTTAGTTCAATTGGGTCTCTCACATCACTCTTAGTCAAATGCACTAATGGTTTTGCAATCGAGAAAAAATTACTAATCCACTGATAACAGTATTCCACCATTCCAAGGAACATTCTCACTTCTCTCTGTCATGGGGGCTCTCATTCCTTTGATTATTTTAATTCTGTCTATTGTTACTTTTCTCAGGCCCTTTTCAGTCTTATGACCTAAGTATTGTACTTCTTTCTGACAGAACTGTAGTTTCGATGGTGATACTTTAAATCCTCCATCTGCCAAATGATTTAGCAGTGCAATTGTGTCCACAAGACAAGCTTCTCGCGTCTTTGAGGTTACTAACAAATCGTTAATGTACTGAACTAATACTGAACTTTCGGGCATTTTCAAATCTTCCAATGATTTTTTCAAAATCTGATTGAATATTGAGGGGCTTTCTGTATACCCCTGTAGGGTACGGCACCATGCCAGGATACGCTGCCCAAAGCAAAACGCAAAAATAGGTTGGCTGTCAGGAGGCAATGGGATAGAAAAGCAAGCTAGACACAGGTCAATGACTGTATACCATGCTTCATCATATGGAATCTGATATAGAATTACTGAAGGGTTTAGTACAATTGGACAGCAGGAAACAACAATTTTGTTCACCTTTCTTAAATCCTGCACTATTCTAAATGTTCCATTTGGTTTCTCAAACCCATAATTGGTGAATTACATGGACAGCTCATTATTTCTTTTAGAATTCCTTGTTCAATCATTCTGTCTATTACACGTGTTACTCCTGCAACAATTTCTGGTGTTAATTTGTACTGAGGAACGTTTGGATAATTCACTCCTTCTTTTACAGTTATTTTCACAGGATCCACTTTTTTCATTAGTCCCATATCTTCTCCTGTGAAATCCCACACTCCGTTTTCACTGTCCTTTTTAACTCTTGAGGTATTTCCTCTGGGTCAAATACAACAAACGCATCTGTAACTTCTGGTTCCATGTTAGCCATTGTCATTTTATACAGTACATCGTCTTCCGGGGTTTCAAAATCTTTACCATCAGGTGTACAAAAGATGGTGCAATTCATTTTGCACAGTAGGTCCCTTCCTAACAGATTTACAGCACTAGTGTCACATACCACAAAGCGATGCATGTCAGTGAATTTCCCTATTGTAACCTTAATAGGTTCAGTAAGATGGGCTTTTATCTGTCTATTAGAAACTCCAACCACTTGCATTGTCTCACCAGAGAGAGGAAGATTTTTAACTTCAGCTGACCTAACAGTTGAACGAGTAGCACCAGGGTCCACTAGAAAAGTAATATTTCTTAATTCACCTTTCCTTCCACAAATGGCCCTGTCTGGTCTACTTCCAGAGTTGCTCCAAGTACGCACTCCTCTTCCTCTCCTAGGCACTGTCAATAGCTCTCCTCTAGATCACTTTCATCGCGTTGCAGCCAGTAATGCGAAATGGCACCAGCGCGTTGTGGCTTTGTTACCTGTTCTTCGTTGTAGAATCCTGTCTCATTACTGTATCTCTGAGTACTTAGGTTCTGCGGCAAAGGTGGCTTAGGCACCTGACATTGTTGGGTAACAACCTGCTGCTGTCGCGGCGGTTGGCAATTCACCTCACTCTGCACCTGTGGATTCAATGATGAATTATCACCATTAGCTTTTAGGGGAAATTTACACTCGGTCTTCCAATGTCCTAACTTTCCGCAATTAGGACATGGCCATTTCTTTTTAGCTTCATCTAAGCTAATATGCCCTTTTCCTTTCCCAATATTTGGTCTTGATCTCATTTGCCCTTCTCCATTGGCCTGTTCAATTAGCTGTGCTTCTTGTCGCTCTGCTACTTTAACTTGTGCCCACATTGCTTTTTCTTTCAATTTACGCTGTTTAGCCTCAATTTCATCACTAAAATATTTTGCATTACGTAACACTTCATCAATCTTTTTATTTTGCCAATCTACCGTATGTTGTTTAATCATTTCACTAACTTCAGGCCTTAAACCATAAACAAATCTGTAAACAAAATGACTCAAATCCTTATCGCTTAGCTTTTCATCTCCACTGTATTGCTTAAACGCCAACAGTAATTTTTCATAATATGCATGCACTGATTCTTTAGCCTCCTGATGAGTTCGATCAATTTTTACCCAATCAGTTTCTTTTGGGGGCACTTTATTTTTCAAAAATGTAATTACCTGATCATTACTTCAGGGTCTGGAGCTCCTGTCTTAGGATCCCTAGGGAACTCCTGTGTTGGCCAGTCTATAGTAATTTTACATTCTGTCCATAAATCTGCAGGTACAATAATGTCAAATAGACCATTCAAATCTACCCATAACACTTTTGAAAGTTTGACAAATCTGTCTTCTTCTCTATACCATTCAACGGGATTCTCCCTCACCTTTGGAAAATCATTGGTAAATGATAAATTATCCTGTCTAGTCCATGGAACATGTACATATCCTCCTCCGGGAATCTCTCTCATGGGACATTAATTTACTACTGTCTCTTTCTCTCTCATTGAGAAAGCCAGAGAGGCTTTATCTGTTGTGTCCTCTCTTCTTCTAAACCATCTACTTTTCCAACGATCTACATCACCCCATTTCCTCAATAAAGCAATTCATTCCTTAATTTGGGTTAATCTTCCTGCCGTATTCAAATTTTCAATATCTTTTTCAGATAAATCTACTCTGTATGGCTTTTGTAATGACCTTATCTTTTCAAAATCTATTCCCATTTCACCTGCAAGTTCTTCTAATTTCTCGTGCAAAGACCTTGCTCTCCATGTAATACTTTTACAAAGGAACATTAATTCCTCATCTTGGTATGCTTTCAATTTTTCAGTGGGAATGGTTCCTACAATTAATTCTTCTAGGGTAACTTTTAATTTTGCCACATCTATAGGTTGTGGTTCTGTGTCTTTTTTCTGCAAACTCCTTAGCCAATCACTTAATTCGTCAGGAGTTGGTCCTATAGGGGTTGTTTCTGATCTTATTTATCTAACATATTCTCTGGGGTTTCTTTTGCTGATTCTGTTGCCATAGGCATTCCACTTGCTGTACTCTGATTTACAGTCAGATTTTTAGGTGTACTTAACCCTGAAATTCCTGCAGTAATTTTCCACTCATTTTCACCTGAACTACTCTTTTGTTTCTCCTTCTGCATACCACCATTATATGGGACTGTTAAACAATGATCATTATCTTTTGGTTTATCAAAAACTGGAATCACTGGTCCTATAGTTACAGGCACAGTTACTGCTTCCATATTCTTAGTTAACTCTCTAATCTTTACAGTTAGTTCCTGTGTCGTTCTAACTAACTCTTCTGATTTTTCACGTTCTGATCTTATTGTTTGTGGCATTTCTAAATTACTAAAGGGATTATTTTTTCCATATGTATTCGGCATTGTTTCAAACCTCTTATTTGTCACAGTTTCCTTTAATGGTGCACTTGGCGTCACCATCGCAGAATCCTGTTGATATGGTGGTGAGTTTTTGTACAAAATGTCCTCCAGCACTTCATCCTCTGATTCACTCACTCCATATCGACACCCTTCTGATTCTATATTGTTCCTTTTCTCCGTACATTTTCTACCTCCTGTATCTCCTGTACTTCTCATGGGGAACAGGCCTTCAGTCCTATTTGCTTCTCGCCATCTCCTCATTCTGTTATCATGACCTTCTTGACCATAATATCTGCCAAATGCATAATTTTGCCTTCTACCACTTCGATGTCTTTCTCTTTCATACATCTCTTCTTCCCATTCAGCCAAAGCCTCAAATTGAGTAGGTCTAGGTTTTGGTTCTAATCTCATCATTTAATCTCTAAGATTCCGTAATACCGCTAAACTAAAGGAACCATTTTCCGGGAAAGCTAGTACTCCATCATCTTTGGTATACTTTACCCAATTTTCTAACCAAATACGGGTATGATAACCATATTTTGACACCATGTAAGATGCAGGCGTTTTTGTTGGAGGAAGTATCTGTCCCCTAGTTACAATCGGCTTATTTTTCTTAAATAGCCTTTTTATTCTTCCAAACTATGACTTTTTCTCCCTTTCAGGTGGATCGTAATACATCCGTACTATTTCTCAACTTCTTAATTAATGAAACTCTGCGATTCACTTTTTTCATGGCTTCTCGGCTTTTCTGACCAATCTCAGTGCGACTCACTAATGCACCAATCCGGAGCGTCTACGTCACTTCTGCAATTCTCCAATTCTAATGCATCTCACACTCTCACACCAATCAGTGAGAACTTTGTTTTTCCGCAGCTGACCAATCCCAGCACAGTTCACACTAACGCACCAATCTGGAGCATCTACGTCTCCACAGCTGACCAATCCCAGCGCGGCCTTTCCTGACATCAGCCTTCTCTCCGCTCTGACTGACCCCTCCTTTACAAAATTTATCGGCAAACTTTTCAAACGTTTTCTTCAATCAAATCTGTTAGTAACAACATAAATACACTTCCATTGCCTATTTCGCTTAACAAAAGGGATAGTTTTGTACCATTTTCACAAGAATTCTGTCTTTCCAGTAGGCAGCGCTTACCTCTACCCTACCACAGAATTTGACAGTTTCGCCGATAAAGTAGCACTTCCCTCTACTTTACCCTTCTAACAAGCAAGGAGTAAGCCCGTTTCTCTGGGGGTAAAGCACATTTGGAGACTACGCTCCTGAGAATTAAGGCCAGAGTTTCACAAGAAAACCGGTTGCTATTTTCATGCAATACAGACACACCAAAATTTCCCTAACATAACACAATTCCGTGTTATTACCAATTTGAAATCAGACAATGTGCAATTCCATGTGACTTCTCTTGCCACACACAGCCACTTCCTATTTCCCGGAAGCTTCAAAATTCCAGACTACATTTAACGTGAACGGAACTCATCATATAGTGTTAGTCATAAAAACATAAATAATCATCAAACCAATATAATAGAAACCATCAATAATCACCAAACCAATACAATGGAAACCAATCAATAATCACCAAGCCAATACAATAGAAACCATCACCTCTGCTACCAAGAAATACTGATCCAGCGCAAGGGACAAACTCTTCTCCTTATGTCACAGATTATTTTCTTACACAAATCAATCATTCATTGGTGGGGCCCATAACACCAACATGCATCTCATTCATACACTCTCACGAACCCGTACACAGGAGAAAGGTTGCTGGATTATGTGGGTACCTTATTACCTATCAGGAATAACTCTTTTATATTATATTCATACCTACAATATATATATTTTATATACAGTTTCAGAATCCTGACTTAACATCAAGGCACTCCACTATTTGGTCGATGGACCAACTAGGTGAACTGGTTGATGGTGATTTAGAACCTGCTAAAACCCATTTAAAGTCTAGGAAGCATTTGATAATTTCAGTAATTAATATAAGAACCACAAACTCATTCTTATTAATTCAGTTTTGTTTATCTAAGCATTAAATCAAATCTTTAGATCCTGCATTTATTACTACAGTTCATAATTCAAATTTAGATTTATTAATGAATATTCAAACATTTAGAAATTATTAATATATAAAGCTTTAAGGAAATGCAGTAAATCATTTACCAATTAGTTAGATCAAACAGGAAAAATCGGCATTCGTAAAGGAATTTCTCTTTGAAAAGCAGTCAAAAGGGGAAAAACAGCTTAAAAGCAAAGCAACCGCAATTCCGACATAAATGCCAGAACCACAGTCTCTCCACGCCGTCAAGTCGCGTAACAGCTCTCGCTCCCGCCTCCGTCAAAAGCAAAAAGGGGTGTGAACAAATACAATAGTCGATGAGGGGTCTTTATACCCTTTTTCGTCTTACTTTTGCAACTTTTAGGGCCGACAAAATGTTCTGATTGGATGGTTCGAAGTTATCAGTATCTTATTTAAATGTTTCCCGAGCAAACTGGTTCTTCCGTCGGGACTTGCATAAAGTTCAGAAATTGTGACTTCTTCTAATTTTCCCTCATATGAAACAATATGTGGAACTTTTTCACAATGACAGGGTCTTGTCTTGACATCCCATGCCTTGTTGCAGATTTGGTCATTTCTTGGCTGTCGGTCAATTTGCTAACATCGTCCTTGGCAGGGAACATGGTGTCAATGGTTCAGGACGCCTGGACTTCAGGATCCCGCTGGGCATGTGCAGAAAGCGTGGCGCGCACATGGTTGCCTCAGCCTCATAGAGCCGCCATTTTAGGTACAGTGGCCTAGCAGGCCCGAATGCCAACTTAAGCAAAAACAAACATAAAAGCAGTTAAAATATAGAAATCAAGGTTCTAATGTTTAAACCCACACTAACCCCATTATCTATTAGTAGTTACCTAGCTTGTAGCTACATTTAAAGCAATAATACTCACCTTACGCGAACTATATGCCACAATACAACCATAAAGCAATATAAATCATGCAAACTTGCTACTTTAACACAATTCTAAGGTAAGAGAAACGCCACACCTTGCCATCGCTCAACAGGGCTGAGTTACAAAATACTTTTTCTACCAATTGATTCGGAGAGAGGTGGACGCCGTGTTTCCTGCTCCGGTGAGAGACTGCAGAGGGCGCTGTTGCACTTCCGCAGGCCGATGGGCGGCAAGCGGAGCTGGCCGGGGAGAGGCCAGGAGCTCGGAGCAAGGAGCAGCCTAGGACAAGGCAAGAGGGAGAGGTGTAGGAGGAAACACCCCGTCCATCCCTCGCTCGCAGCCAAGTCTTGTCCTGGACCTCGCAGGTCGTCGCATCCAGCGCCGTGCCCGGCTTCGATCTCCGGTGATCTACGGCGTCAGGGGGTTCGGAGCAGCAGGAGCAGCAGGAGCCGTGGGCATTTAACGACCAGGCAGGTGGACTTGACCAGGCAGGTGAGTCCACTGAGATCCCTGCCTCACCTGCAGCTGTTGCCCCGCTCTCGCTCCGTTTTTTAACCCGCTCTTTGACCCTCGCCTCCCGCTGTACTGCTGATTGAGCCCGACACTCGGAGTTCGTCCTTGGAGTCCTGGGCATCTGACTCCCACTGTTCCTCCTGTGGTGCTTCGGGAGTGGAGAGGGTCGGCGCGCCAGAGGGTGGAGAGCGGCGGCAGCCGTACAGTGGCTACATAAAAAAAATAAAAAAAAACAGACTGTCCACAGCCTCCTTGTAACCAACTGCAAAAAAAAAGGGGAAAAATATCGACAAACACCAACAAAGGCAAAATCTAACAACCCAGCAGTTAACAACTAATGACTAAAGGTCCAACCAGCCAATTAAGGAAGGAGTATAACTCGTGCAAAACTACTACTACTTCCACCATTTTAATCTCAGTTTCAGCCTCAGTCTTATTCTTGGCTTCACTCTCAGCAAAAAAAAAAAAACTTAAGCACCTCACAATTCAAGTACTTACCGACCAAACAAAACCCTCCTGGACAGAAAGTTACCGAAAGTAACAGCAATTCAATTAATAAACAACAGAAGCCAGATAAAGGAATCCCTGAGAAACACAAAGTTTTCGCCAATCCGCCAATAATCCTTTACATCAAAGGGAAACAAGATCCCTGAGCCGGCTGAGGTACATAGAATCCCCCCCCCCAAAAAAACAAGTAAAAAACAAAAACCCAACAGTCCCTCAGGAATTTGCGCCAAATTAAGCACGCCATGAGGTCAGGCAAAATTAGGAAAACAACCGATAATGATAATGACAATGCACCTGCCAAACGACGCAGGGCCAACAAGCGGAAACTTAACACCGATACAGACACAGTCACTGCGCCGACAGACCAAGAAGACGCTGTGCTATTAGATTTAGCGCCAGAAACTATAGAAAGAACAGCCTTTAACAACAGCAAAACGGAGAGAAAGAGCGCTCAACCCAAAATTTACTCCTTTTTCTCATTTCTGAAAGAGCCCGGCTCTTACCTAAGTTCCACTAACAGCAACCTGAGGGGGCTGCCCTCGCCAATGGTACCACAAGGGGGCATGCAAACAAATCACCCTGAAGGTACAGAAGGTACCGATGAGAAGCACGGCACAAAAACGTGGGTTTCTCATACATCTGAGGACAGAAGCGTACAACCTGAAAACACAAATAACCATCACAAGCGTGGGGGCAATACTACAATCACAGATGCCACCACCAAAAGGGGTCTCCCCCTGGAACCAAACATCACAATCCAGGCGACCGCACAGCTCCAAGATCCAGCAATTGGGAAAGCGATTAGCTGTGACGAGCAAAACTTCGTAAGAAAAATAGACCCATTAGGATCCATCAAGCTGAAAATTCATACTGAGCCACATCTAGAGCCCCTTAACAAGACCGAGACAAAAAACAAAGCAGAACCCAACACAGGGAACAGTAGCAGCACCACGAGGTCCGAACAGGCTACACTTCGGGATCAGCACAACAACCTGGCGACTCAGTCAGACAGAGATTATACCGACCTGGGGTGGGACAGAGAGACAGAATCAAAACTGGAAGGGGAAGAAACTGAAGCAACTGAGTTCATGGCAAAAACCCTAACCCCTGGGGCGGTGCGGGCAACCAAGCTAGAGAAAACACAGATAAGAGAGCTAATAGAAGCAATCGATCCTTCGGAAACAAACAGAAGTATTGACATAAGCCAGGTCCTTACCCAACCTGCATCCTCTAACATGGAAGAGCACTCCCAGCTAACAACAGAAGAATGGGAGAGGCTGGTAGCTTCATACTCACCATCTGCCACACAGCTCGACGTCAGCACTCCAGAGAGTAAGCAAGATCCAGAGAAGAATCCATCAACTGATGACTCCGAGAAGACGCCACTAACAGACGACCTCCCTAAAAGCTCAGACGCACTATGGTCATCTTTGCTAAACACGCTCCAACTATCCATTAAGGCCATGCAGTACCATTCGGAAAAAATGGATATCCAACTATCCCTTCTGAACTTTTTGGCCATCCATGTAGCCAAAATTGATAATAAGCTGGCAGACATGAACTGCATGATAAAGAGGGTGCAAGCAGAAACAAAAATAGAGCAGCCGAGCTGCGCATGCTACACAATAGTAGACAAACTCTCTACCTTCCCCCAACTCCTGAGAGATATCTTAGCAGACCTAAAACAAAAAACGGATAACACAACTTACAGCATTCCAGGAACTGGGAAAGAGGGTCAAACTCAACAACTTACACTATCAAGAGATCACTTAGACACCATAAATACACTGAACTCATCAACCACACCAAATAGCCAAAAAAGACAAATTGAGCCAAACAGCCGAACCGGCCTAGAAGTTAACAAACCGACCAATGACACCTATGCGGAGACACTAAGGAAATCCTTAAGGCAGTTTCCTGCCAACCGAAGGAGCGAAGCACTGCCACAAACAAACACACAACCCGAACACACGCATGGGCAAGAACCTGATACAGCACTAACTGCCCCTAACGACGCTACAGGAAAGGCAAGTAAGGAAGAACCAAAGGCAGTAAATAAAAGATTACGAAAACAAAAAAGGAAAGGAAGAAACAAGACGACCAACATACAAACTTTTTTTCACAGGGCAACCACCATTCTAGAAGCTGCAGCAGCAGAAACACCAGAAGTAGAAGCAGCAGATGACACAGCAAATTCGTCCATAATCATAACCACCCTATCGGCCAGGAAGGTGGAAGAGCCACCACAAACTAAAAACCCCACCCTCACAATCTCAAGGGAGGGACAAATGGCAGATAGAAGCAAAGGCCCGCCCCTAAAAGAAGACTCCAGAACCATGGCCAACAAGATAAACCGGGAAGGGCAGGGGGAGGACCTAAAACCTGCCACAATACATGATATCCCACACAGGGATAAGGGCATAAAAGACGACAATCCACAGGAGTCCACTCAGGCAGAAACTGATAGTGGCACAATACTGTTCATTCCAGACTACAAATCAAGAGGGAGCGGGGACATCCTCAACCGAGGCAACATCTTACTCCTATTATCTAATATTAGCAGTCTGACCGATATCAGCACAAAAGACCTAGCGGCAGTGGAATTTATCCAAAATTACCACCCGTCAAGTTTGGAGGTCACAAAAACAACATGGTTACGGAACGAAACTGTGAAGAGAATTATGGAATTTGAGTCAACTTTTCTATCTTGGGGGATACGCCTAAAAAGAATGGAAAAAACAGGCTACCCTGAACCACTATGCCAGGCATACAAAGAGAGACAAACATACGAGCCAACAAGTAAGTTACATCCAGGAAAAACCGAAAGCGTCCTAAAGGGGGCCAGAAGCCACTCAGTGCCCAGGACAAACATGCAAGAGTATTGCCCAACTGACCAAACTGACTGGAATTGGATAGCGAGGACAATTAACACAAGGGCCGAAAAGCTTTGACAAAAAACTCAACAAAATCCAGCCATAAAGCAACAACGAAGATCATGTTCTTGGAATATCAATGGCCTAGGAAATAAAAAAGACGACCTTCAGCTACTTTCAACCTTCAAACATTTGACATAATAGCCTTACAGGAGACCTGGCTAGAACAACCACATCACATCCAAGGCTACAACACATATCACCTCCCAGCGACTAGAATTACTAAATACGGCCATCCAAAGGGCGGTTTTACAATATACACAGCAATAAAGACCTTTAACGAATCAAAATACATAAACTCGAAACAGACAGGAAACAACTGCACCCTCACAATAGAACTAGAAGTGAGGGGAAAAGATTCAAAACAAAATCTAAGGCTGATGAACGTATATCTACATCCTCGGGGAAAAAAAACAGGAATGATCCTCTTGGTAGAAGAGATCTCAAAAACACTGACAGAGTCAGCGAACACAAGCCTCATAGTTACAGGGGACTTCAATATTTTTCTGGGAGGGCCTCAAACAAGGGACACATCGCTAGAAGAACTGTTCCTTGCATGGGAAATTCCACAACAAGCAATAAGCAAATGGAGTAACCAAAACCAGCTGTCAAACTCAAGCACTAAGGATCTAGAACACCTTAACCTGGCAGCACTAAATGGCCGCTTCGCAAACGACAGCCCCCCGTCAGCTACCTTTCACAATTCAACAGCCAGCTCCTCCATAGACTTCACATTTGTATCCCTGCATCTCTTCGCGAAAATCACGGATTTCCGAATTGGCACAATGACAGCTAGTGACCACCAGCCCCAAGAATTTGGCCTTAACTTCCAGGGGGTGGCGCAAGCCAGACTAGCGATAAACTTGGATTGTTCACTGCTGGTGGCTCTAAAAAGAATCAAATGCAACACGTCAAACCTGGAAGGCCTTACAACTGATGCAAAAAGCCGGTGGGAAAAGTGTATCACAAACAACACTGAGTACCTAAATGCTTGGGAACACTTCACGAGGAGCCTGGGACAGGCCCACACAAGGAAACCCAAGTCTAGTGGCCAAAGCTATAAAAGCCAAGGAAAGAGAATTGACTCAACTGGCAACTGCGACAAGGCCTCAAATCAAAACATCAAGATTAAGCACCTGAAAAGTAACATCAACAAACTGCTGCGCAAACTACACCGTGAGGGACCGGACCCTATAATTCAACTGGAGATGCAAAATTTAAAACAGGAAAAAAAGAGAATAATCTGGCAGGGCAAAAGGGAAGAAGAGGAAAAAATGCGGGCAAGACTTCTACACGACGCTAAAGGAACCAACACAAGCGGAAGATTCTGGAAAACAGTTAACTCACTCCAGAACGCTAGGATCCCGACCATCGTTTCTTATGTTTCCGAGGAAGCCTGGGCCAACCATCTTCAGGCTCACTTCAACACAGCGCCACAGCCCACAACTACTAGGCGATCGGACAAGGCCAAAATAAAATGTCCAACACGGACGTCACAATTGGGCAGTAACGCATTTGACCTTATGGAAAAACAAATAATAAACAGGATCGCGATGGGGAAAGCGGAGGGTGCACCAGGCCCCAACGGGATTCCCCCAATACTGTATAAACAAAACCCGGATTACTGGGCAGCAGCCCTTGCGCCACTTTTCAAGCAGATAAGAGACACTGCAACAATCCCAGCGTCATGGAAAGGCTCCATAATAGCACCAATACACAAGAAGGGCAACGTAAAGGACCCAAAAAACTACAGACTAATAGCCCTAATTGACAACGAAGCCAAATATTACGCTGGTCTTCTACTAGAGGAGCTTTTGGACTGGTCAGAAGAAAATGCAGTAATCCCTATTACTCAGACAGGATTCCGCAAACAAATGGGAACAACATCAAACATGCTAGCTCTCTCGCGCCTCATCGACGCCACAAAGACTGTTAACCTTCCCCTGTATGTATGCTTCATTGACTTCACCTCAGCGTTCGACACCGTCAACAGAAACTTACTATGGTCAAAACTGGAAAAACGGAACATCCCAGCGGGCCTTCTCTCACAGCTGATTCTACTTCACACGGACACATGGGTCCAAGTAAAGCTAGGGCCATGAGACTTCCTCTCAAGAAAAATAATGACTACCAAAGGCTTAAAACAAGGCTGTGTCCTAGCTCCAACACTCTTCAACATTTTCATGTCCGACCTGGCTCAACTGCTGGACGAAACTAACTCCCACGCCCCTAGCCTAGGCGGCCTTACTATTTCCAATCTAATGTATGCTGACGATATTGTCCTAATAAGTAGAACATCGATAGGGCTACAACATCTGATCACCACTACGTTCAAGTACTCGATAGACAATAACCTCACCATCAATCTCTTAAAAACCAAAACAATGAGGATCAACGCAAAAAGACCACTAGCAGGATTTCACTGGCACATGGGAGGGTCCACATTGGAGGCAGTAGAGGAGTATAGGTACCTGGGGGTAATCTTCGACGGAAAGGGCTCATTCAATCAGCAAAAGGACGCAATAAAACGGAGGGGCACCAGCGTAGGGATTGCATTAAGGAACCTCAAAACAAAAGCAGTCGGCCGAAGCTTCACACCCCTGCTGCAAGTGCTACAGTCAAAACTAACATCGGCCCTGACCTACGGAAGCGAATGCCTCCGAGGAAGGGACGCCCAGCAACTGAACAACACAATAGCGAAGGCCATGAGAATAACCTTCAGTTTGCCCAACTACACTTCCCAGGCACAAATCAGGCTGGAATGTGGCCTGAGAAACCAAATTCTAGAGCGAATGGGTGCCTATGCCAAAAGATGGCACAAGATACAGAGAGGGGAACCCACAAGCCTAAATCACCACCTATGGAAAGAGATGGAAAGTAAAAGCAAGAGCGCGGCTGCGCTATATCTTAACCACTCCTTAAATTCCTTGAGTCTTCAAGAAGCCTGGACGAGCAGTGTATCTCATAACACCTTCAAACTACTAGTTAACAAATCAGTTAGATCTACATCGTTAATCAAGGACAAAGCAAGCCTAGCAACCCGGGCCCATGGCTGGACTGTCATTCAAAGCTACACAAATAGCCTCTGCCAAAGCTACCTAGGGGTCGGGTTTACCAGGCGCACAAAGGAGAAGTTCCTACGTCTACGGCTGGGCCAACTTCCAGTACAAAATCACCTCCCCCCATGGATAAGACCCAAGGAAACTATCAACTGCCGAGTTTGTGGGAACTCAAAGGAAGACATCCTGCATCTACTATGCACCTGCAAAGGTCTGGACGAAGAGTGCAGATCCCTTCTAAAAAAGCACTTCAACAGGCTGGGCACAAGAACACGCCGGCAGGCAGTAAAGGCCTGCTTGGACGGAACGAACATTCAATTAGCATGCCACGTCGTCAAATTCTTGGACAAAGCAGAAAAGAAACAAGAATGACAGAGGGCGAAAACAGGCCAACGCCAATTAATGAAGTGAAACCCAAAACTGATAAGGAATCATTTCTCTTGACACGGGTAATGGCCTGATATCTGAACGGTAAAATAGGACACAATAACACTGCAGGGGACTGTCATGCCCCAACAGACCCAGCTATAAATATTATAGTTCGGCCAACATCCAGGCGCAAATCAAACACATAACCTTTCTTTTTTTGTATTCATTATAACTATTCTTTTTATTCGAAGCCAATCTTGTTGTATATACATATCTGTCATTTTATCTTTTAAATACCAATTGGATTTAACTTATGGTTTTTATATGTTAACAATTGCAATGGTTTTAAGTAACTGAGCAATAAAGACTTCTTCTAAGGTTAGTTTGCGTACCATTGTTAATTAACTAATTTTGCCATGCAATTAGCAATTTAGTCCCATGTGTAATTATGTTTATCAAGGTGCAAATGTTGGTTAATTGTCATTTTCACAGCAAACAGGTTATGCAAATTAATTTTTAGAATGATTGCGTAATTAATAGCATGCAAAATAGAGGAGGTATACAAATGTTGTCTTAGCTGCTTCATCATTACCACGTGAGGTATGTCACACCGTGGCTTAGCGCAGGAGCCTGTGTGTAACCAGGTGAGGTATGTCACACTGTAGCTTGGAGCAGGAGCATGTGTGTTATCAGGTGAGGTACAACACACTGTAGCTTAGAGCAGGAGCCTGTGTGTTATCAGATGAGGTAAGCCACACTGTGGCTTAGAGCACTAATCTTAGTGTTATCAGGTGAGCAGGAGACAGCGCTATCAGGTGAGTTATAGTGCACTGTAGCTTAGGAGCCTGTGTTTTATCAGGTGAGGTATGTCACACTGTGGCTAAGAGCCGGACAATGAGAGTTATCTGGTAAGGTATGTCACACTGTAGCTTAGGAGCGAGTGTGTTATCAGATGACGTATGTCACACTGTGGCTTAGATCAGTCGCTTGTGTGTTATCAGGTGAGGTATGTCACACTATAGCTTAGAGTAGGAGCCTGTGTGTTATCAGGTGAGGAATGTCACATTGCAGCTTTGGAGGCTGTGTGTTATTAGGTAAGGTATGTCCCACTGTAGCTTAGAGCAGGAGCCTGTGTGTTATCAGGTGAGGTATGTCACACTGTAGCTTAGAGCAGGAGCCTGTGTGTTATCAGGTGTGGTATGTCACACTGCAGCTTATAGCAGGAGCCTGTGTGTAATCAGGTGAGGTATGTCACACTGTGGCTTAGAGCAGGAGCCTGAGTGTTATCAGGTGAGGTATGTCACACTGTAGCTTGGAGCAGGAACATGTGTGTTGTCAGGTGAGGTATGTTGCACTGTAGCTTAGAGCAGGAGCCTGTGTGTTGTCAGATGAGGAATGTCACACTGTAGTTTGGAGCAGAAGCCGGTGTGTTGTCAGATGAGGTATGTCACACTGTGACCTAGAGCAGGAGCCTGTGTGTTGTTAGGTGGGGTATGTCATACTGTAGCGTAGAGTAGGAGCCTGTATGTTATTAGGTGGGGTATGTCATACTGTAGCTTAGATCAGGAGCCTGTGTGTTATCAGGTGAGGTATGTCACACTGTGGCTTAGAGTAGGAGCCTGTGTGTTAACAGGTGAGGTATGTCACACTGTGACCTAGAGCAGGAGCCTGTGTGTTATCAGATGAGGTATGTCATAATGTAGCTTAGAGTAGGAGCCTGTGTGTTATAAGGTGGGGTATGTCATACTGTAGCTTAGAGCAGGAGCCTGTGTGTTATTAGGTGGGGTATGTGCATACTGTAGCTTAGAGCAGGAGCCTGTGTGTTATTAGGTGGGGTATGTCATACTGTAGCTTATAGTAGGCGCCTGTGTGTTATTAGGTGGGGTATGTCATACTGTAGCTTAGAGCAGGAGCCTGTGTGTTATTAGGTGGGGTATGTCATACTGTAGCTTATAGTAGGCGCCTGTGTGTTATTAGGTGGGGTATGTCATACTGTAGCTTAGAGCAGGAGCCTGTGTGTTATTAGGTGGGGTATGTCATACTGTAGCTTAGAGTAGGAGCCTGTATGTTAACAGGTGAGGTATGTCACACTGTGACCTAGAGCAGGAGCCTGTGTGTTATCAGGTGAGGTATGTCATACTGTAGCTTAGAGTAGGAGCCTGTGTGTTATTAGGTGGGGTATGTCATACTGTAGTTTGGAGCAGAAGCATGTGTGTTATCAGGTGGGATATGTCACACTGTGACCTAGAGCAGGAGCCTGTGTTTTATCAGGTGAGGTATGTCATACTGTAGCTTAGAGTAGGAGCCTGTGTGTTATCAGGTGGGGTATGTCATACTGTAGCTTAGAGTAGGAGCCTGTGTGTTATCAGGTGGGGTATGTCATACTGTAGCTTAGAGCAGGACCCTGTGTGTTATTAGGTGGGGTATGTCACACTGTTGCTTAGAGCGGGAGCCTGTGTGTTGTCTGGTGAGGTATGCCACACTAGCTTAGAGATGGAGCCTGTGTGTTATCAGGTGAGGTATGTCATACTGTAGCTTAGATCAGGAGCCTGTGTGTTATCAGGTGAGGTATGTCACACTGTCTCTAGGAGCCTGTGTGTTGTCTGGTGAGGTTTGTCACACTGTAGCTTATAGATGGAGCCTGTGTGTTGTCTGGTGAGGTATGTCATACTGTAGCTTAGAGCAGAAGCCTGTGTGTTGTCTGGTGAGGTATGTCACACTAGCTTAGAGCAGGAGCCTGTGTGTTGTCTGGTGAGGTATGCCATACTGTAGCTTAGAGCAGGAGCCTGTGTGTTGTCTGGTGAGGTATGTCACACTAGCTTAGAGTAGGAGCCTGTGTGTTATTAGGTGGGATATGTCATACTGTAGCTTAGAGTAGGAGCCTGTGTGTTAACAGGTGAGGCATGTCACACTGTGACCTAGAGCAGGAGCCTGTGTGTTATCAGGTGAGGTATGTCATACTGTAGCTTAGAGTAGGAGCCTGTGTGTTATTAGGTGGGGTATGTCATACTGTAGTTTGGAGCAGAAGCATGTGTGTTATCAGGTGGGATATGTCACACTGTGACCTAGAGCAGGAGCTTGTGTCTTATCAGGTGAGGTATGTCATACTGTAGCTTAGAGTAGGAGCCTGTGTGTTATCAGGTGGGGTATGTGCATACTGTAGCTTAGAGCAAGAGCCTGTGTGTTATCAGGTGAGGTATGTCACACTGTTGCTTAGAGCAGGAGCCTGTGTGTTGTCTGGTGAGGTATGTCACACTAGCTTTGAGATGGAGCCTGTGTGTTGTCTGGTGAGGTATGTCACACTGTAGTTTGGAGCAGAAGCCGGTGTGTTGTCAGATGAGGTATGTCACACTGTGACCTAGAGCAGGAGCCTGTGTGTTATTAGGTGGGGTATGTCATACTGTAGCGTAGAGTAGGAGCCTGTATGTTATTAGGTGGGGTATGTCATACTGTAGCTTAGATCAGGAGCCTGTGTGTTATCAGGTGAGGTATGTCATACTGTAGCTTAGATCAGGAGCCTGTGTGTTATCAGGTGAGGTATGTCACACTGTGGCTTAGAGTAGGAGCCTGTGTGTTAACAGGTGAGGTATGTCACACTGTGACCTAGAGCAGGAGCCTGTGTGTTATCAGATGAGGTATGTCATAATGTAGCTTAGAGTAGGAGCCTGTGTGTTATTAGGTGGGGTATGTCATACTGTAGCTTAGAGCAGGAGCCTGTGTGTTATTAGGTGGGGTATGTGCATACTGTAGCTTAGAGCAGGAGCCTGTGTGTTATTAGGTGGGGTATGTCATACTGTAGCTTAGAGCAGGAGCCTGTGTGTTATTAGGTGGGGTATGTCATACTGTAGCTTATAGTAGGCGCCTGTGTGTTATTAGGTGGGGTATGTCATACTGTAGCTTAGCGTTACAACAAACAAATGATGGACGGAATGCTAACAATGCAGACATTCTCCCCCAGTCAAGAGATCTGGGATAAATCCATCGTTCTTTTGCCCACTACGCCACCCCAGTTCAGACATGGCCATATGCAAATCAGTCTTGACCCTGTGCCTCATGGGAACAGTCCAGCCCGAACTGCCAAGCCATGTCTTCCCTGGACCGGAATCAAGCATCCTAGGACCGGTTTCTGGCTATCAGCCGTCATCAGCCAGGATAGCTTGACTCCAGTGGCGTAGTGAGCACGGGACCCACGTCTGGGCATACCCATCCCACTTAGGGCGAAAAGCGTTACAACAAACAAATGATGGACGGAATGCTGACAATGCAGACATTCTCCCCCAGTCAAGAGATCTGGGATAAATCCATCGTTCTTTTGCCCACTACGCCACCCCAGTTCAGACATGGCCATATGCAAATCAGTCCTGACCCTGTGCCTCATGGGAACAGTCCAACCCGAACTGCCAAGCCATGTCTTCCCTGGACCGGAATCAAGCATCCTAGGACCGGTTTCTGGCTATCAGCCGTCATCAGCCAGGATAGCTTGACTCCAGTGGCGTAGTGAGCACGGGACCCACGTCTGGGCATACCCATCCCACTTAGGGCGAAAAGCGTTACAACAAACAAATGATGGACGGAATGCTGACAATGCAGACATTCTCCCCCAGTCAAGAGATCTGGGATAAATCCATCGTTCTTTTGCCCACTACGCCACCCCAGTTCAGACATGGCCATATGCAAATCAGTCTTGACCCTGTGCCTCATGGGAACAGTCCAGCCCGAACTGCCAAGCCATGTCTTCCCTGGACCGGAATCAAGCATCCTAGGACCGGTTTCTGGCTATCAGCCGTCATCAGCCAGGATAGCTTGACTCCAGTGGCGTAGTGAGCACGGGACCCACGTCTGGGCATACCCATCCCACTTAGGGCGAAAAGCGTTACAACAAACAAATGATGGACGGAATGCTGACAATGCAGACATTCTCCCCCAGTCAAGAGATCTGGGATAAATCCATCGTTCTTTTGCCCACTACGCCACCCCAGTTCAGACATGGCCATATGCAAATCAGTCTTGACCCTGTGCCTCATGGGAACAGTCCAGCCCGAACTGCCACGCCATGTCTTCCCTGGACCGGAATCAAGCATCCTAGGACCGGTTTCTGGCTATCAGCCGTCATCAGCCAGGATAGCTTGACTCCAGTGGCATAGTGAGCACGGGACCCACTTCTGGGCATACCCATCCCACTTAGGGCGAAAAGCGTTACAACAAACAAATGATGGACGGAATGCTGACAATGCAGACATTCTCCCCCAGTCAAGAGATCTGGGATAAATCCATCGTTCTTTTGCCCACTACGCCACCCCAGTTCAGACATGGCCATATGCAAATCAGTCTTGACCCTGTGCCTCATGGGAACAGTCCAGCCCGAACTGCCAAGCCATGTCTTCCCTGGACCGGAATCAAGCATCCTAGGACCGGTTTCTGGCTATCAGCCGTCATCAGCCAGGATAGCTTGACTCCAGTGGCGTAGTGAGCACGGGACCCACGTCTGGGCATACCCATCCCACTTAGGGCGAAAAGCGTTACAACAAACAAATGATGGACGGAATGCTGACAATGCAGACATTCTCCCCCAGTCAAGAGATCTGGGATAAATCCATCGTTCTTTTGCCCACTACGCCACCCCAGTTCAGACATGGCCATATGCAAATCAGTCTTGACCCTGTGCCTCATGGGAACAGTCCAGCCCGAACTGCCAAGCCATGTCTTCCCTGGACCGGAATCAAGCATCTTAGGACCGGTTTCTGGCTATCAGCCGTCATCAGCCAGGATAGCTTGACTCCAGTGGCGTAGTGAGCACGGGACCCACGTCTGGGCATACCCATCCCACTTAGGGCGAAAAGCGTTACAACAAACAAATGATGGACGGAATGCTGACAATGCAGACATTCTCCCCCAGTCAAGAGATCTGGGATAAATCCATCGTTCTTTTGCCCACTACGCCACCCCAGTTCAGACATGGCCATATGCAAATCAGTCTTGACCCTGTGCCTCATGGGAACAGTCCAGCCCGAACTGCCAAGCCATGTCTTCCCTGGACCGGAATCAAGCATCCTAGGACCGGTTTCTGGCTATCAGCCGTCATCAGCCAGGATAGCTTGACTCCAGTGGCGTAGTGAGCACGGGACCCACGTCTGGGCATACCCATCCCACTTAGGGCGAAAAGCGTTACAACAAACAAATGATGGACGGAATGCTGACAATGCAGACATTCTCCCCCAGTCAAGAGATCTGGGATAAATCCATCGTTCTTTTGCCCACTACGCCACCCCAGTTCAGACATGGCCATATGCAAATCAGTCTTGACCCTGTGCCTCATGGGAACAGTCCAGCCCGAACTGCCAAGCCATGTCTTCCCTGGACCGGAATCAAGCATCCTAGGACCGGTTTCTGGCTATCAGCCGTCATCAGCCAGGATAGCTTGACTCCAGTGGCGTAGTGAGCACGGGACCCACGTCTGGGCATACCCATCCCACTTAGGGCGAAAAGCGTTACAACAAACAAATGATGGACGGAATGCTGACAATGCAGACATTCTCCCCCAGTCAAGAGATCTGGGATAAATCCATCGTTCTTTTGCCCACTACGCCACCCCAGTTCAGACATGGCCATATGCAAATCAGTCTTGACCCTGTGCCTCATGGGAACAGTCCAGCCCGAACTGCCAAGCCATGTCTTCCCTGGACCGGAATCAAGCATCCTAGGACCGGTTTCTGGCTATCAGCCGTCATCAGCCAGGATAGCTTGACTCCAGTGGCGTAGTGAGCACGGGACCCACGTCTGGGCATACCCATCCCACTTAGGGCGAAAAGCGTTACAACAAACAAATGATGGACGGAATGCTGACAATGCAGACATTCTCCCCCAGTCAAGAGATCTGGGATAAATCCATCGTTCTTTTGCCCACTATGCCACCCCAGTTCAGACATGGCCATATGCAAATCAGTCTTGACCCTGTGCCTCATGGGAACAGTCCAGCCCGAACTGCCAATCCATGTCTTCCCTGGACCGGAATCAAGCATCCTAGGACCGGTTTCTGGCTATCAGCCGTCATCAGCCAGGATAGTTGTTGTAACGCTTTTCGCCCTAAGTGGGATGGGTATTCCCAGACGTGGGACCCGTGCTCACTACACCACTGGAGTCAAGCTATCCTGGCTAAGGAGCCTGTGTGTTATCAGGTGAGGTATGTCACACTGTCTCTAGGAGCCTGTGTGTTGTCTGGTGAGGTTTGTCACACTGTAGCTTATAGATGGAGCCTGTGTGTTGTCTGGTGAGGTATGTCATACTGTAGCTTAGAGCAGGAGCCTGTGTGTTGTCTGGTGAGGTATGTCACACTGTAGCTTAGAGCAGGAGCCTGTGTGTTGTCTGGTGAGGTATGTCACACTGTAGCTTAGAGCAGGAGCCTGTGTGTTGTCAAGTCGACTTTTGGCACAGTATCTCTGGGAACTGCAGACGGGCCGGTAGGGCTTGGGTCAAGTCAGGCCTTCTCTACAGTCTCCTCTTCTGTGCGACTTTGTCCGTCCTTCTTCTTTGTAGGTCGCAGGAATCTGCCTTCTGGGTTCAGGGCTGCCACCTAAATACTGTATTTAGGGGGCATTTTAGGGGTCTCGAGGTCAGTAGAGAATGAGCACCTGACCTTAGGGTGAGCACACCCTTGGTGTACTCACTCCACGTGGGGGAGTTGGCGAAATCCCAAAACCTGATGGGACATGCCCGCCATCTGCAAGATGACGGGCACTGAGGAGTGTGCTTCAACCTCGCCTTCCCCACCTGAGGGGTGGGGTTGGCAGAGGTGGGTACCCCTTCTGCTTGTTTGAATTCTTCCTGCACTCTTCCTGCTGAAAAAAGGGGGGGGGAGACAGTAAGGGGGCTTGCTCCTGATAGCAGGAGAGTCTGGGGCTCGCGTTGCAAAGGCGGCAAGCCCTTTGAATCGCCCCTGCCACAGATGGCTCATTCTGACCTGGGGCGGTGAGAACACCTCCACCCAAGAAAAGCTTTGTTTCTGGGCCGAGGGAGTGAAGGCTCCCACCCCAGGGGTCCAGAAGCTTGTCTCATGGTGGTAGGCTGGTGTTCACCAGTCAGGAACCCACCAGTGTTTGGCTTGGTTCAGGAGTTTCCTCTAGAAGGGACCCCTAGGTGCATGGAATAATGAATCCGACACTGGAGTCAGTGCAGGTTTATTATTCTGAGATGTTTGATACCAAGCATCCCAGGGTTCCGTAAGCCATTCTGGTGCTAGGAAACTCATAATGACCTGTTTCTAGACCATATACTTGGTAAGGCTTTACTGGACACTTAGAATGGCCTTAGATATTATAGGGGCCTGTCTGCACATGCAGATAGGTCCTCACATGAGGTATAGTGCACTCTTCCTTAAAAGTGACTTACCTGTGCCTCATGCAGTGCTATGTAGGCATGGCACACAGGGATGTGTGCCATGCAGACTCTTCACTTTCAGCTGCATCAAACCATGCAGGCAGTGGTGCATGTTTGTGGTGAGAGGTCTCTGAGGGTGGCTGTGAGGGTTGTGGGAGTGTGTGCCGGATAAACAGACGCGGAGGCTGTATGTAGTGAGAAATTGTAGATTGTTTATTGCAAACAATAGGCTGTCTGGGGTCCAGGGATGGGAAGGGATCTTCTTTCTTCCTCGGGTCTTCTCCTGGTCCGTTGGCCTCGGTGTCGGTTGCTGTCTCGTCCGTTCGGGCTTCCGAATCTAGTGACCTTCCTCGGAGGCTCATAGAGAGGGGAGAAACAAAAGGGAGCCGTCAGTCTTTAGGTAGACTGTATAGTCTGAGTGTTAGATTACGCTTCACCACACCCAATCGGTGCTTTGGAGGAAACTGTGAGGGAGGGGAAGGCGAAGGAAATGTGACGGACGTACAGGATGTAAAGTGAATCTCGGCTGAGGAAACACGGTGTTTATAGATTGGGACCTGAGGGATGGGGCGTTTCTGGGGTGTGTACACGACGTACTTTACACACAGACCCTCCCCTATCCCACCCACGGTATCCACAAACCTCCCACCTCCCGTGACCCCGCTATCTCTCTCCCGCTCCCACGATCACTCACCGGCTCCACTGCAACTCTCCTGAGTTGCAGCCGCTCTCCGGCCTCCTCCGGTGGGCACCACCACTCCTCGCTCAACTGTTCTTCGACCTCTCCTTCGTCCACCTTGTCCCTTTTCCTCACGTCGTCCTCCGTCTCCTCCACGCTCTGGCTATCTCGCTACTCCTCTCTGTCTCCTGCAAGTGTGCCGCCACATTCTTGTGTTCGGGCCGTTTTCACTGTATATGGGGTACTGCTTCCGGAGTCAATCCCTCCCCCTTCCGCCGACTCCTCCCGCGTAGTTGGTTCCTGTACGGACACATGACAGGGGGGGCGGGGTTATCCTTCCAGACAGCGTTCTAGGGGTATTGTATTTCCCTGGTGTTTTATCAGACTGGGGACATTCTCGGATACAGTGGTCCGCAATAGCAGGTAAGATACGGGTCCCCATCTGCACCGTTTCACAGTGGCATAATACATCCTGAATCCCTCAGAGGCCTTTCTCTGGCTACCATGCCTTCCGTAACGTAGGTACCCCTTACATGGGACTTACAGGTAGGCCAGAGTTGTGTCAATTGTGGTAACAATGGTGCAGTTTAGAGAAAAGAACACAGGCCCTGGGAGCCTGATTGACAAGGACCCAGTGCACACTAAGTCAAAGTGCATCAGAAACCTGGCAAACAGTAGGGGGTTGCTGCAACAGAAATCCACTTCCCTACAAGAACACAGGTGATTCTAGTCTTTGTGGAGATCTAGCGTGGGCCAGTGTTTGTGTCCAGATGTCTGGCATGGGGAGCACATGATCACTGCGTGTAGTGTGCATGCTGTGTTCTGATTGGCTGTGTGTCCCTAACAATAGGTGGCATCTGACTTTGTGGTATTTTGGGGATGCAAGAGTCTTTGGCCAAACATGTTTATTGGGGCCAATCTCTTTGGACCTGTTGTGGTGTAACTGTCTATCTGTGGGGCCAACTAGATTTTCCATGTTCGCGTGTTTGTGTTCAGTCTAAGTGTAACCCCACCTGTGACTTATCAATCAGTAGGCTTGGGTTTGGGTCACAGGGCCTGTCTGAGCACGTATATCTAATTCGGGTTGATGGGGAGGACATCCCGGATAAAGTCGACCTCAATGATACAAGTTTATTATTACGTGTACATATAACTTGGCGGTCATTGATATCACATTTACCGGCATTCTCATTATTATGCATGCATTTGTCATGGCATGCATCGACATCAGATTTAATGGTATTGACATTGTTTTGCGTACATATATTATGGCGTACATCAACGTCGTATTGACTGGTATTGATATTGTTGTGTGTTCATATATTATTGACATCGCATTTACCGATATTAGCAATACCTCACCTGATAGCACACAGGCTTCTGCTCTAAGCCACAGTGTGAATTTCCTCACCTGATAACACAGAGGCTCCTAAGATACAGTGTGACATACCTCACCTGATAACACACAGGTTTCTAAGCTACAGTGTGACATATTTCACCTGATAACACACAGACTCCTTCTGGAAGCCATAGTGGGACATACCTCACATGATAACTCACAGCCTGCTATCTTAGAATAGAACAAGGTATCTAACCAATCTCTTCACCCAGCCTCTATAGGAAATTGTTAATTACTTGTAGAGACAGTGCAGTAATATAAATTGATCTGGTAATTCTCGATTCAATAACAGTAAAAAGCTAGGCCCTCATTACGATGCCGGTCGGACGAGCATCCGACCAACATCGTATTGGAATGAAGTCTGCCCAACGTGTAGACAGCTCCACCCGCCTTATTACAATCTGACCGCCATGAAGGCACTCGTAAACATACATTTTCAATTGAGGCTTGTGCTGCAGCCTGGAAAGGGCAGCGACACAAGTGCCAATGGGAAAAGGCATGTTTACAAACATCCCTGCACCGTGTGCCAGGCACCATGTGGTGCCCGGGACAGGGTGCGTGGGTGTTTGGGGGGGCACCACGTGCGTTCCCCAGGCCCCACAGCGGAGGCTCAGGAGGGATGGGGAACCTGTTTGGGGCCCCCAAAGTCCCTTTCTGTCTGTCTTTTCATGGCGGTTGGACCACCATGAAAAGGCTATGCGAAACAGACATTGTCATCCCTAAAGCAGTGCCTGAGCAGGCACCACCCCTATTGTCGGGATTACGGTCCCACCACTACCCTGAAAAGCAGAGGTCGGTCCCTCCGCGCTATACCTCTGACCGCCGGATCATAATCCGATGGTCGGACCGCTTCTGCAGATGTCGGTGGTTCTGCCACCGACCTACTGTTGGTGGCGGGCCCACCGACATCGTAATGAGGGCCATAATGTCATTATGATTTTGAACGTGAAATTACCACATCAGTGATTCCCCATCCTGGCAGCACATGTGCAGCCCGCACTGCCCAGATCTCGTGTCTCCCACACCAAGTACGGAAACTTCCTCTTTTCACCTCTTTTACACTCCCTCCTGTCAGTGACATCTACTCACACTTGACTTCAGCCAGTCTCGCCACTCAGCCTGTCTGAGTCTTTGACTGTCTCTGCCTGTGGTGAGTTTGCTTCCTTGCACTCTCTCCATGGATAGAGCTATCTACAGCTTCACAAATTCTGATCTCTCTACAGTTCGTGAGGTGAAGGACGGATGACGGTAAAAGTGAAGGTAGTTCAGTAATTAGAAAAAGCATACTAGTGGTCCTATTTTTGAAAGAAGTCATCAACCCCTCCACCCTCACTCTGGAAAACCCTCCCCCCCCCCTCTCCCCTTCCAGGACGTCTTCCGAGAGGCTTTTAATATCTAACCAGCTTTTCTTTGCTTCTCGCAGAGTAAGTTAAGAACTGAGAAGAAGAAAATTGAATCTGAGTTTGAAAAACTACGGCAACTCCTGAAAGAAAATGAACAAACACTGCATGAAAAACTGGAGAAAATGGAGAAGAAGATTACGATGGTAGAAAATGCAAATATCCCCAAACTGTCCAATCAAATCACCTCTCTCAATGCCCTGATAACAGAGATAGAAAAGAAGTGTGAGGTGCCAGCGTGGGAACTCCTGAAGGTGAGATCATGTTTGGTAAATAAGCCTGTTTTGTGTGCAGCATTAAATGTATGAGCGGAACACACATGATCTGGCTCGGATCAATGCACAGTGACCCCATGCACTCTGATATCTGCACACAGTATACAGATCGGGTTAATTTACATTTTCTCAATTGATACTGAGTGCCTAATTCAATATACACACAGTGGAATGTACAGTGTCATGTACAAGTCAATAATCCATCTATATATAGATCATTTATGCCTTTTTTCTGTTAGAGAGATTGCAACAAACCAAGCAATTCCAGTGACAGTAATTAACATATGGAAACGGAGGAGCAAACTGTGAAAAAAGCAGAATAGAAATGGAATGCATAATGGGAGCAAAATCTGAGAGAAGTGGAAAGAAAGCAAATCAGCCATTTTCTAAGAAGTTTTCAAACATTTCTGTTCTAAAGCGGTTATTTTTTTCCTGATGCAGGTAGCCACTTACTTTCATTTGTACCGATCTATAGGGTTAGGGTGGAAAGTGGGCTATATAATTAGACATTTAGAGTAGGTAATGAAAAGCTCACTGGAGTTTTCTGTGGTCCCAGATAAAGGTAGAGATTGCTGCATAAAGAACCAAGTGGTCACAAAAATGTGTGAGGCATTGAAAAGCTGCATAAACTTCACCCTTTTTAGGTCTCACTGAGTCAGCGCGCATGCGCTGCTCGGAGAGACATTTTGTAGATGAGTTTTCAAAGTGCTGCCGGCTGGCCTAGCGCTTACGTTCACGCGAGCGTGCACGCGCGCAGCCGGCTGCCAGCAGTCTTTCATGGTTCATTAGAACCGGGATAACTTTCACTTTCGGGAGTAGTTCCAATAATTATTTGCTCATTTCTTTATTATTGGTCTTGCGCTAGACTATATTTGGTTACGGCTATTGACTAGATTAAGGCATAGCTTCCACTGCCTACGCTGATTCACCTTCAGTTGCATTTTTCTAATTTTAAAATAAACATTCACGGTCTGTTCTCGACTCAACCTGTGTGGTTTTCCTTTGTGAATTTCCCTATGTGGGTTCTCTGGATTTCCTTTTATATTAAGAGCGTTCGTCCTTAGTACCGATCCATCCTATCAGCCCTTTTAATGGTAAAAAGCACTCTCACAAGACAAGTGAATCTTTGAACGCCGTTTTGTTGACTAAACAGTTAATACTAAATTAAGGTGTTACACAGAACCACAATGCATTAGCGTGTATGATGTGAATAAGTATTATTTTCTAATCTATGTCTACGCCATAAGTGTTTCATGTTTTATTATTTCAGAAAATGGTTTAAACATATTGGCTCCCTCTAGTCTTATATCTCCCCTCAAGCCTTTATCTTGGACAGCAGAGGATGCCGATTGCTGCAACAGGCTGCAATGGTGTGTAGAACCTCTCTTGCCACCTCTCCTCCTTTTCTCAACATCCTTTCAGCATTCGCTCGTAAAGGCGAGTTCCGGTTCGTGTCTTCCATCCCACCTCCCTCCCTCCGGTTAGTTTTTTCCATCCCAAATCCCTCCTCTCAACCTGCCTGAAATTGAAACTAAAAAGGGACGATTATGCAAAGCCGCAGCCACACTTTATTATAACTTCGATCGCCATATTTGCGTATCAGTGTGTTTCTTCTGTCATTTCGCTCAGGCAATATTTCAAAAACGTTATTTTGCAACAATGTTGCCCCGTATTTATATTTAAAACATTACTCCAGTATAGATGTATTTGTATGTATAAATAAGGTACTCCACAATCACAGTCTCTACTGCAAATTATTCAGTGAAGGATATATTTAATTTAACTGTCACACTTGGAAACGTATTTCTCTTAACAAGAGAAATATTTATTTTGTAGGGAATAGAAAAACATCACTACAAAAATTGGTAGGTTCACCTGAGCTCTGCGTTCTTGTCCGTTTTCTATGCTTGCATTAGCCTAAATATGTGTCCCTTTTCTCTGTCTATGGCGCTCGCCCTGCCCGACTGTCTCCTGTGCTGTCGCCCAGGGCAGCGGCTGCTGGGCTCAAGGTTAGAGCGGAGGCCGTTGCTTGTTTTTCATTGATCTCGTGTCTGTTAGAAACCAGGTACTATGCTGTTCAGTATGCATCACCTAAAGTTGAGATGCTCATACAAGAATTTATACCTTGTCTACTAATTATTTATTTGTTCCTTTGAGCTCAGTCAATGCAATATCAAATATATATAGCAAATACATATTATCATATATATTTATAGCATTTGTGTTGCACTTTCCTGCCCATACAGAGTCTTGAATTTTTTTTCTGGGTGATGGGTTGTGCAGTTACTCAGTTTGTTGTGTTTGAAGATGGAGGAGATAGTGTTTAGTAGGGTTTGTTTTTGGAGCTAATTTGGCTTTGTACAAGATGCTCAGAGGTGTACTCCAAACATGTTGTGGTGAACTTGTAGCTGCTGCTTATGCATGAAATGAAACAGAAGGATGTGGGAGAGGTAGAGCTATTTTTACATATGCCTACTTCACTTTATCATATTTGCTACCATTCGTACGTTGGCTTTGTGGGAATAATTATCACTGCTATTGTGTTTGGTCCGTGGGTGGGAGTCTGTAGCCTACTGTATGGAATGGTGTGCAACAATGCAGTCGACATACAGCACCCTCACATGGAGGGGTCCATCCAGGAACAGGTATGCAGGTACCTAGGAAATTGATAGCCTTCACTCCTACACGGATCCGCGTGGTCCATCCAGGAGCTGAGATGCAATGACTAAGGAAGCTCAATAGACAACCACGCTGCAGTCTATTCTTATTGCAGCGTATGTTCACGCTGCTAGCTGTTTATTGTACTGGTTCTAGTGGTCCTCACTGTTCTTTATATTGTAACTGCTACTGGGTTTCTTTCCACAGGTTGTAATTAACACCGTTTTTGTTGCTGATTCTCTTGCAGTTGTTTTTTCTTGCATCTAGTAGTTCTTGCTAAAGGTTGTCCTTGCTACTCCTTTTCTACTTTTTGTTGGTCATATTTACTTCTAGCTGCCTTTTTTGCTACGCATATATTGCGCTTCTGGGTTTGTTCTCATACCAGTTTGTTTTTATACTACTGGATGCTGTCCTGATGATTGGTCTTGCTTATCATTATTCTTTTTGCTGGTTGTGCATGCTAATGTTTATGCTGATTAATGGCTATGGTTGTTGCTTGCTGTACGTTTTGCTACTTTGGCTTTACCTGCGCTTTTTGCTGGGGCTATCCAATTTTTGCTTATTTAAATTTGCGTTTCTTCCCATGATATTACTGCTGTTATGATTTTATAGTAAATGTATTTGTGTTTTGAGGTGCACGTCCCGCATGTTGTGATCGACATTGTTGTAAGTTGGCTGTTTCTTTCTGCGGTCCTTGCTCTTGCTGTGGGCTGAATCTATGTGTGTTCTTGTTACCTTTGCTTGCTGCCTGATGTCCCCATAGTGTTATTTCTGCAGGTAGTTCTATCCTTCTGCTTGTTTTCTTGCTACTGATTATGCGTGCTGTTGCTGGGTCCACTTGTTTACGTTTGTCTTGGTGATGTTCTTGTTTTCAACTCTGGGTGTACTTGCTAGTGATTTTAGTTGTAGCTGGTTGTGTGTGCTAAATGTCGTGTTGCAGCTGCTAGTTGTGATTCTTGTTGGTTGTATTCTTGGTGCTCAGTGTGGTCCTGCACAGGTTATGCTTCTTGCCTTTGGCAATTGCTGCTGTGTGTCTAGTTGTTGGCTGTGCTTGCTGTTCTGTTTTCTTTACTGGCTATGCACGTGCCTTCTTCCTTCGAGATCCCCTTTCTATCCATGTTGTGACTTAAGCTGCTGGACTCCTAGGTGAGTTATAAAGCTCTGTGAATCACCCTGTCCTGGGACATTCCTACGCCATTCAGGAAAGGAGTGCATGTTTGCTGGCCAAGAATGACAGTGGGAGGTCGGTGGAGTAGAGGGAACGATGTCACTTCCTGCAGATGATGCTCCGTGTGAAGGGTTTCCCCTTTAGATTTCTGAAAACATCTGTTTGCAGCACAGCTGTGTAACACGCAAGCACGTTGGGAAGGATGCCTGCTGTTTAAACAAGCATTGGCATAGCCAATAGGTCTCGCCTTTGGGACCTTATAAGTGTTTAGCCATGCAACAGTTGATGTTGCACCAAGGATATTGTGCTGCATAACTAAATACTTATAAGAAATAATTCATAGTTTGTAATTATATGTGGAATTCACCATGTGCTGAGTCACGTGACACGGATTACAATATAACAGACAATGCAGTATCATGTGACCCCATTCAAAATATCACAGACTGTGTCATGTGGCCTCATTCAGAAAATCGTTGTCTGTGCTGGGTCATGTGATAACATTCAGAATATTACAGAATGTGTCATGTAACTTTTTTCAGACTGGGTCATGTGAATTCACTAATATCACCCACCCACTGCTGTGTCAAGTGTCTCTGTTAGAAACATCATACAAGGTGTTAACTGAGCACGTTCACAATATCGGAATGTGTTTTATTGTGTAACTGCATTCAGAATATGTCACTGAGCTATGTTACGTGATTACCATTCAGAACATCCGGTTCTGCTGTGTCAAATGATCCCAAAGTCTGTGCTGCGTCATGTGACCCCAGTCACAATATTACCTATTCTGCTGTCACGTGACTCATTCCATCACATTACAGACTATGCTGTGTCACGAGACTCGATTCACAAGCTTACAGACTGCAAGAGGAATAGCTCCCAATGTCTTCTGACTATGGCTAAACAGAAGTGTTTCACTCCTACAAATACTGACGTTTTAACATCTCCTGTGGAAACTGATTTGTTTCTCTGTTTTGCAGGATGTGAGAACCACCCTAAAGAGGTAAGGCTGGTTTTAATTCTCCTCTCAGTGTGGAAGGAGCAGACCTGGCTACTACCGTGTGTAAATGCCACTACTGAGCGCACACAAAGTGTTACGAAACTTTCAGATCCTCATAAAATCACTTTACATCCTCATAAAACTCAATCCCTTAGACAATACCTTTGATTCCCCTTAAAACGTCCTTAAGTCTTCCAAAAACTCCCGAAAGTCATCAGGAAACTCCCTTAAATTTTTAGAAATCCATTTGAGTCCTTAGAAAACTCCTTTGAGTCTTGAAATAGTTGCTGCAGAAATTAGCTTTTGTCCTCACAAAACGTACTGCTGTCTTTTAAACCTACCTGAAGCTTTAAGAAAAGTGCCCTTACCGCACAGGAGACACAAGCACATTCTTGGAGATCCCCCTCCGGTTTCTCTAAATTCAGGGTTGTGCAAATACTCGTTTAAGAATTTACTGACTAACTTCCCACTCATCAATACATCCCTTCAGTGCTTCCCAACATTTTTGGGAATTTCCTTAAAGCCATATCCAGACTTCATTCTTTAGTAAGATCCCTCCAATCAGAAGAGGTCTCGTCCAGTTCACATAAACCTCATTGTAATCCTCAGGTCGGCTCCTAGTACTAAGAAATCTCTCTCCATTCGTTTTCTTTTTCTTTCTTTTTTAAAAATGTTATAATGTTTTTCTTTGCATGATATGACATAAGTGCATTATTCCGACCAAAAACAATTATTTATGTGCTCTTTCATTGATAAGTTTGCATCTAGGGTGATACCCAGAGATTTAGCAGGGTTGGACAGTGTAATAGGAATATTTAGTGCATCCAGGTTTTTCTTGGATGGGTGGGCGATTGCTCTTTGAGGAGAGGAGTAGAAGTTCAGTCTTGTTGGGGTTCAGCTTAAGGTGGTTTGGATCTTGGTTAGTGTGGCATTAAGATGTTGTATGTTGCTGGGTGATTTTATTCCTATTGTATTTGTTATTAACTGTTCAATTGATTAAAATCATTACAGTAATATCAATCAGCATATAAAGCTAAAACCATGATCTAAAAACATTTGTTTATCTTACGTAAAATTGTGCGCCCCGCCCATGTACCAACGTGATCGGCCCTCCCCTATAGTTGTGGTCTGTGCCGTATGGCCTTACGCGCTTTCATGAAGTTCCCTTTGAGCCACGCTGGGTAAACAGCAATACGGGATGATGGACGTCACCTCCTTCATTCCTTTTAGCCCTCGCTGATGTTGGCGTTGTCATTAAACTGGCGGGCTAGAGATGTTTAGGGCCGCTAAGCTTGCTTCCACTAGATTTTGTGGTGCCCTACGCCAGAGTTTTGTTGCTTTCGTTGGCAGCTTTTAGGGCAATCCTGATTTGATGGATACATTTTGCCAGTCTTGCTAGTGTCGTTGTGTCGGTGGTGGATGGGCACAAAGCTGACGCTTCACTGCAGGTCTCTATTCCGTTTATTATGCAGATTGGACGCAGGAGTCGCCAGCGGTCGTTGTTAAGGTGCTGGCAGCAGCAATGGAGATGCAGCCAGGATTCCCTCATATAGGGGCATAGTCTGCAGTTTGTAGATTTCCCCTTGCGACCCCATGCGGGGTTGAAGTCGGCAATACCTAGTGTGGTTAGCCTCATGTAGACTTATTTTGTTTCGGGTGGATGGAGTGAGATCCTCGCTTAGGTAGGGTTGTGCTTTGCCTGCTTTGTAGGAGTTATTCAGAGGATCTAGGAGGGCGCTTGAGCGGAGAGTTTTAATGTCCAGATCAAAGGAGGTTTCGTGCACTTGCTGGTTTATAGATCTTTTCCGAGCGTTCAGGGGGATGTCCAGCGTGGTATGCTGTCTTCCTTGATCTTCAGTGTTTTAAGCGCTTTTCCTAGGCTAATGTGCCAGGCTGAGCCTGACCCCTCGAAAATTATTCTCAGGTGGTGTTTCAGGGAGTGGACCGGGGCCCTCAGTGTCCTTAAATATGATTTTATAATCTCCCCCTGGCATATCAGGTCTGGCCTTGCTAAGCCTAGCTCCAGTCTTAGCCTTGCGTTCCTAGCTAACCTTGGAATATTGAGCAAAGCTTTATATGCCTTTACTTTGGCTGAGTTAAGGGCGGCATCCAATAGCCCTGGCAAGGCCAGGTGGCCATAGTTAATGGCTGTTGGTGTGTAACCTTGGTGGCCTTGGAGCTCAGTTGTTTCAGGTGGGCCTTTCCTTGGCCTGCTCCTAGATAATTGTTTGCATCCACCGTGTTGATCTGTAGATTGCCCATTAGCCATTGTGTGTTCTTCTTCCGATAGTATGTCCCAAAAATGACCACCTTGGTCTTGCCTTGATTAATTGTCAAGTTGTTGGTATTGTTGAAACGGTTTAGTGCATTTAGGGCTCTTTGTAGGCTCACCGGCACTGGCAACCTCACGCTTCCAAGTCTGGGAACCACTAGACTATCTCCTTTTAGGGCCTCCCCCAGGTCTGCTGTGTATAGATTGAACAGGATGGGGGCCAGCACGCATCCTTGCTTCAACCCATTCTCCGTGTATATTTTAGGGGACACTGTGCGGCCGCTGGTTTTGACCCGCACCCAGGTATCTTCATAGTGATCTGATGGCCTTTAACAGATTAGGTGGAATGCCCCAGCTTTCTAACTTCCACCGCTACACAGGAATATGAGGACCAGTTGTAGAAACGGCGATAAGAGAGAAAACAGAGACATAGGACTCTCCCACATTCACTCCTCACTTCTGTTGGATCATAGATGTCTGCAGGACGTAGTGGATCTCTACAAGACAAATGTATATCTTAAGTAACTTGTCGTCAAGGATGCTATGCTTAGTTGTGATAGTGAATGGATGTACTTTACTAATATCTTGTTGGATCACGGATGTCTGCAGAATGTAGCGAGACAAATGTATATCTTAAGTAACTTGTTAAGGGTGCTATTCTTAGTTGTAATAGTGAATGGATGTACCTTAGTAATATCTTAGTGTACACAACTATGCATTTTTATGTAGTCAGTAATTCTTCAAACACACAAAACATTTGTGTCTTAAATAGTTTTTAAGTGTGAGCAAAATTACGCCTGCAAGGCATTTATCATACTCAGGGATGTGCCAAATGTATAACACCAGTGTGACTGATTTTTTTTTTTAACCATATTTTATTGGCATTTATGCTATAGCATTGCATACATGTGCAGGTACATTTGTACTGGTACAATTGTGGTGTATTTTCCCCCAAAACCATTTCATGACAAACTAACTCCCCTCCCCCTCTTGAGTTGCTTGCTAATAGGTAAAACCCGGAAATATGTCCAAGGAGATGAGCAGATTTAAGGGCCCTGGAAAGTAGTTGGTGCCGTGCTGTTTCTCTCAGGTGTGTGAACAGGATGCTCTAAGTGCCCGTCTTTTGGATCCGGTGTTGCCACTCTTGCAGCGGTCCCTTCGCTGTTAGCGTCTGCGTCAGCTGCCACTAGTTCCCCCACAAGATCCTCCCAGGCTCTGGCCATTGTCATTTTGCCTATTCCCCCTGGCCTCTCGGAGTAACAGTCTCCCCTCCGCCCTTGCCCATCTTTCGAGCTCTCTTCTCCAAGTGGCGAGTCTGGGCCCGCTCGGCGCCTTCCAGTTCCTGGCTATCTTTTGTTTAGCTAAAATATAGGCAAGGTCCTGAAACTTCCCTGTCACTCTGTTCCTGGCCGTATGAGGGAACCATCCTAAGAGGAAGTGTTCCGGGGTCTGTGGGAGTTCTTTGTCAATCAGGTCACTGATTGTCTGTCTGATTGCCCCCCAGAATGGTAGCAGCGTGGGACAGCTCCAGAACATATGGAGTATGTGCGCCTCCCTCTCCCCGCACCTGGGGCAAGCCGCAGAGTCCGCACCAAAGTACCGTTGAATGCGAACTGGTGTCAAATATGCCCTATGCAGCACATAGTAGTTAATTAGCTTGAAGCGCGCGTTCCGAGATATTTTCGGGGGGCATTCTAGGATTTTGTCCCATTCTTTTTCAGGTATTGGTTTGCCAATGTCCCCCTCCCATTGTGTTCGCAAGCGCTCTAGCGGCTGTTGCATGTCCCGCCATATTGCCTTACATAGACAGGACACCGTCTTGATCCTTCCTGCTGATAACGCCACATACCTGCACCCCGCCAGTACTCAGTGTTCCCGGTCTTCCAGTGTGCTCTAATTCTAAGTGTTAGGGCCCTCTGTTTCAGGAAATGTCCCTCTGGCAGGTCATATGCGGCCTGCAAGTCTGCAAAGGGAAGGAGCACAGTGTCACAGTATAAGTCACCCACCTCTCGCAGTCCCGCTTCCACCCAGTCCTCTAACCCTGCCCAGTGTACCCCCTGTGGAAGATAGCGCAGCATCGCAAGTGGTATGTCAGGGAAGTAGGGAGTTGCAGCGCCCACTTTCCTCAGGTATCTGGTCCAGCAGCGCACTATCACCCTAGTCTCTGTCGTGTCCGCAGCCGAGGTGCGACACAAGTGTGGCCGTGTCTTGTGCCGCTGGGCACCGCTCCCGACCCGGGTTCCGATCTGCCGCGAGCCACTGAATTAGCCAGTATAGTTGTGCTGCTAGGTAGAAGGACTCGAGGTCCGGCAACGCCAGTCCGCCCTCGGCCGTGGGGCGTCGCAGCATGAACAGTGCTACTCTCCGCCTGCAGTTACCCCAGACAAATGATATAATTCTCGAGTCTAGCTCCTTAAACATGGCTTGCGGAATCCATACCGGCAGCGTTCCAAAGTAGTATAGTAAGCGCGGCAGCATCACCATTTTCAGGACCGCCACCCTTCCAGCTACGGATAGCGAAAGCGTTCTCCAGAAGTCCATTGCTGTTTTTGCTGCCCTCAAAGCCCGTTCCACGTTACCATCCAGTAAGTCTGCCGCCCCATGGTATATTTTGACTCCCAGGTACTACAGGCAATTAGGCTCCCAGCGCAGATGTTCTAGCGTAAGCGGTGGGGGGGTATCAGGTGCCAGTGGATATAGGCTTGATTTTTGCCAGTTAACCCTGAGGCCCGACATGGTGCCGAAACTAGCCAGCATGCTACGTGCGCCCTGCAACTCCCCATCTGTGTTGCGCAGGAATAGTAGCAGGTCGTCCGCATATAGTGCTATGTAGTATTGCCCTATCGCTATGTCCAAGCCCTGGTAGTCCCGGCTGCTCCTGGCCCTGCTCGCCATTGGTTCCATGGCCAGGGCGAACAGGAGCGGGGAGAGGGCGCATCCCTGCCTTGTGCCTCTCTCCACTCTGCCTGGGTGAAATAATTCTCCCAGTGCACACTCGTGCCATGGGGGAGGTGTAAAGGAGCCGCACCCATGTTAGGAAACCCTCCCCCAGCCCCATCCTGGTTAAGACCTCGTATAAATTTTGCCACTCCAAGCTATCGAATGCCTTTTCAATATCTCCTGCGAACACTGCCGCCGCTTGTTTATCATACCCCTTTGAATCTATTACTGCCAGGAGCCGCTGGATGTTTATGGCCGTGTTCCGCCCCGGGATGAATCCTGCCTGGTTTGCGTGCACCAGTAGAGGCATGTGTGGCAGAAGACGCGTCGCTAGGATTTTGCTGAGAATTTTATAATCCATGTTGAGCATGGACAGTGGCCTGTAGGCCGTATAGTCATGGGGTTCCTTTCCAGGTTTGGGTATGGGGATAATAAGGGCTTCTCTGGCACTCTCTGGCAGCTCTCCCAACTCTCAGGCCCCCTGGTTCATCGCAGCCAGCTGCGGGGCCAGCAATAAAATTAGTCCGGGAAGCCATCGGTGCCTGGGGTCTTGTTGCGGGTCATGCCCTTGATAGCGACCCGAATTTCCCGCTGGGTAATCTCAGCTCCAAGTAAGCCCGCCACTTCAGGGTTCAGAACTGTTAACGGCAGGTCAGCCAGATATTCCCTAATGTCTACCGGTTCGCATATGTGCGTCTTCGTGTAGAGGTTGGCATAGTATCGCGCAAAGATCTCATTAATCTCGTCTGGCCCCCTCCTTTGTCTTCATCCTCCACTAGCGGAGTGCCCCTAGTTGTCGGGTTCGTCAGCCACGCCAGGAGTGACCATGACCAAATACTTCTTATAATCGAAGCTTTGAAGCCTCTCTGTGTGCTTCGCCACTTCCTCTTTGGCGTCTAAGAACGCCACGTGTAGTTCTGGACGACCCGGCCTCTGGCGTTCTATGTCTCTCAGAGCCGACTTCACGCGTGAGGATGCGCTGAACCCCCGTGACCCGTGCTATACATTGGCCCCTCAAGACCACCTTGAACGCGTCTCACTCTACACTCTGTGACCCAGCCGTGCCCACGTTATTTTGAAAGTAGTGCTTTATTTCGCCTCTGATCCCGTCTCTGAAGACCTGGTCTTTCAGGGTGTCTGGCCGGAGCCTCCAAGTAGGGATTGCTGCTAGCGAGTGTGCCCATTGCAACAACATGAGCAGTGGGTTGTGATCCGAGATGGTGCGCGCAAGGTACTCTGCGCTTGTGACATAGCGTTGGACATCTGCCGAGCAGAGGAGGGCGTCTAGGCGTGCGTGTACGTCATGGACCACTGAGAAGTAGGAGTAATCCCTCCCGTGTGGGTTCAGGGTGTGCCAAGAGTCGATCAGTCCCCAGTTCCGTCTTCACGCTGTGAATGCTTGGGAGGCGCGCACCGCCTGGGAGTTTTGCAATGGGGGGTGGGATCTGTCCAGCAGCACATTGTCCACGCTATTGAAGTCGCCCCCAGCTATGACCGCAGCCGCAAGGTATGGCGCTAATCTGTGGTTTAATGTCGCAAAGAAGGTGGGTTGATCTACATTGGGGGCATAGACGCTAACTATGCTGATCTCTCGGCCCTCTGCTACATAGCGTCCCTCCGGGTCTACCACTGAGGATATCAACTGGAACGGCACTCCCGCTTGGATCCATATTAACGTCCCTCTCGCATAGGCCGAGTAGGTGGTGTAGTAGAGCTGCCCCCTCCATCTTTTGTATAGTGCTTGCCCTTCCTTCTGTGTTAGGTGAGTTTCCTGCAGGAGGGCTATCTGGGCCCCCCATCGTCTGATGTAAGAGAGTACCTTGTGCGCTTTGACATGGTGTGCATTCCCGTAATGTTCCACGTCATTCATTTATAGTGTCGTTTATCAGCCATTGACAGTGGAGTTGGTACTTCGCCCACTACCCAGGCGAAACAATGTCCTCCCCTCGCCCTTCGCTCTCCCCGCCATAATGTTTTGTATATAGCGCAACGCAAGGTTACCCCCCCCCCCCCCATGACAACAGTGAACTTGTTCCCGAACTCCCACTCCCCAGGATAAGTAGGAAAACCCCTCCCATCCAAACCAGTAGAAAAAGTCTAAAAGTGACTACTTGCAGTTCAATCAGTCAATCTCCAGGGGTGGCCCCTTGCCGGTGTTCTCCCAGTCTCTGCAGCCGCCATCCTCCACAGAGTCTGCAGTGAACCGTCCCTCAGCTACACCCCCGCGTATGCCCCTGTACCTTAATACAGACGTTGCAGTGACCTGCAGCAGTCTGATCACGTTTCTCACTGGCTCTCGCTCCCCACCGTTAGATGATGTCATCCGCCGCCTGTGGTGTGACATCTGGCAGTATCAGACTCTGTGCGTCAGACTCGCTGAATCCATTCTCCGAGCCCGTGTCTGCCTGTTCCTCGCCTCTCTCTCAGTTCCCCCGCTAATCAGCGCCACCACCTGTATTGCACTCCGTCGTTCTAGTTGTGCCTCCTCCTGCGGAGGTGCCAGGATCTCGGTTCCGTGCTTCCGGTGTCTTGAGTGCAGTCCTCGCCTCCGTCCCCCTGTCAGATCTTGCGCTTGTGCTGTTCCGCCATGTCGGTCTATCCAGTCAGATGCCTCCTGCGGAGTCCTGAAGAATTCGGTGCCCTCCGTTGTGGTCACCCGCTGTGTGGCCGGATACTGTGTCACGTATTTGTAGTTCAGCTGGGGTCATCGTTGTTTCACATATCGGTACGATCCCCTTCGACGCTGCACCTCACTGGAGAAGTCCGGGAAGATGCGCACCATAGAGTTGTGCACTTGGATGTCGCCTTTGAGCCCCGCCTGAGGAGGATGTGATCTCGGTCCTTGTAGTGGAGGAGTTTCGCTATCACCACTCGTGGCGGGGCGGCGTGCGAGGGCGGCTTAGCCGGGACGCAGTGCGCCCTCTCCAGGGTGAAGAAATTCGACAGGCCGGTCGGCGCTACTTCGTCCCTGAGCCATTTCTCGAGATAGTCCGCCATGTTGCGACCTTCAATTTTCTCCGGCAAGTGGTGATAGCTTGCAGTATGTCCTGTAGCGTAGGTTCTGCTGGGTGGTCCGTCCTCGTAGCAGACTTCTCGGCCTCGACTGGGGGTCTGCCCGCTGCAAGTTCCTCCTTCTCCTTCCACTTCAGAGGCTTCTCCATGGTGTCTTCCCGCTCCACTATGCTTCAGGCGCTACGTGCGCTCATGGGATATCATCACCCTCCATTGCGGGCGCAAACTGGGCTCCGTCGGCAGGCCCCCTCCAGGCAACTCCCAGGATGCGCCGACCGTCCAGATCCTCAGGGCCTTCCGGCGTCACCGCCGCTCGGAACGTGCCATCTTGGGTGCATCAGCGCCTTGTGCGGTCCAGCTCCGTTGCTCCTCCGCCCCTTCCGCTCGTGGGAGCTGCTCTCAGGGCTTCCCAGGTCTTCTCTCAAAGTCACAATCTCCACTCACTTCGGGGTTCAGGCTAGCGCCCCCTGAGGTCCCCAAGTCCCTCTGATCTGTGTGCGTGCTCCCTCTGGACTGTGTGAGTGATGGAGTCAGGCTGTTAGGGATGGTCCCGCCTCCTCACCGTCAGGGCGCTGTTTCCTTTGCTCGCCCAAGCGCCGGCAACCCAGGCCGCGCAGCAGTGGTCGCTCTTCGTGGCGTCCCGGGGAGGCCCTCTGATACCTTTACCGTCTCCCCTCCCTGCTGGTCTTCCTGCGCTCCCCTGCCAGTACCTCTGTGTTGGCCGCCGCTCCTCGCGTTGATTCGCACCCAGTGGGCCCGGAGGGGAGCCCTGCAGGCCTCAGTCTACGCCGCAGCAGCTCCCCAGTCGCCTCCGCCGTTGCGCACCGCCGGCGTGTCCAAATCTGTCAGCAGTGCACTCGCTCTTCCTGCGCTGCCGCCCAGTGGTTTCAAGGCCTTCTCGCTGGCCCCGTGCACTCCCTCTGTGAACCTAGGCGCCCACTTGGCGCCACTGTCCAGGCCGCGCTCAGTGGCCCATGCACCGCGTTTGCCCTCCAGCAGCACTCTTCCGTCGGCTATATTGCCCAGACTCCAAGGCCCTATGTCGGATCCTACTTGAAGGGCTGAAGGGAAGCGCCACGGGTCTGTGACCGTGCTCCGGCGTCCCTTCAGGCGCTGCCGTCCGGGTGCGCCGCCATTTTGCCCGCTCCCGAGCGCCGCGATTAGTGCATGTCCTTTCCCCTCAGCCAGCTCCGAGGGGGGTCCCACCGGTCGGTTGCTTGGTGCCGGCGCTGGGGCTGAAGGGGGGCCCTGGCAATCCGTCTCCCGAATCACTTGCGCTAGTGTCCTGCGCGGTGTCTGGGCTCGTCAGCACTCGCTGGGCGCCGCCATCTTGGCTGTGCACCCGGGCACGCTCACAGTTGCTATTATCGCCCTATTCTGGCCGTTAGGGAGGCTCGCTTCACCTCCGGTGAGTTCCCTCTGCGCTGGCCATTGTGGGGATGCCTCGTGGGGGTTCAGGCCCTTCGTGGGGCGTCAGGATGATTGTGGATGGCGGCTGGCCGACGGGAGCTCCCAAGCAGCGCTGCTCACTCCATCGGCGCCATTCCACGCCCCCCCAACACCAGTGTGACTCATGATGATTTGTATATAAAACATAATATACATATAACATAAAAAATAAGGGCCAGGTGTACAAAACACTGGCCGCAAATAGCAACCAGTGTAGAATGTTGTGGTCCGACCTATGCATGATTAGGTCAGTTCAGAAAATTCCAAATTGGAGTGGGTTGCAATCCTACCTACCTCATCAATATTCATGAAGTAGATTAAAATTTCCTTCGCTCTGCACACAATGTCTGTGATCGTATTTAAATAAAGTATTACTTTTCCTAAATGCACCTAACTTGCCTTAAAGGAAACAAGTCTGCATTTATGAAACAAAATTGCTTTTTTAAACATAAGTTTATTTAAGCATTGTCAGGGTCCACTGGATTGCCTACTCCCAAACAAACGTTATTTTCCTTTGAGGACTCTGTAACCTATGAATAGTTTGCAATTCGCTCCTTCCAAATTGCGGTATGGAAAACGTTTCTGACCCAGTTTGCAATTCAGTTCCTGCTGCAGATTCAGAATAAGGGGCGGAATACATCTGTAAAAGCCATTTAGCAGTTGCAGACCCTGTGAGTAAGCGAATAGCAGGCTTTGCAATTGCTAAGTGGCTTCAGCCAGCCCGCCCTATATCACATGATTTCTGGGTATGAATCAGGGGTCAGAATTCTGAGTTGTCTTTGAATTTCTGCTAAGCTCATTTTCAATTTGGGGTTGCACAGGACTCCAGAGGGCTTCCCTGCTTCAGCAGAGTGCAAAGTTCAGGATGGGCTGCCAGCCAGGGCTTCAACAGGCTCTGAGGCCCCGTCAACCGCGCCGGCGGTCCCTATTCACGAGCCTGCCATCACACAGAGCATCTAGGCTAGGCTGCGGTAAGCCACACCTGGGCTCCCCTGCTTTGGGGACAGACAGAGCTCCAGCAGGTCTGATGGTGCGGGGCTCTGCACCTGGGCTCCATTTGCTGGCCCCTGTGTCACAAAGCGCCTAGGATGGGGTTCCAGAGGTCACCAGTGGGCTCTCCTTCTTCGTCAGGGTAACAAGCTCCAATCAGGATGCCCAGTTAGAGCTTTGGCGCTCCTTGTGCTTGACCCAGGCACAACCACTTGGTTAGGCTCCGACTGCTGCCATGCGGTTTCCCACTCTGCCCGATGTTCCTAAAGAATGAATGGCAGCATCTCGCCTTGCAAGACATGGGATGACCAGATGGCCAGTCTCTGATTCCAGTCATCTGGACGCCCATACCATAGAAAGGCATGGTGTGACCAGATGGCCAAGCTACCCTAGAAATCATACAAAAGGAATGTAACTTACAATGAACTAAAGTATTCATTAATAACCAAAAAACTTTCAAAATACGACGATCCCTCTATCGTATTGTGCGCTTACACTATCAAAAAGATAAGAAATTCCTTCCTTAAGCCTTGCATACTCCTTATTAAGTTCCTCTCAGAAGAGACGTCCTGACGTGCCCAAAACCCCCCCTCAAACCCTTGACACACTCAACACCACCTCAAAGCTCCTACAAACCAACCACCTTTAAAAGCAGCTTCCCAGTGTCTCTTCGCAACTCCCTCACCATCCATGTTATACTCAGTTTAAGCTCTCCTCTCTGTAAACCAGTTATTTTTTTGAGGACAAAATACCACAAGCAATCTGACTTCCCCAACAACAGACCTAGTTATCAACCTCCCTCATTTACCCATTAATAACACATCTTCTCATACATTTCAGAAGTAACTTGAAATAGCACTTATCTGTGTATGAACAGAATCAAATTAAGGAAGATAGCTGCGCTTACTAAGTCATGCATGTTCGAAAGGGTTCTAGAACAGTAAGGATGTTTTGTTCTAATTCTACATTCTTTGTTTCTGCTGTGTAGGACGGCTATAAAGGAGTAATGCATAATATTGGCCTCCGTGCCTTGCTATAAAATTCATGTCACTGTACGCTTTAATCTCTAGGCACTGTTACTTCTTAGGATTCTTCCTTCATCTCTGGCTGAACTGGTCTGTGGCATCCATTGGATCTATCTGTACATTTCTCCTATGGGAAATCTATAGGATCAGCATGGGCATTCATTTTATTAATCATGGATAAGAATACTTTCTGGACTCTTGCTTTGCGTATACAGTTGTGTAGAACGAGATGTGTTAAATAAGACCCACCACTGTGCACTGGAAGTCCCCACTTACACAGGGATGTGCATCCAAAGCCCTTAATTGAATCCCAGGCTGCGGTTATTTACACCTAATATGAATCCATTGGATTAACTTTAATGGGTAAAAAACGGGAGGCAATCCATTGGGCTTTTATCCGCATGGATTCAGCAGTCGGAGCCTCCCAGCTCCCACTGACTCTCCCCTGAAAACATGGTAACATTGCTTCACACCTGATTGGTACATTTAATTTACTTGTAAGTCCCTAGTAAATGGTACTACCTGCAGTCAGAAACTGTAATTCACAGTTGTGTCTTGAGGTCAGACAGATGCCAGCAGCGAACACTTCCCTCACTGAACCCTCTAAACTTGAGGATATATTTTTGGAGGGGTTTGTACTCTAAGGTTCTGGAGCAGTGATGACGGAGTTTTGCAGTAACAGAGGTTGTGTGCTAATCCCTTCAAGGTTGTAGAGAAATAGTGACAAGATTTACACTGGCAGGGGTTGGATGTCACAGTATAGTGTTGTGGGTTCTGGCAGGAATACACATGGACCCCAGTCAAGGATGTATTTATTAAGTATATATTCGAGACTCCACCAGGAGCAGATGTAACCTGTTAGTCAGCCCTCCACTCACTGAGCTAACCACAGCTCCTAGAAGACCCACACTGTGGCACTCCACAGCATCATACGATGCACGCTCCTCTCACCGAGCTATCTGCCTTAGAACACCCACATCCTGCCATAAGATATTAAAGGCACTTTTGGATATCATTAGAGCTTTGACTGTTGTGTATAAACAGTCACTCACACTGAGCTCTAGTCCGCAGGCGCTGCTCTTAATACTGATTTATTTCAAATACAGGTCTTATGTGATGTTCATCCTCTGTTGCTGTAAGTTGTCTTACTCTATAATACAAAGATGATGTGTGTGTTGTTTTTTACAGGTGTAATAATGTGAAGATTCAGTGCCCAGAGGTGGTGAAGAGTTATAAAGGTTAATATTACTGTGATGATTATCTCTGTATGTTAGTGTTCATAAAAATGGGATGGATGGTACAGAATCGTATGGTACATTGATTTTTCTAACAATGTTTTGTATCATTTCAATTTTAACATACTTAATGTGGGTGCAAACTATTAGGGTGGGACAGAAAATGCACTTTCTATATATGAGTGGTAGAATGCACACCGCTAATAATCCATAAATGTAACCTATGCTCAAAGGCAGGGTTTTGGTGTGCGACCCTGGTCTGTGCTCTGTCCAAAACAAGCTGATCTACTCAGTACAGCTGGTGACAATGAGTGCACCAGTCCTAAGATGCACAACCATCAGACCAGGGCCAAACTAATCAACGATGTCAATCCAGTTTAATCCGTTTAATCTTAATTTGTAATCCAATTTTCCTCATTCTTCAATATTTTTTTCAGTCCTTATTTGAAAACATGATAATTCCAATATTCAAATGCATGAGTAATGCCAATCCAGGCTTGTTTCTTCCGCATGTAGCAATCCATAGTTCATCATAAGTAACAATGGTGGATTAAACCCAATGCATTTCGGGCATTAGCCCACTTTCTTCTTGTTGCGTGGTACTTAAGTGCCTGTGTTTATTCTCTTGATCCCCATCCATACATCCTTTGGGAGTGTTAGCTGTTGTAGATTCACCCTCACTAGTCAAAGTTGGTGTAATTGCGGCAGAAGACATAGAGAACTGTCTTTCAGAGAACAACATTTCTTTGTCTGAAGCCCTCACCGCCTTCTCAGTGTACCCATCCAGAGTGCCGTTTTGGGGTTTTTTTTGCATCGCCCCCTCTGTGCTATTTCCAAACTGTCTCTCCAACATCTCAAGCGTGTCCAAATAGCCACGGCACACACAAAAAGGTAAAGTTGGACCATACTATGTACAAGCCTGAAGAGTCCAATAGAAACCCACTTACAACAATTCAATATAATCTAAGAGTTGAGCCCCAACATCAGGGTACAGTACCTTTGAAAGTGAGAAGCCTAGGGTGGTAGCCCGACCTCATTCGGCCGAGGACAGGCTCTGACGGGCAATGACGAGGCTCCTTTCACACACGCAGCTGTGGCCGCTTCATTGCCTCCCGGTGCATTGTAGTGGGGGACTGTGAGTCCTCGCTGTCTCCCAGCAAAGTTCCGAGAATGTGTCACTAGTATAGTGTGCTATCTAGCAATGTTTGGTATTTAAGAGTGTTCTCTCTAGTGCAGTGTATTCTTCACTATCTATTACAATGTGTGTTCTAGCTCTGTGTTTGGCTAATACACACAGTGTATGGTTGTGTGCAGTGTACCACATAATACATTGTGCAGTCTGTGACTGAGTTGTGTCTAGTGTAGTATGCGGTCTAGTGTAGTGTGTGTTGTAGTAAAGTGTACTCTTTAGTGCAGTGTTCAAGTTAGTACAGTGTGTTGGGTAATACAGTATATCATGTGACGTAGTATGCTTCATGTGTGGTAGTGTGATTTAGTATAGTATATAAACGCAAGGAGATAATGGACGGAGCACTGAAACGTTTTAGACACTCACCCCCAGTCACAGATCTGGGTTGAATCCATCATTGTTCAATAGCTCACTTTGCCACCCCAGTTCAGACCCAGCCATATACAAATCAGTCTTGACCCCGTTCCTCATGGGAACAGTCCAGCCCGAACTGCCGAGCCAGGTTCTACCTGGACCAGAAACAAGCATCCTGGGACCGGTTTCGTGGTTTGATTTGCATATGGCTGGGTCCAAACTGGGTGGCGTGGTGAGCCAAAGAACGATGGATTAAACCCAGATCCTTGTGACTAGGGGTGAATGTTTTCATAGTTCAGCATTCTGTCCATCATTTGTTCCTTTAGCTTTAGTATAGTATGTGTCATGCATGGCAGTGTGATGTACTGTAGTATGCGTCATGTGTGGTGTAGTGTTGTATGTTTCATGTGTGGTAGTGTAATGTAATGTAGTATGTCTTGTGTGCTGTTGCGTAATACGCGTAAAAAACAAAGAGGGAGAGAGAAGCAGAGAATAATTGGGCTTCCGTAGGGTTACAATCATAATCAGAGGAGAATGAATCACGTTTTATTTTTCCAGGGTCTTAAGATTTTTGTTCTGGAGACCCTCATTCACGTTAACTCAGGGTGCTTTATATGTTGATTCTCCGCTCTGCCGGTTCGGTGAATAGCATCATCATTGGGTCTTTATCACCTGGGTTTTCAGTTCTCCAAGAGATCTATGTTCCTCCTGCTTTAGTATAGTATGTGTCATGTACGGCAGTGTGGTGTACTTTAGTATGAGTCTTGCATGGTGTAGTGTTGTATTTTTCATGTGTGGTAGTGTAATGTAGTATGTCTCGTGTGGTGTTGTGTAGTATGCTTCATGTGTGGTAGTGTCATGTAGTGTAGTATGCTTCATGTGTGGTAGTGTACTGTGGCATGCCTCCTATGTGGTAGAGGGGTGTAATATAGCATGCTTCATGTATTGTAGTTTGTTGTTGTGTATGCTTCATGAGTTGTGTAGTGTACTAGGCTTCATGTGTGGTAATATTGTATAGTATGTATCAAGTGCTAGTGTGGTGTAGTGTAGTATGCTTTATGTGTAGTAGAGTGGTGAAGTGTAGCATGCCTTATGTGTGGTAGTGTGTGTCATTTGTGGAAGTTTGGTGTAGAGTAGCATTCATTATGTGTGCAAGTGTGGTGTAGTGTAGTATTCATTGTTCATATTAGTGTGGTGTAATGTAGTTTAGTTCATGTGTGGTGTAGTGTAATATGCTTCATGTGTGGTAGTGTGGTGTAGTGTTACATGCCTAGTGTGGTGTAGTGTAGTATGCCAGAAGGTACATGGTATTGTGTAGTAGAATTTCCTCTCTATGTAGTGCAGTGTGTGGTTTGGTGTAGTGTGTGCTCTAGATGAAGGCACACTTTAGTGTAATGAGCAGTCTAGTGTTGTGTGCTCTAGCACAGCTTGCTCCTTCCATACGTGGTTTAAATTAATCATATCTAAAAAAGAAATCAGTAATTACAGCCTTTCTTTGTGTCATTAAATCTCTAATTGTGAATCTCTTCTCTGCAGTGATGGTGACTCTGGATCCTGAAACAGCTCATCCTCGGCTCCTCCTGTCTGAGGGGCGGAAACATGTGAAACGCACAGAGACAGTACAACGCCTGCCAGACACCCGCAAGAGATTCACCAACTACCGCTGTGTGCTGGGGAGCGAGGGGTTCACCGCCGGCAGACATTACTGGGAGGTGCAGCTGCTGCAGGAGGGGAGAGTGTGGCTTGTGGGGGTCGCAGCAGAGTCTGTGAACAGGAAGGGAGACTTCACATGGTCACCTGAAGGGGGAGTCTGGGCTGTGCGGAGGTGGGAGGGTGACTACAAGGCTCTCACTTCCCCTCAGACCCCTCTGTCCCCGCGTGAGAAACCCCTGAAGCTGGGAGTGTATCTGGACTATGAGGGGGGGCAGCTGTCCCTGTACAATGCTGACTCCATGGAGCTTCTCTACACCTTCCCGCAGGCGCCCTTCACAGAGAGGCTTTACCCGTTCTTCCGTCTCCGGAAAGGGGCGGAGCTGAGGCTGGTGTGAGAGCTACAGAGCTTCAGCCCTTCATCCCCTCCTCACATCATTCTGCAGTGATAACAATGTGACAATCAGTACAAGCAGAGATGCTCTTAAATAATACAATTATCAGTTTTGGGAAAAGTCTCTTGGGAGGCACCCCGTTATCAGGATGTTTATTTCTGCTTTAAAGGACTCCTCTGCCCCTGCAGTCTGTGCAGCTCCCCCATCAGGATTGTTCTCATGGAGACAGAGATAGTGAGGAGTCCAGGGGAGGGATGAAATGGTGAGAAGACGCTGAAAGAGAACAGGTGGTGTCACCATGGCATTGGGCACAGTGAGGGAACCTTGTCTGCACCTCCTGTTTTATAAGTCGCAATATGGTCCAAAACTACTTTGACCTCTCTTTGACACCCCCAAAACGCTAGATATGTTCTAGGCTCCAGGGCCACCATGACATAATGAACATTTGAACAGACTCTTACTCTTCAGCACCAGGCACCAGTAAAATGTACAACACGGAACAGCACCAGGCACCTGTGCAGTTTACACCCTGCACAGCACCATGCACCAGTGAAGTTTACACACACAACAGCACCGGCACTTTTGAAGTTTACACACGGCTCAGCACCTGCCATCAGTGAAGTTTACATGCAGAAGAGCACCAGACACCTGTGAAGTGTACACACTGCACAGCACCTGCCACGTAGAAGAGCACCGGGCACCTGTGAAGTTTACACACTGCTCAGCACCTGCCACCAGTGACATTTACACGTAGAAGAGCAGCAGGCACCTGTGAAGTTTACACACTGCTCAGCACCTGCCACCAGTGACGTTTACATGTAGAAGAGCAGCAGGCACCTGTGAAGTTTACACACTGCTCAGCACCTGCCACCAGTGAAGTTTACATGCAGAAGAGCACCGGGCACCGGTGAAGTTTACACACTGCTCAGCACCTACCACCAGTGAAGTTTACATGCAGAAGAGCACCGGGCACCGGTGAAGTTTACACACTGCACAGCACCTGCCACCTGTGACGTTTATATGTAGAAGAGCAGTAGGCACCTGTGAAGTTTACACACTGCTCAGCACCTGCCACCAGTGACGTTTACACGTAGAAGAGCACCAGGCACCTGGGATGTTGACTCACTGCACAGCACCAAGCACCTGTGAAGTTTACACGTTGAAGAGCACCAGGCACTTGCGATGCTGACTTACTGCACAGCACCAAGCATCAGTGTACCTACACAGTACCAGGCACCAGTTTACACACAGAAGAGTGGCATGTGTGCCAATGCAGTTTACTCACTTAACAGCATCAGGTGCACCAGTGAAGTGTACACATAAAACTGCACCAGGTGCCTATGACGTTTACACTTGCAACAGCACCAGCCCCCCTGTGAACTTTGCTCACAGAACAGCACCAAGCAACCCTGAAGTTCACTCACTGTACAGCACCAGGCGCCCATGAAGTTCACTCAATAAACAGCACCATGTAGCTGTGATATTTACTCACTGAACAGCACCAGGCACTCATGATGTTTACTCACTAGACACGGCCAGACACCTGTGATGTTTACTCACAGAAAAGCACCAGGCACAGTATCCGCGGCGATTAGTAAATCGTCAACATACTGAATAAGGGTAGCACCACTAGGTAGAACAATTGTATCAAGCTGCGTTTTTAGAGCCTGACTGTATATTGATGGACTTTCACAGTAGCCCTGCGGAGCGCGTTTAAAGCGGAAGCTGCGACCTCCTAAACTAAAAACAAAAATATCCCTGCTTTCTTCTGCAATCGGAATGCTAAAGAAGGCATTCTTTAAATCAATCACTGAGAACCAAGCAGCGGAAACTGGGATCATAGTTAAAAGGCAGTTATATCAGGGACAACTGGAAACTGTGGCACAACTATCTTATTGACCTCTCTAAGATCGATCACAAATCTGTAAACAGGTGGCTGAGAAAGGTCAGTACGTTTTAAAACAGGCAGAACCGGACTATTGCAAACATTGCCTCTTGTCTCTTCAATTACATCCTTTTCAATCAAGTCATAAATGATCGCTAACAACGCTTTCTCACCTTCATTAGAGATCTTGTACTGGGGAATGCGTGGCAATTTAACATTGGCTTTCAAAGTGACCGCATATGGCGGTATTTCCAAGAGACCCACATCGTTAGGACCAGTAGCCCAAAGAACATCCGGAAGAGATGACAATTCGGCTGGCAGTTTATTCTTCGACAAATACATTGGAGAAATCACTTCCCTACCCAGTGTAAGTTGTACTCCCGAGGGGGAACAATATAATGTCGCATGTAATCTCTTTAACAAATCCAATCCTAACAGGTTTTCACCACATCCTGTCGTTAGGATAAGGGGTGCTTTCAGCTCACGAGGTCCAACAGAAAGGGGCATAGGACTAGAGATCGGGTTCCTAACCGGGGCGCCAGAAAAACCTACTGAAACATTCATTTCGCCAGACAAAGGCGCGCCAGGGAGTTTTGAGTGCATAATAGAACTCTTTGCAGCACCAGTATCCAATAGAAAAGGTTCTGATACACCCGCTGTAGTCACCTTGACATACGGTCCACTCTGGTCCACTGGCACTGAAACAACTCCCTCTCTCTGTCTATGGCTGTCCTAGTAATCATTACCTTCCGCACTTTCATCTTCTGCATAATAGTCGCTATTATAGTACTGAGCTGTCCCACCAGTTACATTGGCTTGCTGATCAAAACTATTCATCGTATTTTGAGGCGGAAGAGGAGGGGCGTTCTGGGGAACGTCCCCACGCCCTCTACCTCTAGGAGCTTGCTGACCACCTCTACCTCTCATGCCATAAGTATTATTCGTGCGCTGCAACAATATAGGGCAATTATACTTAAAATGACCTTCTTGTTTGCAATACGAACACTGATTGGGACCCACAGGAACACGCTGTTGGGAATACCCGAACCTTTGCGAGTTACTCTGAAACTGTTGGGGCTGTTGATAGTTACTCTGACCTTGCTTATAGTTATTCTGATCTCCACGTGGCGGGTAAGCCTGCTGTAAAAGAACCTTCGTCTTTAATTCTTTTGTTTTCTTGTCTGCTCTATCCTTCTCATCTTTATCCCTATTTTCGTAATACTGTGCAGTAGCCAGTATTTGCGCTGATGAGGAAACAGCCCAAGAACTCTCTGAATCTTTCAATTTCTTACACAACTCGGGAAGCAAATTGTGCAAAAATTTATCAACAAATAACCGTTGACCACCTTCCGTACTCATGTCTTGACCACTGTGGTCGATAAATGTTTCTTCAAACCTGGTGAAGAAATCAGACACTGTTTCGTCTTTCTTTTGTTTGCATGCGGATAATTTATCCCAATTCACACGCATCGCTGGCATTAAAGTCTTCATGTAGGTAATAATTCTACCAGGGAGTTCTGCTACTAAGGGCTCAGGTTTCGCACCACCAACTTGTCTAGTGTCTGTAGCAGTGATATTAGCTCATGTGCCACCTAGTTCTGCAGCATGATCTGTATTACGAATCAACCCCCATAAAGGCTGCGGAACAACATTCCCGAACAACATATCTACGTCAGCTAGATTCATGACACACGATTCTGCAGTTTGTGATAACTCCTTATAATATCCTGCGGGGTTTTTACGGGGGTCAGGCAATGTCTGCTTAAGGGCTAAAACTTCTGATCGTTTCCAAGGAACATGTACCCAAACACGCTGAAAATGAGCTGGCATAGCAGCGATACCTAGAGCGGCATCAGCTGCAACAGCGTCCTTCCATACTGGAGGGACTTCTTTCATAGGGTATTGTTTAACCTTCCTATCAGAGGAGTCATGTTCAAACAGCGACTGAGAAGGACCCTCAGTCCTAAAAGACAATGTCACAACTGCTTTCTCAACCTCGGGACCCACAATCGTACCTTTCCCAAATTCAATCCGTACATGACACAATTCCTGCGGGCTTAAGTCTGAACCATGATCTTCCAATTCCTCACAGAGGAATTCACACATTTTCTCAAAAACGTATCTCTGTTTTGGTGCTTCCCATTGATGAAAAACATTTACAACAGACTCTACATCATATCTTGAAGGATAAACAATCCATTGACGTGCCATGCGGTCTAATACTTCTTTCTCTCCAGAACCAGGCAGCTGACTACGCAACTGCTTACGCTGTGAACCAGGGGTCGTACTAGATGACCCAAAGAGAGGCGATATTAAATTAGTGACCGCACTAGCTATTCGTTGTCGTGTAGAAGGAGAAGTTGAGGCAAGAACAGGGGGAAAGACAGAGGGAAGAAAAACGGATACAGGTACAGGGGTCGTATCAGGAGAGCGCTGAGGGAGGCAGCTGGTGCACTAGGAAAAGTCACAGGAAGCGCAGAAGAGACAGGCAGCGAAACCGGCGGCCCTTGAGAGGGCTGCGCCGTGGGCATAGGAGCCGGGTGAGGAGGAGCTGGCGGCTGCGGGAAAGCTTGCGGCAAATTAACTGGCGGCCGTACATTTAAAGGCTGCGGAGGCGCTGTAGCACTCCGCGCATACGGGGGTGGCGAACTCAGCAAATGTGACATTAGGGGATCTTTCTCCTTTTCTTTTGACGCATCTTGCTGAAGGGGCGGCAAAGCTGGGTAGCATTTATCAATCACTAGTTTACGTTGCCTGTGCAGCTGCTCATTCATCTGTTCTTCTTCATGATCTTTAAACTGTAAGGCTGCTTGCATTATCGACATACCTTTCTCTCTTTTATTTTTCTTCGCTAATTTAATTTCTTTCTGTTTGGCTTCCTTTCGCCATAGGCGGAAAGAATCAAACATCGCCGGCCGGGCTTTCTTTTTAAATAATTTAACTTCTAAGTTATCTAGGATTTCTGTGTCGAAACTACCATTTTGGGGCCATTTTAAAACACCATCCTTCCTGGTGTATCGGATCCATACTTCATTATACGCAATGGGGCCCACGCCATGTTTCACATAAAGCTCATATGTTGGAGTTCCAATTGGAGGAACCGGACACGAATCCTCTAATCGGGAGTCCCTATTACAACCCAAACAAAACAAATTTCCAAATATACTAGAACCAGGCATCATCGCTCACTAGTCTAGTTTCAAACTTCAAAGGATTATCGAATACGATAGTCTCGTGAATACACGAGTCCTTTGGCTTTGGCACTTGCAAGTTCCAAATCAAAGCGATCCCAAAGGGATACCAAACTAAGAACCAAACTAAGGACTGGGAGACTCTCCACTTATACTTAACTGAGGTATCGATGATGTCACCAGAAGACTCGTTAAATCGTTTCGCTCTACCAAATCATCAAGGGTCCAAAACAGGGCGATTGTCAGGGCAACAGTCCTTCGTAGCCGTCGGGACGCGGAGAACCTCGCAGTAAAGACTTTCGGACCACGTCGACATGCAGGGGTCGATGAAGTGGCGGCCTTCCTCCAGAATTTTCACACGAAGCCCCACACGAACCTCTGGCTTGGACCGGTACCGCTGAAATCGTCCCGAGTTGGGCGCCAACTGAAATACTGGGTTTTTCAGAACCAACCCAGCGGTGCCAGGGGACACACCCGAAGACTTCGAGTTCTTCCTGTTTTAGACCACAGAAACACAGAGTCTTCTAGATGAAGTCAAAGATCGTATTTATTGGCTGCAGACCAATCACAGGTATCCGAGAAGTACAGCACAGTGTATGTTCTCAGGAGACTGCTCCAAACGAAACACCAGTCTTTTCTTATATACAGAATATTACGCTCTGGGCAACACCGCCCCTATTTTACAAGTGGTCGTTCACATATTTCCGCTTCAAAGAAAGTGCACAGTTATGATGATAATCCCACATTTCAGCTCGATCAGCACATAATTATTTACCCAGCGAGGCTCAGAACCCTCATCAGATATCAGCAGACCCCAATAAAGCGGACACCTCCTACTCCTAAAACAAGCCATAAAGTAGAAAACAGAGTCAGGTGTGAAAGAGATTAGTCAGGGTTCGTGTGGGAAGAACGACTTTATGGGGTGTCAAGCCCTGGTGCTAATCTCATTAGGCCGCAGTAAAAGGAACCGGCCGAACAAGACTGACCTCGGGCCGTGGAGTCGGTTTGCACGGGTCAACAAGAAGGCACAGAAGGTGTGTGTGTCCTTTAGGCCTAAGTATGGCCTTCAACAACTGCCTATGTGAGGGCAACCACTGATCACAGTTACCGTTCTAAAAATGGAACCCGAGGGCACGATATGTAGTATCGTATACACGGTAAATTCATCGGTGAAACATGACGAAAACACTCATACATAGCGCATTAGTCATTTGCGGTTCGCTGATTCCAAAATCGGCAGGGTAGGGCCATGCTACCAACATGGTTCCACAATTTACAGTACCACAACCTCCCCGCAGTCATTGGGGCCGCCACCTCCCTGGGGCTTTAACTTTTATTAATAGAGGGCCGCGCAGACCACCCCACCCCCCAGGGACTGCCATCACCCCAGGGCTTTTTGTTTAAAGAATGTGGGGAGCCACGCAGACCCCCCCCCCCCCCCCCCCCCAGGGGCGCAAGTTATAGTCAGCTCAGGTAACTACAACTGCTAAATTTCACTTGTTTTGTATGAGGGAAATCTTAGCCTAACTATAAAGTCCCTATAACCTTTTTTATCCTTTGAAATATATATCCTCACCTTGCCTGCTGTCAAATGTAAAACAGGCTCCAGCACACTCAGGCTCACTCAAAATGACTTTATTGTGGCTACAGATACAGGTAACGCGTTTCAACAACTTCCGCGGTTTTTGTCAAACTCATTTGTGCTGCTATTTTATTTCCATTTATACTACCACACACGTTTAAAAACAATTAAAATTACAGTGCAATATTTTTTGTTAACGTGTCAGGAGCATTTTTTCTAAATTTTTTCAAAGGAATTGACTAGTGCAGTGTTATTGCCTATATTTTAGCAAATATAACAGTGTAACCCACAATAGTATAGAATTGTAAAAAATAATTATTATGGACATACTCACAATTGGAGAAAGGCATCACGGTTCAATTCCAATCTAGTTGCTGCTATGTAGCACAAACGTGCCTCAGCATTCCTTCCCATATATTCAGAACATCATACACGGCAAGTGCCCAGTGTGAATTACCTAATTCATACCAAGAACACATTTTAAATAGTCTTTGCTTAGAATATACCAAAAATCATGTTGTTGTTTAACCAAACCTAATTGGTAATTTTCACACTAAGGTAATTACATTTTAAAGTGCTGTGCATTTAATTAGTGTGAAAGTTCTTGAAAAACATTAATAAAACTCTATAATATGGATTGGACTTAAAAAATGTCCTTGAAGTTAAAAACATGTTGTTTGACAAACTCCCATATATTTGTCATATTTATTGACTAATAAGTGGACATAAAGCTGTTTCAAATATTTTTCTCTATTTCCACCCCTTATTCTACTAGGCACCTGATCTAATTCAAAATACTCCAAATCATTTATAATGCTTCCATGAACAATTTCAAAATGCCTTGCTACTGGGTAGGTTTGAGCTTTGTTTTTAATGGCTCTGATGTGTTGTAGGATGTGTTGATGCACAAGTAGAATGGTGCTGCCTATATAAAGCTTCATACAACTGCATCTGAGAGCATAAACAGCAAAGTCACTTCTGCAATTCAAAGGTTTCATAATCCTCCGCTTCCTTTCTGAAAAGGGTATAGGCACTTCTGTGATATTTACTCCATAATTGCAAGTTTGCATTTATGGCATCGCCTAAACCCTTTACTTCCACTCAGCCATGTTTCTTGTTGCTGAGTACCAGGACTGTTAATTACAAGATCGTGTCTCATACATTTTGCTTTGTAGAGTGTTGTTAAATAGAATTATGATTGTTTATAGCTTTAGGTGTGTATAATTGATATTAATTTTATGATTGTAATAGCCCTAAAGAAGCACAGTGAAGCGCGAAACACGTGTTGGCTGCAACATATTCCCGTTCCCTCAGACTCTCAATTAATAAAACAAAAACCTCATATACTTTTGGTAAAATATCAAAGATCTCTGACTACACATTGTTTCAATGCGTGTAGTCATTTCACAAAAGTAAAATTGAAAATTTAGCAAGCAGTGAGAGAGGTGATGATTTTGGCACCCTCCCTAACCTAGGGGGAGAGTCAAGCAGATGCCTTGAAAACAAAGAGCACATCTTGCTGAACGATTCGGTGGTGGTCCCATCCTCTTAGGACCGCCCAAGCACATTTATGGGCAAAAATACAATCCCAACCGAAGGCCCTGCAAAGCATTATGGGACGAGATTAGCAGTGGGCAGTGAATGTTATAGTACCCAATATCAAAATAATTCTACAAAGAGCTGCAGTTCAACTAGTCGTTATTAGGTGTCCCTCACGAGTCAAATGCAAAAGTATTGAAACCCTTTCATGAAGCTGCAGCTCCACTAGTCATTACTAGGTGTCCCTCATGAGTCAAATGCAAAAGCGCAGTTGACTTGAGGGACACATAGCAACGACTAGTTGGACTGCAGCTTGATGTAATAATTTACAGAGGGTTGCGGGGCCCAGACGCCACAGACGGATAGACAGATATCGACCATGAATTTCAGGACACACACTCAGGGGCAACAGAGCTGGAAGGGGATGCAGTATGCAATGAGGCCTGTTCAATGACATGGTCTTTGCCATGTAGAGGGCATGACTCAGTTCCAAATGTGTGACCTTCTAGTCCGCTGTGTATGCCGGTACGTCAACGAGAAAGGAGTACTGCAGGCCTGTGTCACGGAGGCCGTGATGGTCTGAGGAGACTGCCAAGGTCGAGGGCCTCGGGTTTGGAGCTTGCACCGGCACGTGGTGGGCCCTCGTTGACACACGCCGGTGTCGACAGCTGGGCATTAAGGGCTGGGTGCGCAGGGGCAGGCAAGACTGGTTCGGGAACCAGTTGCCTGGGGTGCATCAGGCCCACAGGATTGCATGCAACACCGCTCATGACGACAGCGTCGGCCTCGTGGCTGAGCGAGAGGCGCCACCCTGGCAGAGACGTTGGGCATTCCGGAAGAGGACCACGCCCAGAGCTATGTGCTTTTTATTCACACCCCTACGCTGGCCTGGCGTACGCCGGGCCAGCCCACTCCTCTCACGCTTACAGGGGGGGATGTAACAAGCTACATTTCCACAATCTTCCACACTGGCTGGGGTGACATGGTTGCGTCCACTACACTCCATACACCAGCGGTGTGTGTTGACATGGATATGTGTGTGGTCTGCATACTGCAGTCTGGCCAGCACATCCACGCCACACTTGTTATTGTGTACATGCTTATTAATGGGTCACATGCCTCCTTTGCACATGCCTGGTTCCCACCTCTCCCCACAATCTGCTATTGTGTGGCTGAGGTGCCATGCCATTGATGGCTTGTGTACATGGCTAGCCCAGGTTACCACAGTAAGTTGTGCTGTTGTGTCTGGTAGGTGGGCATGTTGTTTGGCATGTTGTATGTGAGTTTGTAACATGTGCATTCCCAGAGTTTTGAGTTGCACGATTGTGGAGTTGAGGTGTGTGGTGTGTTCATTTGGTACTTACCAATGAGCAGAGCATTTCCCTAGGTGCCATCCTGGAAGCGCCGGTTGATGATGGACTGTCAGAAGATGTATGAATCATGCACACTGCCTGGGTAGTTGGCGACGACATTGGTGAAGAGTCCTCGGTGGTCCACTGTTGCCTGCACATTGATGGAAAGCGTGTGCTTTCTGTTGCGGTAGTTGTGTGCAGTGTCAGCAGGGGGCACAAGTAGGACATGTGTGCAGTCAATTGCCCCCAATACGTGCGGGAATGCAGCTATGTCGTAGAAGCCTTGCTTGGTCTCCAGCTGTTTCTGCGCTGTGTGGGGGAAGTATAGGTACTGGGGTACCAAGCTGATGATGGCATCCAAGACAGATTTGAGGAACTTTGATAGGGCTGGCTGTGAGACCCCTCCGACTATGGCAGTTGTTGATTGAAAGGTACCAGAGGCCAAAAGGTGCAGCACAGCCAGCAGCTTTGTCTGAGGTGTGATGTTGGTTATCCGCTGTGTTTGCACCATCAGCCTGTGGGCAATGATGTTCAGGATGTGGTGGATTGTTGTCCTTTTGAGCTTGTAGTGGGCAATGACATACTCTGGTGTCATGTCTGTGAGGCTGGTGTGTTTTCTGAAGGTCTGCGGTCTGTGTCTGCGCTGCCTCTGCGGTGGTCTGGGGGGTGGTTCGGGGGTGGTCTGTGGGATGGTGACGGGTCTGGGGGTGGTGGCGGTGGGTGTTGGGGCTCCGAGCTGCATGATGAGTAGCTCCATGGCATCTGTTGTTCTTCAGGTGTGGCTGTGGGCTGGGCTCTCTTTTCTGGTGCTGGCTGCCGTCCGACATTACACCAGGTCAGAGCAGGTGTTAATTTCCTGCTGCTAATGCATCTTATCGCATGTTATGTGGTTGTATCGCCGATGTGGCTGCTCGTTGAGAATGTTGCGAAGTCGTGTTGTTGCTGCTTTTTGCTCGGGAACGCCTTATCTGCATCTCATTAGCGATAGTTGCCGGGGTCATCTGTGGCGATGTTTCTTGCGGCTGCTATCGCAGGCAAATTGGTGCTATGGGCTGTTAGCACCAGCTTGTGAATGGGGTGATAGATTTATCGTGAATTTGGCTGCAATAAATTGCCGTTAACTCAGCGATAGCTCCTTGAGAATATGGCCCGTACAGTATTAGAGAAAAGGAAAGCCCTTGAGAGAGGGGCAAAATAGTGACAGCAGGAACGAGCGAGGTGTACACAGCAAGTAAGAAAGGGGTATAGAGACAGAGAGAAACAAAGGCATTTGGAGTGAATTCCTGCAGATTTTCCAGATTCAAATCAAGTCTCTAACCACAATACAAAAGGCATCAAGTACGTAGTTGTATGCAATCCCCAAAGACATCGCTTGCAGAGAGGTTCCTGAGTGACAACCAAAAGAGAAAGACCCCTTGTTCCTTGAGAATGAACAGAAGCCGCCAGACACAAAGGATGCCATGGATCTCTGTCTCATGGCCTGATTTAATACAGGATATTCAGGGATCTTTTGGGTGGGGGCGAGTACAGACCAAGGGACCAATAGGTGACGAACACATTCATGCACCCAAAGTAGAGAAATGTCTAGGTCTGAAGAATAGGTGAGGAGACCTGTGGGTGAGTTGCAGTGGGTTAATGGTGTGTCTAGTGGTTTGTTTAGTATTGGTCAATGCTACTGACCCCATGATTGTAGAAAGCCTAATTTATCAGGGATTTCTCCCAAAGTTACTCCCCATACTAACCAACATTTCATGAAAGGTAATTATCCACAAATTTAGGCCACTTTTTCTTTAGGTGTCTGGGCCTAATTTTGTTCCCAATCTGACCCTTTTAAAGGAGACAAGGGTCCCTAGACAGTCTAGAATTGTATGAGGAAATAATAAATACAGGCTAAATAGCAGCTATATTCTTTGTCCAGCCGGACAGGATTTTTAATCTCAAGATATTTCTATAACATAGAATATAAAAAATACAAGTGGGACACATCCGGCGTCCAACTAACATACAAAAACAAAACCAAAAGAACAAAAATAGAAGGAGAGTTCAGGCAAAAAGGAACGTATCTGCTTAATATAAATTGTAGCAGAGTCAGGTAACGTAAACAGCATTGCACATTTTAAGTTTCACAGCATATTAGTATGAATATGATGTAAAAAAGTCGATGGCGTTTCAGAAATGTAACGGGACCATCATCAGGACTTAGTATTTATACATGCCTGTATACAGTAGGCTAATTACTAGATAGTGTAAGCCAGAGTATTTACAGTGTATTCATAACTGTTAGAATCCGGGGTCTCTGGTTGGCGCAGGTATGCACTTGCGACAAGCAGGGACCCTTTCCTCTAAGTCAGGGCGAAGGATTACTCTGCGAAAATAACCCCTGCTCACCCTCTAGGTAACGTGGCGCGAGCAGTCAGGCTAGATTCCAAAGGGCATTAGGTTAAGCATTCAAGATGTCCCACACAATAACCACCAACCCACCACACAGAGACACAAGGCTGTATTTTTGTAAAAATATACTCTTTATATAAAAGGTTTCTTTAAGCAGGCTTTCAAAAATACAGTTCTTTACTCCAAATGGGGTTCCAGTTACTTGCAATACTTTTCAAAGAGTCCACGGTTCTTAAAAGGCACTTTTCATGTTCAAATAGTCTTCTTTGGGGTCTGTGCGCTTCGTAGCGCCTTCGGTACGTTTTGTACGAAGTTTTAGGTGCGTCGTGCCGTTTCTCATGCTTCACGCGTGAGCACGCGTATGCTGGACTGAAGCCGTACGGACCGTACCCTCGTAGGTACGCGTCGTACAAGTCCGGTACGCCTCTTGTCGAACCTCACACTTCCCGCGTGAGCAACGCCTATCTCTTTTCACCGGTACGGACCGTACCTTCGTAGGGACGCTTCGTACAGCTGGTACGAACCGTACCAATGCTCACGCTTCACGCGTTAGTAGCGTAGCGCGACGCTGGCACCGTACAAGCCCGTACAAAGCGAAGAAAGCTTCGTACAGGGGCGCTTCATCACACAGTACCTGGTTATTTGGGGGCAATGTCCTTGGTGGCCTCGGGAGTCCGTTGAGGGGTGTCCCACGTCGCGTTGCAGTCCCTCTTGGTCAGTGGACTGCGATGCTTCGTGGGGCGCTTCAGGGCTTCCAGGCACACAACGGAGGTCGGAAGCAGGAGGGGCAGCTCGGGGGCAATCCTCAGCGGCGCAGCGCTGTCGGCTTCGGCCAGATGGCGAACAGGGTACTTTTGGGTCCTTACAGTGGTCTCGGCGGCGCAGGGTCGCAGAGGCTCGGCGCTTGGACACCGGTCGTCTCTCCTCACGTTGCGAGCTATGGCTCGAGTGGGCAGTTGCTTGCTTTGATCAGACCAGGCAGGCTGGTTTTCACGGTGCTCACAGCAGCCCGGGCAGCCAGAAGTCGCGGTGCTCAGTGAGATGGAGGCACACAGGTTCTCTGGGGTCAGCGTTGCAGGGTCACCCAAAGCAGCTTCCTCTTCTTCCAGGGGAAAGGTAGCGCCCAATGTTCCTGGGGCTCAGTTCAGGGGGCAAGTTCACAAGCAAGCCCTTGGAGATTGTTTAAAAGCACAAGTTGAATTTCAAAGTCTTTCTCAGTCTTTTCCTCCTCTCCTTCAGCAGCAAGGCACCCACCACAGGCCAGTCTCTCAGGCTTAGAGACAGTACTCCTCCATGCAGCTTTCCCAGGTCCTTCTCTTCAGGCAGAGGTTCTTCTTGGCGCAAACAGGATCTGATTTCTTAGGAGCAGGGCTCCTTCTTTTATACAGCAATTCTTTTGTTCTTTGTCGCCAGGGGGCCTGGGCCTGGCTCAGTCTGGTTTTGGAGCACTTTGTTGTGGTGACTCTGCTCTTTCCTTTCAGCAGCAGGGCAGAGACATCAGCCGCTCCACAGGGGGCGGAGCCAGCATTGTGGTGGCAGAGCACAGATCTATTCAGAGTCAAGGTGTACTCCTCCCACCCATCCTGGTGTAATCTCTCTACCCACCACCTGGCAGCCAGCCTGTCTCCTGGAATTCCCCAGCCCTGCTCCCCACTGAAACTAGGCAGCACACACACACAGCAGAGGCGGACTGAAATGGCCAGGTCTGTAAATACTAACTTTCTAAAAGTAGTATTTACAAACATAGGATATTAAAATAAACTTACTAAAAGAAGTATTTTATTATTCTGAGTTCAGGCATACTAAACTTGACTTTCTACCATGCTCTATGAGTCCACTGGGATTACAGCGTGTAGTAATTCCAGCAGCCCATTCTGGCCTATGGAGAGGAGGTAGCCTTCAATAGTGAAAAACGAAAATGGCTGTAATTCACTATTAAGACATGCCACACACATCAGGGCATGTCCTACCTTATGCCTACAATGCACCCTGCCCTTGGGCCTACCAGAGGGGTGACTAATATGTAGTTAAGGGAAGGTTTAGGGACTGGCAAGTGGGTGCACTTGCGCAGTCAGCGCGACAGTACCCAACTGCACGCAGGTTCTGCAGTGGCAGACCTTAGACACATTTTGCTAGGCCGCTTCTGTGGGTGGCACAACCAGTGCTGCAAGCCCACCAGCAGCATTTGTATTTACAAGCCCTGGCACTCCTGGTGCACTTTACTAGGGGCTGATAGTAAACCAAATAAACCAAACATGGACACCAATCAATGTATACATTTTACCATAGGGAGAGCATATGCACCTTAGCACTGATCAGCAGTGGTAAGGTGCCCAGAGTCATAAAACAGCCAACAACAGGTCAGAAAAAATATAGGAGAAAGGCAAAAAGTTTAGAGATGACCCTGCAAAAAGGGCCAGGTCCAACACAACCCCCTTCCAGCCAAAACGCAGGGTAGACCAATCACCACCGTGATGGTCTTCCCTGCTTGGGGCGATAGAACAAGGACCTGGCCCGCAACTGCAGGGGCAGACTCCAGTTCTACGTCAATCTGAACCTATTGGACTCCCTCTGTCCATACTCTCAGGGCCCACCAAGCCAATCCATGGGGAACCCTTCTCCTCACCTGTGGACACCACCTGTGCAGCACCTAACCTTAACTGTCCCACAGGGGTGTCCCAACAGACAGACAGCAAAATGCTACAGTGGCCACTGACAGTAGTCAGGGATGAGACCAGGCCACATGCCTCTCAGGGCTCTCAATCCTCTGTGGCGCCAGGAAGCGGGGGGCAGTAGCCCCAGGTGCTTGGCACCCTTTGTCCATTCTCCCCCTTGTCAGGTCAGGTATGACATCCTGGCACTGACCCACCAGCCCCAGGACTGTACCCGGCGGCTGGAATAAAGACTGGGGTGGCCTCTCCCACACCCGGTCCTCCTCCTTGGGGCTCTGTACCCTCCCACCTGGAGTCGTACCCCCTTCCATAATTGCCAGGGCACCTGGGGCAGGTGTCCTGCGCAATTCGCCCACCAGTTCAGGGGTTCTATCCTGCAACTGGGCGTCCAGGTCAGGGGGGACACCCGGAACCTGGCCCTCCAACCTAGGGTCTAAACCCTTCAGTTGAGCCGGGGTCAGAGGCGAGGACTCCCTCCCTCTGCACCCCCTTCCAAATTACTGCTCACTCCCAACTGGCGTGGTACCCCTAGAAGCAACATGGGTCAGGACACTGATTACAGTTGTCCCACCCTCCAGGTCAGACAACACCTGTACCTGGCTTCCCAACCCTGGGACCAACCCATGCGGTTGAACGCTCGCCTGGCGCACCAGGACTTCCCGGGGAGCACGCATGCCCCCCCTGAGGGTGACACATAACTCATGTGTCGTGTGACAGTCTGCCTGGCGCAGATCTTCCGACCCCTGTCCATCTGACAGTGCATGAAGATCCCCCAGGACAGAAGTGGTGTCACCATGTATAACCAATCAATTGTAAGGGAGATAGAAGGAAACATGATCCATTCACCTTCCAGTTACTAGTTAGTCATCAAAAAGAATGGATCACTTGTACCTGTTATTTAGGGTTTAGTGGTTTTTCAAATGTTAAAAACCCTCATTCACGTTTTAGATGGTTCGTGTGGCGGTATATCTTGGTTCTCCGCCTAAATAACGTGACAGCATCATCATTGTCATAATAGACCCGTAACTAATATAGTTTATTTGGAGACATTACCAACCTACACACGTATGCAATACTTTAGGCACCATTGAAATCAAAATCCGGACCCAATCCAGCTTAACGTTTGAATATGATCTTATAATAAAAACACGATATATACCAATCTTTAGCGTAAAAATGTCTGAACAATGTTTGAAATTCGCACCCAGTGAAGTTTTATGAATTAAGAACATAATTTTCTAGACTATAGTTTGCGTGTAAAACGATTGTGGAGGCTCTACCAACATCAATATAGCCAGTAGTCTTTCTTCACTCCATACGATAACCTTAAAAGACTATCTGAACCGGGCTGTCTTCAGCAAACAGGAAGACAGCGTCAGCACAAGTCGTGCATAGCGGAAATCTCGGTAGGAAGACGCCGTGACAAGAAGACACGTAACGTTACTCCAGTATTGAATGCCTTAATGTCTGAACGTTGTCCTTAATGTTCCCCTTTTTCCCCCCTCCCTCCCTTCTCTCCCCCCCTCTCCGCCTAACTCCACAATCCCCCCTCCCCCCCCCCTTTTTTCCCGTACACAGCTCAACTGCGCTGAAACTTTTCCTTTGAAGCCCCAAAGTGGAGCGCTTAAAGGTACTCGTACAATATTACGCATCATGCCGTTTTGGTTATTGGTCTTTATCACTAACTAACTATTGTAAGCCATGAAAATATATATAAATGGTACTAACAACTAGCTCCCCAATGGCAGAAAACGACACCATGATTTCAATATCACTCCCTCTGAACTACATCGCTTTGTCTAAACGCTCGACACCAATTGAACAGTGATGACGATCGGCTAGTATATTTGTGTAAAAAAACGAATGCTACCGATAATACCGCCAGTCTATTTTGCAATATAACGACGCACCATTACATTTGTAACTTAACTTTTCGTGTAGCGTTTTTCCATGCCATATGGTTTACAATCGTTTAAAACTTTGTTTAAAAACTTTGCCTACAACTAGATTGAATATTACGTATGGCGTTGCTTGTTGCTTTTTGGAATGTTAACAGAACGAGCAATAACATGGTCAGCCCAACATAGTGGCTTCCCTTGTACCTTTTTCCTTTGGTAATAATCGGTTACCTCCATCATACTAATTCATTTTCAATCGTTTTACCTTACCACAATCTCTTTTGTGCATAACAACTGTGTAATGATACCGTACGGGAATACCTACACTTCTTTAAAGATGTCCTTAACAAAACCAGTCACATTAGAATACAAATATACATACAGATATCTTTGAAAAGATCTGCCATTTATACTTGCTTTTGTTTTTATGTGTGGATAGCTGTGTGTTCGAACACCACTTGCATTTTACTGTATCTAAAGAATTGCCATGTTGCTTCGAATTTTTTCATCATGGGTTTTAATTCTAAAATCACAGAATAAGGTTTTTGTGTTGTTTGCCCCCCTTTTTTCTCCACCGCAGGTAATAACCTCTTTTAGGAGCTCAGCGAATCCATGTCTGAACTCCTCACCTAGACAGTGGGTAATACCCCTCTCAAACACGAATACCCTTAGGTCCTGAAGAAAGCTCACCTGACCCTACGGGGCATATGAGGAGCTGAAACATGTCGACCCACCTCTTGGACTGATTATACAGTGGACACACTTAATGCCCGTTCTGTACAACTTACCTCTTTTTATTCTTTTCCCATGCACCAGACAACAATAAAAACTATAGTCCAGGTAGCATGAGGGAATATCCTTTTTAATCACACAGATTCACTGCACACGAGCACTTTATCCAATTTTTTATCTCTGATCACTACTGCGAATATCCAGTGGTTCCCTCTGGGTGGAGGAAGCACAATACTAAACCCAATGATGATGCTGTCACGTTATTTAGGCGGAGAACCAAGATATACCGCCACACGAACCATCTAAAAACGTGAATGAGGGTTTTTTAAGGAACATTTGAAAAACCACTAAACCCTGGATAACAGGTACAAGTGATCCATTCTTTTTGATGACCGTGGTGTCACCATGGTCATTCACTGGTGACGCAGCCCTTCTGGCCGACCCCTGACCCACTGGTTTTTCCACCGGGGACTCTTTCCCCCTCTCACCCCCCAATCTGGACTTCTGCACCCTCCCAACTGGAGCGGTACTGCCAGACACCAGAACTGAGGGAGGCCCGCTTACAGACACTCCCCGTTCACCAGACACTAGGGGATCCCGCACAACGGTCAGCCCCTCAGGACAGACTATGCTCCCCACCTGGTGTTCCCTTAAAGAACCATCCAAGTTCTGAGACTGAGGTTGGGCACTACCGGGACATAACCCATTCTCACTCCTTCCCCTTAAAAACAGGACGTGAGGCCCTACACCCCTCTCACTACTACAGGACCTAGCTGGGCTACTCTGAGCCACTTCCACCACACTGGGTTTGAAGATTCCTGAACCATTCCTCTCGGGATCACTCCCCAATGCCTTTCCAGACCCTCTGGACTCCACTAAAAGGTCTGCCTCCAATGTGAGCTCTCTGCGATCAGAGAACTCACCCTCACACAGGTGTTGGCATAGCTCTGGAAAACAGGGACTTACAATATGCTCTCCCACAATTGGATCACACAGCCCCCTAGCAGGGTTAACCAAACTATCCTTCACCTTACCATCCAGTGCCTCACACACATACTCCACACCACTCTCCTGAGACTGGCAAGACAGTATCTCTCTATCTCTGTCACACAACCCACACTCTTCTGGGCGGTCTTCACACTCACATACCAGGACTTCAATTTTGGGGGAACCCCTCTCCCTGCACCTCTCATCTAGAGTCAGTAGAGTGTCCCTCCCGCCACTAGGACCATGAACCCCTGCGCCAGTTACCCTATTCCCTTCAGGGATACTGCGCACTACTGGAGCTACCTCATGCCCTTGAACCTCCTAGTGTATGTTAACCCCCTCCTTCATGTCAGGCGCCACATCTCTGGGTGTGCGTACTACTCTCTCAGCACTAGAACATTCAATATTGCTGCCACCATCTGAGCTGGATTCCTCCCACTCAGAAAAGCTCAATCTCTGAGCTACGCACCTTTCTGGTTGCTGGGCTGAGACACTCCTGGCCTCAAGCCTCTCGAGCTCCATATCATATTTCTTCATTATGAAGTCATGCTCCATCTGAATCTTTCTTTCTTCAAGCGCCATTTTCTTTTCTTCCAGAGCCAGCTTCTTGCTTTCTAGCTCCAATTGGCTTTTTGATTCCGGCGTTGCCAATGTCTCATGATCCCTGGTGGCCTGTCTGTCTGCCAGCTCCTCTGGTGACAGGCCTCTGCCAAAACTGTGAACGCTCTCCGCTGGTTTCAATGGTGTAACTTCCTTAGTTGCACCCCTTGTTTCAATCCAGGCTTTTAGCGCCTTGTAGAGATCTGATTTGTTCTTGCATCCTGCATGTGGAACCTTGAGCTTTCTGCAGAAGTACTTGAGTTCAGTTCTCTTGTAGCTATCCAATTTTGACTCATCCCATTCAACCTCTCCAGCCTCAGAGGCTTCAGACGCAGGTTTCTCTATGCTGTTTGGGCCCGGGATGACTCCAAACACAAGGGATCTTCTTTCTTGGCAAGCGAAAAAAAATACTAAAAAGTTCTGTGGCTCAAGCTACTGGACTGTCCTCACTGTGCAATGGCTAGTAATCACTGCGCAGACACCAAGAATGCAAATCCGTAAATCCTCACCGCTGCCACCAATGTTAGAATCTGGGGTCTCTGGTTGGCGCAGATATGCACTTGCGACAAGCAGGGACCCTTTCCTCTAAGTCAGGGCGAAGGATTACTCTGCGAAAATAACCCCTGCACACCCTCTAGGTAACGTGGCGCGAGCAGTCAGGCTAGATTCCAAAGGGCATTAGGTTAAGCATTCAAGATGTCCCACACAATGACCACCAACCCACCACACAGAGACACAAGGCTGTTTTTTTGTAAAAATATACTCTTTATATAAAAGGTTTCTTTAAGCAGGCTTTCAAAAATACAGTTCTTTACTCCAAATGGGGTTCCAGTTACTTGCAATACTTTTCAAAGAGTCCACAGTTCTTAAAAGGCACTTTTCATGTTCAAATAGGCTTCTTTTGGGGTCTGTGCGCTTCGTAGCGCCTTCGGTACGTTTTGTACGATGTTTTAGGCGCGTCGTGCCGTTTCTCACGCTTCACGCGTGAGCACACGTACGCTGGACTGAAGCCGTACGGACCGTACCCTCGTAGGTACGCGTCGTACAAGTCCGGTATGCCTCTTGCCGAACCTCACGCTTCCCGCGTGAGCAGCGCCTATCTCTTTTCACCAGTACGGACCGTACCTTCGTAGGGACGCTTCGTACAGCTGGTGCGAACCGTACCAACGCTCACGCTTCACGCGTTAGTAGCGTAGCGCGACGCTGGCACTGTACAAGCCCGTACAAAGCGAAGGAAGCTTCGTACAGGGGCGCTTCACCACACAGTACCTGGTTCTTTGGGGGCAATGTCCGTGGCGGCCTCGGGAGTCCGTTGAGGGGTGTCCCACGTCACGTTGCAGTCCCTCTTGGTCAGTGGACTGCGATGCTTCGTGGGGCGCTTCACGGCTTCCAGGCACACAACTGAGGTCGGAAGCAGGAGGGGCAGCTCGGGGGCAATCCTCAGCGGCGCAGCGCTGTCGGCTTCGGCCAGATGGCGAACAGGGTGCTTTTGGGTCCTTACAGTGGTCTCGGCGGCGCAGGGTCGCAGAGGCTCGCGCTTGGCACCGGTCGTCTCTCCTCACGTTGCGAGCTACGGCTCGACGGGGCAGTTGCTTGCTTTGATCAGACCAGGCAGGCTGGTTTTCACGGTGCTCACAGCAGCCCGGGCAGCCAGAAGTCGCGGTGCTCAGTGAGATGGAGGCACACAGGTTCTCTGGGGTCAGCGTTGCAGGGTCACCCACAGCAGCTTCCTCTTCTTCCAGGGGAAAGGTAGCGCCCAATGTTCCTGGGGTGCAGTTCAGGGGGCAAGTTCACACGCAAGCCCTTAGAGATTGTTTAAAAGCACAAGTTGAATTTCAAAGTCTTTCTCAGTCTTTTCCTCCTCTCCTTCAGCAGCAAGGCACCCACCACAGGCCAGTCTCTCAGGCTTAGAGACAGTACTCCTCCATGCAGCTTTCCCAGGTCCTTCTCTTCGGGCAGAGGTTCTTCTTGGCGCAAACAGGATCTGATTTCTTAGGAGCAGGGCTCCTTCTTTTATACAGCAATTCTTTTGAGGTGCTTTGATTTCTGATGCTGAAGCCAAAGCAAAGAGCCTGTCAATGGGTTGACCTCTCTGCAGAGCAGACACAACAATGGTCGTGTATTCCAATTGCAATTTTATGAACATGTTTATGAAGGGGGTACACAGACGGCAAAATATTTAGGGCAAAAGCAAATAAATTGCTTAAATGTGAGTGCAGTGGATGTTTGGAAGTGGTGAAGTGAGGGAGACGGAAGGAAGTGCATTCAGGGAAGAGTGAAAAGAGGGTGCTGAAGAAGAAAGAGAGGTGGTTGAAGATGTGCAGATGGACGAGATGTGCAGAGAAAAAGACTATATATATATAAGAGGAGGTCATGTGACCAAGGCTGCTTGTCAGCCGAAATGCGTCTTTTTCGTTGGTGTAAATAAACTTTACACTATTCTCTGCAAGACTGGTGTGGCTCGTTTTCTTTCCTGGTGAATGTTTGGAAAGGACCTCTGTGCAAAATATATATATATATATATATATATATATATATATATATATATATATATATATATATATATATATATATATATATATATATATATATATATATATATATATATATATATATATATATATATATATAGATATATATATATATATATCTAACTAACATAAAGCATACATAGCTGAAAGCCAAAACTCCTTTCACAGGCCTCAATACTATTGAAATTTCAGAAGTGAAACATTTTGAAGGTTAATTACTTATAACAAATCCCTGTTGTTACTCATTTATGTTAAACAACTAACAACCATTCACAAAGCCAATCGTGCTGACAGGTTTTAGGTGTAGGCCGGTTGTTGCATTATATATCTGGATGCAATTACATCTCAGAGAGAAACCAAAATACCGGTTGGGTAGCACACTATGGGAATCACCGAAATGTTTTTTACGTGTTCCCTTTTAGAGAATCAACATTTTTTCTTAACCCACTTTGAGATGTGTCTTCACATATTTCTATATGACTGATTGCAGTCAGCAGCTGTGAGTCCCTCCCGAAGCCTGGTTAGAGCCTTTCCTTACAAAGTTGATGCCGAATGCAGTGCAAGACACTGGGCAAGCACACACTTAAAAAGGCTGAAGTTGTCGCGTAGTACAATTTGCACATTGCAGTAACTGTTGAACATATTAATGCAGTAAGATATAGGGCAGGTTTTTATGTGTTTAATATTCCAATACTATCTGTTCCCACTGCACTATAAGCCTTGCTTCATCACTAAATTAATTTGTTTTAAAATGCACAATTTTCCAATCTTTTTTTTAAACATTTTCTCTGGAGGAGGATCCAGCCTGGACCCTACGTTTGTTCATTAAGCTTGCCCTCGTTACTCACTACTTAAAAGTCATACTAAACTTTTACGGCTTACCACTTTCAAATGTCGCCAGCCGCCACTGCCAGGGCGTAGCTTTGTGCATGCCACAATGAGCAGGGCACCGCCACACATGTGCCCTGATGGCCAGGGTGTAGCCCTGTGTATGCCACTATGAGCTGGGCAGGGTCCCACGTGTGTCCTAATGACCAGGGCGTAGCCCAGTGTATGCCACTATGAGCTGGGCAGGGTCCCACGTGTGTTCTAATGACCAGGGCGTAGCCCAGTGTATGTCACAATGACCAGGGCACAGCTCCATTGAAAAAGGTAGAGTAGATTGTGTGTGTGAGGAAGAAAGACAGAGTAGACCCCTGTGCTCTGATGAACAAAGCAGACTAATTGTCTGTCACAACAACAACGCTTGTGCAAAATTATGAAATGTGGAAGTGCTGGTACGTGAAATTCCAGAATACTACAACTTTTGTGGCTGCCAAGTTTTGCCAACTTTTCTTGAGCTGGAGTTTGGACAGGAAACGCCTCAAAAGCGCAGAACATGTCTCGAGGGAGACATTTTGTTCCTCGCATTGGTCCTCATATTAATATCTTGCGTGATTTTTAGAATGCAAGGTTTACCCTTACATTAAATTTTTGGATGAAATATTTGATCTTTTTATTTCTCATAAAGTAACCTAATACAGAAGCAGCACAGTACCTGTAATGCAGACACAGCACAGTACATGTAATACAGAGATGCTGGTGTAATATTGGACAGGTGCAGTCTCTGTAACCGAGCTCCAGGGTTGCAGGTATCTTGCCTTTGTAAATGGTCCTGTCAGCAGCACAGTACATGTAATACAGAAGCAGCACAGTACATGTAATACAAACAAATCCAGTATATGTAATACAGAAGCAGCACAGTACATGCAATACAGAGATGTTGGCGTAATATTGCACAGGTGAAGTCCCTGTAATCGAGCTCCTGAGTTGCAGGTTTCTTGCTTTGTAAATGGTCCTGTTAGCAGCACAGTACATGTAATACATAAGCAGCACAGTACATGTAATATGGAGATGGTCTAATGTTGCACAAGTGCAGTCTCTGTAATCGAGCTCCAGGTTTGCAGGTATCTTGCCTATGTAAATGGCCCTGTCTGCAGCACAGTACATGTAATGCAGACACAGCACAGTACAGGTAATACGGAAGCAGCACAGTACATTTAATACAGACATGTTGATGTAATATTGCACAGGTACAGTTTGTAAACGAGCTCCAGGGTTGGAGATATCTTGCCTTTATAAATGGTCCTGTCAGCAGCACAGTATATGTAATACAGAGATGTTGGTGTAATATTGCACATGTGAAGTCGCTGTAATCAATCTGCCTTGCGGTGTTGCAGGTGTCTTGCCTTTGTAAAAGATCCTGTTAGCAGCATAGTGCATGTAATACAGAAGAAGCACAGTACATGTAATACAGAAGCAGCACAGTACGTGTAATACAGAAGCAGCACAGTACGTGTAAAACAGAAGCAGCACAGTACATGTAATACAGAAGCAGCACAGTACGTGTAATACAGAAGCAGCACAGTACATGTAATGCAGAAGCAGCACAGTACATGTAATGCAGAAGCAGCACAGTACATGTAAAACAGAAGCAGCACAGTACGTGTAATACAGAAGCAGCACAGTACATGTAAAACAGAAGCAGCACAGTACATGTAATGCAGAAGAGCACAGTACATGTAATGCAGAAGAGCACAGTACATGTAAAACAGAAGCAGCACAGTACATGTAAAACAGAAGCAGCACAGTACATGTAAAACAGAAGCAGCACAGTACATGTAATGCAGAAGCAGCAGAGTACATGTAATGCAGAACCAGCACAGTACATGTAATGCAGAAGAGCACAGTACATGTAATGCAGAAGAGCACAGTACATGTAAAACAGAAGCAGCACAGTACATGTAATACAGAAGCAGCACAGTACGTGTAATACAGAAGCAGCACAGTACGTGTAATACAGAAGCAGCACAGTACATGAAATGCAGAAGCAGCACAGTACATGTAATGCAGAAGCAGCACAGTACGTGTAATACAGAAGCAGCACAGTACGTGTAATACAGAAGCAGCACAGTACGTGTAATACAGAAGCAGCACAGTACATGTAAAGCAGAAGCAGCACAGTACATGTAATGCAGAAGCAGCACAGTACATGTAATGCAGAAGAGCACAGTACATGTAATGCAGAAGAGCACAGTACATGTAAAACAGAAGCAGCACAGTACATGTAAAACAGAAGCAGCACAGTGCATGTAATGCAGAAGAGCACAGTACATGTAATGCAGAAGAGCACAGTACATGTAAAACAGAAGCAGCACAGTACATGTAATACAGAAGCAGCACAGTACATGTAATACAGAAGCAGCACAGTACATGTAATACGCATAGTACATGTAATACAGAAGCAGCACAGTACATGTAATACAGAAGCAGCACAGTACATGTAATACGCATAGTACATGTAATACAGAAGCAGCACAGTACATGTAATGCAGAAGAGCACAGTACATGTAATACGCATAGTACATTTAATACAGAAGCAGCACAGTACATGTAATACAGAAGCAGCACAGTACATGTAATGCAGAAGCAGCACAGTACATGTAATGCAGAAGAGCACAGTACATGTAATACGCATAGTACATGTAATACAGAAGCAGCACAGTACATGTAATACAGAAGCAGCACAGTACATGTAATACGCATAGTACATGTAATGCAGAAGCAGCACAGTACATGTAATGCAGAAGAGCACAGTACATGTAATACGCATAGTACATGTAATACAGAAGCAGCACAGTACATGTAATACAGAAGCAGCACAGTACATGTAATACGCATAGTACATGTAATGCAGAAGCAGCACAGTACATGTAATGCAGAAGAGCACAGTACATGTAATGCAGAAGAGCACAGTACATGTAAAACAGAAGCAGCACAGTACATGTAATGCAGAAGAGCACAGTACATGTAAAACAGAAGCAGCACAGTACATGTAATGCAGAAGCAGCACAGTACATGTAATGCAGAAGCAGCACAGTACATGTAATGCAGAAGCAGCACAGTACATGTAATGCAGAAGCAGCACAGTACATGTAATGCAGAAGAGCACAGTACATGTAAAACAGAAGCAGCACAGTACATGTAATACAGAAGCAGCACAGTACATGTAAAACAGAAGCAGCACAGTACATGTAATACAGAAGCAGCACAGTACATGTAATACGCATAGTACATGTAATACAGAAGCAGCACAGTACATGTAATACAGAAGCAGCACAGTACATGTAATACGCATAGTACATGTAATACAGAAGCAGCACAGTACATGTAATATGCATAGTACATGTAATACAAAAGCAGCACAGTACATGTAATACAGAAGCAGCACAGTACATGTAATACAGAACCAGCACAGTACGTGTAATACAGAAGCAGAACAGTACGTGTAATACAGAAGCAGCACAGTACATGTAATACAGAAGCAGCACAGTACATATAATGCAGAACCAGCTCAGTACGTGTAATACAGAAGCAGCACAGTACGTGTAATACAGAAGCAGCACAGTACATGTAATACAGAAGCAGCACAGTACATGTAATACGCATAGTACATGTAATACAGAAGCAGCACAGTAAATGTAATACAGAGATGGTGTAATATTGCACACGTGCAGTCTCTGTAATCGAACTCCAGGGTTGCAGGTATCTTGCCGCTGAAAATGGTCCTGTCAGCAGAACAGTACATTTAATGCAGACAGAGCACAGTACATGTACAACAGAAGCAGCACAGTACATATATTACAGAGAAGTTGGCGTAATATTGCATAGCTGCAGTCTGTAATCGAGCTCCAGGGTTGCAGGTATCTTGCCTTTATAAATGGTCCTGTCAGCAGCACAGTACATGTAATAAGGACGCACCACAGTACAGGTAATACAGAAGCAGCACAGTACATGTAATACAGACACACCACAATACATGTAATACAGAAGCAGTACAGTATGTGTAATACAGACACACCACAATACATGTAATACAGAAGCAGTACAGCATGTGTAATACAGAAGCAGCAGAGTACATGTAATAAATAGATGTTGGTGTAATATTGCACAGGTGCAGTTTCTGTAACCGAGCTCCAGGGTTGCAGGTATCTTGCCCTCCTTCTAAATGGTCCTGTCAGCAGCACAGTACATGCAATACAGAAGCAGCACAGTACATGTAATACAGACATGTTTGTGTAATATTGCACAGGTACAGTTTGTAATCGAGCTCCAAGGGGGCAGGTATCTTGGCTTTGTAGAAGTTCCGGTGAGCAGCACAGTACATGTAATACAGCAGCAGTACAGTACATGTAATACAGAAGCAGCAGAGTACGTAATACTGACATGTTGGTGTAATATTGCACAGGTGCAGTCTCTGCAATCGAGCTCCAGGGGGGCAGGTATGTTGCCTTTGTAGAAGGTCCTGTCTGCTGCATCTCTTCTCTTCCCCAGGAAGGGAAGTCCTCACTGGCTCTGGAATCCCCCTGCTCCTCTTTCAGAGGATGTGACTGACCTCTCTTCTCGCCTCCAGTAGTGCCACGCCAGATGTGTGAGAAGTCACCCAGCCCTTTTCAGGTTGCATCTGGTAATTGGAAGTCATTATTTAGACTGGGAGCTGTAAAAACACCAGTGCCTTCTTGTAATGAAAAGCCAGGAGTGGGCGGGTTGCTCATCGCTGACACGGCAGCTTGAGGGCCGCTGCTCGTTCTGAGGCCAGTCGCCCTTCTCGTGCTTCAGTGAGTCGCCCTCGTGTTATCGTCCTGCCAGCGCTTTCAGAGGCATGGGAGGTGTAGGTCCTCAGGGTCTGGCTGGTGGGGGGGCAGGAGGGGAGGGGGTGTTTGTGAGCGAGGGGCACCGGGCTCGTGGCTCAGCTACTCACGAGGTGTTGGAGGGGACACGAGGCTGAGGGGCGGTGAGATATCTACCTGAGTGTCCCCATTAACCCGCCTTTGCTAACCAGGCCCCTCTGCCTGCCCTCCTGACCAGGTCCGATGCTACGTCCAGAGTACAATACGACACAGAGCAGGTGCCCTCCTGTAGCCCATGGTAACTGATGCCCCTTCTGGGTAAGAGAGGTGGTGAATCAGTCTAAAAGCCCCTGGGTCCTTCTTGGGCACCACCCCGAGGGGAGAGACTACGAAGTTGTCGAGCGGGGGTTGCAGAAATGGACCCGCCACCCTGCCCAAAACCCTCTCCTGCTCCACCTTTGCCCTCACTACCTCTGGATGCTCTCTCGCAGACCTGAGGTTGTTGGCCTCTCTCCTGCCCAGGGGGCCCACGTAGGGGATCTTAAAGCCTTCATTGAACCCCAAAAGCAGTGTGCGGCTATCTGTTGCTTTGGGGTACCGTCTAAGAAGAGGCGTGATGTTAGCCAGGCTGACAGGTGAAGGGCCTTTGGAGAGAAGAGCCCGTGGGAAGTTGAACTGGCTGTGGGGAGAAGACAGGTGGGGAGGGGGGAGAGATATTGGTATCGGTAGTGTTCTTGCCTCAACTTTGTTGCCCGCCTTTGTCGGCTGGCTGCCTATCCCGCTTGGTATGGCAGGAAACCGCTGTGTGGGGCCCGCCACATGTGTTACACACATGCAGGAACTTGCACGTCTTACCCCAGGAGCAAGATCCATTGTTAAAAAGGCGGCATGTACCCGGGGGGGGACCTCCTGAAACCTCCCCTCTGTCCACCTCCCCTACGAGGCCCGCGAAAGGACTGTTTGCCGCTTGCGCTTGTTGGAAATGACCCCTTGGAAGACGAATGTCCCCCCTGTGTATTTCCCTGGGGGCCTACACTTTGCTGTGAATGGGAACCCATATGGTCCATCCAAAGCTGGACCTCTTTTTGGTCCCAACCGATCTCCGGGCACTGAGACATCTTCCTCCTGAACTCCCTGTCATAGTTCAACCATCCATTTCCACCCCACCTCATAGCCTCGTTATGAATGGTCCTGGAGTATTGCACCAACCCTGGTCCCTGTTCCGGAAACTTCTCCATAGTGACAGATGCTAGGATGGAGAAAGCCTCTAGCCAGTTAGCTATGTTCTTCTCTGGCCAAGGCTGGTACTTTACTTTTTTATCATCCTCCTTCGCCCCCATTTTCCTGGCGTCAAGCCCCTCTTGTCCCAGCATCAGCAGGGTAAAAATGTCCACAAAATCCCTCCTCCAAATTCCTTCTTTGGCTGCCTGGGGCACTTGCTAGGCTAGAGAACAACGCCCAGACAGCAGGGGTGCCGTCGTGACTTTCTGGACCAAGTTGGGCAAGGGAGCGGCTGTGAGAGCAGCTGTAGGTTGTAGTACCAAGGTGGGCAAGGGAGCGGGCGTGATGGAAGACAAAACAGCTGTGGCCCCCGAACTTGTATTGACTGTCATAGTACTCGGGCTGGACGCTATGGGGGGGAGCAAGACGGGAGTTGGCGCTGTGGTAAGCACCCCAGACGTAGGTGTAGGAGGAATGCCCACTGCTGGAGTAGGTCTAACCTGCCCCACTGGCTCCCCCACACCTCCTGCCCATACACTTGCTGCTGTTAATGTGGCTCCTTCATTAGTGCCCCCACTGGGGCACAAAAGTGCGGGGCTGGTGGACACAGAACCTGCTTGAAGCTGAGACATGAAACTGTTCGTAGTGTCCAAGAGTTTTGCAAGCTCATCCCTAGTGGCGTAGTTACCTTGGGCCGTGGTACTGTCCAACGGGGTAAGCGGCCCCAGGGGCGTGGGTGCACCCATCGCTATAACAACCTCCTTGGGGGCCTGAACTGCTCTGCTCCTGGGTGGTGGCAGCGGATCTGCCGGGAAATCCCTGGATGTGGATTTGCGGACCCGCTTGGGCCTAGATGGGCCTGCCTCTGCACCGGGCTGTTGTTCCGTAGGAGGAGAATCGCCGACGATTCCAGAGTCCTCCTGATCGGGGGCGTTCAATATGCCATTGGCCCATGCCAGGCCTTTGCTCTTGGCCATCTCAAAGAAGTTGGCCCACTGTGCATCCTGAGAAGTGCCCTGCATCGAGTCGTCCACCTGAGATCTCTCCGGAAAAAGGGGGGGTGAGCCCTGGCTATCCATGGCGACCTTCAACTCCACACGGGCTCCTGATCTGAGGAGATAAATTTATGGGATCGAAACATGATAATGCTTGGTTGTTTATTGCGGACAACTCAAGCCCCCTGCTTCCCCAGACGCTCCTTGCCCCCCAAATCCTCTATACTTACTTATTGTGCGATAGCGGGAGTGGACCCGGGGCGTGACGTGCCCGAAAGCTGCTCAAAGTATGCCTTGCGTGTGCTGATGAAGTAGGAGTGCTGGGGGGAGAAAAGGAAACGTTAGCGGGGACCCTGGTGCCCGAACGAGACCCTAAACGCCCGCCCCCATAGGTCCCGGTGGACCCCCGTGTGACCCGGAGCCGTCTCTCCTGTTTCCACCTGAAGGTGTGATCCCTGACCAATACCTGTTTCTCAAGCTGTCCAACCTTTTGCGTCTGACCCCTAGCGACGTCGCCTCCTTAATGACTGTCTGACCTGGAATAAAGAACAGAATCATTATTGCGCCCTGGACGAGGCCAGCGTCCATGACCCCTCGCACCCTGTCGCATCTTCGCTGGAGGCCCCTGTGTCCCAGGACCCCGCTGCGGCCGTGGACCCATCTTACCACCGTGCAGCTGTCCCCGAACGACTGACACAGCACCTGCAAAGGAGACACGTTAAACACGCCCATAAAATAGTACATATATGCTATTGCGTCCCACCACAATGTCCATGCTGTGGGGGAGGGTGGAAGCCAGGCGAGCGTAAATAGCCCTGCCCACCGGCGTTAGCCCCCTTCCAAATTGGCCTTTACCATGCACATGAAATTGCATCCTTATAATACATACACAATATATGGGTTATCAGAATTCCATAAAATGCAAATATAGTGGCAACCACCCCGTACCACAGCGCAGCCTGCCTTGAGCTCCTATTTGGCCCTAACTCGTTGCAGAGGCTGCAGAATCCTGGTGTTCCCATTCAGGCCTCCAATCCAAGTACTAACCAGGCCCGACCCTGCTTAACTTCCAAGATGGGCCATGAACGTTAAACCTAAGGTGCCGTCCGCGTGTGCGAGTCTGTCTCGAAAAGTCTGGCGAGCCTCGCAGATTCCCCGAGCTGGAACGTAAAACCGTGCCACTCCGATAGATATATAATGAGCGGTGAATGGAATAACAGCCGTGCCCATAACTAAATTCGTACATTACTTCAACAGCAGCACGCACATGCACCGTTCAACATCATGCAAGATGAGCGTCGGTAATGCTGACATACAAACGCACGCACTCTCGCGGCAACCGGGCGCCGCTGAGTCAAAGGAGCAGACTTCCTACCGTACGACTAAAACACCACCCGATTAAACATGTCACAACCCTTTGAACATATCAACTTAAAGACCGGGCTGCAGTTAGGGCCTAGTCCCGGGCTGCAACTCATTAACCTGGCCCCCCCGGTCCGTCACCCCCCCCATGGGGACAGGGGCCTGCAGGAAGCCGAGACCACCTTGTGGCGGGGAGGATGCCTCGCCCCCAAGGGTGTGCCGCAGTGCGGAGGCCGACCATAAACATTCTCGGCATGTGCTCCCTTATCGCTGTTGTAAATCGCTGCCCACGGGCCTAAAACGCTGTAACCCCCCAGAGAGGCCCGCAACGTAGCCGCCAGCAAAGGCTAAATTAAAATCGTTACCTCAACTAAAAAGCTACCTTACGGGCCTCAAAACGCCGTGGCACTAGATCAAAACCCCCAGCGCCGACCGCTACATAGCCTCCTGGGTAGCGAGACAGTAAGTAAGCATGTATACAAAGGGCCGCCCAAAGCGAAAGGAAAGCGCTATGAAAAGGACTTCACAACGCTGTACAAACAGCCTAACCCCCCAGCGAGCACCCGGCGCGTAGGCGCATGCGGTGGTGGAGAGTCCGTAAAGTTGGCCTTGAAATGTGCTACCCTTAGAAAATGGGTGCTACCCTAATTGTCCGAACACTCCTTAGAAGAGTATGGGACAGAGATAACAATTGCCAATCGTGGACCGATATACTTTTGAATCCCGGGGCCTTCTATACACCTGTGGCCCTTTGAAAATGTGCCCTCCCCTGAAAGCCAGGCCACGAGCATTCACTAGACGAGAGGTAGCTGCTGCCTGCGAGACCACACCCTTCCAGCCCCGACCCCCGTCCCGCTCTCCTACCTCCGAAAATCTACGGCCAACCAAGCTCCATAAAGTTGCAGATGTCGTGGCAGGAGCTGGGACGGTGCCCCCCCCCCACGGGCAATGCCCGTGTGAAGAGACCCCCAAATTAGGTCGGGGAGGAGGGGGGAATAAACGGGGCCCGCATTGACTAACCTCGTGGTCAAGCGACCTCGATGCAGCAGCAGCAGCAGTTGGCGTCAGGGCGAGGGAACAAAGAGGCCGCCAGGGGGGCGAGGGAGGACTATATACCTCTCCCTGACCCCCCACCGGCCAGAAATGACGCGCAGAGGACCCCAACCGGGGTCTAAGGACAAACACTAGGCTGCCCAGTGTGCCATCTTGTGGCACTAAAGGGGCTGCCCTCTTATGACGGTCCCCTGCGGGGACAGTCGGTCAGCCCGCATATCAGCAACAACTGGCGATAATTATCGTTAAGCGCACTTAGCGCTAGGATAATTATCGACGGCTAGCATGGATTTTTATCGCTGAGATAGCGTGCTATTAGCAACGCTCATCTCAAAAGCGATAAAAATCTTAGCGCTAACTGCCAAACGTGAGATTATCGCTGGAAACCCAGCGATAATCTCACGAAATGTGGCGTTAGCTTGTTGATAGGGCCCCTCAAACAGCCATGATATCCACCTTCCATAGGATATCATGGCTAAGTCAGCCCTGAAGCATGCGTAAGGAAAGTAGCGATAACAGGGGTTATCGCTACTTTTCCTGCCGCTATGCTTCATAGCGTGGGGCTTGATGATAAAATTTCTCCTGTCATGTCAGGTCAGGAACGCCCACTTTGCATCTCATTAGAGATGCAAAGCTGGGCGTTAAGAATTAATTCGCTAATGCAAGGTTTCACGCGTTAGCGTGACCATGCTAATTAGGCGATAAAATTATCGCCGCTTTTCGGCCGAAAACGGCCGCAAAAGCGGAGATAATTTTCTATCGCTGCCTTGTAAATATGACCCCACGTTTTTAAAGGAACTAGGAACCCTGGAAGTCAAAGGGTCCTAGGGTGTACATATGTATAACAGGGACAACAGCCCCTTCTAGTACTGAATAGAATGACAATGAAGTCTGTGTGTATGATCTCCAATTATTCAGTCAGACAATAATGCAAAACGAACATAGCTCTCAGGCATCAATCCTGTGTCCTGATGACGATCCCTCGACTCTAGTTGGGATCGAAACGTCGACCTCAGTGTCTTGACTTTGATTGTTATGTTTACACTGTCTAAAAAGTAAAGATACTTCTATGTACTGTGACTTGAAGAATGTACACTTTAGTCACTTAACTGTGCAATGCCTGAGACCTGGGAATCTCCGGTTTTTTGCCCACTCAATATTTGCTCATTATTGTTGGTTTTGCATTTGTGTCTGACTGAATAAATAATTCTCTCCCATTGGAGATCATACACATAGACTTCATTGTAATTCTATGGTTTATTAACTATTCAGTACTAGAAGTGACCATTGTAGTGACACGTGATGCTGCTGTCACGGCCTCTTTATCTTGGTGCATGCAGAAGACAGGGGGTGAAATGGAGGGGTGTTACAGGCTGCATGGGATCCAGGCCACCCTTCACCTCCACCAGCCCCACAGGCTCTGCGCTGGCTCTTGGGTTTGTGCAGGAGCTCCTAAGGCAGGGGCAGGACTCCCCTCGCCTCCAGCCCACCCGGCCTCACCCCCACCAGCCCCACAGGCTCTGCGTTGACTCTTGGGTTCGTGCAGGAACGGTTCTAAGGCGGGTGCAGGAAACTCCTCACCTCAAGGCCACCCCTCACCTCAAGGCCACTCCTCACCTCCAGGACACCCCTCACCTCCACCAGCCCCCCCCCCCCGGCTCTGCACTGGCTCTTGGGTTCGTGCAGGAGCGGTTCTAAGGCAGGTGCAGGACACCCCTCACCTCCAGGCCACCCCACACCTCCACCAGCCCGAGCTCTACGCTGGCTCTTGGGTTCGTGCAGGAGCGGTTCTAAGGCAGGTGCAGGACTCTCCTCACCTCCATGCCACCCCTCACCTCCAGGACACCCCTCACCTCAAGGCCACCCCTCACCTCCATCAGCCACCTGGGCTCTGCACTGGCTCTTGGGTTTGACCGCTTCTAAGGCAGGTGCAGGCCACAGTGACCACTCCAAGGAACCGCAGTGAGACTCCCCTCACAAATGTAAGGCACGTCACCAATCATCAACACAGACTTCAGAATGAAACTACAAGCTTCAACCAATCCAACCTGGAGGGCTTCTTTCTTGGTTTAAGTCAGACAACTGTGGAATCTCCGTCCCCCCCATTAGAGGCAATGAAAGAAGCCGCTTGTTTTCTGGAGGGCCTTTAAATATTTCTCTTTAGGCATCAAAGCCTGTGTGATATCTCATGGCCCTTGAGGCATCAAAGCCCCGAGTGACATCTCATGTGTCTATAGACATCAAAGCCCCGAGGGATATCTCATGTATCTTTAGGCATCAAAGCCCTGAGTGACCTCTCATGTATCTTTAGACATCAAAGTCCTGAGTGACATCTCATGTGTCTATAGAAATCAAAGCCCTGAGTGACCTCTCATGTATCTTTAGGCATCAAAGCCCTGAGTGACCTCTCATGTATCTTTAGGCATCAAAGCCCTGAGTGACCTCTCATGTATCTTTAGGCATCAAAGCCCCGAGTGACATCTCATGTGTCTATAGACATCAAAGCCCCGAGTGACCTCTCATGTCTCTTTAGGCATCAAAGCCCTGAGTGACCTCTCATGTAAGTGACCTCTCATGTATCTTTAGGCATCAAAGCCCTGAGTGACCTCTCATGTATCTTTAGGCATCAAAGCCCTGAGTGACCTCTCATGAATCTTTAGGCATCAAAGCCCTGAGTGACCTCTCATGTATCTTTAGACATCAAAGTCCTGAGTGACATCTCATGTGTCTATAGACATCAAAGCCCTGAGTGACCTCTCATGTATCTTTAGGCATCAAAGCCCTGAGTGACCTCTCATGTATCTTTAGGCATCAAAGCCCTGAGTGACCTCTCATGTATCTTTAGGCATCAAAGCCCCGAGTGACATCTCATGTGTCTATAGACATCAAAGCCCTGAGTGACCTCTCATGTCTCTTTAGGCATCAAAGCCCTGAGTGACCTCTTATGTAAGTGACCTCTCATGTATCTTTAGGCATCAAAGCCCTGAGTGACCTCTCATGTATCTTTAGGCATCAAAGCCCTGAGTGACCTCTCATGTATCTTTAGGCATCAAAGCCCCGAGTGACATCTCATGTGTCTATAGACATCAAAGCCCTGAGTGACCTCTCATGAATCTTTAGGCATCAAAGCCCCGAGTGACCTCTCATGTATCTTTAGGCATCAAAGCCCCGAGTGACCTCTCATGTATCTTTAGGCATCAAAGCAAGCCCTGAGTGACCTCTCATGTATCTTTAGGCATCAGGGCTTTGTATCTTTAGGCATCAAAGCCCTGAGTGACCTCTCATGTATCTTTAGGCATCAAAGCCCTGAGTGACATCTCATGTATCTTTAGGCATCAAAGCCCTAAGTGACCTCTCATGTATCTTTAGGCATCAAAGCCCTGAGTGACCTCTCATGTATCTTTAGGCATCAAAGCCCTGAGTGACCTCTCATGTATCTTTAGGCATCAAAGCCCTGAGTGACCTCTCATGTATCTTTAGGCATCAAAGCCCAGAGTGACCTCTCATGTATCTTTAGGCATCAGGGCTATGTATCTTTAGGCATCAGAGCTTTGTATCTTTAGGCATCAAAGCCCTGAGTGACCTCTCATGTATCTTTAGGTATCAAAGCCCTGAGTGACCTCTCATGTATCTTTAGGCTTCAAAGCCCAGAGTGACCTCTCATGTATCTTTAGGCATCAAAGCCCTGAGTGACCTCTCATGTATCTTTAGGCATCAAAGCCCTGAGTGACATCTCATGTATCTTTAGGCATCAAAGCCCTGAGTGACCTCTCATGTATCTTTAGGCATCATAGCCCCGAGTGACATCTCATGTATCTTTAGGCATCAAAGCCCCGAGTGACCTCTCATGTATCTTTAGGCATCAAGTCCTGAGTGACATCTCATGTATCTTTAGGCATCAAAGCCCTGAGTGACCTCTCATGTATCTTTAAGCATCAAAGCCCCGAGTGACCTCTCATGTATCTTTAGGCATCAAAGCCCCGAGTGACATCTCATGTTTCTTTAAGCATCAAAGCCCCGAGTGACATCTCATGTCACTTTAGGCATCATAGCCCCGAGTGACATCTCATGTTTCTTTAGGCATCATTGCCCCGAGTGACATATCATGTATCTTTAGGCATCAAACCCTGAGTGAACTCTCATGTATCTTTAGGCATCAAAGCCCTGAGTGACCTCTCAAGTATCTTTAGGCATCAAAGCCCTGAGTGACCTCTCACGCCTCTTTAGGCATGAAAGCCCTGAGTGACATCTCATGTCTCTTTAGGCATCAAAGCCCCGAGTGACGGTTCATGTCTCTTTGAGAGGACAGTGACGAACCTCAGACCCTCGGCAACATCTGCACAAGACGCCAGTCCAAGCAACCCTAGCCAGGCGCACACATAAGCTGCTGGACAACAGCTTGCTTCTGACTCAGCTGACATGCTTCACACCAGGCCTCTGACCTACAACCATGGGGGGAACAACCACTATTCAATGATTCATCCATCATGTGCGCTGACACAATACTGGGTGAGTTACCAACCACAGGGGCAGCCCTAGACACCTGAACCAGGGGCGGTCAATATATAATCCAAACAGTGGTTCAAGAAGTAATTTGTTTCATGTTGTTCCCTCTGTATGACGTACACTTTTTCGTTTGCCACGTCTGGTTTGTAATACACATTGTGTTTTTTGTACCAGCACATTGTATTTAACGCCAGTGCCTTAGCGGTTTTTAGCATGTATTAATTGTAATAAATTTGCATATATTTTTTGATAATTATTTTGTATATGGGTCCCCCTTGTTCTTTCCTTCTTTTTTTCTACTTTTTATTAATCCCTATTTGGATGTTTGTTTGGAATCTTTATTTGTTTGTAAGTGTTGCACTTTTGTAGCAAATTACTTCTTGAACCACTGTTTGGATTATATACAATACTGGGTGAAGAACATTCTTTTAAACTTGTGCACACATACCACCTGGCATCAGGCGCATGTGATGTGGATAACCAGGCCATTCACATGTCAACTCTTCACACATCTCAGGCATAACTAGGCCATGTGTCCTGGCTCCTCACACCACTAATACTTTTCAGACACTCTTTAGCATCACCCCAGTTCAGACCCAGCCCTATTCAAACTAGTATTGACCCTGTGCCTCATGGGAACAGTCCAGCCCGAACTGCCAAGCCAGGTCTTCCCTGGACCAAACACACCCTTTATCAGCCAGGCTAGCTTGAATCCAGTGACAGTGAACAAGGGAGCCATGTCTGGGCATACCCTGCCAATTTAGGGCGAACAAATCAAGCACAAGAGGATGATGGACAGAGCGCTGAAACTTTTCAGACACTCAGGATGCTGGTTTCCAGTCCAGGGAAGACCTAGTTTGGCAGTTTGGGCTAGACTGTTCCCATGAGGCACTGGGTCAAGACTGATTTGCATGTGGCTGGGTGATGAACTTGGGTGGGGAAGTGAGCTAGTTTTAGTGCTCCGACCATCATCTCCTTGTGTTTACTTTCCTCACATATCTCAGGCACAACCAAGCCATGTGTCACCTCCTCGCACATCTCAGGCACAGGTAAGACCAGGCCACATGTCACCCCGTCACACATCCACAGTACAGGCATGACCAAGCCCAGTTAGCTTCTCACATATATTAGGCACATGCGGGACCAGATTATGTGTGACTTCCTCAAAAGCCTCAAGCACAGGCACGAAGAGACCACGTATCATCTCCTCAATCAATTCAGAGAGAGTCGCGAACAGACGACATGTCCCTTCAAACATCTCACACATAGTACCCCCAGGGGCACCCCGCTGTCCCCCCTCCCCCATAATAGGTTACCAAATGACACACACGAGACAGTTGGTGTTGGGTAACAATGCTGCAGGTTTATTACATAATTCCAGGATATGTAATGGGTGGGTTATCTTACGGCGATCCAAGGGCAGGCAACCAACTGGGTCGCCTGCCCGCCTGATGAGCCGGGCAGCGCGGGAGCGATGCCCGCCGATGCTGCCCTCCAGGTGATTCTTTCTACGATCACGTGCCGTTGGTAATTCTACTCACGCCCCCCCTCTCGGGGCGGAGCGTCGCATAGCAAGCCCCCGGTTGTTCAGGCCTACAACCGCCCGCAGGACTAGCGGGGCGCCGACACGGCTTCCGGGACCTCCCTTGAGGCTCCTCGGTTTTGGCTCAGGCACCCCCTATGGTGCCGCGCAGAGGTACCCTTTGTACCGGCCTGCTTCCAGATCGCCCTGTAACTCCGCCTGCAACGAAAAAAGAAAACATTACAACGCTCAGAAAACCCCCCCCACCCAACGCCCACGCCGGGTAAGCGGTAGGGAGGGAAAAGGCGAGGTGGGCGACAAAGAGGTCGCCAGGAGGGTGGGGGAAGGCTAAATAGCCTCCCCCTCACACCAGGGCCAGGAAGTGACACGCATTGCGCGTCACTTCCGGCCAGCCCGAGGAGGGGGGCTCCGGTCTGCATCCCCGCCCCCCCCCCCCCCCAGTGGGAGGGGTGACCGGTGCCCCGGGGGCACTAAGGTGCCGACCGCCGAATGGCCCCCTGCGGGGGCCGCGGTCAGCGGCATAGTACCCCCAGGGGCACCCCGCTGTCCCCCCTCCCCCATAATAGGTTACCAAATGACACACACGAGACAGTTGGTGTTGGGTAACAATGCTGCAGGTTTATTACATAATTCCAGGATATGTAATGGGTGGGTTATCTTACGGGCGATCCAAGGGCAGGCAACCAACTGGGTCGCCTGCCCGCCTGATGAGCCGGGCAGCGCGGGAGCGATGCCCGCCGATGCTGCCCTCCAGGTGATTCTTTCTATGATCACGTGCCGTTGGTAATTCTACTCACGCCCCCCCTCTCGGGGCGGAGCGTCGCATAGCAAGCCCCCGGTTGTTCAGGCCCACAACTGCCCGCAGGACTAGCGGGGCACCGACACGGCTTCCGGGACCTCCCTCGAGGCTCCTCGGTTTTGGCTCAGGCACCCCCTATGGTGCCGCGCAGAGGTACCCTTTGTACCGGCCTGCTTCCAGATCGCCCTGTAACTCCGCCACAGCCCTGGAGGTGGCTCACCGTCGCAGCCAGGGCCCCCCACCAACCCGCTATAGTCTTACCTGCAACCTCTCTTATCTAGGGCTTCCTGCAACTAGCTGGAAGGGAACCATCCTAGCAGAAAGAAGAGTTTGAAATTCTGCCACCTCATGACAGTGTGACAGCGCTAGCGGGACTCAAACCCTGTGAGATCCCTTATATCCACAGGCTCAAGACTTACCAGTGAGCTGTAGCTCCTGGTGTTGTAGATGGCCCCATCTATGTCCCCAAGGCCCGAGACGCTATCCTAATCGGATAGGGTCTGCTGAAATAAAGGACCCGTTGGGCCTGGGGAGATGTGCCAAGAACTATTCGCCCCCCATGCGGGCAGGTTACCCTCTTCACAATTCTGAGCCTGCCCTCTTTGGCTATGAAGGCGAGAAGGGTTTTACTTAACCTTTGGCCAGTCCCCTCTGATTGCTAAACCTGGAGCACAGGAGTGCTCCTGGCTGCCAGCGCGTGACCATGGGCAAGGGGCGACTCTTGCCCCTGCCCACCATCCGCTTATTCCTTATGGGAATTATGCCCCTACAGATCCCTCAGTGATGAAACCCCCTAGGTATACCAGCCTCGGGAATCTGTCTGGCTTAAGCATTGCGCGCTGTCAGTAAAGTTCCAGCATTGAGGATTGACTAAGTCCTACTTCGCCCCTCCCATCATGCTCCTCAGTAGGAGGGTGGCCGGGGGGTGCCCCCCCCCACAAACCCAGAGCATCCCCAGCGGTGCCAAATTCCTGCTCCGTTGAAGTCGAGATTTAGTGCACCCTGGGCGTGACAAATGTACTATTGACATAATGTCCCCTTGTGTTTGCCCCGCTGACACCCCAGTTATTGGGACAGCAGCACCCTATGTTGGCTGGCAGCGCCCCTAGCCCGGTAAACGTGTCCGTAAACCCGGATCCCAGTCTCCCGCAGCTGCGGTACGCGACCAGTGAATCCGGTGGGGGATACCCCCAACCGCAATGGTCCTCTAGACATCCAGAAAAGGCCCTATTTTACCTGGGCCTATCTCCAAATGATGGTGGTTTCACCCAGCAGTTTAGTAATGCCTGCAATCGCGTAATGTGAACAATGCATGTACTTGTGTCATGTATCTGCCTTATAGGAGGCTAGCAATTACATGTTGCATATTTATATAGCGCGAACTCGACCGGAAGGTATTGGATGCCTTTAACTGAGCACCGTAATTACATTACACCTTCAAGCAGGGGGTGCTTAAGAGAATCGTACCATATTACACGCTCCCCGTAGCGGATCACGCGAGCACCGCACCAGATTATCCATTGATGTGCGGGGGGTTTAGTAATGCCCGCAATCGCGTAATGTGAACAATGCATGCACTTGTATCATGTATCCGCCTTATAGGAAGCCCGCAATACATGTTGCATAAATATATAGCGCGAACTCGACCCGAAGGTATTGGAGCGCTTTACATGAGCACCTTATTTACATTACACATTTAAGCACGGGGAGCTTACCAGATTCGTACCAATTATCCATTGAGGTGCGGGGTTCAGTAATGCATAATGCGGACGCGACCTCAAGGGGCGGAACCTCACTTCCCTAAACCAGCATCCAGCTCGCAGTCGTCGGACTACCCCACCTCTGCAGGACACCACGCCTACTGCACGCAGCCCACTGCATGCCCCCCCCGCCCTCAACGGCAGCATAGCCGACGGGAGGGGGGGCGATAACCTCATCCAGGGAGCGCCACGGGGGTTGCACCGCCCGCGTTCCGCGGGGACCCAGGCAGCTCCCAGCCTTGCAGTGCTGGTGTATTGGGGCCGTGAACCGACGCTAATCTCCTAACGGCTCCCCCGGCGCAGGGCGTGCGGCTTCTTTGCCGTCGCACCCCCATTCATTTGCTTTGCTCGCGAGGGCCGCCGCCATTGAGAAGTATGCCCCGCGGGCGAAAGGCCGACGGACACACGATCGATACAGTGTGTAATGAGCGCTCTACCCTACACTGAATCACGCTGCGACGACGCTTGGGCAGGGGAAGGTTTAGACCTTGCCCGCGAAACCCCCTGAACCCTAGTTCGATGCAGCCGCCAACCTCTATCTCGCTGCGGCCGATGCATGGGCAGGAGGAGGTCTGGAAGGCATTGAAGTGCTTTAACTAGTACAGTGTTTACATTACGCATTCACGCATTCGGTGGCAGCGCATCCATTGCCCAGGACCACGCGGCCCGCCGCATGCCCCCCGCGCCCCCAGCGGCCGCGCACCCGAGGGGGGAGGGGGGCAAATGCCTTCTCCCTAAAACAAGCATGAGGAGGCGACACGGGGGTCGGAATTGCCTTTGCACCTGATAAAGAAAGTGCAACCCCACTTGCCCTTGCTTACCCTGCTATAAAAAAGCGCGAATGGACACCCTTCACTACAACACAACCTCATTTATCAGGCCCAGTTCGCTAACTGGGCACGGGCTGTCAGTGTGTGCATCGCCGTGATACCGACCAATCCACCAAGGAGCCATGCACTGGGGCCCTTCCTGCCAGCTTGCAGGACGTGAACAGACCCACGCAGCCACCGGTGTCCTTTCCGCGACGCAGCTGAGCCCGATCTGTCCCAGCGCGTGTCTGTCCGCCTCGCGTGGCAGAGAGCGCCCCCCCGCCATTCGTAGTCGGGGACTCGGACTAAAGATGTGGAACAGAGAGATTTGTTCAGCCCTACGCCTGCCAGACCCAGCCGGCTAGAACTCGCAACCCTCGGGGGCCCAGGTAGACCAGGCCCAGCAGCACGCATGCATATCTGGGCATGGGGTGATCAGTGATTTGCCCAGCGTCGCAACCACAGCGCGAACTCGATCCGAAGGTACTGGCGCTCAGTTCGTGAGCACCGTATATACATACATCGGGCACGTGGATATTAAATTATCTGCCCGGAGTCACAGCGTGACCCGCCCGAAGGTATTGGAGTGCAGTACATGAGCTCCGCATTAGCATACCTATTCGGGCACGGTGGATTAGTGATGAGCTCAAACCGTAATGCGTGCAAAATTATTAGAGCGCCGGACACGAGCACCGACCAAATAACCCATTCGGGTGCAGGGGGTGTCGTAATGGCCGGAATCACCTGATGCGCGCGAATGTGGGCACGAGCAAATTCTTGTGAATAATACATGCACTTGTATCACGTGTCTGCATTATAGGAAGCCAGCCCATACATGTTGCATATTTATCTAGCGTGAACTCGACCCGACGGTATTGGAGCAAAATCTTGTGCACAATGCCTGCGCTTGTATCAAGTGTCTGCCTTACAGGAAGCCAGCAGATACATGTTGCCTATTTGTATAGCGCGAACTCGACGCCAAAGGTCTTGGAGCACTTTACATGAGCACCGTATTTACATTACACCATGCCGGCACGGGGAGCGTGAGCGAGTCGTACCATATAACACGATCCCCTGTGCCAAATCACGCGAACACTGCACCAGATTAACCATTGAGGTGCGGGGAAGGACCAGACCTGGCCGGCTGGGGCGATGGGGTGCTAGCCGCCCAATCCGTCCCCGGCGCCGTTGACATCAGAGACCCATACTCGGGGAGAGCAGGGTACGCGGCTCAAAGGCGAGGGGCGGAGTCAGACCCGCATAAGTGGGAGCGCACTGGCTTTAACGATTTTCGTAGTCGGCAGGATCCGAAACTGCGCGGGGAAACCCCAATAGATGTCTAGTCTATCGCCTTAACCGCTCGGCCACGACATTAAAACATTAATGCACGCTAACGTATTGGAGCGCCGGATACGAGCGCCGTGCCAAATTCACATTGAGGTGCAGGGGGGTGTCGTAATGTCCGGAATCGTCCAATGCGCGCAGTTATGGGCACGAGCGAAATATTGTGAACAATGCATACCCATGTATCATGTAACCGCATTCTTCGGCAGCCAGCAATTACAGCTTGCATATTTATATAGCGCAAATTTGGGCCCGGACCCTCGGGGACCCAGGCAGGCGAGGTCCAGCAGCTCGCATACATATCCGGGCATGGGGAGATTCAGTGACTTCCCCAGAGTCACCATCACAGCGCGAACTCGCATAACGATGGCGACGCGACCCTGCGGCTCGCATTCCCGCCCTTCGGCGGCAGCGCAGCAGACGGGCCGGGAACCCACGGAGGGATCACTTAAATCCATGGCCTGCCGTGCACGCGAAAAAAAGGCTGGGGGGAATTTTTTCAGCAGAACATTAGGTGCGATCATTTCCGATAGGGGGGAGCGGTTCCTACATAATTCCCGTGCCAGTCTCACTCCATGGCGACGTTGTGACTGCCGCGGGCATGGTTAATGATTGTTAACTATACAGCACACAACGCTGGCTTCCGTGGCTGCATGGACCTACCGTCCTGGGGGGGAAGATGCTGCCACTGGAGGAGCCCCCGCTCGCCCCCGCAACAGGTTCGCGCAGCCCGGTAGGGGAGGTAGCCTGCCCACCTGCAACGCCATACCGTGTGCCGCGAGCTGTGGCTGCTGTTAATTAAAGGCCCAGGGCCGGCTATGCAGTCTTGCATGCAGTTGGGCTGAGGGGCAAGCACCACCTAGGAGGGAGCCCGTTGATGCTGCTCTGGGAGGGAGGGACTTCTGGGACACTAATGATTGTTAACTATACAGCACACGACGCTGGCTTCCGTGGCTGCATGGAACTACCGTCCTGGGGGGGGAAGATGCTGCCACTGGAGGAGCCCCCGCTCCCCCCCGCAACAGGTTCGCGCAGCCCGGTAGGGGAGGTAGCCTGCCCACCTGCAACGCCATACCGTGTGCCGCGAGCTGTGGCTGCTGTTAATTAAAGGCCCAGGGCCGGCTATGCAGTCTTGCATGCAGTTGGGCTGAGGGGCAAGCACCACCTAGGAGGGAGCCCGTTGATGCTGCTCTGGGAGGGAGGGACTTCTGGGACACTCCCCTCCTCCCGCCGGAGGCTCTGGGAGCTGAGCTCTCGCTACCCCAACCCCCACCCCCTGCCACGGCAGACATGCCTGGTGGACGTACAACCAGAGCATTCATTTCTGAGGGAGCTTTAAATAGCTCCGCGGCACATGCAACTCCCTGTGCCGTATTTTTAACTGACCGCGACATGGGGCTGTGTGTGACACCTCCCAAGCGGAGTGACTGGGAGACCACGGGGGACGACGCCGACTCCAGAAATAGCAGCGCATTAACACCTCGCCTACAAACTGAGTGTGACATACACACTGGCCCTTTCTCAAATGTACTGCGTGCTCTGTGGAAAAAGGAAGGCAGCCGTACAAAAACGCTTTTTACCTAAAAGTATTCTGCGGACGGCGTCCGCAAAGCGAATAACTTTATCAGTGTTGGTGCACAGTATCCGTAGGCCATCCTAATTAACGCTTCTAATCTATTTTCGCTAACCGCTGTATGACTGTATATAGAGCCACATTGAGGCAAGCCATGCACCAGCCGAGACCACACATGTCCCTTCATTTATCTAAATAGACACGGACAGAGTGCGTCTACACGCACACACGTGCAGATAAGCTGGTATCTCTTAAGGAATGCGCAAGAACGCGCCGAATGCGCATTTGTCAGACTGCCCCAGAGGGCAAGGCAAGACCGGGAGCTGCTGTGTGAGAGGTCATTTTCTGCTTCACGGGAGCAAGCGCTCCTGTCGGAGGGGGACCCCGGGAGTCAAAGTCTCTGTCATCCCGCTCTGCAGCCACCACAGCCCCCACGCCTCCTCCACATTAAGCCTTTACGCCTAAGAGGTTCGCAACCTGCAAACCGCACCTTTGGCGGCCGCGCGACATCCTCATCGCGGCGAGTGCGTCCTTGCCCCCCTTTTTTTTTTTTTTTTTTTTAATGGAGAGTGCGGGCATCGATCCCGCTACCTCTCGCCTGCTGAGCTAAGCACTGCTCCGCCGTTTGGTGCTGCGATGCCCAACTTGATGCCCGGGGCAATGATTGCTTTGCCTCGACTCACAGGATAGTGGCGCGACACAGAGGCTCGCCGCCGGCGTTCGCGCCATGTGGCGGCAACATTAAAGTTGAAAACACATCCCGTATTGCGATCGTTTAGTTGTTGCCAGAGACGGGACGTGACCCAACTTCCTTTGATTTGTGGGTTTCCGCACCCACTGCTCTGCACTGACCCCGCGAGGTGCCTCTCCTTGCTTTGGCTGAAAGCACTGTACCTGCTCTAACCCAAGGGGGGGGGGGAGGTGTGAGGGGCTTGCGAAATAAATGGTGATGCGACCGCAGCCTACGAACCACATCCCCAACGGCCCCCACCTGGAAATCAACTAAATGATTTGCCCCGGATCACAGGTCGCTGATGCCTCCATAAGGAATGCCGCCCGCAGTTCCACCCCGATTCAACATGAAGGTATAGGACCACCGTACACAGTGAGCTTGCATTAAGAGATTCGCCCAGAGTCACAGTGCGGATCAGCCCGAAGGTATTGGCCGCAGTATATAGCTAACTCGAGATTTAAGAGATTTCCCCCGGGTCACGGCACGACTCACCCGAAGATGTAGACCGCAGTACCCAGAGAACGGCAGCCCTCCCTGATCGCCGCCAGCTATTGATCTTGTCCCCTCCCCCTCCGCCCATGGCAAACCGTGCCACAGGCCCCGCGTCAGCAACCCCACCCCGACCCAACTCGAGGCGGGGGGGGGCGATCAATAGCCCCGGATCACGCGGCGGGCGGGCATCGATCCCGCTACTTGTTAGCGCGCCATCGTGTGCTCTACCCATCGGGGCTATGTCCCTCGCTACCCCGATCAGTGCCGCCGGCGGCGCGTCACCGTCCTCTAACGTCGCCACCCTCACCCTAATCTTGCGCCCCCTCCGCCGGTGGCCATCCGAGCCACTGGGCCCTGTCGACCTGGTACTGCCCAGGGACAGGGCCGGGGCGGAGTGGGTGCTGCAAGACTCACCGTAGATCTAGTAGCGCAGTGCGACGATGATCAAAGCGACGTGGGGGCCGGAATCACAGCGAGGAAGGCGTGGACGACGGACCGAAAAGGCGAGGTGGGCGACAAAGAGGTCGCCAGGAGGGTGGGGGAAGGCTAAATAGCCTCCCCCTCACACCAGGGCCAGGAAATGACACGCATTGCGCGTCACTTCCGGCCAGCCCGAGGAGGGGGGCTCCGGTCTGCGTCCCCGCCCCCCCCCCCAGTGGGAGGGGGTGGGGAGGGGTGACCAGTGCCCCGGGGGCACTAAGGCGCCGACCGCCGAAAGGCCCCCTGCGGGGGCCGCGGTCAGCGGCACAGGCACGACCAGGCCACTGTCCGCTCCTGACACATCTCAGGGAAAGGTGTGACTAGAGCGCGCCTGCGCCTCGCATCTCACACACAGGCACGAACAGGCCACTGTCCGCTCCTAACACATCTCAGGCACAGGTGTGACTAGAGCGCGTCTTCACCTCAAAACTCAGGCACAGCCAAGCCACAGTTAGCTCCAAACACTTCTCAGGTGCAGGCACGACCAGGCCACGTGTGAGGTCCTCAGACATCTCAAGCACAGGCACGACCAGGCTGCAGTTAGCTCCAAACACTTCTCAAGTGCAGGCAAGACCAGGCAACTGTCCGCTCCTGACACATCTCAGACACTGGCACAACTAGGCCACGTGTCAGGTCCTCACACACTTCACCAACTCTTCACACATGGAACAACCACACACACTGACATACCAACATACATTCAGGTCCGCCTGTAGCCGCCCTGGTCGGTTCTTGCGCTGCGCCTGCGAGGCAATACTGGGGGTATTGCTCACGTGGTGCACACTATACAAATGCTATAACATGACATAACTTTGTGCTCATAAGATGTATAGGCTTGAGTGACACAGGCGGTATATGCAAACAGATATAAAACAGTGTGCGCAGCACGAAGGACGCCTGATATATTTTTTACGCGCAGATGCGGCACGCTGCCTCTCTCCGTTGTCTGTGATTGTTATTCAGCGTTGAGGCCGGCGGGAGGGGTGCGGTAAGACAGCCCGAGGATCAAACCCAGGCGGCGCCTCGGGGACCGGGGAGCCTCATTACACGTGTTCCTACAGAGAAAGGCACCGCCGGCCCTGCCTTCAGCAATCCATGGCCCTCTGAACCCTTCCACCCTCAGAGCCATGTAGAAAGGACGCGGCGATAATGAGGCAGGGCCCTGGACACGGAGAGGGATGAGGGAGGACTGCTTAGCAGGCACGGGGGTGTGGAGGGATTCAGGGGGCGCTGCCCTGGGCTTTAGCGCTACCGTCGCGTGATGTGCACTGAAAACCAAGGCTGTGGAGGCCAGAGGCGGAGCGGGCTACGGGGAAATCAGGGGGGTGCTTGACTGGCAGCAGCCTGAGGGGCTGGGACAGGGTCTGTCGCATGTCAATTGGGTCTCCAAGTCAGTCCAGTACAGGGAAAGACCGAAGGGTTGGGAAAGAGTCAGTCTGAAAACCAAGGCTGTGGAGGCCAGAGGCGGAGTAGGCTACGGGGAAATCAGGGGGGTGCTTGACTGGCAGCAGCCTGAGGGGCTGGGACACGGTCTGTTGCACGTCAATTGGGTTTCCAGGGCTGCGACTAAGTCAGTCCAGTACAGGGAAAGACCGAAGGGTTGGGAAAGAGTCAGTCGCGCGTAACATGAAGTATAGCGTGACCAACTGGCGTGGGTGCAAATTCAGGATGGTGAGTGTAAAAATTCAGGACAAAGGGTCAAAATTCAGGACAAAAATTCAAGAAAGGAGCTCTTCCAGCCCAGAACAGTACACTGGTGCAAGTGTGTCCTTTACTGCGCGCAGCAAAAGTAACTGCGACACCAGGCCGCACCGCGCTACACTGGCGACGAGGCCGGTCTTGACCTCGTGTGCTCAACGGCGTGCCCGGCGTGTGCGGAGCCCACCCGCATCGCCGCTGCCCCTGGCGCTCACCTTGTGCTGCAGGCAATTCACGGAGCCCACCCGCATGCTGCCAGAGAAGAATCTGTGGCCTGTGACGCTGCGCACCATCCAAGGGGTGAGTGGCTGCCCGGGCGCCCCCGTGCTCTCCTCCACTTCCTGCCCCCAGCGCTGGGGCCCACATGGGTGCCTCTCATCGCGCAGGCTGCCGGCTGACTCGGCCGATTTCCAGGAGGGGGCCTTCAGAGAGCTGTCCTGGTCCTGCCTGCCTGGCTGCTCGCTCGCTCCGAATGAAGCACACTTTGGGGCATAATAAGGCCGAGAGCTCCACAAGTGAGGGGAGAGTGGACAATAAAGCACCGTTTGAAGTGGGGAAAAAGCAACGGTGGATAGCACCAAGCATTGGCACAGCCAGTCAAGTGTGGGCAAAAGAAAAAATAAGGAAAAGAAGGAGAAAACATCAACAAGCATTAGCAACACCAGCAAAGTGGGGGCAATATCACTTCCAAGCAAGGGACAATTGCAACAAGCATTGACAAGGCCACCCAACTAGGTGGGGAAAAGACTACCCTGAGACAACCACGCAGTGGTAACACCGCAGCCACGCCCAGTACTGCCGCACGATGTCCACGGTGCCGGCAGGGGGTGCAGGCGCACCGCAAGCAGGTGGGTCCAATCAAGGCGCCGGCAACAATCCACCGCCGCCACCAGTGGTCTCCCACACCGCAGTAGCACCACTGCCACCGTTTAGCGAGACCTCGGATCCGGCCACAGCGGTGCCAAGGTGGAAGGCCTGGGTAGGCCAATTGAACCACTATTTCAAGGGGACCCGGGAGACCGATGGGACGGTCAAGCGGTCACTACTCATTTACTATGGCGGGGCCAAAATCTACGACTTGTTCGACACGCTTCCCAACACAGGGAACGACGATGATTACGACGCAGCAGTTGCTGCGCTGAATGCGCATTTTGACCCCCAGCTCAACCCTGATTTCGAGAAATTCAAGTTCCGGAGGGCATGGCAAACCGACACGGAATCCGTCGACATGTTCTATGCGCGGCTGCGCCGGCTGGCCAGCACGTGCCCCTTCGTGGACCAAAGAGTGGAGATAAGAGACCAGATCATTCTAGGCTGTCGCTCCAAGCTCTTACGCAAGCTGATCCTTCGGCAGCCAGGGATCTCGCTGGATGAGATCCTCGTGCTTGCCCGGTCCCATGAGTTGTCGGATGCCCGGGCAGAAGAAATGGAGGCGGCCCTCCATGCCCCCGTGGCTACGGGGTCGGGGTTCAAGAGCACACCCATTAAGGAAGAAAAGGTGGAGGTGATCCAGCGACGGACCACGACACCCCGCCAAGCGCCGAAACCCGCACCAGGAGGGTCATGTGGGTACTGTGGAGATGACCACCCAGCAACAGCCGTCTGCGGGGCGAAAGGGAAGGCATGCTCCCGCTGTGGACGGATGAACCACTACGCCCGAGTGTGCCGGGGCGGGCGGTTCCGACAGCCGTCATCGAGGCCCAGGTTCGGGCCCCAGCAAGTGCGCCAGATATCGCATGAAGAGCCGCTGCCGAACCAAGACCGCCAGCCACAGCCGCGGACCCCAATATATGAAGACGAAGACGACGAGGTCTTTGTGGTATTATACGTCAGCCGGACAGGCTCCCGGCGAAGGCCGCCGCCCATGTGTTCTGTCTCGGTGGGAGATACGGAGATACAAGCCCTCATAGACACTGGGGCCTCGGTCAACGTGATGGACTCTGACCAATATGACCGGCTGTCACCGCGACCCCCCTGACGCCATCCAGGGCGCGCATATATACATACGGAGGGACGGATCCTCTTCCCCTCCGTGGCGTCATCAGCGCCACCATCGCCAGCGGGGAATACTCCACTCAGACACAGTTTCATGTCACGGAAGGCAAGAAAGGGACGCTGCTCAGCTGTCACACGGTGGAAGAACTTGGTCTAGTGTTCTTCGCAAACCAGATTCAAGAGTCCCACGCCGAAGACATACTCAAAGAGTTCCCTACACTCTTCACCGGCCTAGGGAAACTCAAGGGCAAGAGATTCAAACTGCACATAGACCAGTCTGTACGGCCGGTAGCGCTCAGGCATCGGAGGGTGCCGTTTAACCTACGCCCTCAAGTGGAAGAGGAGCTGCGGAAGCTCGATGAGCTGGACGTTATTGAGAAGGTGTCTGGCCCCACCCCCTGGGTGTCCCCGCTGGTCGTGGCACCCAAGCCTAAGCAACCGGGGGCCATCAGACTCTGTGTGGATATGCGGCTACCCAACACAGCAGTGAAAAGGGAGCGGCACATCACCCCTACGATGGACGACATTGTGGCGGACCTCAACGGGGCGAAATGGTTCTCGAAGTTAGACCTAAATGCCGGCTATCACCAGCTGGAGCTAGACCCGAGCAGCCAGTACATTACCACATTCTCGACTCATGTCGGTCTCCGGAGGTATAAGAGGCTAAGCTTCGGAGTCTCTTCAGCGGCGGCGGTCTTCCAAAATGCGATCCGTGAGACCCTGTCCGGGCTGCAAGGGGTGATCAACCTCAGCGACAACATCCTGGTCTTCTCTAACACGCTAGAGGAACATCACGCTCACCTCAGGGCCACGCTCAAGAGACTGGCAGAATGTGGTTTGACACTGCACAAAGCAAAATGCTCTTTCTAACAAGACAGCGTGGACTTCTTTGGATACACCTTCACTCGGGAAGGGCTTCTGGTAGATCCGAAGAAGGCCGAGGCCATCAGAGCCGCCCACACACCTCGCAGTCCTACTGAGGTGAGGAGCTTCCTTGGGATGGCCACCTACTGCAGGCGTTTCATCCCTAACTTGGCCGCCATGTCAGAGCCTCTACGCGCTCTCACGCGCCACGATCACCCATGGGAATGGACACCGGTAACCAACAAGGCATTTCGAGAAATCAAAGAGGGGCTCCTCGACAAAACGATCATGGCTTATTTTCACCCTCAAAGGAGAACGGAGTTGGTGGTGGATGCCAGCCCGTTGGGCCTCGGGGCTGTCCTCCTGCAGGAGCATAGTCACGAAGTGTGGAAGCCAGTCGCGTATGCCAGCAAGGCCCTCACTGACACTGAAACGAGGTATGCCCAGATTGAACGGGAGGCGCTGGCTATCAAATGGGCCTGCCAGCATTTCCATCTATATCTTTGCGGACAAGACTTTACTGTTGTAACGGATCACAAGCCGCTGATCCCACTGTTCACCGGGCTGTCCCGGCTAGCGCCGCCGAGGATTGAACGGTGGGCTGTACAGCTTCAGTCATACAACTTTAAAGTAATTTATTGGCCAGGGGCTCACAACCCCGCAGACTATCTGTCCTGTCACCCAGAGCCAAACACACCGTCCGCCACGCTGGAAGACACATGTGGCACCGAGGCATTTGTTAGCATGATCACGCAGGGTGCATGCCCCAAGGCTATGACACTGGAGGAGATCAGTCAAGCCACTCGGGATGACCCCACCCTCACGCTCGTCCGCAGGGCTCTGGACAGCAACGGATGGGCCCGCTTCATGGATGGGGCCCGAGCCCTGCGACCCGAGATCAGCCATGCTCGCCAGCAACTGTGGCATGTCCGGAGTGAGCTCAGCATGGGAGAAGAATGAATAATCCTTAGGGGTCGCCTCATTGTAGTCCCTGAAAGCCTCCAGGACAGAATTCTTGCGCTGGCGCATGTGGGTCACCAGGGAATGGCCAAGACTAAAGCCCGGCTACGTGACAAGGTCTGGTTCCCAGCCATGGACTCGAAATCAGACGAGATGGTTCGTCAATGTCACGCCTGCACTATCACCGGAGGGGACCTGGCCCCTGCTCCTGTGATCACCGAAGCAGCGTGCAAGACACCATGGACGCATCTCAGCATGGATTTTTGAAGGCCGACACATGATGGCCGACACGATTCCTTCTCAAAGTTCCCGGTCGTCGAGGTAATGGCATCGACTGCGTTTCCCTCTGTCAAGCGGGCCCTAGACCGAGTGTTCGCGACGATGGGGTTGCCAGAAGAAGTCAAGACGGACAACGGACCCCCCTTCCAGGGGCGGGAGTTTCAGGAGTACCTGGCAAATCTAGCGATCCGACACCGGAAGATAACTCCTTTGTGGCCCCAGACGAGCGGGGAGGTTGAGCGATTGATGCGGACGCTCAATCGAGCGCTGCGGATTGCCGTGGACAACGGAGAAGATCCGGAGGCAGCCTTGGACCAGTTTCTCGGCGTGTACCGCCAAACACCCCACAGCACAACCAAGTGTGCTCCGCCCCACATCCTGTTCAAGCGGGCCCCGCGGGACATTATCCCGTCCGATCCAGGGTGGGTCCCAGCTGAGAGATACGGAGCGGCCATCCAAGCGAGGCGTGAAAGCACGAATCAGAAGGCGAGCGAGTATTGAAGAGCCCAAGAGCCACAGGTTCGAGTCGGAGACCGAGTGGTCATCAAAGATCGGCACCCGGGATGGAAATTCCGAACCCCCTATGAGCCCGAGGTGTGGACCGTAACGGCGGTTCAAGGGACTATGGTTACAGCCAGACGAGGCCAACAGGTCGTTACAAGGAATGTGTCGAGTTTCAAGGCAGTTGTGGAAGTGGGCACCGATGGGGAAGAGCCCCAATCCCGATGCCCTCCTCCGGATGGGGGTGCCCCGATGTCTCCCGGCGGAGTGCTGTCCCCTCCGGTGTCCGGCCAGCGGTCGCCCCAGGATGGCGAGGACTGTCAAAGACCCACTGGTCCGGATCCGGGTGAGAGGATGTCACCGACTGCTCCGCCGCCCAGTACCCCGGTACCCTACACCCGGAGCCAGAGGCCTGGCCTCCATCCTAACCCGATCCCCAGTCAAAGACTGGCAGACTTTGTATGCCCCTCCCCGTGATGGGGCGAACATGGATTTTGAACTAAAAGAAAGGAGGGATGTAGAGAGCCACCCGGACTCTCCTGTAAAATGTAACACCCTACATGCCCCTCGGGCGGGCTCGTCCCGAGGGATAAATAAACATGGGCAAGACCGCACGTGGTCTTCCAGCCCAGAACAGTACACTGGTGCAAGTGTGTCCTTTACTGCGCGCAGCGACAGTAACTGCGACACCAGGCCGCACCGCGCTACAACATCGAAGAGGTCGTGCAATAGTATATAAGTAAATAGACAACCACTTAGGTACAAGTGAAAAGAAGTTTATATTAGGTTGAGACAATTGTGCACTTCATGAGCAAATGTGCAGGTCTTTTTGTGGTAACAAATCCCCCCCCCACACTTTTCCAGCCTCCCAGGGAAACGCCCTATGCCGGGTCAGGCCAGTCCGGCCTTGCTCCCACCCTCCAATGGTGACCCTCTTCTTCACATAGACGCTCTCTCATGTGTATTTAATTTCTTTTATAGTGCTACTCATCCCAAGTAAGTAGGACAGGGTGTCGGAGTGCGTTACATCACACATATATTATACAGAGACAATGACTCGTATAAATGTGAAAGTCAAGCTATAGGAAATGTACTTAAGATAATGGGGTTACAAAGTGTAATCATTCTTTCATCCATCATTCAGTCTTTCACCATTCATTCTGTCCTTCCATATGTGTGCCCATCCATATCAATATTCAACCATTTACAAACCTATCCATCATCTATCCTTTCATCCATCCATCATTCCACTCATCCATCCCTCCATCCACCCTTTCACTCATCCATCCCTCCATTCATCCTTTCCCCTTATCCAGCCGTACACTCATCCATCCACTCTTCCACTCTTCCACTCATCCATCCATTCACTTATCCAACCAGCCATCTACCCTTTCACCCATCGAGCCATCCTTTCACTTACTCATTCATCCACCCAGTCACTTATCCTACCACCCATTCACCCTTTCAGTGATCCATCCATCCATCCCCCTTTCTCTCTCCAACCTGCTGTCATTTAGTGATTCATCCTTCCATCCACCCATCCATTTACTCATCCATTCACTCATCCATCCATTGACCCTATCACTCATCCATCCACTCTTTCTCTCATCCATCCACCCTTTCACTCCTTCACTCATTCATCCATCCTTTCTTTCATCCATCCACCTTTTCACTCTTCACTCATCCATCCATTCTCTTATCCATCCACCCTTTCACTCCTTCATTCATCCATCCTTTCTGTCATTCATCCATCATATCACTCCTTCATTCATCCATCTACCCTTTCTCCCATCCATCCACCCTTTCACTCCTTCACTCATCTATCCACCCTTCTGTGCATCCACTCTCCCTTTCACTCACTCATCCAGACTTACATCCACCCTTTCACTCATCCATTGTTGTAATCTACTTCAGAATGTATTTCATTGGATTCTCATGATGTCATTGGAATGTTAAAGTGAGGGTGATTCATTCTATGTTGTGCGAAGCTGAGCGAAGCAGCGGATGAGACCGTTGATGCTGGTTTGGATATTTTACCAATAAAGGTCTTTTTCTACAACTCTTCAGACAAGGACTTATTATTACACTGGCGACGATGGACCAAGCTTGATTGGGGACAAGCACTGGATTCCAGCATCAACTCCCCTACGATTTTTGGAAATCAAACCCACGTAACGTAACGTTCAACGAGATAATGTCTCGTTTTTGAAACCCCTAGGATCTTACGAAGGTCGGAACGAACGGATTTGCCTCTATTTTGTTTACTTCAGAGGGGAATTCCGGAGGGGAGCTGGCATTAATTGGAGGACTTTCTTGGTTGAATTTAATCGACAATTTTTTATTATTTTTGTGGTGACTACAAGTTTCGGATGTCCTTGGTGAGATATCGGATGGCCCTGGTGAAAGGTCGGAGGTGAGACTATTTAGTTTTATTATCAAGGTAATTTTGTCGAGAACATCGTTGGAAACCCGTGCTCTGCATTCTTTGAATGTGATAGCGCTCGTACTCACCGTTTCAACATTCTCTGCTTGCGCATGCCATCATCCGAATGCCGTTCCTGACTTCTTAGACGGAGTGGATCTCTCTCGTCATTACGTTCGTTTATCCGACGTGAATCTACGTCAGCGCCATTTTGGATAAGTGTATTCTTCCGAATACACTTCCTGTCTTCCCAGACGGGTGAGGTTTTCGAAGCAACGTGAACCTACATCGGCGTTAGTTTGGATTATTTGGATTCTGTTACGTGTTTGAGGTGTTTTTGGACATCGCATTTTACTGCAAGAAATTCAAGACTCAATTTTGGTTTTCCTCAACGGAGACTACGGTGACTACCTTAATTATTTTAGTTTATTTTGTTCAAAGTGACTAGATTGATTATTCATTATATTCTCTCTTTCTTCTACACGCAACACACAGTTGTCAGATTTTGTTACATTTGTTACTTGGTTATGATGGCGGCTTCAACGAGCATGTCCCAACCTCCACCTTTTCTCTCGAAAAAAGGTGACCCTATACTTCCTTGGAAAAGGTGGAGGAATTTGTTTGATTCTTATATTGTTGCTATAGGAGGGGAAAAGTTTTCAGCCATCAGAAAGCAAGCCATTTTATTACATAACCTGGGAGTTGAGGGGCGAAATACATATGATAGCATGGATCTTATTCAAATTGGAACAGAGGAGGGGGAGCCTAATGATGTTTATGAAATGTCGATGACAATGTTGGAGAAGTATTTTGGCCCTAGGATAAATGTGGTTCTCGAGAGACATAAGTTTTTCACTAGAGTCCAGAGTAGCAATGAAAGAGTGAAAAGTTATATTGCTTCTCTTAAGACCCTGGCACGCACATGTGAATTTGGAGATCTCTCTGACTCATTAGTCAGGGACCAGTTGGTAAGGTGCACAAACAGTACCCGTGTGCAAGAGAAACTCTTATCTAAAAATCCTACACTAGTGGAAGCTGTCGCAATCGTAGAGGGCATGGAAAACACCTCTTCTTGGGTGAAAGAAATGAAAAGAAACCATGAAGACAAGAAGGAAGCTAGTGAGGTCCATGTTGTTACAGAAACAGAGTACTTAGAGAGTTCTGATAATGTGGCAAAGGTTTCTTCACAAGAGAAGTCCAAGGTGCCTGAGAAAGACTTACGCACGCATATTTCCCATAAGAGTTTACCAGCTAGGAGTGACAAGGAAATTCGTACTAACACTGGCGACAGTGAAAAGAAAGCCATGGACCAATCTAAAATGAAGTGTTTTAGGTGTGGCAGTTCCTCTCATTTTTCTAGCTATCCTCATTGTTATGCCAGAGAAGCCACTTGCATGAAGTGTGGGGTCAAGGGACACTATGCAAGGGTTTGCAGATCGACTCGCAATTCGAGCAAGAAGACTGAAATTGTACGCACAGTGCTCTTGCATATTGATGGTGGCGATGGTGGTGAAGGGGATGTTGATACTGGGAGAATAACAATGCCCGAATGCAAAATTGGGGTGGATGACTTTGACTTCATAGTCCTAGCAGATTCTGGTTCCCCTTTCACGATGTTAGGGAATAGACAGTGGGACGAAGTTGTGGGTTTTGACAATGTGGTGCTCATTCCACCGGACATTAGTCCGGTCAGCTATGGAGGTGCAAAAATAAATGTTCTAGGGTATATTGAAGCACGCATTACATTCAAGGACAGGGACACTTTAGGTAAGGTCTATGTAGCGGAAAGAGGGGACAACCTATTAGGATGGAGGCATCAGCGTGATTTGGGCATTATGCTTAATCCCAACGCCAAAGATCCTAAGGATCAGGTCATGCTGGTGGATCGTGAGGTTGACAAGGGAGCATCTGACCAAAATTGTGTGTATTTTGACAGGTTCCCTGAAGTTTTTTCTGATAAGTTAGGGTGCCTGAAGGGGTTTGAGCATCAAATCATTTAAAAAAATCGAGCCATACCATGTGTGCACAAAGTGAGAAAGGTGCCGAACATGATGATAGAACCACTGAAGTCTGAACTTGAGAGTTTGTTGAAATTGGGGGTTATAGAAGAGATAGAATCCTCGGAATGGTTGGCCCCGATTGTTTTGGCCCCAAAGGATGGTGGAGCTGGTATCAGAATGTGTGTTGACTTGAGAGGTTTGAATGAGTGGATTTGGGTAGATCGACAGCCTCTACCAAATATTGCAGAATCGCTCAGTACACTGAAAGGGGCCCGCATTTTCAGTGTACTAGATTTGTCGTCGGCTTATCACCAAGTTCTTTTGCATGAGGGTTCAAGGCACCTCACCTCGTTTGTGACACCTCTGGGGGCATTTCGCTTTCTGAGGATGCCGTTTGGCTTGGCATCAGCAGCAGCATGTTTTCAGAGGGTCATGAAAAAGGTCTTAGAGGGTGTTGATAACATCATGTTTTTTCAAGATGATATCTTGATATATGGGAAGAATGATGATGAGCATAGTCGAACGCTACTAGACGTTTTGGGAAGGTTAAGAGAGAAAGGTCTAACAGTAAAAAAAGAAAAATGTCGCATTAGAGTAGAAACTGTTACTTATTTAGGTCACGTGATCTCTGGAGAGGGCATTCAACCGAAATTGGAATTGGCACAAAGTGTGGTGAATGCCCCCACGCCCAAGGATAAGGAGGAGGTAAGGTCATTTTTAGGTCTTACTGAATTTTATGCCAAGTTTGTTCAAGGTTTTGCTTGTGTAACTGAGCCTATCAGAGCGTTGTTGAAGAAGGGTGCACATTTTATGTGGTCTAGTGAGTGTCAGGAGGCTTTTGAGGCAATTAAAATGGAGATTGGGAAAATGCCTACTCTTGGGCATTTTGATGCTAATAAAAAAACAATATTGACTACTGATGCTAGTCTTAAGGGTTTGGGAGCGGTTCTTTCCCAAGTGATCGATGGAGAACACAAAACAGTGGCGTTTGCCTCCAGGGCTCTTAGGGGAGCTGAAGCAAATTACTCCTGTATTGAAAGGGAGGCCTTGAGTATCTTTTGGGCAGTGCAGCATTTTAAGTTTTATTTGTGGGGGATTCCCTTTTTAGTGAGGACGGACCATCGTCCTCTCACCCAAATCTTTTCTTGTAGACACAGTGAACATATCACTCCTAGGATCAAACGCTGGAGTGAAGGATTGCAAGAATATAATTTTCAGGTGCAATATATACCCGGGTCTAGCAACAAGTCCGCAGACTGTCTCTCTCGGTTACCTTTGGCAGGAGAGAGTGATGACGATAGCGGTGATAATGTGTGTTGGGTTGCTGAGTCCACATTGACGCTAGAAGCATGGACAGATGGGGTGAACAAGGATAAAGAATTGGAATCGTTGAGGCAGTGGATTATTCATGGTTGGCCGGATTATAAAACATTGGAGCAGGAGATGAGAGGTTATTGGCCTGTCAGGGATGAGCTTTCGTATTTTGGTGGGAACCTGGTGAGGGGTGAAAGACTTGTTCCGCCTGTGGGATTCAGAAGTAAGATTATTAACACAGCGCATGAAGGTCACCTAGGAAGGAGTCTCACCAAGGCTCGAGTCAGAGAAAGATATTGGTGGCCTGGCATGGATCGGATGATTGAAGATGTGGTCAGGGATTGTGTGTCTTGTGCCTCTAGTGACAAGTCTCATGTGGTCTGCCAAGCGCCTTTATCTCCTGTGGAGGTTCCTGAGGTTGTTTGGTCTAAATTAGGTTTGGATATAGTTGGACCATTTGAGCTATTGCCGTCAAGTGAACGATTTGTCATTCTGTTAGTTGATTACACTTCTAAGTGGGTAGTCACAAAATGTGTCTCTTCTGTGAGCACGAGAGTAGTTATTAACTTTTTGAGAGATGTTTTTGTTTCGGAAGGTGTGCCCAAGTTTTTGATAACGGATAATGGAGTGCAGTTTGTATCTCATGAGATGCGAGAGTTTCTTGAGGATCACAACATAGTACACCAGAAGACGGCGTTGTATGCACCTCAAGCTAATGGGTTGTCTGAGAGAATGAATCGCATAGTAAAGGATTGTGCTCAGCGTGCTCTTAGTTCCAGAGTTTCATTCAATAGTGTTTTGAGAGACACATGGTGGGCGCATCGTACGACGCCCAACGCACTCACTCAATTATCACCTTTTGAGGCTTTGAGAGGAAGAAAAGCTATTTCTAAGTTGAATCCATCTTGGCTGCCTGCGAGCTCGAGTATGGCACTTCCTGCAGAAGAGAGACATAGGAGGATTTTGAAGTATCAAAATAAGTATAAAGCTGATTTTGATTTGAGGATGAGAGTGAGGAACAAGAAATGGAATGTTGGTGATAAGGTGATGGTGAAGAACCCCAAGCATACACTGAAAGGAAGATCGTCTTTCTTGGGTCCTTTCACGATTATTTCTATTAGGAAAAATGTTGTGAAAGTGAACACGGGTTGTATGTGGAGCATGTCCAGATTGGTGAAATGTTTGGGAAAACATACAGGCTTGAGTCATTCTGTGGTGGATGGGGGTAGAGTTGTGGATAGTTCCAAGGAATGTGCTGATACTTGTGGAAAAGAACAAGCCATGAGTAAGAGTTCTGTTTTCAGAAAAACTGTTCAAAGGAATAGGAATTTGCCTGTCAAATTCAAAGATTATGCCATGTAATGTGTTTTGCATGAAAGTTGAGTTACAAATTGGGAACAAAGTATTGTATTACCTTGTTTTAGATTGTGAACGTATATTAGTTATTTTTCCTTGTTATTATTTGTTTTATTCTGTTTTTATTGTTTTGTTTCTTGGTAAGGGAGATGTGTTGTAATCTACTTCAGAATGTATTTCATTGGATTCTCATGATGTCATTGGAATGTTAAAGTGAGGGTGATTCATTCTATGTTGTGCGAAGCTGAGCGAAGCAGCGGATGAGACCGTTGATGCTGGTTTGGATATTTTACCAATAAAGGTCTTTTTCTACAACTCTTCAGACAAGGACTTATTATTACATCCATCTATCCATCCATTCACCCTTTCACTTATCAGTTAATCAATCAATCCATCAGTTCACTCATCCATCCACCTATTCAGTTGCCTGTCATCCATCCTTTCACTCATCCATCCATTCTTTTACCCGTCCTTCTACCCTTCCATCTACCCTTCCACCCATACATCCTTCCATTTACCTTTTTTCTCATCCATCCTTCCACCCACTCATTGTCCATCCTTTCTCACATTATCCATCCACTCATCAATTCATCCATTAATTTATTCATGCATTCATCTATCCATTCATTCATTCATTCATCCATACATCCACACTTTTTATCATTCACCCTTCCACTAATCCATCCAGCCATTCAGCCATCCCTTCACTTACACACCTTTTCACATTAATTATGAGCTGAGCCTTTGTCTACTGAGTTGCAGACAGAAGAGGCCCATCAAGGACTTCACCCCTGCTGTAGTTCCTAAAGCAAGAGGTGGGGCGGAGGAGGGTTCACTATGCCCCTGTACATAGACCATCAGAAAAAGTGGAATTCATGAGTCATGCATGATGCACAGTGCCACTGTGACATGGTGTTGTTTCCAGGGCTTTAAGTAGGATGAAAAAACTGGGGGTGGGTCTCTCCAAAGGGGGTGTTCGATGTAATTAAGGGCGTGGCTTAAAAACACCTAAGCTAAAAATCTGTGCTTAGCACAGTGTGCCACCCGACTGGTAATTTGCTGCTTTTCTCATTGCATCCAGATATATAACACAAGTAGTGTTACACCTACAGGCCAGAACGATTGACTTTGTCAATGGTTGCTAGGTGCATAAAATAAAAAAAGCAGCAACCATGGCTTTGCTGAATATAACATAGAAAATGCATCAGTTTTAAAATGATGAGACAGTGAAAGACCCATAACCTTTTTTTAAAAACTTGTTTCACCACCTTTTCATGAACTGGATTCTCACCTAGCAGCATGGGCGTCTTTGGTCATTTCTTCCAACTGACTGAATGTCCTGCCTTAGACCGGGGCAGGAGGAGGCCCACCACAGGCAGCAAGAGCACAGACTGGCCCATTGTCATTCTGTATGTGGCAATCAGCCGCAGACAAAATGACAATGGGCGGGTTGGGGCTGCTCTGGTTCTCAGAGGAATAAGAGGTGGCCCCATGGGCGGGTTGGGGCTGCTCAGGTTCTCAGAGGAGTAAGAGGTGGCCCCATCAGGGAGCTGAGGCTTCTGGCATGGGAACAGTGATGTTCTCCAATGCCCAAAATTACAGACAAAAGGTGTCTATAAAAGGGATCGTCACAGACGGACAACAGACGTGAGATCCAAATTAAGGACGGTCTGTGAAATTTACGGAGGGTTGGTCACCCTAATGAAGTAGGGTTATTCTGGGGCAGAGTCTGTCACATCTCAACTGGGTCTTCGGGGCTGTGGCTAAGTTAGTCCAGTACAGGAAAAGACAGAAGGGTTGGGACAGAGTCAGTCACATATAACATGACATAGACTTACTCACATGCCCCCTGGGTCTAGAGTTACTCACATGCCAGGTGACTCTGCAGGACTAGGGATAAGGCCGTCCAGTGCCATGTGAAGCAGCTGGGCTGGGAAACATGGAATACAGGTACCCTGGGGAGGAGTCGGCTGCTTGACAGGTGAGTCTGTAGGAGCTAAGTTAGTCCATTGCAAGGAAAGGCAGAGGGGTTGGGAAATAGTGAGTCACAGGTAACATGGAGCAGAGCTACTCTGGAGCAGAGTTTTCCACATGCCAAGATTAGTCTGCAGGGCTGGGCCGAAGTCAGTCCTATGTGAAGTAAGGCAGAGGGGTTGGGACGAGTAAGTCATGTGTAACATGACACCTGGGTCTAGAGGAGGGGTCTCCAACATTTTCTGTAATAAGGGCTACTTATGTCCAATGAAAATCCCCCCCGAGCTACTAAGATTATTAGAGCTTTAATACTGACAATATCAGACAAGATACCTTAGTGGCCACCCCCTGCAGGATCATCAGCAGTGTTCCCCTCAGTGCACCGGGCACGTCCCCAGCAGTAATGTAAACAATGATTTGTCAATGTGGAATACCTCTACATGGGTAGTACATACAAGCTATAGCTGTAGTGTCTCTGTCACCACGTTAATTTTAGTACTGAGTCTCCCCAAATGTCAGCTCATAACTTCTGAAAATGTACACATACACACATTTATCCTGAATACACACTTATCAATACATGTATTCAACCAACCAAAAGCTTTACATTCAGTAGGCTGGGCTGCACACAGGAAAGCTACTCATATGTAGCTGAAGAGTTACAAGTAGCTCGCGAGCTACTCGTTGGAGACGCCTGGTCTAGTTACTTGTTTACCAGGTGAGTGAGAACCAGACATTATCATTTGCATGTCAGTTGACTCCAAGAACATGTATGACAGTCAGTCACATGTCACTGCACGTGGTAGGGCTGGGGCAGGGTCAAGTCAGTCGCTTGGCAGCCGAGTTAAGGAGTGTGGAATGTGTATGGGCTGCGATAAAACATGGAATGTGTCATGGAACATGGAATGGGGAATGTTTAAACGCTCCTTTTCAACGTGAAATATGTATAGGTATCTATGGTCGCGGGATGTGAACAGCATGTTATAGGACGTGGCACATGAAGAATGAAGTGTATGAGGTGAAAAAGAATCGTAGCTCATTAGGGACAAACTGGAGCACGTGGTAAGTGATGCTCTGGACGATGAAATGTATAAGCGACGTAGACGACCACTGAATGTGCAGGGGGGTGTAATGGCACGTGGCATGCACTAAAGTTAATAGGGCATGTAATGGGATCTGTAAGGGATATAATGATACAGGGAGTATACAATTTCTAGGGCAGTGGTCTTAAAACTTTGCTAGTGCTGGGCCCCAGTGAGTAAACCAATGTGACTGTAGCCTATTGTGAAATATCTGGCCAAAATGTTTATTGGTGATCATAAAGGGCCCCTGTATTGTGCTATAAATGAAAGGGTGTTTGTTGTGGCTGCAATTTAAAATATCACAACCAACTTAATAGTAAATGTCACAAAATCCTCCTGGAAACATTAAATGTTGTATGTAAGTACACAGCATGATGGCCCAACCGCACCCTTGGTGTGCTGGTCATACTATCTAACTGGTGACTAGGGGACCAATGCAGTGCTTGTATCAGGGCCATGAGACCCTTTCTACCCCAATGAGTGTGATATTTTACAAAACCAGGACAGGTACAGGAGAGGTAACAGCAGTGCAAGCTTCCCTCACACATGGAATAGGTGCATTATCTTTAACTTGAGGGCAGAACAGGTATATCAAGGGCAGAAGAAACTCAAGTGTGAGAGGAGGAGCTTCCTCTGGGGGCCTCATAACCCCAACCTTGTGTCTAGGCAGGCGTGAGAGGGGAACGGGGGGTGCAGACTGATACTAGACTCTCTCTCATTGGCAATGTGTCAGCAAGAGGGTGGGAGCAGAATCCTACTCTGGGGTCATCCTAACCCCAAAAGTATAACAAGTAGAGAGAATTGTGGTAGGTGACTGCTTGGAATGAGATCTCTTTCATCGTCCAGAACTCCGTGTTCTTTCCCAGAGCATAAACGTACAGTCCCCTCACATATCCCCTGGCTTAGACTTCACAGAGATCTCAAACTGCTCTCTTTTACCCTCAGAGTGCTGCTAACAGAGCCCTCAACTTGCCGTCTCATCATCTTTCTCATTTTGTGGTCTCCTAGCAGTCCCAACATTACCCTCACCTGCCCACCCTTGTCAGCAGATGCACATCAAAGTACTGGGAAAGAAGGCTACCCCCCACACACCCAAACCGAGCTGAGGCATAGAGCACGGCAAAGAGAAGTTAAAAAAAATCAATGACCATTTACCATCTCCAGGAAAGGGCAAGTCACATTAAAACTAGGCCTGGCCAAAATTGTATTTATGCCAGAGAAATTGTAGTAATTTTGGTAATTTCGCATTACACTTTTGACACAAAAGTATTGAAAATTATGCAAACCATCAGCGTAATTATGAGTAATTTGGCACAAAAATCCTACAGCAGGAGTACAGGAACAACTAATGTAGAGAGCGCGGCTGCTGCAGTTAGAATAAAGTTGCGATTAGCACTACTTTCTTGGTGTAAAATGCATTCTGGGGTCCATTTTGGAAACGAGTGCATTTTGGGCTAAGAAAATAGCACTAAATGTGGGTATAGGCTCCTTGCATTACTCCGCATACACTCACCTAAATTTACCATAATTTTGCTTAATTGCGCTATAGCAAATGTCTCGGGTTACGCCCACCTCTAATTAAAAAACTCTCTACAGACCAATGAAATTGAGAATGAGACAAACACAAACCGATCCCCCTCCTATGTGATGCTGATCCCATGAGACAATTCTAAAATTTTTGTCTATGAAGAACATGGACAGGATCGCCACTTAACATGACCCCACAACACTAGAGTCAACCAGGCAATGAGACCCACAAAAGCCTCTTACACAGATTCATGACCATAAAAATCACAGACGGAACAAGACAGAACATAAACGTCCTCTTGCTCTCTAAACAGAAGACAACACAACACCAGTGAACAAACATTACCAAGAGAAAAACCCAAAGCCAAACAACAAGTTAACCAAAACCTGCAGAAACTCCTTTAAAATATACTACCACCCACCCCTATCTCTGCCAAAACATAGTAAAAAAGTTTAGGTATAGTTTACTAAAAGAATCTCCTGTAAATGCTCATCTCTGACCTTTTTCCTTCTGTACAAAAAATGGAGCCCTCAAATCTGACCTTATCTTCTTCACACACTGGTCCCCGTGCTGGAGAACAGCTCTGACTGCGCAACAGCATGTAGCAAAGTCGGCCAACATAACACATGTTCACAGACTATACATCAAACCCTCTCCTGCCTCTAGAGCTGAAGTGTCAATCCTTATCTAAAAGAACAAAAACATCTCATTCCAAGCCTCGGACACTAAACTGGAGACATTAAATAGATAATTTATTTAATTTTCCCTCGTCATCATCTGTTGAAATCTCCCCCTGCCCCACCTGGCCCCACCGCCCCACTGCTCTTACCTGCACGGGCTGCGGCTGCTAAAGAGCTCATGTGAGACAATGGGTTGCTGGTTGTAGGGGGGGATTTAAGTATGGCAGGGTTTGGCGAGCAAAAACAAATAGATTCAACCCAGATCTGTGACTTGGGTAAATATTGTATTTGTTCAGCATTCCATCCATCATCTGTTCTTTTTGCTTTTGTCGCCCTAAGTGGGAAGGGTATGCCCAGACGTGGGTCCCTTCCTCAGTGTGCCACTGAATTCAAGCTTTCCTGGTTGATGAGGGGTGTTACCACAAAACCGGTTCCAGGATGCTTGTTTCCGGTCCAGGAAGGATCTAGCCTGGCAGTTCAGGCTGGACTGTTCCCATGGGGAGCAGGGTCAAGACTGATTTGCATATGGCTGGTCCAAACTGGGGTGGAATAGTGAGCCAATAAAACTATGGATTGAACGCAGATCTGTGACTAGGGGTGAATTTTGATTTGTTGAGTATTCCCTCCATCATCTGTTCTTTTAGCTTTGGTCATGTGACCAAAGCACAGGCCCCAAATGGTTAGGACAGAAAGTGGCAACTTCTTATAAGTGGTATTTTCAGAATTGTGATTTAAAATCCGACTTTACCGGTGTTAGAGGACTGGTTCAAGGTGTGGATGCCCCAGGACAAACGTTCCCCCTTTTTGGTTATCGAGAGGGGCACCGTTCTCTGGTTCCATTGCCTCCGCCGGGGGCTACCCCACAGCCTGTGCTCCTTCGGCTGCTCAGCTTTAAAGACCGAGATACAATACTGCAGGATGCCCGGGCTCACCCTGACCTATGGACTGATAACTCAAAGACACTTTTGTTTCCAGACTACACCAGAGCGGTGCAGCAGCAGAGGCGCTCTTTCGCTGAGGCAAAACAGAAGCTGCGAGCTCTGGACTTGCTTTACATGCTCCTGTTCCCTGCCCACCTTCAAGTCTTCTTCCAGTCCCATACCCTCTTCTTTGATACACTGGACCAGGCCTGAGAGTGAGCCATGGAACACCGATTGTTGCAGTGCCCCCCCTTGAGTAGAACCAACTAACCCTGTCACAGTCGGAGAGGGGGGCACTCCCGATCCTGGAGGGCCCGGGCTGAGCATGAGGACAACGGAGAGGGCCCTGGCCCAGCACCAGGAGATCCGGCGTTGGTCTTGCCCACACAGGGGAAGACTGAAAACTTATCGGCCACTCCACTGGTTTTCAGATCTGTGGAAGAGGGCTTGATTTCCTCATCCCAGCTGTCAGACGTCCCATGATCAAGAGTCTCCTGCACTGCATTACCGCCATTGGTTCTGAGGTGGTGGGTCTACATAATTGCTGAAAGTGGGGTGAATGTGCCTCCCTTGGCTCCGACAGGTGTCGACCATATGTGACATACCTCTTGCATTGACTATTGCTTCTGTGGAGGCCTGAGTCCTTTGCATAAATAGTAGTTCATTGTTAGTGCTATATCCTGTTATATGGGCGTCAATGTTTCACAGTAACGTTCTCCCCCTTAGTTAGAGGTTATTGGTTCCTTAGTTATTGCGACAGATGCTGCTTTGGGTGAAGTGTGGGGCTCTGGGAGGGGGGGTGAGTTCTTCTATCAGGCTATTGAGCCTAGTTTCATTTATGTCATGTTGTGCTTTGACACTGTTTTTTTCCTTTAGGTTATTAATGGCTCTCACACAGGCTTCAGTGATTGATGTACAGTGGCAGGGCTCTTGGGAGTGCACCTTCAATCCGGGCCGGGTGTGGGCAGCTCCTTTTCAACTGTGCTATGGCTTCCCTTAAAATGGCGGTGCTCTCTTCTAACGTGAACGGCATCCTGGACTGTATCAAACAGTCCGCAATGCTGAGATACATTAGAAGCTACAAACCAAAGGTTGTCCTCTTGCAGGAGACTCACCTACTGGGTATGAGGTGAACCCTCCTGGGCCACTTCGGCTATGATAGGGTTTACTATTCGGGTTCATGCGTGGCTCCAAGGGTGTTGCCATACTGCTTCACAAGACTTTTCCCCTGGTGGTTACGCACACCACACAGACCCACAGGATTGTTAGGTGGGTGTTGAAGGCCATTTGGAGACAAGACTTTGCAACCTCATATCTTACTACATTCTGCCACCCCTGGTGAAGACGTCACTCCACACCTTGAGATCCTTTATACTGACTATCCCCTAGGGAGTCACGATAGTTGGGGGAGACTTTAATGCGCTTCCAGACCCTGTCCTCGACACTTCTTCTGCGTCATATCCTGCAAGGCGGTCCCAATCAGCTTGTTTATCTTCTTTGGCTGACTCACTGGGTTTCTGTGACACGTGGCGCTCCTGGCATCCCGGCCCCTCGGGCTTACACCCATCAATCCACCGCACACGCAGTGGATTCCTGTATAGACCTGATGTGGCATCCAGCAACTGACTTGCTCTCGATTCAGTTGAAATGCATACTTCCATGCAGGATTTCTGACCAGCCCGACGGAGCCCAACAAACAACCCTATCCAGCAAGCCCCACAACAATGTATTGAACACCTTGGTGAAGTCTATCAACAGGAGGGCCAGAGTGCCATCAAGGTATGCCACGTGGGACAGCGCCACCTGGGTGACAGCGAGTACTGTTTACACAACTCACAGTTTTTCAGGTACCGTCAGCTACTCAATGCCCTGTTAGCCCATGACCTTCCGGGAGACTCTTTACCTGAATTCAGTCCAGTGGAGGCGGAGATATTTCAAGGGAAACTGGGTAAAGGGGCAATGTCTGTGATTTATCGATTGCTGGTGATTCATGCTCCAGGTGGCCTCGACAAGGATCAGCAGTGATGGGAAGCCTGGGTGGGAGTGCCAGACGAAGATGATTACAGGGAGGCTTGCATGGCACCTAGGAAATTGGCAATCTCAAAGCAGCTGCATATGATCCAGTGTATGCATTTGCATATGATGTATATCGCACTGGAGAAATTGCTACACATGCTTTTGGGTACCCATGTGGCATGAGCGTGGTGCGCCCTTCTGGGGGCGAACTTCCATCATGTTGCCTGGGAATGCCCAGTGCTGTCAAACGTTTGGGGCGAGGTGGGTCGCATACTCTCTGATGAAATGGGCAGCTCGCTGGAATTCAACCACCCGTGCGTGGATTTGCTGGGGCTGCTAAAGGAAGTGAGTAGTCCCAGAGCTGAACCTGCATTCCTGGGAGTGGCATGTTTAGTTGCTAAACGGGACTTGTCACGAGCATGGAAGCGGGAGAAGCCATCAATGATTGGGAGCTGGTGAGCAGGGATGGACTGGTACGCCCAGCAAGAAAAGCCTGCATCCGAAGTGCGTGGGTGCCCCCAGAAGCATGCGTGGAGTATAGGGTAAATGGTGTGATTATTATGGCCTGTCATTTGAAATGGTGATAATGTACGTCTCCCATAACCAAGTCTACCACAATTTCACTTGTGCATCTTTCTCATATTTTCCACTGTGTGATTTGCTGTCATGCTGTAAAACATCAATAAAGTTGGTTATAAAAAAACTCCAAGTAAAGAGAATTTTGAATTACAATTCCTCAGACACCACCAGCGGCTTTCCTACCTCCACCCTATCAAAAGTTAAAACTTATTTATTGTGATAAGGGAACCCAATATTATTCTACGGGAGATGTGGATCTCACAATAGTGAAGAACAGATTTGTAAGTTTTTCACTCCCAGGAAATGTAAAACTTAAAAGTACATGTCAGACGTTATAATTTCAACGCACCCTTGCCTATGTGCTGTCTACGGTCTACTTTAGGGTTTACGTATATTTCATAAAAATTGAGTTTAAGGCTTGGAAAAGTGGTTATTTTACCAAGTTGAATTGACAGTTTAAAAGTGCCAACAGGCTGCAATGGCAACCCTGGAACATGTTTTAAGGGCTACTCAAGTGGGTTTTACAATAAGTGCTGCCTACTCACTAGTAGCATTTAATGTACCAGCACCGCGTATATGGTATACCACTTTACTAGGGACTTACAAGTAAATTAAATATGCCAATCAGATGCAAGCCAATTTTATTATGTTTAAGGGAGTGAGCACAAGCACTTTAGCACTGGTAGCAGTGGTAAATTGCACCAGGTCTTAAGGCCTAAAAAAACGAAGTCAGGAAAGTATGATGAGTGAAGGTAAAATGTCTGGGTATGATCATGCAGAAAAAGGCCAGGTTCAATAGTACCACAACATAGAGGAGCTCTCTAAACAACCCTGAGCACTGGCCAGACACATTGCAGGCCCATGTACTACAATCTCACCCACAAACAAAAGCAATAGGGATCTCCTCCATAAGCAACCCATCGTGTGGTCTGACACACAGTCTTAGACTGCCCCTAACACCTTCCCCGTGCCACCCAAGTGACAGGCACGGAGCCAAAATCACCACATCCTGTCCCCCATCCTTTTGCAAGTACTGTCACACAACCCGACAGAGAACACCCTGCTGTTTCCTCCCTCCCCCACGAGGACGAGACAACGCCACCCAACAAACACCTATCCAAGCAGTAGCCAGGAGCCTCTACCAGCTATTGTCCACCCAAACACTCCCCTACACTCTCTGTTTAAAATCACCAGACCACTGCAGACTCACACTCCCCATTACAGTTAACTGCATGACACAACAACACACCAAAAATACCCATATGAATGACAATGGGACACTTTAGCGCACAGGACTGGGCTCCCACACAGCAATACAGCCACTGGCCCTTCAAGAGGCCCCACTTCCCTAACCAGAACGGATACCCGGAAGCCGTCATGCGACCCCAGACCTAGCTACCAGTCCTAAAATCACTGACATTACTACACCCTTACCACCATGCCAGGTGCAAAGACATGAACAACAAAACTCTTCACAACGTCCACCAATCTCAATACCACAAACTACCTTGGAAATTAGCCTAGACTCCCTATAATACCCACCAACCTCAATCCCTCAACCTATATGGAAATCTGCCCTTTCCCATGACCACTACCACCCACCACCTGGATGCCAAGTGCCACCCATAAAACCATGAGATACCACAGAACAACACTGCCCTCCCTCCTTTCCACCCCCTCAATAACCCATAAGGAAACTACACTCACATGCATCAACACAGACTCCACAACCACAGGTGTGCCATCAACAGGAAGGAAGGGACCCAGAGCCCTCAAACGACCTCCTTACCCCCATGGCTGGGCACTAGTGGGCGATAGACACCATAGAAAGCCAAGAAACACACATACGCCCAAAGGCCCAACCTCCCTACACCCCCTTACAAGATCAAGGGAACAAGCTGGACAAGCTAATCAACGTTATGAGATCCACATCACACACCCCAATGAGACAAGACTCCAAACAACACATTCACAGACAACTGGAACAATTCCTGTCAGCAATCCCTGAGACATCAATGTCCATGCAGACCAGGATCTCTGCACCTACAGCAAAAATACATAATGGCCTAAGCGATAGAATAGCAAGCTCAAAGAGTCAGAAATTGTCTTCCTCCTAAGATCCTACGACAAGACTAAACCAACACAGCAACAGCCTACGTCACAAATCCAAGTCATTGTGAACAAAGGGGGTCAGACACCATGCCAAGAAGCTACTGGACATAACCCAACAAATTTCCTTGCGATCTCCCTGAACCTGGAATAAACATGCCACGCACCAACAAGGGGCAATAGTCTCAAATGCATGCAACACAATTGCAGATCAGGAGCAAAACATGAAGCTGACATTGCTGGAAGGATTATCTCGCATGAGCTAGACATCCTTTTTCTCATGGAAACTTGACTCATACAGTCCACCCATTTACCTCATCAAACATCAGGACTGGAACGATCATCCAAGAGCAAGCGTGGCGGTCATATAAAGAAGCTCTATCAGCCTATCCGGCTTCCTGGTGGATAACATCCCCACCTGTGTGAATCTTTGGGAATTGAGCTCAGCTCAGCAGGAAGGTCATTGACAAGAATTCACATCATCTACCATCCGCCCAGAGAAAAAGAACTCTTCATCGGACAGCAGATGGAGATCATCACTGTACAATCAGTCATGCACCCAAATCCCTTCTTTCTAGGGGACTTCAACCTACTCTGCAAAAATGTGGGTGATGCACAAGCAATATTGAAGTACTTCCTCCCTAATCACGAACTCCTGTGTAATGGAGCACTTTCAGAATTTCAAATAACACCAGCGTGACACAAAATTGTTAAAAGGACACCAGCGTAATTTAAAGATTTTCTCAGGCTTACACAATAAAATGAAATGTTGTAGACTAATTTCTTTTTCTACATTGGTTGTTGATGTAATGTTTTGCAATGATTTATTAAGGGGGTGCAAAGAAAACAAGCATTTGCAATGCAATAGGTCTCGCATTAACACCACTTTGAGCTATTGACATTGTAAATGACAATGCCTTTTATTTGTGTTTTTATTTTAAAAACATAAATTAAAGGCATTGTTATTTATAATGCTAATAGCTTAAACTCTTGTATACTGAACATGTTGGAACTATCTAGCTGCAGTGATAGTGATCTTATGCCTATATCTGCAGTGATGTTGATTTCACACCTATATCTGCAGATAGTGATCTCACACCTATATTTGCAGTGATAGTAATTTCACACTTATATGTGATGTTGGCGATCTCACACTTATATATGTTTAGTGATAGTGATTTCATACCTATATCAGCAGTAATGGTTATTTTACACCTATATGTGCAGCAATGGTGAACTCACATATATTTCAACAGTGATAGTGACCTCACACCAATATCTACAGTGATAGAGATCTTACACTTATATCGGCAGTGAAAGTGATCTATCACTGCATATCTGCAGTCGGTGATCCTATACCAATATGTACAGTGATAGAGATCTCACACCTATATGTGCGGTTTAGAGGTGTCACACCTATATCTGAAGTGCTAGTGATGTCACCCCAATATTTGCAGTGATGGTGATCTCACACCTATATCTGCAGATAGTTTCTTTGACACCTATACCTGCAGTGTTGGTGATCAAGGTTGTTTCTTTCTGTTTAAGTAGACGAGTAGGAAATAAAAAGATAGCTATCTACTTGGAATAATAAAGGAGCACAACAAGTGGTGTTGCGGAAATGCGCGGAGTAAAGGAGTACTACAAGTGGTGTTGCGGAAATGCGCGGAGATGGTGTGAAGTGCGTGGAGATGGTGTGGTGATGTCCAGCCGTATGTAAATGTGCTGCGAAAGCTTTGTTGTGAGGATAAAAGGGATGTATAGGAGTGGGATGCATGAGCCACTAGAAGGTATATGTGAGTAATGTTGAACGGTATGCTATAGTAAAGTAAACATACGCTCGTGTGTGCGCGCGCACCTTGAAAAACTTACCTGAAAACTATGGGGCATATTAACAAGCCAGGCGATAAAATTATCGCTGCTTTAGCGGCAGAAAACTGCGGCTAAAACGGCGATAATGGGCTTGATAATATGCTCTGTGGAATTCCAATTGAAGCCCATGTTAAATGTGAAGGACGTCTAACATGGGCTTCAATTGGAATTCCATAGAGCATATTATCAAGCCCATTATCGCCGTTTTAGCTGCAGTTTTCTGCCGCTAAAGCGGCGATAATTTTATCGCCTGGCTTGTTAATATGCCCCAAAGTGCTGTGAAAAGCTCTGCAGAGTCCAGCGGTACCTAAACAGTGAAAACAACATATGCTCAAATGTGCGCATCTGTAAAAACCTACGAGAAACCGAAGCGCTGTAACAAGTTGAGCAGTGTAAAAAACATATGCTTGTGTATGCGCTTTTAAAAGGGCAAACCTACCGGAAAAGAAATGTTTTTGGATAGCTTTGTACTGTCCGGTGAATATATCGCCACACACAACATATATTACATCTTTAAACATACAACCCCAATCGTATACCGCTGCAGCTGCGCACTGAAAAACGAAGCGCCGTAAAAGCTAAGCACTGTGCAGCGGCACCTAAACAATTTCAAAAACATACGCTTGTGTCTGCCCATCAAAAAGGAAAAGCTACTGCAGAACAAAGCGCAGTGAAAAGCGCAGCAGTGTCCGATGCGATGCAAGCGCTGCACAGATTGGGCCACTGTTTATTACAAAGATTACACATTGAAACAAAAAGGAGGAGAGTAAAGTAAGTGGGGGATTAAGTTTGAAAGAAATATATCTATTGTGCCTATATTGACAGTGACAGGCTGATACATGTATATAATCCTGTGCGAGCTGATCTCCGTTTGTTCCTTACTTCCCCACATTGCAATTTGTTTTTCATAAGTGTGTTTCTATGTTGTATTAAGGTGCCTGGCAACGGGGCCTTGGCCGGCGCAGTTATCAATTAATGTGCGAATATACATAAAAGGAGCTGTTGTTAAGTGCGCCCCAACTTTTAGTGCGGAAAGTAGAGAGCCTGCATCCAGCGAGCCTGCGTGGGCCTGCTGCTTGTTGTCAATAGCCAACAATGCTGGAGTCGAACTTTCTGGAGCACCACAAATTGCCCCATTAATCCATGAGCCTGCAATGCGGCAGGAAGTGCAATGGAGCAGCAAGGGCTGTGTCGTTGACCAATGGCCAATGATGCTACAGTGGAACTCCAAGTGTCCAAAATGTGTTGTATTACGAAGCATTTTGCCTTTCCTTGCAGCAAAATGTACTCAACCTTGCTGCATAATTGGCTAGACCTGCTGCATGATTCCAGTGGCTCTAAGTACACCAATAATACCGAATAACAGCAAACACTAACTGAAAGGTGGCAGTTTACCTTTATAAAGTGCCTTCCGCTGCGCTGTACCACTTGTAGCGCATCTTTTTATTACATTTTTCTATTCATTTGATCGAGAGGCAATCTTTTTTTCTGGAAATGATCAAGCAGAAGGTGGAAAATAGCACAATCCCATTTGTGGGTGGGGGTTATATGTGCCAAGCGAACATGAGCAGCGTCATCCCAACAATTAACACACTCATGGGTGCATAAAAAAGGTTGATCTACCGGAGAATAAAGCGACATAAGAAAGGTACTTAATGATTAAAAAAAAGCTCCTGCCAATAAAAAGCTCAGCAGTGTCGAATGTATAAGTGTTGTGTTTGATTAAGTACAATAATTGTATCAACATTGAAGAGTCTGGGGAATGGAGCAAAATTGCACTGTATCGTGTCTATAACCAATTTATGTAACACATATCGCTGCAGTTCGTACACACATTGCTTTGCTTATCCATGATACCTATGGGAGATCGAAGAAGTAAACAAGCGGCCGTGCGGCCGCGATTGTGATCGCGATCGCAATCAAACATCAAAGCGTCCGTGCGGCCGGGAAAGTGAAAGTAACCTCGGTAAAGCACGGCGCGCGTGCCCGCGCACATGCACTGTAGCTCTAGGCTGGCCTGGTAGCACTTTTTGGAGCCCTGAACTAATTTTAATCAAATTTGACAGGAACAAAGACTATGATTTGAAAAGGATCCATTTTGGAATTATAATTGAACTGGTTAATTAGTTTTTGAGTTATACGGCACAAAAATTTAGGGATATATTGGGCTGTAGTATACAGCGGCTGTATAGTAATATTATCACGGTACATGGTAATAGCAAAACATAATGGGGCATATCAACAACAACCGGCGATAATTATCGCTGAGCGCACTTAGCGCTCGGATAATTATCGCCGGCTAGCGCCGATTTTTATCGCTGAGATAACGTGCTATTAGCAACGCTTATCTCATCGGCGATAAAAATCCTAGTGCTAACTGGCTAACGTGAGATTATCGCTGGAAACCCAGCGATAATCTCACGTTAGCTAGTTGATAAGGACTCACAAACTTAGCCATGATATCCACGTTCCATAGGATATCATGGCTAAGTCAGTCCTGAAGCAGGCGTAAGGAAAGTAGTGGTAACAGGGGTTATCGCTACTTTTCTTGCCGCTGTGCTTCATAGCGTGGGGCTTGATGATAGGAGAAATGTTGCTAAGCTACATTTCTCCTATCATGTCAGGTCAGGAACGCCCAGTTTGCATCTCATTAGAGATGCAAAGCTGGGCGTTAGAAATCCCCACGCTAAAGCAAGGTTTCACGCGTTAGCGTGACCTTGCTAATATAGCGATAAAATTATTGCCGCTTTTCGGCCGAAAACGGCCGCTAAAGCGGCGATAATTTTTTATCGCCCTGTTGTAAATATGCACCATAATGATTAGTTATTGAAAGCCGTAACAATGTGAAGAGGCAGCCATTTTGTTTAGTCCTCACTTTGGCTGTATTGTGTGCTTAAATCTAAGATATGTCAAAAAGCGTGATTTTATTTATATGAAGGAATTTGCCTGTTTAGGACACACTTTAGGGATAGCAAATAATGAATGAAAAAATTATTATCATTGGATACATTAAAATCTTACAATACACAGAAATCCCAAAACTCATGCTGGCATCTTTAAATAAATAGGGCTATAAGCAATAATATCTTGAAACTCGCATAGAAATTATTTTAAGATCAGTCTTCAAATGTGCCTAATCAAGAATAATATTTGACTTCCAGAAATAGGTTTCCAAAGTGCTTGTGCTGAATTAGCCAAGTAATTACAGGAGCATCAACAAACATACATTGAAAGGTTGCAGGACTAAAAATAGAGCACAGGTGGGCTAATTCCTCCATAAGTTTCTATAAATAACCAAACTGCTTCAGGAAAGTTAGTCAAGTGATTTCAGGAACATACAATCCATACATAGAAAAATTGTTGGACTAAAATCAAAGCTGATGTAGGCTGACTCTTCCATAAGTATAGGCAAACTGCTTAACCAAAGTGCATGTGCAAAGAAAAATAAAGCCCAGTTTGACTAACTAGACAATGTCTGTAACGTCTGTGGATGAGTTCCCAAGGTGCATTTGCAAACATTATTCAAATTTCATTATACATACTAAAAAATCAGGTAAAGGCAGTAAAAAGCAAAAATGCATATAGGCAGATTTATGATTAAAAGCCATAACTATTTGACCGATTAAAACTGCAAGATATAAATTACTTATAGGTCCCTGAAAATTCATCTCACATTTTACTTGGAATAACTGTATTAACAAAGGGGTTAAAATGCACACTTAACTGCTTTCTAATTTTTTGCACTTTTCAATAATTATAACAAATGAATGATCCGTTGAAGTTGAATATTTGCACCTTCTATACACAAGTACGAATGTAGAGAGAATTAAATAATGGGTTTACCAGACAATTTCCCTCCTCTTTAAATTCTGGACATGTAATGGTAAGTACAAAAAGGGAATAACGTAGTTGTAAGAGAACATTCCCCTGGCGGCACACAGGGGCACATGCATCAAGGTTTTTACTAGTCGCAAACGGGCCGATTCTGTGAATCGGCCCGTTTGCGATTGGTAAAAAGCCATTTCCCATGCATCAACCAAAAATGCATCCGCAATATAGGTAATTGCAATTTTTGCAATTACCTATTTTGTGAATGCATTTAGGGAATCGCAATTTGCGAATCCCTAAATGCAATTCATGAAGCATTTTCAAAATGCGACTTTGCATTAATAATCGCAAATTAACATCAATTTCAAGTTGATGGTAATTTGCAAATCCTTAGAAAAAAGCACAAAATTGCATTTTTCTAAGTGCCATGTGGCGCGTACACATTCCCTTAGGGCATGTTTTAGCGAAACCTACATGCATAAGGAATTGCGACTCCTAAATAGCGATTCCTTAGAAATCGCTGTTAAGGAATTGCAATTCCTTATCTTGATGCATGTGGCCCTCAGTGCAGTCAAATCTTCAGAGCAGAAGCCTCCTTTTAAAGGCAATGTAAATGCTTGACCGGGGTATTGCTGAAGACCTAATCATTTATATGAATTTACCCCAAACTAGGAACGGGAACTGCATTTTTTTATCCTCAATATGCAATGCTTTCTTTGGCAGGGAGTTCACAACTTTTTAAAAAAGATAGCGAGACATCAGCGCCTGCCTGTGATCCTGAAACTCATGCGGAGTTATAGAATCCTTGAGAATCTGCAACCACTGATTTGCGTTTACCTGGTCGCTGCTTGGAAATTCCTTTCAAATATAGTAGCATACTGTATTTTGATTTGATGATTTTATTGCATGCATTACTTTACCATCGGCCAATTTCTTAACTATATAAATTGCAAAGACCGAATTCCAGCCTGATTTGGCATTGTGCTGAGTGTGATGGAAGAGAAAAAAAAATCCTGCAAACATTTGCTGTCAATGTATTCAAACAAACTGCTAGATTATTTGGAAGTAAGGTAGGGCCATACATCAGGACAGACTCTAGCTGGCCTTGGATGACTTTCAACAAAGGTTCAAATGGCGGGCCCTGCAGACTGGCATACTGTAACAGTCAATACAATCGCTTTTGATTTTAAGGAGGCTTTATGATCATTAAATGAACCCCGACTATCAAAAATGATACCCAGATATTTGTAGGAATGGCCAAGAATCTTAGAATTTAAAAACCAAGCACCCGTTTTCCATTGTCTTTTCAGGACCATTATCATTATGTGCACAGGTAATGATAGTGGGGTAGGAAATAGTAGTTTTAAAGAGATATTTGTTTTAAAAATATTTTTACGAAGTACTGTGGTACTACGGCAAATGTATCTAGAAAGTACCATGGTACCTGAAAGCACATAAAATATATTTCATGTGAACAAATTACATTAGACATAATGGGGCCGATTCCGATCCTGGAAAAACCGGGTAAGAACCGTCGGTTGGAGCGTTTTCACCGTCCGACTCGTACCCGGTCAAAAAACATTACAAAAATGCAAGTACGATTCGTATGGAAACACTATTTCTGTACGATTCGTACAAAACACCGACCGATGAAAATATACATACAAATGTGATCCGGGAAAGCGCCGACGTGACGTCGGGACGCATTCAGGCTGCGTTTCACGAGCCAGGAAGTACGATCCGTACCGACGTCACCCCGCACGGATTATATTTTCCGGCTGCCAAAAACTGCCGGGAAATCAGGACGATGCGCACAAGGAGCACCTGTACGCGACGGACAGCCATGGACCCGAACCTACGTGTCATCCCAGCCCTCATAGCAGTCCACCTGCTCTACAGGAACCGACGCAGACGCCGCAGAAGGTCAGAACAACATCCAGGGGCAAAGGGGGGGGGGGCAGGGGCAGGACACATAACCCCCACCCAAGTCACAAATCATACATGCCCCGGACATACCTGACCTTCAGGGCCTGGTCACTTCGAGGGGGTGGGGGCGTGTCCAGCAACGCATGCGTCCGCCACAATGGAAGTGGATGATGACGCGAACCGGCAACACAACAATTCTGGTACGTACCGTACCCACGCCTTAAGAGTGTGGGTACGGGTCGTACCACGCCCACCCCTACGTCACACCAACAATGGCGGTACGGCCTGTACCCACGTTCTAAAGGCCTGGGTACGGGCCGTACCAGCATTGTTGGGGTGATGTAGGGGTACGCGTGGTACGACCCGTACCCACGCCCTGAAGGCCTGGGTACGGTGCCTACCCCTACGGCACCCCATTGGGGGTCCGCACCGTACCCAGGCCTTAAGAGCGTGGGTACGGGTCGTACCACGCCCACCCCTACGTCACCACAACAATGGCGGTACGGGCCGTATCCACGTTCTAAAGGCCTGGGTACGGACCGTACCAGCATTGTTGGGGTGATGTAGGGGTACGCGTGGTACGACCCGTACCCACGCCCTGAAGGCCTGGGTACGGTGCATACCCCTACGGCATCCCATTGGGGTCCGCACCGTACCCAGGCCTTAAGAGTGTGGGTACGGGCTGTACCGCCATTGTTGGAGTGACGTAGGGGTACGCGTGGTACGACCCGTACCCACGCTCAGAAGGCCTGGGTACGATGCGGACCCTACGGCACCCCAACAATGGGGGTACGCACCGTACCCATGTTCCAAAGGCATGGGTACGGGCCGTACCCAGGCCTGCAGAGCGTGGGTACGAGTATGTTCGGAGCGTACCCCCACCCGTGTATGTCCCGAGCGTACATGGCCAGGCATAGGAGGGGTGGGTGCAGAGTCCTCCCAGCAGTGCCCAGACATAGGAGGGGTGGGTGCAGAGTCCTCCCAGCAGTGCCCAGACATAGGAGGGGTGGGTGCCTATCACTCCCAGCAGTGCCCAGACACAGGAGGGGTGGGTGCCTATCACTCCCAGCAGTGCCCAGACACAGGAGGGGTGGGTGCAGAGTCTCCCCAGCAGTGCCCAGACATAGGAGGGGTGGGTGCAGAGTCCACCCAGCAGTGCCCAGACACATTAGGGGTGGGTGCCTATCACTCCCCGCAGTGCCCAGACACAGGAGGGGTGGGTTCCTATCACTCCCAGCAATTCCCAGACATAGGAGGGGTCGGTGCAGAGTCCCCCCAGCAGTGCCCAGACATAGTAGGGGTGGGTGCAGAGTCCCCCCAGCAGTGCCCAGACAAAGGAGGGGTGGGTGCCTATCACTCCCATTAGTGCCCAGACACAGGAGGGGTGGGTGCCTATCACTCCCATCAGTGCCCAGACACAGGAGGGGTGGGTGCAGAGTCCCCCTAGCAGTGCCCAGACATAGGAGGGGTGGGTGCAGAGTCCTCCCAGCAGTGCCCAGAGACACAGGTGGTGGGTGCCTATCACTCCCAGCAGTGCCCAGACATAGGAGGGGTGGGTGCAGAGTCCCCCCAGCAGTGCCCAGACATAGGAGGGGTGGGTGCAGAGTCCCCCCAGCAGTGCCCAGACACAGGAGGGGTTGGTGCCTATCACTCCCAGCAGTGCCCAGACACAGGAGGGGTGGGTGCCTATCACTCCCAGCAGTGCCCAGACACAGGAGGGGTGGGTGCAGAGTCCCCCCAGCAGTGCCCAGACACAGGAGGGGTGGGTGCCTATCACTCCCAGCAGTGCCCAGACACAGGAGGGGTGGGTGCCTATCACTCCCAGCAGTGCCCAGACACAGGAGGGGTGGGTGCAGAGTCCCCCCAGCAGTGCCCAGACATAGGAGGGGTGGGTGCAGAGTCCTCCCAGCAGTGCCCAGACACAGGTGGTGGGTGCCTATCACTCCCAGCAGTGCCCAGACATAGGAGGGGTGGGTGCAGAGTCCCCCAGCAGTGCCCAGACATAGGAGGGGTGGGTGCAGAGTCCCCCCAGCAGTGCCCAGACACAGGAGGGGTGGGTGCCTATCACTCCCAGCAGTGCCCAGACACAGGAGGGGTGGGTGCCTATCACTCCCAGCAGTGCCCAGCCACAGGAGGGGAGGGTGCAGAGTCCCCCCAGCAGTGCCCAGACACAGGAGGGGTGGGTGCCTATCACTCCCAGCAGTGCCCAGACACAGGAGGGGTGGGTGCCTATCACTCCCAGCAGTGCCCAGACATAGGAGGGGTGGGTGCAGAGTCCCCCCAGCAGTGCCCAGACATAGGAGGGGTAGGTACAGAGTCCCCCCAGCAGTGCCCAGACACAGGAGGGGTGGGTGCCTATCACTCATAGCAGTGCACAGACACAGGAGGGGTGGGTGCAGAGTCCTCCCAGCAGTGCCCAGACATAGGAGGGGTGGGTGCAGAGTTCTCCCAGCAGTGCCCAGACATAGGAGGGGTGGGTGCAGAGTCCTCCCAGCAGTGCCCAGACATAGGAGGGGTGGGTGCAGAGTCCTCCCAGCAGTGCCCAGACACAGGAGGGGTGGGTGCCTATCACTCCCAGCAGTGCCCAGACACAGGAGGGGTGGGTGCAGAGTCCCCCCAGCAGTGCCCATGGAAAGAAAAGGGTGCAGTACCCACAGATACAATGCCCACAATTGTCAGTCAGGTGCTCAAAGACCCTGCAGAACACGTAACACATGTGTGCGAGGCTGGGAGTACACACATGCGTAGTGTGTAAAAGGGAACATGTCCACATGAAGTCATGTCAATATACTCCATACACAAGTACAGTGACCACCAAGGATGCCACTAATGATGCAGGTGGAGACATTGCCCAGCATGCATGGGCAAAGTTGAACGGATCCGTCACACACCAAGGAAATGTAGACACAGCTCAGCACAACATTTAGGAAACACCCTGCAGGGAAGATGTCAGGGTCCACAGAGGAAGGAACACACCTTGGGACAATGTCACCATGCAGTAAAAGCTTACATGAACAAAGTTATTTCGCAAATACCTTGTGATGGCACACAGATACCAGGGTCCACCCCATGAGCAGCACACTACTACATTTCCCAGACACCTAACACATTATCCCCACCCCAAATCATGGAGCAGCACCACCAACAGCAATACCAGAAAAGCAGTAGTGTTCAAAGGAAAAAAAACATTGCATTATTCAGCATGAAAAAAAATTGGTTATTAAAAGTTCAATATGTACAAGGCCCATAGGGCAGTCCATAGTCCAATTCCTGGTGGGGGACACATAGGGACGCGTGTCCCCTAGCTTGCCTGCACAGTTCATACCTCCTTTGCTTCCACAGGGGGGGGCATCATGTGGGGGGGAAGGACCAGGCACCGCAGGGACAGGAGGGGCAAGGGTAGGTGTTGTGGGTGCAGGGACGGAGGACTCCACCACAGGGGGTGGGGCAGCGCCAAAGGTGGAGGTGAGAATGGCGCTGCACACGGTTGCAAGGTCCTCCAGCGTCTCCCCTGCACCCGAAGGAACCACAGGCCCCAAGGAGGGGGGGGTCGGAGGGATGGGTCGCAGCGCTACTGGGGGAGGGTGTGGACAGGGGGGGGACTCAACTACCCTGACCGGGGACTCCTTTGACCGCTTGCGGGGTGGTGTCACACTGGGGCTCAGGGACAGAGGGGCCAGGAAGGATTCTTTGTTGGAATCTTGGCCAGGAGAGCTGAGGGGAGTGGATTTGGAGGGAGTGGGTTGTGAGGAATGTGGACTCCCACTGTGGCTGCGTGTCTTCCGTTTGCCCCCCGACCCAGTGGGTGTGCCTACTTCACCCTGTGTGTGCGTGACAGGAGGTGTGCGCTTGGCCTTCCCTGGTGGTGTGGTGCCTGTGTCTGGTGGGGTGCGTGCATGGGTACGTCTGGGTGTGCTTGGGACAGGCATGGGAGTGGGAAGTGTGGATGGTGCAGGGGTAGGGGGGGACGCAGCGCTTCAGGAGACCCACTGCTGCAGTCAGTGTCGAGTCTATGGACCTCAGCAACTGGCGTTGGTCAGACTGCGCAGCTGAGATGCCCTCCATGTATGCCTCCATCTGGGTGAGCACTCGGGTGTGGCCATGGAGGACATTAAGCATCGCAGTCTGACCAACCTGCAACTGGCGCAGGATGTCCACAGACTCGGCATTCACGGCAGCAGTGGAGACAGGGGCAGGGGGTGCGGTGCCTGGCAAGAAGGAGACACGTGGTGACCTAGCATGGCGGGAAGGGATCCGAGCAAGTGGGAGGCCGGTGATGGGAATGGAGGGGGCGGGTAGAGATGGAGTGCTGCTTTCAGCTGTGGGAGCAGCCTCCGCCCCCTCTGGGAGCTCAGCCTCGGACCCGTCAGCGTCATAGTTGGTGGTGGGACTGGACAGGTCCTCCGCCTCACTCCCCTCGGCCTCCGTGCCACTCGATGCGCCAGACAAGACAGCACTGCTGGCACTGGTGCTCGCTCCCTCCTCACGGTCCGTGCCAGTGTCTCCCTCGGAGTCCCCCGACGATGCTGTGGGCAAGGTGAAGAGACAGGAAATAATCAGACACCTGTATACATATGTCACATGAGTCAAATCTACATAGGTCACAGTGCATAGCCTGAAAAGCAACATGAGTAACATCTACAATACAAGGTACATATGTAGGCCCTGCAACACACAGGTGGTTGACCCACCATGACACTGAGAAACAATGGAGAGCATGACACAACAGCAAATTACTTGATATCAAATTGGACAGAGGAGCCAGGCTCTGGGGACAATCGTGCACAGCATCTGCACCACACAGCGTTGCCAAAAAAGGGATGAGCAGGAACCATGTCTATTAACTTTTTGCACATGCTGCAAAGCTAATACATTAAAACATGCCCAACATGACTGGGTCACTGCACCTTGAGTGTATGTCCAGACAAACATCACACACAGGCCAGACCTAGCAAGGAGACTTCAGATTTTGACATGTAGGCCTTGCCCGCACAAACCACCCCCTACCTGAGACAATGTGATTGAGACAGAGGAAGTACTTACACCTCTTACTCTGGGATAAAAACACATGGCCTGCACTAAATCCTGATTGTACACAAACTACCCCTGGTGCGCCTGTCCACATATATCATTGACAATCAACCATCATCAGATTGTCGTACCAAGACACACAGGCACTGCCCACTGTGAGTATGCACAAGCAAAATTGGGTCACACTGTACAGTGGACACATGTAGCACAGTTTACATAAATACAGATGAGGCCAGGGTACAATGCCACAGAACCCAACCTATGCCGAAGACACAGACAATGGCCACATTGTTGGATGACACACATGATACCTAGGAAAAGGTGCCCCAGGGCACGGTAGTGGCCACACTCCTCCATGGTCCTGGATGGATATGACTGCAACTGAAGCAACCGTCCCTGCACTATGCATTACTCCCACTCATGCACATCATGTCAGAGGGCACAACATTGGACATGCATGCTGTAAGGCAGTACACTTTTAAGACACACTCCTATGTCAGGACTCAGCATCAGTGCCAACTGACATGGACCCCACAATGACTGAACTGGCCAGGGCACAGGCAAGGTCCCAAAACCTGTTATACACCACCCCCACACATGATGCTGCAAGCATTGGGCACTTGGATTAACTGCCAGCCTAGATTACCTTGTGCAAGAGTGACTACACACAGACCAGGGAACACATGGCAAGGAGGGGAAGGGAGGAAGAACAGCACCGGTTTACTTTGGGGAACAGGTTATGCACTGCACATTTAAACCCTGGCAGTGTATCCAAGCAACTGCGCACTTCCAAAAGCTGGTGACACACAACAAACACACATGTACCTACCCCCTTTCTGCTGCTGCTTCTCCTGTAAGCGCCTATCCAAGTCGGGGAAGAACACTGCCAGCACACGCTTATGGATGTGGGTCAGACGCCGGCGCCCACGGTTCTTGTGGCTCTCAGGTGAGTCCCCCAGCAGGACCCGTGCGATCCTCCTCATCCAGCACCGGATATCCTGCCAGCGTTTCCTCACCTGGGCTAGGCGCCGCTTCAGACCCTCCGTCTTCCTCACGGCACTGACGGCTTGCTTCCATATCTCCCCCTTGGCATGGACGCCTACCTGTGAGGATGCAAAAGTGAGAATACTTTAATACACCTGAGCAATGACACAGAGACACACATATTAATAATTTGTCTTGTTTGAACAGGCCATGGTATGCAGGCAACTCATTGCACCTTTGTCATAGGGACATTATCCTCTGGGGAAGGCAAAATGCACTACGTGGCATTGGAAGTACACAGGTGGCATGAGGGGTGCCACACAATCAATGATCCTGGATCACACTGTGCATCACAAGCTACACCAGGATTATGTACAGCACCTCAAAGCAGTCACATGCCCCAGCCCACTGACGCAACCTCAGCAGAGTACACAGACACACACAGGCACAGGACAATCACCTGCCATTGCCAACTGCGGGTACAAACCTCACTCTGCCCATGTGCCACTAGACTGGGGGGTGTCACAGGTGTGGGGCTGGCTCAGCACAGCAGTCACACAGCACTGCTCCCTGCTCACATCAGATGGGCAGGGTATATCCATCCCTCATGCAGCTGGTGTGCATCACTCCCCATATGCACTCACCCACATGACAGGGGACTTACACACACACCAATGTCCAGGGGACGAACACATCATTTGGACACTCACAGCACAGGTACACTAAACAAAGACACATCTATGGGTACTGTCACCTGTCACACTGGGGGGACCACAGAATCACATCAGGACTGTAGAAACAACATTCCAGGAGGAGTAGCCAGGCAGAATGTGGCATGCACCATGCATTGATTGTCACAGTAAGCACTATGCAAGTGAGGAGTGCACACAGGAACTACAGCATGCTCTGCATGGGAGACATGAGGCCTTCCCCACCCTGGGACCCACTCTAAACAACATTGCATGTCTGTCACACATGGACACAATGCCAGAAGTCACAGTCACAAAAAAGGGGCACAGTCTAAGCTAGTGGAGTCAGCACTCACCTGCTCCCCTGGTCGACCATACAGCATGGTGTACTGTGGGAGGATCACATCCACCAACGCCATATTCTCCTCCATGGTGAATGGCTGGGCCCTCTCCACAGACCTGGACATGGTGCCAGAGGAATCACGAGCAGCAGCAGTGTTGTGGAATGAAAGGATGTGCAGGCAAGTGTTCTCTCATGGGACCTGGCTGCCTTATATCTGCCTTGCTGGCCTGTTTCATTTACAGGAGTACAGAGTGATTGGTCAGTCACATTAGCATCCTACGTTTCCTCCAATCCCTTTAAACCTACCCCAGTGAGTGGCTTTGCATGGTTTAAAAATTGAGCATGATGTCAAGTCAACAACCACTTTGCAACAAAGTATATTGTTTCCAACCGACTTCTGCTGCCCACCTGATGCAAATACTCAAACTTTAAACTCGGTCTCCATGACAACCAGCATGCATTTAGGCCCTTATACTTGTCCCTCATGTGTCCCCTATGTTATTTCAATATTTACACACAGGTACGGTGTGTTCCACGGCCCTAGGGCACCCCAAATGCAGTGAAACGGACCGTACAGGCATGTGTACGGTCCCTATCACTATGGGAGTGCTCGCGTATGCGTACACCATAGTAATACGGACCGTACACACGCGTGTACAGGTCGTATTACTATGGCGTACGCATACGCCAGCACTCCCATAGTGATAGGGACCCTACACACGCGTGTACGGTCCGTATTACTATGGCGTACGCATACGCCAGCACTCCCATAGTGATAGGGACCCTACACACGCGTGTACGGTCCGTATTACTATGGCGTATGCATACGCCAGCACTCCCATTGTGATAGGGACCCTACACACGCCCTCAGAGCGTATGTACGGTGCGTTTCACACCTGACAGTGGTGACAGGCGGCACACAGACAGGAATAGAGCTGTCATACTTGGCCAAGGCTGGACATCAAGGCATTGTCTGTGCAGTACTACATGTGTCGGGCACAGGTGTGTCAGGCTGTCATGTGGCACATTACTCCTGAGGTGTGAAGCAAATAAATGTATGATGAGCTGTGTACACATGTCATGTGTGATGGTGCACTATGTGCCACACATCCCCTTCACTCCTTTGACATGTGTGCATGTAGTACAGACTTGTTGAGCCATGCGTCACTGGCATGGCACAGTCACCGACACCCACAACTGTCCCCTGATGCCAGGTACACGGAATATTACACCTGACATGTGAATGCCCACGTTGCACGCTGTAACTATGTCATGTGTGTGTCATGTGTTCCCATAGGTTTGCTGTAGGTGTTTGGTCAAATGCATCTTCAGTTGCTGCAACCAACATGTGTCTGTGTGTAGATGGGCATGGCACACTGTTACGCACACCAGCCCACATGTGTAATCCGACGTAAGGTGTGTATGTATGCATCGACACGGAGTTTCAAAACAAGGACATATCTGCATACTCTCAATGTATGTGTGATCAGTCTTGACATGTACTCCTTCATGGCAAGGTGTGTGGTCTGTCCTTTTTCTATGACATGTGACCTGTGCATCTAGTGTTCCGCAACCTGTCTGTACAATAAACATCCTTCTTCTGCACATATGTGGATGTCTGCAACTCCTGTAATGCGTCTGCCTGTTCACTTACACTGGCCCACAGCTAGTTTCATGGCATGGCATATTGAGGTTGAGAATCGACGTTTGTAGCTGGCTCTTGGTAGGAGTGTCACCTGCCTGGCATACGTGTCCAGGGCATATTGCACAGACCTGACTCTGTATGTAGCATATGTGTATTGCCTGTTGAACATGTGCTCAGTACATTGACATTGGTGGTGTACTGTACTCACTCTTCGTTGTCCCTTCAAATTTACTGCAGGGCTCCGCCTCTCCCTCAACCAATTCCGGACTTGGCTGACCTGAGGGAACGTGACTGTATACGCCGCTACCGCTTCCCCCGACAGTTGATTGAGAACTTGACGACACGACTGGCACCACACCTCCAACCGCTACACAGGTATCCTACTGCACTGACTCCCAAGATGAAGGTGATGGCAGCCCTACATTTCTTTGCCACGGGTACCTTTCAATATACCATTGCTCATGTTGGTGGCAGGTCCCAAACCATGTTCAGCCGTGTTCTTCATGATTTTTTAGAGGCCATGTTGGATCACCTGGATGAGTTCATTAAATTCCCAACTCATGAGCAGTTGACAGGTGTCAAGCGTGAGTTCTATGCCCTGGGAGGGATGCCCCATGTCATTGGGTCCATAGATGGAACACATGTGGCTTTGGTACCACCACAGGCACAGGAGGTAGCGTATAGGAACCGCAAGCATTACCACTCCATTAATGCCCTTGTGGTGTGTCTTGCCAACATGGTGATTTCACATGTCTGTGCTCGTTTTCCAGGATCAGCACACGATGTCTACATCATGAGGCGTAGCAGGGTGCCTGAAATGATGCTGCAGCTGCGCAACGAACGAGCATGTATTGTTGGTGGGTATACTCTGTCAGTCCTGTATTTAGCGTCCCCTTCCTGTCTTACTGCTTCTCCTGACCCACTTTTGTCCATGATGTTTCCATGTAGGGGACGCTGGCTATCCTAACATGCCATGGCTGATCACACCTCTCCGCAACTCCAGCACGGCTACCGAGCACCGCTACAACAACGCCCATGGGCGGACCAGGCGAGTGATAGAGAGGACGTTTGGCCTCCTGAAGAGCCGATTCCGTTGCCTCCACAAGACCGGCGGCGCACTCCCATATGCACCGGTGAAGGTCTGCAAGATCTTCCTCGTGTGCTGCATGCTGCACAACATGGCAGTGGAGAAAGCTGTGCCACTCATCCTGGATCCGGATGAGCAGGACCATCCACCCGTGGAGGATGAAGGGCTTGGTGACGAGGCAAGTGATGTGGAGGAGGAGGAGGCGGTAGAGGACATCCGGAGTCGGCTCATACGCGACTTCTTTGCTTAGTGGTGAGTTCCAGTGTCTGAGTGTGCACGCATTGGGCCGTGTGTGGCATGTGTTGCAATGTGTGTGTCCATCTGCATGTCTGCCAAGTGATCAGAGGTGTGTTTGGATGTGTCACTCGAGTGATGGTGCAATAGAAGAATGTTTTTCCAGAGTCATCATTGTCACCTAGCATGTTGACAACCTTATACGTGTCGAGTACATGCACATGCATGCGGATGTGCTTCTTTTGGCTGACTTCTTGTGTGTCTCTCATCAACAGGTACTTGCGCATGCTGTCTGCTGGTGGCATTGTTGTGCTCCTGCTATTCCTCATGAACACAGCAACATGTGCTGAATCAGCGTTACATGCACGGACAAGTTTGAAAATCTCCTTAGGGTAAGGGATGCAGCACGGCTTTTTGGGTGTGGTATTTGTTTTGAATGTGTGTACACTGCTCCTGTTCATGTTTGGTTACTTTGCATACATGTAGAAGCACCATGGGGCACATGACATGGAGCTGAATTCACCTGAATTGATGGTCAGACTTGGTGACAGTCATCTGTAATGAGATTGTGGATTGTGATGAAGCCATCAATGTGTGTAACACTGCCCTCGGAAACATACGGGTTGCACCGGGTTGACATGGTGTGTGAATTCCCCATTAGAGGCTCAATGGTGTATAGCAGCCTCTCCGTGAGCAGCAGGGGGTGTTTAGCTGTAACCCGTCACTTGTGTGCCAGTTCTATGGATTTCCAGCATCTGTGGTGCAAAGGGGGGTGCCAGTGTCGGTCCCACATGTTCATCCACATGACCTGTGTATGTGTTGACAGAGTTGCATTTGCATTTCGACACACATGACTAATAAAGGTGTCCCTCTGCCTCCAGGGTGCCTCATCTCTGTCAATGGTGGTCTGTTGCCACTGTGCATGCGGCATGTCTGGCATAGTTATCAGAGATAGTGCATACGAGTCTATGTGTAGAGTAGCAAGATGCAAGCTGTTTGTCAGGGATTAGAATCTGTATTGTGCATGATGTCCATGGCTGTGTAGGTATTGTGGAATGTCAGTCTCCACGACGGCCACTGTGCTGCATGTGCATCCATTGTGTGTGTGTGTGCCATATTGAACCAGACATTCCTTCCTTGACATACACCTTTTGCATAGTTCCTTCCTGAGATCCTTGTCTTTGTGTGCAACTTGTGGCATTGTTTTATTGACATGGCGCAAACGAGCTTGCTGACATGTGCTATGCTGATCAGCAGCATCTGTGCCTCATGCTGCAGCACACTCTGCATTATGCACAAGATCCCCAGTTCCATCCACCTCAAGGCAAGAGAGACCACCCCCCAGGTCAACTACAACAACCGTGTCTAATCCTACCCTGCACTGTACGGACATGTGTGTTACAACTCCCATGATACTTGTCCACATCCAGGGTGCATCTGCACAGCTCTGCTTCTACATCCGGCGACCAAGCCACATCAACGTCCAACAGAGATGGGGGGAATGGATCACTGCCAGCTGCAGGATGACCTTCTCAATTCACGCACACACTCAGGATGCAGCCCACAACCCCAACACAACCTTGTGGCACTGTGATCCAAGACCCCATTGTGCCATCTCCATGCATCCAACCTTGGCCGGCCCACCATTCTCCACATCCACCTGACTCAAGCATACAGGCCATGGTTCTGCCACCTGTCTACACATACCTGGGAGTAGCACCCCAGGACACTCCACATGATCCCTGACCTCTGCGCATGACTGTTGCTCTTCTAAATAGGTCTGTGGGCACAGTTGTGCGGGCACCCCCTCAGCTGGTTGGGACCATCACGGGTGAGTATGGTGCTCCATGTCTGTATTGGATGATACATTGTGACCCATGTGTGTCCTGTGCCAGACTCAGACCCCAGGGTATGGATGGTTGTAGTTCTTTAAAATACTCAGGCATGGTTTGACTTTACAACACACACATGTAATGGAATAATGCAAAATGACGGCATCATCTCTTGATAGTGCTGAATTTTATTTGTGGTGGGGTACGTGTTTGGGGGGGATGACAAGAGGTGCTTGCCGGGTGTGTAGAATCCAAAGTTCACTGGGGGAGTTGGTATCCTTGCCATTGGAAGTCATCAGAGTCCATGCCACAGTCTTTGTCAACATTGGTCAGACAGTGACCAGCAAGTCCATGTGGCAGAGAATGTCATTTGCTGATGTGCTGCTGTTGGGCCAGAGGGCCAGGTGCCAGGCCAGGTGACCTGGGAGATGGTGATGTTCCGCTGACTCTCACGGTCTTTTGCGTGGACGACCCACCTTCCTGCGGGGACCCTCAGAAGCAAGCCGTAACGATGCTTGTGATGCTCCGTCGGATGAATCCTCCTCCTCCTGATCCCTCCCTGTGGCTGGTGATGTTCTTCGCCTGGTGGCACAGGGAGGGTTGCCCATGTTGTCGGCAATCCGACGGAGTGAACGGTTCATTTCCGTGTGCACCGTCAGGAGCTCAGCCAGTCTTGCCTCCATCCGTCCTTGGTGTCACTGTTGACTGGCATGTTGCTCGGCCTGCAGGGTCTTCATCTCCTCGAGGGTGGACACAACCTGGCTGATGCCCCTGGTGTCACGCCGGTACTGGTTCCTGAGCCAACTGGTCACGTTCGCTCCTCCGCCGTCCTCCACTCCCACCACCCCTGCCCACTTGCGCCTGGCCTGCCGTTGTGGGCACATCGGGTCTCCGGGACCCCTGAGGGATGGAATTTGCGGTGTCGCCTGCCTCCTCCTGGGTGCCCGGAGAACCTTGTCCCTCCTGGACAGACTGGCTGTGTTGTTGTGTGCGGGCAGGGCTCCTGGGTGTCTCCTGGGATGTGGCAGGAATGGGGGTGGTGGTTGGCACAGTTGTACCTGACGCAGGTGCTGCAGGTGGTTGGACACCAGAGGGGCCAGGTTGGTCTGGGTCATCCACGGAGTGGTGAGAGTCGTCGCTGCCGGTGGGGTCCTCTTCACGCAGAGCCTGGTCCTGTGAGTCTTCCCCCCCAGTGTTGGGGGGAGATCGACGACGTTGACCTGTGTGTGAGAGAGACAATGTTAATTGTGTTACATGCGACATCCATGTTTAATTCATTTTTGAGTTGGCACAGTTCCTCTGGGTAGTTGAATATGGCTTGCATTCCTCTCACAGTGCACTTGTGCATGGGTATGTCCCTTGGCCACAGCTTTCGACACTTTACCTATGTGTGACACAATCTTAGTTGATGCATCTTTTTGGAACGCAGTCAGCAGTGTAGTAAGCGGGCGTAGCAAGCCATGAAGAGCCGCCTTACGTGTTGCACTGTACGTGGGCAAATGGTGTTTTTTCCATGCTATTTGAGAATGCAGGTAGGTAACTTAAGCATTTGTGACAGGGTTCTAACAAACACAGTGGGTGGGTATACTGGGTGTAAGGTTAGGTTTGTGCCTGCAGCACGGATGTACTCGTGCATAGATTGACACATGGACCAGTGTTTATCAAAGGAAAAAGGGGGGTTAACGCACTGCCAAACCTTGTCTACATTCACACAGTCCACCTGCTGACGAGCGGACATGGCCACACCACCCAAGGGTGATTTGGTCTCCCTCTGTCTCCCTTTCTCCCTCCCTCTGTCAGCCTCCTCCCTCTGTCCGTCTCCCTCTGTCTCCCTTTCTCCCTCCCTCTGTCAGCCTCCTCCCTCTGTCCGTCTCCCTCTGTCTCCCTTTCTCCCTCCCTCTGTCAGCCTCCTCCCTCTGTCCGTCTCCCTCTGTCTCCCGTTCTCCCTCCCTCTGTCAGCCTCCTCCCTCTGTCCGTCTCCCTCTGTCTCCCTTTCTCCCTCCCTCTGTCAGCCTCCTCCCTCCCTCTGTCTGTCTCCCTGTGTCCCCCTCTGTCTCCCTCCCTCCCTCTCCCCCTCTCCCCCTCTCCCTCCCTCTGTGTGTCACCCTCTGTCACCTCAGCCCAGCTTCCTGGGCACACACAGTTTGCAGGTCTTTCAAAGGCCATTGGCTTGTTCATGTGGGTTTGTTTCTAATCTCCGGGCACCCATTGGGCGGAGTGTCTGAGTCTGCGCTGCTGCTGTGGCGGTGTGTGCTGACACTCTTTCAGAGTGATGCGTCTTCATTAGCTGCTGTTATGTGCAAATTGTGCCTTCATACCCATGTCATCCTGCAACACGGCCACCATTTGCAGGCAACACAGTACTGTGTGGGGACACACTGTTTGTATGGCTGTGCCCTAGGCCATATGGGCTGAGGTCATTGTTGTGTGCTTCTGAGTTGCTCAATGTTAGTTTTGAGGCCCACCCTCCCGGCATCGGGGACATCCTGTCTTGTGTTGGTGTTTTGTGTGGCCTGTGACTTGGCATGGCCTTGCTTGGTGCATGGGGCATGGAGGCGCTAGTGGCATGTGTGTGTTTTTGGAGTGTGGTTGTGTCCGGTGCTGGCTTTGGGGGGGTTGCGTGCATGATTGGGATTTTGGTTGTGTATGGCGTTCCCATGTGAGGTGAGTTGTTTGTGTACTCACCAGGGTCTGGGACTCCTTCTACTCCGTCTACTCCCACCGGCGGCAGCGTGGCCATCACCTTCTCCTCCCAGGAATGGTACTGTACCCGTCTGCGGGGCGGCCCTCCTCCAGTGATGTTCCCCTGGTTGTGATCGTCCGTCATTTTGCGGCGGACCGTCCTCCGCAGATCGTACCACCTGGCTTGGCACTCATGCCTGGTCCTTCTGGTGGCCCCAACAGCATTCACAGAATTGACAATCCTCTGCCACATGGCTGATTTTTCGGATATGCTGGTCCGTCTGACCAATGTTCCAAAGAGCTGTGGCTCGACTCTGACAATTTCGTCGACAAGGATCTCCAGCTCATCCTTTGTGAACTTTGGATTCTTGTTAGTGGGCATGGTGTGGGGTGTGGGTGTGGATGGTTGTGGGGGTGTGGGTGTGGATGGTTGTGGGTGTGTGAGTGTGGTTGTGAAGGTGTGTGTGTGTGAATGTGATGAGGGGGTGTTTGTGATGGTGGTTGTGTGAAGGAGTGCAAGTGTAAGGTGTATTGATGGATGTAGTATGGTGCAGTGCGTTGTCTCTGTGGTCTGGCAGTAGTGGATCTGTTACAAAGGATCATGGTTTGTGTGTGTTGGGCCTTTTTATTGGTCCATTTGTGGGTGTGGCTGTGTTTGAACTTTGGGTGGGTGTGTTATAAGGAGTGGTTGTGTTTTGGGCCTCTGTTTAGCTGTTTGGCAGTTGCAGGTCAGTGTATAGGATGTATTTGGGCTTGTTGGACATGTTTTGTGGTGTTGTGCGAATCGAATTGACTCTCCTTGTGTTGTTTTGCTTTGTCCTGGTTCAGTACGAGTGTTTTTGGCGTCTGTACGGTGCGTAGTTGTACAGTGCTGTCCTTTGCTATGGCTTAGTACGACTCGTACATGCGCAATGTTGGGTGAGGGTGCTGGTGTAGGGGCCTGGGGTAGGGTGCGTACAGACACGGGCAGGGTGTTGGTCCGCACCGTCCATCGGTGGTGGTGTTTCGCACCGTACATACAGGGGGGGCTGGGTGTACGCTCCGTACATACACGGGTGGGGGTACGCTCCATACATACACGGGTGGGTGTACGCTCCGTACATACACTGGTGGGGTGTTGGTACGCTCCATGCATACACGGGTGGGGGTACGCTCCGTACATACATGGGTGTGGGTACGCTCCATACATACACGGGTGGGGGTACGCTCCGTACATACACGGGTGGGGTTACGCTCCGTACATACACTGGTGGGGGTACGCTCTGTACATACACGGGTGGGGGTACGCTCCATACATACACGGGTGGGGGTACGCTCCGTACATACACGGGTGGGGGTACGCTCCGTACATACACTGGTGGGGTGTTGGTACGCTCCATACATACACGGGTGGGGGTACGCTCCGTACATACACTGGTGGGGTGTGGGTACGCTCCATTCATACACGGGTGGGGGTATGCTCCGTACATACATGGGTGGGGGTACGCTCCATTCATACACGGGTGGGGGTATGCTCCGTACATACATGGGTGGGGGTACGCTCCGTACGTACACGGGTGGGGGTACGCTCCATACATACACGGGTGGGGGTACGCTCCGTACATACACGGGTGGGGGTACGCTCCGTACATACACTGGTGGGGTGTTGGTACGCTCCATACATACACGGGTGGGGGTACGCTCCGTACATACACTGGTGGGGTGTGGGTACACTCCATTCATACACGGGTGGGGGTACACTCCGTACATACACGGGTGGGGGTACGCTCCATTCATACACAGGTGGGGGTACACTCCGTACATACACGGGTGGGGGTACGCTCCGTACATACACTGGTGGGGTGTTGGTACGCTCCATACATACACGGGTGGGGGTACGCTCCGTACATACACTGGTGGGGGTTCGGCGCGTACATCCGCGGCCGGGGGGGCGTTTGGCGCGTACATACGGGGGCTGGGGGGGATGTTCGGCGCGTACATACGAGGGCTGGGGGGGTGTGCTGCGTGTACATACGGGGTCTGGGGTGGGGTGTTCGGCGCGTATGCGGGCACATGTCTCCATGGTTGCTATAGGAGTTCGGTCCGTACGGTGTTTTTTCCATACGGTTGTAAAATCGGAAGGACGGGACGGATCGTACTTGCGCGGTCGAACTTCATTTTTCCGATTCGTACGTTAAATCGTCCGGGGATGTGTCGGACACATTTTCCGACCCGAGGACGTGTGGGGAAATTTTCCCAATGCGATTCGTATGGACTTTTTCCCATACGAATCGTACTTGGCAGTTTGTACGCTACTTGTACGATTCGTACGGAAAAATATCCGGATACGATTCGTACGGGGAACATTTTTACAGGATCGGAATCGGCACCAATGTAGGGTGGCTCTTAAAACAGCCTGTATTTGTTTTAAAAAATAAACAAATTTAAATATGGTTGTGAAGGCAAGTTTTGAGCTTTGAAAGGAAAAGATGGATTCCAAAGGTTGTAAAATGGGAAACAGCGTTTACAACGCTGTCTCCACAATGCATGCCAATACAACACGGTCCTTAGTATGCAATACCATTACATCGCAAGTCATTACAACAACTTGCGGTAGGGGGCGCACTGGTATCCAGCACCTTCCCTGCTGTTGCGCAAACTGGAATAGGAATAGTAAATAATACTCTTCCTAAGTTCAGCACGCCCCCTACAGCAAGTCGTTGTAATAACTTGCGATGCAATGGTATTGTGTACTAAACAGTGTGGTAATTGGTAACGACTGCGTTGTAATGGCATACGATATAATCGCATGCGTTGTAAGCAGCTATATTCTTGTAAAACTGACACCATCAGGATGATATAGTGCTTCATTAGAATACTTGATTTCCAAATGATAAATGGTAGACATTCCATGATCTTAATGTTAATCTTTGGACTCCTAGTTGGTGGCCTGAGGCGATGGGGACCCTCCCAGTACCATCCAGAAAAGTGAAGAACCTGAGTGTAGTACTGGATGAACATCTTGATATGCGTGACCAAGTGAATGCCGTGGACTCTGCTACCTCCTATATCCTCAGGACCACGAGGAAAATCTTACCTCTTTTACCGGCAGACTGTAAGCGCACAGTGGTTACGGCCTTGATTATGTCAAGACTAGACTATTGTAACAGTCTTTATCTAAATATGCAGGAGCGCAACCTACAAAAAATTCAGATGCTCCAGAATTCAGCAGCTAGGCTGCTTACTGGTACTTCGAAATTTGCCTCTATCTCGAGCTCAATAAAAAAACTTCACTGGTTGCCTGTAAAGAAGCGAATTCTTTTTTAATCCCTCTGCTTAGTTTTCCGAGCGCTTCAGGACATAGGCCCACTCCATCCGAAACAACAATTTCAGTGGTATGTGCCAGGAAGATCGTTACGCTCTTTAGGAGCAAAATTAACTGTAGTACCCATTACAAAGAGAGCTAGATGGGGTGGTAGGAGTTTTTCTGCTGGGGCAGCTAAGGCCTGGAATGAGCTTCCTTTTAGCTTGAGAAACTCTAAGGACTTATTTTCATTTAGTAAAGCGCTTAAAACATGGCTGTTTTAATTCTTCTGGCTGGAACTGTTGTTGGGAGGACTGTATCAAGCGCCAGGACACCTCAGGGTAACCGTGCGCTATATAGGTTTTACTAACATAACAAAACTAACATCTCTAAGAAATGCTTGGCACTGTCTTGTTGGCATGTCTTTTAGTATTTTCAAACTCAACAGCATTTATCCTCAACCTCTTTCACTTTTGTCTCTAGCAAATGTTGGAGAAGACAAAATGTGTGTTTGGAACAGACATTAAGGTGAAAAATGTCTCCTTCATCTCAATTTCTAGTCTCACTCCAATTAAGTGACCTATATCATTACCCCCACAGTCGATAACAATAAAGGGGGGGGGGAGGGGGGTGGTCACGTGCACTAACAGACTAAAGATGAATTAATTGATTCCATCTCTAACCTCTGTCAGCAATCAATGTTATTTCAACAGCTTTTAAGCCTTCATCAGCATCAAAATCTCATTTGTTGGCATGCTGAATGATGTATGTATTTGTATTTATAGAGCGCACTGTCATTTGACTGGCGTTGTATTACACAGCTACGGACACATAGTCCAGGAAGGAAGGTGTGTCGGTGAGTTTCATCTTGCAGCATGTTCTACTCTTTTGGGAAGAGCCATGTTTTAAGTCTCTTCCTAAAGTGTAATAAATCCCCTGCCTGTCCCAGGGTTATTGGGGGTTCATTCCAGAATTCGGTCATGAATGCTCTTCCTTCAAATCTAGTTTTAATGAACCTGGAACTGCTTGCCAGATGAGGATTGTAGACTTCTTTTCGAGGCATGCCAGTTAAACCTATTTTGTAAGGAGTTTGGCCCAAGGCAGTGAAGTGCCCTAAACACAATATGGAGCGATTTAAAATGTATTCTCTGCATCAGAGGGAGCCAATGAAGTTCTCTCAGGGACAGGGATGCAGATGACCTACGTGGTCTATTTAGGGCCAGATTAGCTGCCACCATTTGAACTCTCTGTATTCTCTTGATTAAGAAGTTTGGAGCTCCCAGCAACAGAGCTTTACAGTAGTCTAGTCGGCTCAGGATTACACTTCTTACTACAAAGGCTCTGACCGAGATTGGGAGCATTGGGAGTGTTTTTCGTAAAACGGTATCATGCTTGTGGTGCATGGATGAAATTGAGTCTGGATCTGTCTGGTCAATCCAAAATGATTGATTTGTGTAGGTAGCATCTAGACTATCAATGATTTTGCTGCTTTTCTCCTCAAAAAACATAGCCTGGCTATCACATAGGTCTTGGGAGGCGGTGACCTTATTATGAAGGCACTCTGGTTTATAGAGTTTGTTCATTATTTTGAATACACTTCTAGTGCTGTTGGGTGCAGTCAAGATGGTGCAAGAGTATTTTGCTTTAGCTCTGGAAATCTCTCTTTTGTATTTACGTATGGGTTCTTTGGGAGCTATTTTATCCTCTTCCACATAAATCAAATCAAATCAAAATCAGGTGTTTGTTAAGCGCGACTACTCACCCGTAAGGGTCTCAAGGCACTGGAGGGTGTGGGGGGGGTTCGCAGGTTCCAGTCCATCAAGGAGGGGGTCTGTCGAAGAGCCAGGTTTTGAGGTTTCTTGTGAAGATGAGGAGCGATGTTATCTGTCTGAGGTGGAGCGGAAGGTCGTTCCAGGCTCTGGCCACGTGGAAGGAGAAAGAGCGGCCTCCCAATCTGGTCTTTCTGGTGCAGAGGACCACGGCGTAGTAGAGCTGGGCTGATCGTAGGCTCCTTTGGGGTGCGTGGAATTTGAGTCGGCTATTCAGGTATGCTGCTCCGGTGTCGTGGAGGGCCTTGTGAGCATGGGTTAGCATCTTGAAGGTGACTCTAGCTTCGATGGGGAGCCAGTGGAGTGTGCGCAGGTGCTGGGAGATGTGGCAGTGTCTTGGCAGGTTGAGGACCAGTCTTGCCATGGCGTTTGGATGTTCTGTAGCTTGTGGGTCAGGTTTTTGTTTATTCCGGCATAGAGTGCGTTGTCGTAGTCGAGCCTGCTGGTGACCAGGGCATGAGTGAGGGTCTTTCTGTGTTTGAGAGGGATCCATTTGAAGGTCTTACGTAGGAGGCGGAGGGTGTGGAAGCAGGAGGACTAGACGGAGTTGATCTGGTGGTCCATTTTGAGCTCTGAGTCCCAGGTTGAGTGCGTGGTCCATGGGGGTGGGCGGGCTTCCGAGGGCGGGGGCCTCCACTTCCTTTCTGCTGTTTTACAGCACATTTTTATTTTTATTTTTTAACTCCACACTATACCAAGGGGCTGACAGTCTATGTGAGTTTTTTAATTCTTTAATTGGGACAATTTGGTCTAGGGTGGTTCTAATCTGCTGAGTTCTAAGTAGTTCTCATCCACTACTTTATTTATATCAAAGGGGCATTCATTGTTGAACATGAGTTCCTCCTTAGTTATTCTCCAAAGTTTATTACATTCTCTGCCAAGGCGAGTGGTTTTTGTGATTGTTGTCTGCGAGACCGATCTTAGGTTTAGTACGGAGAAGTTTACTAGATAGTTATCTGTCCAACATAAAGGGAAAATACTTTCTATGATTGTAAGGTTTTTTTTTATTCAAGAATATTAGCTCCAATATGTGTCCTCCCTAATGTGTCGGTTCTGATACCAATCGTTGAAGTCCTAGATTCTTACATGATTGACGGAGATCCTTTAACGCTGGACCCGAGTCTCCAGTTGACCAAAGATTGAAGTCCCCAAGGATAATGAATGTAGCATGATTGAGCAACATGTTACTGATGATATCAATCAGTGATCCGGGCTTATGAAAAATCTTATAGCCTGGTGGACAAGCTAACCCCAGCTCAACTTCCGAATCTGGGGATGTCCATGTTTTGGTCAGGAACACGGCATCCCTATCATACGATTGCTGTAAGAGGTGAATCTCTGTGTGGTGTTTCACCAATGATCGAACATTTAGTAGGCCGCATTTAAAATTATTATTTCACCTGTTTTCCTTGTGAATTATTCTTGGGGTACTGGGCACAGTGTGGTTGGTGGCAGAAGCCCCTAGCTTACCTAGTGCTAGCAATTATTCTTTCATGTACCGCAGGAGGCCTGGCTACCTGGGGGTTCTCTCCAAACTGGCAACACGGCGCCATGCGTGGCCAGTGTGCGGATGAGTGCAGACGTGTTCGCATTTTGGAGCTCCTTCGGCGTGCATCCGGCACGTCTGCGCTTGCATCGGCCTTTAGTAGTGAGGGGTTTCCTTCTATTTCTGGTCGACTAGACCACTTAACAAAGATGGCGTTCGTTCGGTGACCCGCTCTCACATGCTGAAGTACAACAGCTCACCTTTGTTTAGTTTAACCTCACTGATTCATGTGCAAACAACAATTATTGGCATAAAATACTTTTAAAAACTTATTGCGCAAATCTAGCAATTCTTACATTTTCTAGCAGTATGTGTAGCGTAGTACTCGTAAAACTTGCGCATCCACGCTTGCATCGGCCTTAAGTAGTGAGGAGTTTCCTCCTATTTCTGGTCGACTAGACCGGTAACAAAGATAGCGTTCGTTTGGTGTGGTCTGGCCCAAAAAGTAAAACTATGTCCAACAAGTCACAAACAAACTATCTTGACATAGAAAGATGAGGAAGACAGAGGCAGACAAAGAAATATATACAAAGATAGATGATTGGCCATTACAAAACTACATTGCATCAACAACATATTTTTGAAAGGGGCTCTATTATTGATTTAACTACAAATTGGGCTACTAATGTAGCACAATAGTACCAAAACCAACAGCATAATGTTAGCAGATTGGGCTACTAATGTAGCACGATATTACCAAAATCAACAACATAATGCTAGCAAAGAAGCTAGACTGCAGCGATGATTTAAGTATTACAAAGACATGCCAAACACCCATTTCTGGTCAGATGAAAACCAATAGAAAATTAAATTATAAATACAATAAAGAAGTTAATCATTACGTGATTGGTTAGTAACGCAAAATCAGCTTCAAACAGAGCCCAATACTGCTAAACAGATCTTTATGCTGACATGACTATCAAAATGAATAGAAATCTAGATGAATGGATGAATGAAAACAGACGACAAAGGCGTTAATAGCAGTTAGTCTTCGGAGGGGAGAGAAAACAAGGAGGAGCTAGCTGACTACCCATTACAGAGTAAAAAGCCAGGTCTGTAAAAGGGCTTGTGAAATATGGCGTGAGATTGAAGACGGGAAATCGAAAGGGGAAGCTAGCTCCTCAGCTTGGATGCAGCCACCAAAAAAGCTCTACCTCCTCATCTCGATTTCCTATACCTAAGAACAGTTGGAAGATGTTTGCCTGAGGATCGCGGCTGCTTGGATGGAATGTAAGGTTGAAATAGATTCCTTTTTTTTTTTTTTTTTTTAACTTTGTTTATTGAATTTTTGTACCAAAAACATTACAGTCATACAATAACCATAAGCGATGTCCAGTGGCATTTCAAGTCATAAAACAGCACAGCAGCACATCCCTTGCGTTTCCAGGGGCCATGTGAACAGCAATACATAGAATAGCATGAGTCTTAGCGCGGGGACAAGGGGCAGGAACAGCTGGCGGTAGGGCAATACACAAGTTAAGCGTTCAATGTAAACGTGGGGACCCGCAGGTGGAGTCCCCCCATGCATTTTACATCACCCCAGGCGTGACCGCTTTCCGTATATCACGTGTAACAGGCATACAACCCAATCTACGTGGCGTGGGGTATCGTGGAAGAGGGATCAGAGTGGCTGCCCAGGGAGAAGGGGAAGCAAGGGGACATGGGGACACAACCCCCACCCCCAGATTTCTGCAACAGTTCATCCATCACCCAGCGCAGGGTGTGCGTCAAGGGCACCAGGAGTAGGGTCATCACTGGCGGGAGGGGGGGCATCCTCCGTCAGGGCTCCCGGGTATTGCAGTAGGTAACATTGTAATGGTCCCCAAACATCAGCAGGACGGGATCTAACAGGGAGCAGGTCGGAGTATGTCAATATCTGCTCTTGGCAGTAGACAAGGTCTTTGAGCCATTCCTTAAATTTCGGGGCCCGCCCTCGACCCCACCGGCATGCTATGCGCCGTTTCGCCAAAAGCAACGCCGTTGTGACAAATTTACGACTCGCTCGCGGAATATGTTTGGAATATCCCAAAAGCGCCTGTACCGGCTCGGGCACAAGGGACAGGTCCACCATCCGCGAAACGGCGGAGTACACTTGGGTCCAATAGGTCTGAATAGTAGGGCATTCCCAGGATAAGTGTAGGAAGTCTGCATGAGGGGCATGGCACCTCTCGCAGGTATCTGAATTCTGCAGCTGAAATTTGTACTTGGTGACCGGTGTGCAGTACAGGCGGTTCAGGAACTTAAAATGAATGACACGGTGTCTACTGCTCGCGGAAATCTGCTCTGTCTGTGTGCAACAATACGACCACCTGTCATCCCCCAGCTCCAGCCCCAGCTCCCGCTCCCAGTCCCCACGGGCCCGCGAAATGTCGAGTGCAGTGTCAGAGCGAACTGTATGATACAGTATGGAGACCAAATGGGAGGGCGAGGATGCTTGTAGGACTCTATGCAACGGACCAGTGATTTCGGGCTCAGCCGGAAATGACTGCAATATGGACCGCATTCCATGCCTCAGTCTAATGTAGATGAAAAGCTCCAGAGGGGTAGGCGTGTACCCGTCGAAGAAATGGTCCCGGTCGCAGAAGCGCCCAGCAGAGAATAGATCTCCCCATCTCTGAATCCCCAATTTGCGAATCACATCTTGGAACAGTCTCTCTTGTAGAAGGGGCAGTTGCGGGTGGTAGGCAATGGGGAGAAGGGGCGAGTACAGGAACGAGCTCGCCACTCGCTTAGATATCTCCAGCCACGCCCTCAATGTACCCTGCAAGGCGTTATAATTTGTAGTACTATGAGGGAGTGTACTATGCAGTAGGCCATGCAGGGGCAGAGGAGCCGCCAGCCAGTCCTCCGCAGCGAGTTGGGGCATAAATGCAATGGGGTGGAACCAGTAAAACGCATAGTGCGCTTGAGCGCAATAGTAATATAACTCCAGGTCCGGTACATCCAAACCACCCCGCGAGTATGGAGAGGTCATCACAGCCCACTTCAGCCTAGGTCTCTTCCCACCCCACACCAGCCGAATCAATTCCGAACGCAAACGAGTGAAAAAATGCCGGCCCGGGGGAAAGGGAATGGTCATAAACAAGTATAAAAGTCGGGGGAGCACTACCATCTTAATTAAGGCGGCACGTCCTGCCATCGAGAGGGGGAGCGTAATCCAACGGTCAACACAGGAGGAGACATGCGTCAATGCAGTACCGTAATTCGATCGCATTAGTTCTTCCCTGTCCCGAGAAATCCTAATGCCGAGATATTTTACGTCAGACTCACACCATTCTATGGGATAGTCAAGTGGGAACGTCTGACATCCATCCGTCAGATGGAGGATCTGAGACTTTGACCAATTGATTCGTACGCCCGACATCTCTCCGTATGTTATGAATTCCCGGAGTAGCGGGTTCAGGTTATTTTGGGGGTCTCGCACATACAAAGTAATATCATCTGCATAAAGCAACAGCAGTAGCTGTCGCTGCTCGCAGAACAGTGCCCTGTGTTGATGGCGCTGTCGCAGCCGTGAGGCGAGGGGCTCCAGCGCCAGTGCAAATAGGAGTGGGGATAAAGGGCACCCCTGCCTGGTCCCGCGGGCAATTCCGAAGGGCTCCGATGTCCTACCATTGATTAAGACCCTGGCACAAGGGCCGCCGTAGAGGATAGCTATCCAGCCCAGGAAAACCAGGGGAAAGCCCATGCTAGTTAGCACAGCCACCAGGTAATCCCACTCCAGGGAGTCGAACGCTTTCGTGGCGTCTAAAAAGACTGCCACCATCTGGAGGCTGGGGGCCACATTCTGTAAAGTTGCAAATAGCGTGCGCAAGTTGTGCGACGTTGCCCTACCTGGTATAAAGCCCGACTGATCCGGGAGTACCAGTCCCTCCATGAGGAGCGTCAACCGGTTAGCCAGAGTTTTAGAGAGGATCTTTGCGTCACAATTAAGGAGGGACAGAGGCCGGTAGGAGTCAGGGGAGGTCGCCGGTTTGCCCGGCTTCAAGATGGAGGTAATTAAGGCCTCTCTCATGGTAGGGGGAAGTTTTCCCAGCGTGTGGGCTTCCTCAAACACCACCTTTAAAATCGGGGCAAGGATATCTATGTATGATTTATAAAACTCAATCGGGAGCCCATCGAGACCCGGGGCCTTCCCCGAGGCCATTTTCATGATGGCCTCGCGAATTTCGTCGATCCCAAGCGGTGCCATGAGGAACTTTCTTTGTGCATCAGAGAGCCATCCCAATGTGATCTCCCCCAAGTAGTGACCCAGCTCCGGCGGTTTAGTGTGAGCGGAGGAGTATAGTTCAATATAATGGGCAACGAATGCTTGCATTATAGACCGGGTGTCCCTGTGAAGCTCCCCCGAGCTACCCTGGATCTCGAGAACTTGGTTGTTAAAACGAGGCGGTCGGATTGCCCAAGCCAGGAATTTGCCCGGCCGCTCCCCCTCCCCGTACCTGCGAGCTTGAAAGTATTTCCCCCTGAACCTGACCTCTCTGTCCGCGGTTTCTTTATAGTCGGACAATAGTTCACGGAACTGGGCCTGCGCCCCAGCATCAGTGTGAAACGTGGGGGCGGTCTCCAATTCCTTAAGGTCAGTCTCTAGTTTACGAAGGGTGCTACGCAGAACCCTGAGGACTCCCACCCCTTTCGAGATGCACAGTCCTCTAATTGTGACTTTAAAAGCCTCCCACACTACAGCAACACTATCCACCGTGCCACCATTGCGTTGGAAGAAGCTCTCAATTTCCTGTGCAATTTCGGACCGGAAGACGTCATCTAGTAGGGCAGTTGGCTGCAGTCTCCACGACATCGGAGAGCCAGCGAGGTCAGTCAATTCGACGTTCAGCAGGACCGGGGCGTGATCGGAGTATGTGCGAGCAAGGTGTTTTACCCAGCCTATCGTGGGAGCAAGTCCCGGGGAAACTAGGATATAGTCCAGTCTCGCCCAAGTGGAGTGCGCGGCAGTCCAATGCGTGCCCTCCCTAGTCGCCGGGTGCCTAGAGCGCCACGTATCTAGCAAATGACGCTCAGTAAGGAGGTCATGCACATATGCGTGCGAGCGGGAGTAGTGGTGTGGGCCAGGATTCGCCCTATCCTTCTCGGGATCAACAGCTATGTTAAAGTCACCTCCCTACACTAGGTAAGTGGAACCGATGCGTAAAATCTCCCCCCATAGCGTCTGGAGGCAAAACGGGTCATCTGTGTTGGGACCATAATAACACGCCAAAGTGAGCGTGTCCATGCCCATGCGTCCCCAGACAACGCAATACCTGCCCTCTCGATCGATCCGTTCGCCCATATGCACAAAGGGGGTATGTTTCCTAATGAGGATGGCCACTCCACGCGAATAGGTGGAATAAGAGGAGAAGGTACGGTGCACAGCCCAACGTGACGCAAACAACACAGGCCGGGAGGGGTCCAGGTGCGTCTCCTGAAGGAAGGCTACCCCTATGTGATGCCTATCCAGGTATGCTAGGACATGTCTACGCTTTCTATGGTCTCCCAAGCCCCTCACATTCCAGGTCAAGAAGTTAAGCTGCCCAGTAAAGTCCCTACGTGTCTGCGGATCACTCATAGAAAAGAAGAAGACTCAAATACAGCAACACAATGCAACCACCACCCCCCGGACTATGTGAAGAAGACAATGCCAACGTCGCCACATACCATTCAAAACTAACAGACACAACAAATCCCCAACTCCCCCCCCCTCCCCCCCACCCACAGCAGCATCCCAAACATGCTATCTGGACAGTCCCCCTCCCCCCCACCCCGAAGCAAACCCCCTCTATAGCAAGTGCCATATGGGAGCAACATGTGAACGTAAAGTCAAGTGGGTAATACCCTTCGGAGGACAGTCTAGGTGGAGACACTGTATCCCCTCGACCCAGAAGAGTGCGCCCAGCCAGGGGCCGAGCCCTCTCCATGGACAAAGGGCGCCCAGCGAAACGAGAGAGTCCTGAGAGTCTGGTGCAAGCTAAAGAAGTGCTGAACTCCGGAAACATCCCCTCACAGTTAACTCAGCTAGGCCCATGAGTCCCCATACCAAGTCCCACCACGGCAGACACTTGCAACACCTTACCAGCTGACAAGCAACAGTCTCGGAGTCGACAGGACAACGATCCAGCACCATCAGCCCGATGCCGGCGAAGAGGGGCTGTCCAGGTCGCGTTTCTTGATGCGCTTCAAAAACTCCTCCGCCTGTTGGGGTTTAGTGCAGAAGATTTGTTTCCCTTGATGAGTGATGCGCAGGCGGGCCGGGTAAAGAAGCGCATAGTCAATTTGTGCAGCTCGCAGTTTGTGCTTGACCTGGACGAATTTCTTCCTCTCCTCCTGAACCACCGGGGTGAAGTCTGGGAATATAGTGAAGGCAGTGCCGCCGTAGGATAGAGTCTTCTTCTCCCTCGCCGTCCGAAGCGCGACATCCCGGTCACGGAAGTTTAGCAAGCGTGCGATGATAGGGCGGGGGGGAGCCCCCGGCGGCGGTCTCAGGGCCAGAGATCTGTGCGCCCTTTCGACAATGAACTGAGGAGAGAGGGAGTCCGTGCCCACCACCTCGCGCAGGAGACCCTCCACATAGTCCTCCATCTTGCCCGTGTGGGTCGACTCTGGAATGCCAATTAAACGAATATTGTTCCTCCGACTGCGCGCCTCCAATTCCTCATTCTTGGCTGCAATTACGTGTAGGACTTTGTCCATGCGCGCCACAGTGGCAGACAGTTCTGATGTGCGATCTTCGGAGTCTGAAATACGCCTCTCCGTCTCTGTGAGGCGTTCGCCATGGCTGTCAACCTTATGCACGATCGAGTCCATGCGGGATTGCATGGAGTCCATTTTGTCCACTATGGTCGCTAGACTTTGCCGCATATCCAGCAGTATGGACTTGACATCCTCCCCCGGTGGGGCCTCCACCGACGCCGAACCCCCCGCAGCGGTCTCCGGCTGCGACCTGGTTGGCTTCTTTGGCTCGAAAGTTAGGCGAGGCTGACGACTGTCCGGCTTCCCCATGGCGGCGCTGCCAAGCAGCCCACAGCTGGATCGAGGGCGCGACCGGGCGAGCCGGGCCGCAGGCCAGGCCACGAGGGCAAGAAGCAAAGGAGGAGTACGGCTATGCAGGGTAGGGGGGAAACCTCCAGACCAGGCGGCGGCTCACAGGATCATCCACAATCGCACAATTCGACCCCCTCCGCCAGCTATGAGGGACCCCGCCGGGGACTAGCCCCCGCACCGGAGACCGGTCGCGAGCACCCAAGCACACCCCCCACCTCCGCAGCGGGCAGCTCCTCACTTGTGCGTCTGGGGCGACCCCTTCGCGGATCGCCAGTCAATAAGAGCCAGGCAGGTGGGGGGAGGAAGGACCCAAGGCGAGCCCCACAGGTAGGTACCTCAACCGCGACACGCCAGTCAGGGGGAAGAGGCATGCACCGCCGTCCAGCGCCTCCAGGCCAATGGCTCCCGTCGCAGTCCCGTCACTCCCCAGCGCGGGCTCCACAATTCAGGCACCGGCGCAGGAGGGCCAGCGATCAGTACACCAAGCAGGCAGTCCCTCCAGGCCACGTACCTCAGCCGATCCGCCGATCCGTCGGTCCGTCAATTGCACCCGGTGGGTAGGCAGCCAGGCACCAGCGGGGGGGCGAGAGATCCTCACAAGGCAAGGCGAACGATGCAACACTGCGCCGCAGCAAGGACCAGATGAGGGCAGGGAAGGCGGCCGTCGCGGCCGCGACGTCAGCCGGATGCACTTTTCACCAGCGCCAGCGCCCGCCGGGCACCCCGCTACCACCAAAGCAGTCCTCTCGCCCCCGGTCAGGGGTATCAGGTATGGCACACTATGACCACAGCAGTCGCGCCGTAGGGCCGCCGCCCGCGGCCCTGGATCCGGAGGCGAGGCCTATCTTCCACGTGTGAAGCACCGTCCTCACGCAGCGGCAGCCTCCCGGGCTCGACTCCAGTGGGACGCCCGCCACAGCCGGCGCGGCCCGCAGCGGCCCCCCAGGCCGATATCACCGGGCCACAAAGGATGAATTCGCGCTCAGGCAGCAGTAGGGAAGTCGGGCCGTCCACGCAGGTCCATGCAGGCAGCAAAAGGCGACTTTCAGGCAGGATTATGAAGGATTTCATCGCCGGGCTGCGGGAGCTTCACCCAAAGGCAGCCATTCCGCTGTGCGCCACCTAGCGCCCCCCTCAAGGTTGAAATAGATTCCTGACTTGTTTTGGGACTATGTTGTCCAGGACTTTGTGAACCATGCAAAGAGCCTTAAAGGTAATTCGCTTGTTTACAGGAAGCCAGTGAAGTTTCCGAATCCCCTCAGAGACTGACTGAAATTTTGGGATATTAAGGATTAGTCTGGCTGCGGCGTTCTGAACAAGCTACAGTTTAGCAAGAACAGTCTTATTAATGTCCAGGTAGAGAACATTATAGTAATCCAGCCTGGACATGATGAGTGCCAAAGCCACTTGTTTTCGTGCATGAAGCGGAATGAATGGACAGCTTAATTAGTGGCATACGTGACTAATTTTACTAATGACGGCCAGCTTAAAGTTGTTAATTCTCTCCCCCTTACCTGGACTGACAAGTCGTGACTATTTGGGACTGTCCTGTTTGCCTGAAAATCAAATGATAGAGTTCTATTGCCCACTACTCCAAAGTTATTTTGCAAAGTCTGTTGGAGTAGGTAAGGCCCCCAGCCTATCTGGCCACCAAAGATTAGACCATACAGAAGGCTGACCAGCAAAAATCAGAACCTCTGTCTTATCCACATTCATTCGTAAGTAGTTTTTCTCCATTCATGTGTCCACTGCCTGCATACAGTTTTTAAAATTGGAGGCAGTGGCATCCATGTCCCTTGCGATAGACACGATTATTTGGATGTCATCATCATAAGACAAAGCTTGGAGCCCAAACGATCTAACAGTTTTCGCCAGAGGGGAAACATACAAGTTGAACAGTGTAGGGCTCATAGAGGAGCCCTGAGGCCGCCCACATGGCATCATTATGGACTCCGAGCAAAATTTGTAAGAAAAGTAAGAGTAAGGTAGTATGGTTGGTGAAGTTGAAACAACAGACTGTGGATAAGATCAATATTATCTTGAAAGAAAACAGGTTAACTTAAAGCCACAAGATGTTTTGGAAGTCTATGATTAATTGATGTCCTCTGTTAGAGAGACTACATCAATGGCCTTAAATAATGGATGCGGTTGTAAGGGTAAACTATGATCTCCCTAGCAGTGGGTAAAGTGTGAGTCAAACAAGAGAATACAGAAGGCCTATGAAAGGAAAGGAGTAGTGCCAATAAAGCAACCCTAATCAAACAATATAGGAACAAGCATAGACAAGAACTTAGGAAAATTAGCTGGTGGGAGAAAGATGTTGTCTGGAAAAGGGTAATAACGGTGCTTTGTACAGGGAGATTTAAGGGGTTTTGGGATGTAGTAGGTAGCACCTTAGGGATGTTGAATAAAGTAGTAGCTACACCGGTTACTGGAGAGGAGTGGATTCAGTACATTACAGAGTTATATAAACTGAAAAATGGTAACAGAAATGACAAAGGGTTCCCTAAAGCAAAGGTTGGACATAATCGTTCCCAAGCAGTTCCCCTTAATTCCCACAGGGTAGATGAGTTATCCGCAGATGTAATAAAGCTTAACAATAGTTTGTTGTCACATGTATTGACTCTGGTGTTTTTATCAATGATTAGTGGTTATGATTTACCAAAATCCTGTTAAGGAAGTATAAAAGTTCTGCAATGTAAAGGTTTGCCCACATTCAATACATTGCCTACAAAACAATACCTCAAGAAGCAAAAAACAAATTACTACAGAGAGAGGAGAAACAAAGTGATACATACGGAAGGGCGCGTACTGAAAACCAATACTACTGGTAAGACTAATTACAATGTTTCTACTGTTTGTACACACCCTAACCGTTGTCGTAAAAAGATTGCCAGGAGGCAATTGACAAAAAAACTACTATTAAGAGTTAGCAACGCAAACAAAGAAATGTATGCTTATTCTACAAAATTAAACCCTTTTACCAGGGTCAATATTAAGAATATAACTGCAAAGCATTTTAAAACTTTTGTCCTGACAAATCTGCTTGAAACACTTCCTTTCATAATGAAAAAGATAGACAAATTCACACAGAATCAATGGGGCAGATTTACAAGCCCCCTACAACACTGGGGAGATGTGTCACGTTGTAAATCCCTGCGCCACATTATACCTGTGTCAGGTATAATATATGCAGGGTGGGCGTTCTGATGCAAGAAAGCCTCATAAAAGTGACGCTGTGAAATCTACAAGATTTCACTGCACCACTTATATGACGCCACTGCGTCAAAACCTTACGCCTGCTTGAAGTAGGCATAAGGAGTGACGCAGCACAATAGGTATAGGCTTTCCTGATCATTGCTGGAGTTGCGTCGTGCTTGCGAAATGACACCAGCAATGCGTGACTTTTGTGCCAACAGATGCGTGACGCTTCTGTTAAACCTTGTGCCATGGTGCGCCGCATTGTAAATGCGACGCATCATGTGGTGGCGCAAGTTTTTTTTTGCATGGCACAAGGAAACTGACGCATCTCTGCTATAACGCAGAGATCCATATGTTTCTTGTAAATTTGCCCCAATATGTTCAGTATGTTGCTGGAAAGACGTTTCATGTGAAAAGTAAACATTTCATTTTTATTATGAATCGCATCAAAACTCTGGACCATTCACTTTCAACCACCAAAATCCATAAACTGTGAAAGAATGTACTAAGAAAAATACAATTCTGTAAAATGTTCCTGCAAACTATACTTTCATGAAAAATATATGAACAATATGAAAAAACCCTAGAAGCAAGATGTTATTCACATTTATTCCCCACTGGAAAAGGTGGATGATATGATGATCTGAGTCTGTCTGAGTACAGTGAAACAAAATTATATTTTGAGGATCCATGCTTTCGTTAAGAAATTCCTTGGGTTTTCACGATGAAAATCTGGAATATAAATTGATCAACATTATGGCATGTCATCGTGAGACAAATGAATATTATTGGTTTTGAAGACACAAAGAATTTAGAAGTATGTTCAGAAATTTAGGTCCACCTACTTGTTTCATTACTTTAAGCAGTGCTGAGCACGCTTGGGACGATGTGTGCTAATTTCTTCTAGAAGCAAATATTAATCTTTCACACATTAACTCTAAAACAACCACTGAATTATGTTCTTTGTATCCTGCCAGTGGTGCAGATATTTCAACCACAAATGTGAAGCCATGCTTCACTACTTATACAACAAAAATAAATCCCATTGGAGAAGTGATTGATTTCTTTTTGTCAAAAAGAGTATCAAGCAAAAGATGCACGGACAATTCATATTCTTCTCTGGATCAAAGATTTACCCAAGTTTGGATACGACTCTGATGAATCACTTCTAAATATTATTGAATGTTATGTGACTTTTGACATCCACAAAAAACTGCAAAAACAATAAACTTTTTTAGCAAGTTTTATGGTTTCAATCACATAAGTATGGTAAATACTGCTTAAGAAAATATCAGAACAAATCTAAATATTACACAAAATGTTGCTTTGGATTCTCAAGACCAATTCTACAGAAAGGAAGAGTCAACAATGTAATGTCATCTATAAGACGTGCGGTTACTGGCCAATCACTTAAAAACACTTTCAATCTGAGATAAACACAAACATCACAACACAGCACCTACAACTCTTTAATTCTACATATGTGGGATGCTATCATGGATGTACAACTTATGGCTGATAGCTGTACTACAGTTGCATGAGAAACAGTTCCTCGGTTATTCAATTTGGAGAGTTTTATGTTTATGACATGTGGTTTCAAAAAGCTACAACTACAAAAAAAATCTCTTTTGCAAAAGAGAAGGTATGCCCCTCTACTGGACGGCACTGTACTGTACTTTGTGACAGTGCATGACACACTGATTCACTATACTTATGACACAGCACTGAAGTCTATGACACATCAATCCACTCAACCAAACCAAACTGTACTGTACAACATTCCACTCCACTGTGCAAAACTCTAATGTGCAATCCTCCATTGTAAGACACTGTAGGACACCACACTGTATTACACAACATTCCACTGTACATCACTCTACTCTGTACTCACTGTATTTGACTTAATAACAGTTTTCCCAAACATACTAAACTGAACTACACTTCACTCAATGACACACAAATAACGAGACTAGATGGAACAACTCTTCACTGTACAACACTTCACTGTAGTGTATGCCACACCGCACAACTCAAAACAACATATTTATTTCACCTTACACTTACCTTTTAACACTCGACTGTAGAGTACTCCACACCGCACAACTCAACACCACATATTTGACTTACCATACTCTTACCGTTTATCACCATATTAAATTCTAAAATACTTATCTGTTACCCACAACAAATATGGCAAATTTTAACAAAAACTCTTTATTATTTGAAATATTTAGATAGTTCTTAAAACAAGAATCGTTTTGTTTCCCCGTCTTTCTTTTTTTTCTGAAAGTTTTGTCTACTTTTTACCAGGTCAACTAGACCAACAATACAAAAATAAGATGGACAGGATAGAGGAGGATAAGAATGAAGTGGAAACAAGAAAACTACGGATGTTGGGGAGGACACTGGTGAGCGATGTAAGCTCCTGGTGAATATTCATGTCTTTCTCACCAGCACCAATTACTGTGTGACACAGTAAACAGTAGATGGCAGGATATGTATACTGGTCTTAGCTTTTTTCACTGCTCCACTTCCTGTTCTTCCTGCATTTTTAACTGTTCCTCCTGGACTTCCTCCACCTCAATGCAGGGCAATGAGGAGAATTTGAAAATCGCCCTACAAACAACACTATCTTCCAAAAATGAAAAGAACAGCACCTTTCCCTAACAATCTCACAGTACAAATGGAGAAAAAGGATGTCAACTTCTTGTTTCCTGTAATTGACACTATTTTTGAGCCAATTAAAAGTTGTTTTACAATTGTGAAGTACTGTTACATTCCTATACGATTCTGTATGACTATTTTGAAAAGAAATCTGCCTTTCATTTGTATTGTTATTAAGAAATGTTTTAAACATTAAAAAAAAAAATTGAAATTCAAAACAATAATCCAAAAGTTAAAGATTAGTTCTAGTTAGGAAGACATTATTTATTTTTTCTATACAATATCAACTTAAACTACAGAATCCTTTGACATTTCAAAGTTATAGTTATAACTTAGATTTATGTCTTCTGCCCCGTTCCCTGCAAACACTTCAGCTGTCCTGTGGCACAGACTAGACTCACACACAGTTCTAACATCCCTTCCCATAAAATATAGAAATGATGCTCCTTTCATCACCCCCTCCTCTCAGTGGGAGAAGACAGCAGGGGCACCACCATCAGCTCCATCGAGTATGCGAGCAGCCCACCGCAGTCACTGGAAGGCCTCAGTTCCGTCAGTCCCATCTCCAGACTCTAGGGCCTCTTCACAAACTGCATTTTGTAGTATATAAAGTAGCACAACAGAAACACTGCCCACATACTACAAAATGCTATTCACAAACCTACATGTGGAGACCCCTGCCTCTCCTATCTTTCCTGTCCGGAGATCTCTGTCAAAGTCACAGATATCTCTGTACACGGAAGCTTAGGGTTTAGATATAAAGGTAAATGAGGAAGGGACCCAGGGGAGTGGCTGGGCATGGGGAATTCTTACTACTAACTGAGTCAGGTTTAGGGAGGACTAAAGAGGGGTTTAAGGAGGGATTTGGGGAGTTTAGGGTGGGAAATGCTAATCCAAACACCCCCACCACAGAGTAGAACCATTGATTTTCACAAGCTACACTTCTGAAGTTACTACAGCTCACATGGTCACAAAACAGAAGCAAATCTACTCCAGCCTAGTTTTGGAGTAAGTCTAACACCACTCATGGCCACTCACAGCAACTGCAACTCACTCTCATAGAAAACGATAGATGCAGGAACTTAGGGGTGTAGCTACAAGATCTGGCGCATCGCTGTGTTGTGGTAGAAATGCATAAAATTTCTTGCATCTGCGTCAAATAACTTTACAATGCCATGGATGCGCTGTATTTACAATAAAGTGCCTTATGGCGAAAGGATTCATGGATGCGTCAGAAATAGTGACGCATCTGTGGGCCCAATAGTGGCGCATTGCTGTAATTGGTCATAAGACTGATGCAACTACAACAATGCGTCAAAACACAGAGGCGTTTCCCATTGTAAAATCACTGCGTCAATTCCTATGCCTGGGTTGAGGAGGCGTAGGAATTTTGACGCATTCCAGGCTTACAATGAAAACTTGTAAATTTCACTGCGTCAGTTCTAAGTGACGATTTACAAGGGAACACCTATCCTGCATACGTTATACACTGCGTGACACAGCCTGTTCCAGTGCAGGTATAATTTGATGCAGTCCTACAAAAACTGACGCATTGGGCCCAATGTGTCAGTTTGTAAATATGGGGCAATGTGGAGCAGAGAATGTGCCGCCGATGTGTCAAAAAACATGACGCAACATTGGCGCTAGCTTCTTGTAAATATGTTCCTTAATCTAACACCTCAGAGAAAATAATAATTAAATTACATTAATTTGATGTTTAGATAAAATATGTAATTGTTTTAATGTTAAAGCTTTAGATTCTGTTAAAAATAAAATATTTTGTCATTTTAAACCTCAATAATGTATTATCTTTCAACATAAAGAAATGAGGACCACTGATGTAGGATTTGCAAAACGTTCTGGCAATTTCCACACTGACTTTTTGCAAAACCTATGGTATTTTGTGAGCCAACCTAGGTACTAATAGGCAAGTTCACAAAATAATGAATCTCAGTGTGTTGCAATGAACCCTTTGCGTGCGTCGGACGGCCGGGAGCCGTCCGAAGTCATGGTGGGCTCCCGGCCGTCCTAGCACCCACCCACGGGGGAAGCGCTGGTGCTCCCCCGGTGGTCCGCCCTTTAAGTTTAAGGTGCCCCCAATGGGGAAGGCAGGGGAAGCCCTTCCCCTGCCTCACCCCGCCCCCCCCCCCACGTCATCTAATGACGTCAGCGCGCAAGGCACGCTGACGCAATGTGAGGATTCCCAACGTGCTGGAAGCCATTTGCTTCCAGAGTGTCAGGAAGAGAGGGGGTGAGTTTCTTCTCGGGGGAGGGGATATTTAAACGAAAGAGGCATTGGGGGAAAGGAAATGGTTTTCCTTTCCCCTGATGCCTCTTTTGTGCATTCCTGCTGCATGATCATGCGATCGTGCAGCAGGAATGCCCACTTAACACCAGGGATTTTTTTTTATTGAAATTGGATTTACTGTTTGGGGGGAGCAGCCCCTTAGGCAAGGGTCGCTCCCCTTTTGGGAGAAATGTTTTTTGGCTTTGTCTGCCGCCCTGGGGGGCAGATTTCGCCTTTTTTTTTTAAAGTGGCCCACTGGACCAGCAGGGAATAATTTGTGGGAGTGGCCCCTTGTGCAAAGGTCGCTCCCCTTTCTGGCCAATATTTTTGGCTGTCTGTCCCATGGGGGGGGCAGATCTCGCCATTTTATATGGGGCCCATTTGACCACCAGGGATTTATTTGTGTGGAGTGACTCCTTGGGCAACGGTCGCTCTCCTTTGGGGGCAATTTTTGTGGCTGTGGCTGCCCCCTAGGGGGGCAGATTTCACCATGTTTTTATAAAATTGGGCCAACTAGACCACCAGGGATTTGTTTGTGGGGAGTGGCCCCTTGGGCAAGGGTCACTCCCCTTTGGGGAGCATTAATTTGGCTGTTTCTGCCCCCCTGAGGGGCAGATTGGCTGATTTCTTCTTTTGTATGGCCACTAGACAACCAGGGTTTTTTTTTATGTTTGGGAGCGGCCCCTTGGACAAGGGTCGCTCCCCTTTATGGGAGGATGATTGTAGCCATTTCTGCCCTCTTTGGGTGGCAGATTAGCAGTATGTTTTCAGGCCCATCTGCCCCCAAAGAGGGGCAGAAGCCACCAGACACCAGGGTTTTTAAAAAAAAATTCTGTTGGGGAGTGGCCTCAAGGGCAATGGTTGCCCCCTTTTACAGGGGTGAATATTTTATTTATACTCTTAGGCCCACCTACCTCTTAGCTTGGCTGGTGGATTGTGTTTGGACTGGTGCATTATTTGCATATGTGATTGTAATGTTTTTTTCTCCTTTATATTTTAGTGTAAAGCTTTTGATTCCTGTTTGCGGTTTCAGGAGTGGTTGTTCTGCAGTTTTGTGTAGTTGCATTTTTTTGGTAAGAAAAACATTGTTGTTGTATTTATTAACCGTGGAGGTTGCAGAGACTTGGTAACTGCACATTTAATTGAAAACACATTCAAGAATTCCCACTCCGCTACTCAGTGAAGTTACCTACTGTACCCACAACCCTTTGGAAAATCAACTTTACCTTTACATACTAAAAAGCATATTATCAATTCACAGAAGTGAACTTTGAAAAATAGCAGGCAATGAGAGAGGTGATGATTTTGGGGGTCACCCCTTACCTAGGGGGAGGGCAAGCAGATGCCTTGAACACAAAGAGTATATTATGCTGAACGATTCAGTGGTGGTCCCACCCTCCCAGCACCACCCCAAGCACAGTTATGGGCAACAATACAATGCCAACCAAAGGCCCTGCAAAGCATTATGAGGTGAGATTCTAGAGTTTAGTGAATATTATAGTATTAGCTCTCAGCTGAAGGGAGAGGGCTGCCCCTTGAGGAATGTTTTGATATTGGATACTATAATATTTACTGCACTCTAGAATATCGTCCCATGGGAAAATGGTGATTTCAGCCCCACAAACCCTTTTGTTGATACCAATCGCAGGGAAAAAAACAGACACTTTCATTTGCAGCAATTTTTTCCCGTTTTAAAACCTACTTCATCAATATTAATGTGAGAGGTCCCAAATTGTGCCCCACTACAATTCTCTGCCATCATGGTGACGGTGGCATGCTGGGGTCAATAGACCACCATGCCTGTGATTGTCTCTAAATAAATAATTTTTTTAACATAATATTAGGGTTACAGTGGCACACCTGCAAGTATTACATAAATCTCAAAAATGTGGAGATCTGGTTTCTAAGCAACATAGGGTACAGTATTCCCTTAGCTTCTTTCCTACTCAACAAGATCAATTAACAAGGATTTCAAAAAACATAAATTTGACACCATCCAGTTCAAGTATGGGACTGTGATTCTTTATTCTGTCCTTTGCTTGAGTCCATGAAAATTATTCATTAATTTTTTCATAAAATATTCTCAGCACATTTTTGCCAACACGTGTTTTGTCTTTTCAAAGACTTTATCAAGGCCATTAACATAAACGGGAGAATATCCAATGAAACTACAAACTTGTAGCCATTATGATCTATAAGACTATGTAAATATACTGAAGGCTGGTTCCTGAATAACAAGTCTGGAACTCTCCTCACAAAGTGAATAGAGCGCCAAAGTGATATTTTCGGATATTTTTTAAGATAAGTGGGTGCAGAAATCATACGCTGCTACCTATCACTTGACGAACAGTAGAGATAATGAAACGCCAAAGTGCGGCTTCCTACGTGCTAAGAGATTTCTAGGTGCAAATAAGGTAAAGTGCCACCCAGAGAACGAAAATAACCGCATACGCCAATCCGCGTGTCAGAGTACCCACAAATAATTTTTTAATGCAGCTTGTTTTCCTTAAAGCTAAATGGGATGTGTTAATAAAAAGTCTTAGAAACTTTTTTAAGAGTAGGTAGGAGTCCCACAGCAGTTTACCAAATCCAAATCCAGGGTTTGCGACTAGAAAATGCGCTGGTACATATGGCCTTATAACCTTTAATAACAATGTAAAATAATTTTAAACAAATAGAAAAACCCACAACTTTGAATTAAGTTTGCTAAATATTAATTAAATAATAAAGCGCTAGTGAGTTTATTCTTTAAACGTTCCGTGGTGGAGATATGCAAGTCTTCACTTGGGTGTAAAGCTTCACTCGGAAATGGTGAATATAAAAAAGAATGGAGACTTACACCTGGGTGCAGGAGTCAATTTACACATGAGTAATATACATTTGTAAATTCACCTTTGTGAATGGGGCCCTCTATTTTTAGTGCCCTGGGAAGAGCACCGTTCACTAAAGGAGACTGAGCCTCTGTGTCCAGGGGCTGGACCAAGGTGTGAGCAAGCAAAGTCTGACGAAGGACCTCAAATCATTTTGGCAATCTCGAGCACACGTGGTTGCTAATGTGGCAATTGAGAGGGCAGCAAACATATCAATAATATGATCATCTACTTTAATGGATAGGGTGTTCTTTTCAGAACTGGAAATGTACAAAAGATGCCGCCAACTGAAGCTCAATTTCCATTTATTATACTACATCACCACAATTCTAGTGCCCCTCAAGAAGTGTCTCAATTTTGGCATATTCCTTCTGCTGAAATGTTCCAAGAGACCTTGGAAAGGACAATTTACCCAATTCAAAACTGCTTCCACTACAGTAATGACATGATGTTATGTGAAAAGGACAAAGAGGAAAATGATTACCCTGAACTCTGCCAAATGCAAGTTCAACATCTACTCAATGCCAGGGATGCTGTGAGACCTAGAATAAGTAAGGCATGGTCTATAATACAGGAAATAGCTTAGCAGGATGGCTTGATAAAGGGTATACGTGTGTATCCTGTTATTCAAAAGAGTTTTTGACAAAAATAGGGACTTTATTTGAAAGTTGAGACAAGGTCTTTATATTCAGAGTTCAGAGTTCAGTAATAACTTTATTTCGGTCAGTTTGGCCTTAAAAGTACATCTAAAATTACATATAATTAATTTGCTTTAAAAAAGTATATTTAGAATTAAGAGCAAGATTGGGTACATACAATAAAACGGTTAAAAGTACGTTGTGCAAATTAAATGAATAAACAACAAATCTATTTTTTAAAATGTAATCATAATTGCTAAAAACACATCTTAGGTACAGCTAGCCTATATGCAGTGGATCCGTGGTGTGGGTAAAGTGCATCAATGTAGATATTCTCAGTTAACCAGTGATAATAAGGGACCCATAGAAGTACCCCGTTTCATTTGTGCAGAACTAGGGGCCCTGCTTATTGCGGTAATTTTAGGAGTGCTCTGCGGGTACACCACATAGAAAATAAAAAGCCAGCTACTGAATATACTATCGGGATACTAGTATCATGTTTGCGTATCCTAAAAGCCTCGCAGCAATGACTAGTGCCTAGATTTCGACAGATCAGTGCCAACCATCTTTTTCTTGCTTTATGGTAGCCGGGGCAACTGAAAAATACATGTAGGAATGATTCTGTTGGGCAATCAGATGCCAGGCACCTTAAAAATTGCGAGCCCCCCGTGTCTAAATTGCAAATAAAGCTTTCTTGCAGTTGCTGGCTTGATGTCGTCCAGTGCCAGCTCAAGGCTGTACCTATCCTTGGTTTCTAAAAAGGCTGCAGTCAGTTTACCTACTAAGGGGTTGCTTTGGAGTTGGGCTAGTTTGAACTCCCCATAACAATCCCTTAATGATTTCCTGGAAATTGAGGCGCAGGCAACCTCCGGGTTGCCCCAGAGTTCGCCCTGTCCCAAACTAGCTGACATGTGTCGAATGTATGAGAGCCACGGTAGTTTGCCTGCCCCCGGTAGACTCAGCACCTCTCTTAGTTTCTCCCTATATTCTGAAAGTTCTGGCGTAACCCACAGGCGCCGCCAGTAGAGAAGAGGTCTAAGGTTAGATTCGTCAGCAATAGCACTTACACCCAGGTCTAATCGGAGCTGCGTGAGAGGGGTGATCCGAGGGAGGTTAAACAGTTGCCTGAGGAAGGCGTTTTCTGTCTCTGTAAGGCTCTCAGAGCTATGATGTCCCCATAGTTCTGCTCCATACAACGCCCCCACCCCTGGCTTGGACCTTATATATTTCAATGGCAGGGCTTACAGGTTTGTGGCTAGATTTTCGGAAGACCTTCATTAGGCTCCCTGAGGATTGCGCCAATTTCAAGGTTGATTCTTTTATTTGGGCCCCCCAGTCCATAGACTCTGTGATGGTGATGCCGAGATAGTCGAAAGAGGCTACTCTCTCTAGGAGTTTACCATTTAGAGATGGATTTGGTCGGGTATTTTTGGTGGTATTCAATGCCATATATTTGGTCTTTTGGAGAGTGATTTCAAGACCTCTTTCCCTACAGAACCCGTCACATCTGTTTAGTATTCTCTGTATCCCCATGGGTAATTTGGCTACTAATAGGGTATCGTCGGCAAACATCATTGCTGGTATTTTACCTGTTGCCAACTTAGGGACGTCTAGGTCTTTTTCTGTGAGTAGAAAATCAACTAAGCCATTTATGTAGAGGCGAAAAAGGGTAGGAGCAAGCACGCATCCCTGTCGGACGCCTCTGTTTACAGGGATGGGGGCCGTGAGATTTCCTTCCTTGCCGAATCTAATTTGAGCATAATTTCCCTCATGCAACCACTCTATAACTTGGCATAGGTACGTTGGAACCCCCATCTCGTGGAGGACTGCCCACAGCTTTTCCCTTGGGACCAGATCGAATGCTGACCTCAGGTCTACAAATATTAGGTAGGTGCTACCACCCTCCAGACACACGATCTTCCAATGTAGTATTTGTAGCCTGAGGATTTGGACCAATGTGGACATTTTTTCTCTAAACCCTGCCTGTAGGGGAGTCAGTATCTGGTGTTCCTCTATCCAGCTCTGCAACCGGAGCAGCAGCACACGAGCAAAACATTTTTGTGTAATATCTGAGGCTAATCGGCCTGTAGTTTGTTGGCAGTAACGGTGAGCCCTTTTTGTAGATGGGGATTATTTCGGCTCCAGCCCAGCTGGCAGGGATCTCCATGCCTTGGAGTACGGCATTAAACAACACCCAACGGTATGGTTCACTGCAAAGTAGATCTCCAGGGATCTTGTCTAGTCCGTGGGCTTTGCCCGGAGCTATTTTAGAGAGAGCACCAGTTATCTCGTTTAGGGTAATGGTGGGGGTGTCATGTTCGAATCCATTGGTATGCTTGGGTGGAATCGAATGGTCTATCCCTGCAGAACAGCCCTTGGCGGCCGAGTTATCCGGTGTCTCCCCCCTTGAATAGAGGGACTCAAAGTGGTCCTGCCAAACGTCTGCCTCCAAGTTTGGCTCTATCGGTGTTTTGACCTCAGAACTACCTGTATTGATGACTTTCCAGAAGGTCCTCATGTCACCCAGGGAGCTTCACTGAGAGTCCCACTTATCAATTTCCCACCCTTTTTTTGCCTCGGTGACAGAGGCCTTGTAGGCCGCTCTAGATGTTTTAATTAAGGGGCGGTCGTTGGCCTTAATAGATGTTATCAAAGTTGTTTTAGCTTTACGGCAGTGGTCATTATTCCATGGGTGGGGAGGCTTCCTATTTGGCCTGATGGTTTTTTTAGGAATAAATAAATCTATTTTGACTTCCCTTAGCTTGTTATGGTTCTGGGTGACCAACTGACAACATTGGTAGGTACAGAGTTGGCTGCAGTCAGAAGCACCGGGATGACACCTTCACAGAGGGAACCTAACACATCTTGGAACTGGTTTATGTCTGACCATCACACTCTTCTCCTACAGTTTGAAAGAGTCAGCCTATCAACAATGGGGGAGTGTGTACCTGTGACACACTCTCTGATGGTAAGCAAGCACTGGCAAAGCCAATAGGTCAGGATGCAATGTGCCAATGCATCTAACTCTAGCGGTGGGTGTAACTTGTGTAATTCTGTGTAGCGTAGTCACATGGAATTACTTAAACGGTTCCACAGGATTACAAGGAATTAGCCAAGAAGAAGAATTCTGTATTTAGAGCTATTTTCTTAGTGCAAAATGCCCCCTTGCATATAAAATGGATGCGAGGATGCATTGTGCGCTAAGAAGTAGCACTAAATGCAACACATTTTGAAGAACAGTGCAAGCAGCATGAGCTGCTCACTAAATGTGCTCTTGGGGTAGCATTCCCCCCCCCCCCACTTACTCCCAGCAATTAGCACTTGTTTCTTAGTGTAAAATGCACCCTTGCATCCAAAGATGATTCAAGGTTTCACTTTTCTGTAAGAAAACAGTGCTAAATACAAAAAAACATGAAAAACAGCACAAGCAGCCACTGCTGCTCACTAAATTGGTTGTTTCTGTGCAATTTTCCCCGAAATTACTCTTAATTATGCGAGCCGGCGTAATACTATATTGGTAATTCCAAATCAAAGAGTAACGCAGAATTACTGAAATTGCTCTGATTACTCCAGCTTAATTACAATTACTTCCAAGCACAGTTAGCACATTAAAGCGAGACAATGGAAAGGGACACAGCAGAGGGGAGGGCTACAGTTGTAAAGTAGTCCTTGAGGCAGATTAATTCAAGCATTTCAGTGGAAGCAGAAGGATACATCCAAACAACCAATCGCATTAGATGAGAGGTGAATACTCCACTGGATTGAGCTGAGGCGTGAGTGACAAGTCTCAAGTCAATGGCCGAAACAGACTGTTCGAAGAAAGTCAATCGCTGTTAGAGATGGACTCAAAGACCACTCTGTGAATACGGTCAGCTATAAGTCGCCAGACGGCTGCACTGTCAAAAACCAGGCCTAAAAAATAGAGTTTTCATAATGTCTCATAACGTCCAATGGTCCAGCATTTTAAAGGAATGTGTAAATGCACCTGTTGGTGATTTGTTAGGAAAGCAGAAGGGAAGTACTCCTATAGACCCTCTTATTTCAGAGGAGAAGCAGTTTGAACATCTTAGAAGCTTACACCCCTCAATTTGGTTAAAATCACTTCAGTTGAATACAGTTATGACCTTTGAGATTCCTTCTAAAACTGAATTTATGAATATTTTTCTGTTCTTGAAAGAAAATAGTACTCCCTTGTCAGTGTTCAGGCAAGACGCGTCACTGCCAAGGTTTCAGATTGCTATGTGTGACATTTGCATAATTTCAGTGTAATTATGAGCAGCATTTCTGCGACTATGAGAGACACTTGCTCGCGAGCAAAATAAAGCAATGAAGAGGAGGGAAACATGAAATATCAGAAATTACACCCATTTGAGCAATAAGAAAGTCCAAGTTAACTGCTTCAAAGCATAAGAAATAATTGTTAAACAACTCATTTATCAGAATGTAGCCAAAATTGCGGAAAATAGATAAAGCAGTCTGGAAGATGTTCCAAATTATTATAATCAGCTGAGCGACTCGCAGACTCACTGGATTGACGCCGACCACATGAGCTGTAAGCAGGGCTGCATGAGAAAGCGGAGTGCGGGAGGCACTCATTAGGTCACAGCTGGGCTGATAGCATAGTCTCACTGACCTGACTCAGAACACTTCCTTTTGCGGAAGGCGACGAGCCAGCTCTGCGGTCAAGATTATGCTCAGTCCTACTGGCACACACGCTGTGATGCATTTTTGGATTAGGATTTCAGTGCTAATGGCACACACGCTGTGATGCATTTTTGGATTAGGATACCTTCATTTATTATTCCAAAAAAAGTTATGGCACAGGCCTTTACTTTCACCCACCTCTGCAGTTTAGACCACAGTTGCAAAGTTGACTTTTCCAGCCAGAATGGGGTTTTAGCCAAATGCATGTTACATTTTGGTGCCAGTAGTTTCACAATGATTGCCTCAAAACTATCTCAGAACATAAACTGCTGTTTGTTATGGGTGTACTTGATATCCGTTTCAGAGTTTAATACCACACTCAACACAATCTCAGCAGGGTGCGAGAAAAACCATCCAAGAAAGGATCCGTGCACAACAGGTGCTACTTGTGATAGAAACACAGCGAGGGGGCATGAACCAGATGTGACGTTTTATGACCAATGTACAGAGCATTCTCGCAACCTTTCACGCGTCCCCCGAAGACACTTACATGCACAAAACCTGCCAATCATTGAAAAACACATTCAAATAAAAAGGCAGACTTATGGCATTTGTCAATGTTTGCATCAATGTTCCTTTCATTTTGTAAATCACCATTGTCACTTATTTTGGCTTGCTTGGGTTTAGTCAAATATTCAGCACGTACCGTTTTTGCAGGGTTGAATAAGCACACACACACTCGGGTGGCTCGTACTTACTTCGCGGCATATCAGCAAGGGCCTGCGATAATTATCACTCAGCGCTCTTAGCGCTAGGATAATTATCGCAGGCTAACGCTGGATTCTATCGCGGAGATAGCGTGCTATCAGCAACGCTCATCTCCCAAGCGATAGAAATCCATGCGTTATCCACAAAACAGTGCGATTATCACTGGAAATCCAGCGATAATCGCACTGCGACCGATGATACCTTGCTGATAGGGCTGTGTGGATTTAGCCATGTAATCCACCTCCCATTGGATTACATGGCTAAGTCAGAATAAAAGCAGGCGTAAGGAAAGTAGCGATAACCGCGGTTAGCACTACTTTTCTTATCGCTCTGCATGTTAGCGTACACCTTGATAATTGGAGAAATGTCGGTTACCAACATTTCTCCAGTTATTTTGGGGAGCAACGCCCACTTTGCATCTCATTAGAGATGCAAAGCTGGCCGTTCAGGAAACAGGCGCTAAGGCATGGATTCACGCGTTAGCATGTCCATGCTGATAGGGCGATAAAATTATCGCCGCTTTTTGTCAGAAAACGGACGCTAAAGTGGCGATAATTGTATCGCATCGCCTTGCTGATATGCCCCATCGACTCTTTAGCAGGCAGCGACTTTGCGAGGCAAGCAGACTGCGAGTCACCATGGCAGTTCAGGTTTACTGCCCACCTCCTTAGTCCAGGGGCCAGCTGTCTTCAAGTCTGCTGTTGTCCAGTGACAGGCTGTCCTGGGCGGCTGCTGCAACCGCCGGTCACTGACTCCATGACTTGAGGCTGAGCTCAGTAATGAATAATTTAATTCACCGTGAGGCAGCACGCAATGGCAGCCCAGGCAGTTGCGGGCAGCAGGCAGCACTGCGAGCACCATGATTGCGACAGTGCCCGCAAACTAGTAGCCACCCTAAGCCACTTCCTCCCAAAACAAACTCCCCGCCTTCACAAGCAGGACGTGACATGACCCCAACGGCGCTCGACTAATGGATGTATCAGACTGTGCACTACTGTGACATCAGACTGTGTGAGAGCCATGCTGCGGAAATAAAAATGAAACATTTGTGCATTGTGCAGTGAGCCTAACAGCAGCCTCAGCTCAGCTGCAAGACCCAAGCCTGCAGCTGGAACAGCTTTCACACGCCAGGGACAGCACGCTGCCAGCTGCCACACTTTCACTCCATGATATAGTTTAGGCAGCGCCAGTGAGGCTACGATACTATGCAAATGCATGACAAAGCATTTTAGTGTGGTGACGCGGATCACTGCACTGAAATGTGTTAGTCTAACGCCTGATGCGTGGTACTTGACAGGACTGAAGACGACAGACCCACAGGGCATGGAGAGGCTGGAGAATGGGTTGATGATCTCTGAGAAAGGAACACTAGACCTATAGCTATTAGTAGCTGTGATGCACAAACGTCCTGGGTTTGGGTAATGTGGGAAGAGCCCCATTTAGTCATTGAAGAAACTAAGGGGCAAATGTTCGAAGAAGTGGCTGACTGAGGCATTAGCTGTAATGGCTTAACGCCTCACTCCGCCACTTCAGAAACTCAAGGCTGCACCATATTTACAACGATATGGTGCAGCCTTGCATTCCCCCCTGCGCTGGCGCTACACTTAGCAGTCTAGCGCCAATTCAGGCACCCTTGCACCATAGTGCAAGGGTGTCTGCATACAGGGGAAAGATTGTTCATGTACAGGAAGGTCCCCCCTCCTGTACATAAACAATCTATAAATGCCATTTTGGCACTTCTATGTGTATTGCTTAATACAGCACACATGGAAGTCACAAAATGGCATTTTTTTATTTACGCTGCCCTTGTAAATGGGGGGCAGCGCCAAAATTAAGACCAGGGAAAACCTGGTCTTAAGTTGGCAAAACGAGGAGAAATGCATTATTTCTCCTAGTTTTTTCTTTTTCTATGTGTGCTGCCTTGTGCAGCACACATGGAAAAAGCAAACTGCCTTAGATTGTGTATGTACAGGAAGGTGCCCCTTCCTGTACATAAACAGTCTTAAAAAGAAATGCCATTTTGTGACATCCATTTGTGCTGCATTAAGCAGCACACATAGAAGTGACAAAATGGAATTTAAAGATTGTTTATGTACAGGAGGGGGAACCTTCCTGTACATTAACAATCTTTCCCTTACACGCAGACACCCTTGCACTATGGTGCAAGGCTGCCTGCATGTAGCGCCAGTGCAGAGGGAAATGCAAGGCAGCACCATTTCGTTGTATATATGGTGCAGCTTTGCGTTTCTGAAGTGGTCTTAATGCCAAGCAGCTTGAATGCCTCCTCCACTGAGCGGAGCTGGTGGAGCTTCCCAGTTAGACAAAAAACAAGTCTAAAGGGGTGACCCCAGGAGTAGGACACCCCAAGTTCACGCAAGTGGGCGGTCACAGGTTGGAATGCCTTGTGCTTCTGCAGGGTGATGCCGCCAAATCCTGTTAAAGAAGAGAAGAATGCCCCTCAAACTGTATGAGATGTTTGTCTCTCGCCACCTTAAGAATTTGCTCTTTGATGGTGAAGTCGTGGACACAGGCGAGGATATCTGGGGGGGAACTGGCCAAGGACCCACTCGGTGTGTGCGGTCTATTTTGAGCTTCACCTCGGGGCCCACCCCCAGGATCCCCCGAAACAGTTCCAACACGTAGGCCGCAATGTCAGATCCCTCTGCCCCTGAAGCAATGCCTCTTATCCGGATGTTGTTACATCGGGACCTGTTCTCAAGATCCTCTGAGTGCGCTGGGAGGTCCAAATGTTGATCCCGAAGATGCAAGACCTCTTGCTGGAGCTGTTCAATAACTTCTTCTCAGCATTGTTCATGATCTTCCAGGCTGGAAACCCTGTCGCTCAGATCTTCCACATCTTTGCGAACCTCCCAGTGTGCACCGCAAGTTCTTTTTTAAAAGATTGGCGATCATCCCTAAGGGAAGCGAAGAGTGATTCTAAGCAAGAGAGCAGGTGATCGGTGCCTCTGCCTGAGCTGAGCAAGACATATCTTCCTGGTTTGTCGGCGGGCTCAGATCTCTAGTGGCAGAGCCCGAGGGTCAGAGTAGCATATCTTTTACTGTCCTGTCCCTCTGGGTTTTCACCGAAGCCATTTTGCAAGATTCAGCAGCCCCTACTGTGGGGAAGGAGCGTGAACAATACTGAACCAGCGGCAAGGGTGGGCAGCAGTGCAGCGATGACCGGACTCCGGGGCTCAGGAGAGGCAAGAGGCATCAGCCAGGTGTCAGTCTCCCTTTACCCAGCTGCATGAGGACCAATTTCACGGATGCATGCTGATACCACCTTCACTTCCTGTATTGTTCCCTGATGAAGTGTTTACTACCCGAAATGCATTGGAACATGGGGAGAATGTAACTACAGATGTATATAAAGAGGGATGAAAATAAGAAGAATGAAACAAGTTCATATGAAGTAATAAATATGAAGAAGTGATCACAAACCATATAGCATCTAAATTTTTTGAAGATCAAGAACTTTTTATCCCTTATGAGACCAGGTAGTGCCTGAGGGGACGCCCCCGATCGCCAGGTACGCATTTAGCGATCCACAACGAGGTCACAGATGATGTTGGAGTCCCCGCTTGCCCCGGCTCACACCACGGGGCAAACGGGGAAACAAGCCTCCATTCGGGACATGTTGCTTGCCAGCGCGGGTCCAAGACCAGTGCAGACTCTAATAGGTGCAGTGGAGTCCCAAGGCCCTGTTGCAGATCAGGCCAAATACTTGTCTCCCGAGGCCTAGCAAAGTTAATTGGGGGAGCCTCCACCAGCCCCCCCCAAATGCGACAGTGTCAAAAAGCAATGCTCCCAAATGAGGGAGGCGCCCAGATGTCGCTGTGTTCACCCCCTGCTCTCCTCACCTTTTGGCCAGGTAATAAATCTGTCAGGCCTCCGCCACAGGGTGCAGCGCCAAGTCAGGCCCCAAGCCTCCAAATGGAGACCCGGGCTCACAGGCAACCCGCGGCCAGGACCGCGGTGTCCACAGCAGCTCTCACAGGGGAGCTCCCAGGTGCAACAGTCTTGTGGGGGCCTCCGGCCACCCCTGCTATTTAAGCACTCTCCGTGGGGGTTTCAAAGAAGAAGTCCCACTCCAGCCATCCATCCGGGGGGCCACCCCATCAAGGCGCTCACCCCATCAAGGTGCTCGGCGGGGCTTCAGCAAGCTTCTCAAACCTCCATCTCCGAGTGCCTCTGCGGGCTGACCGGCACGTCCCCGCAGGGGACCCTCATAAGAGGGCAGCCCCTTTAGTGCCAAAGGAAGGCACACTGGACAGCCTAGTGTCCGGTGACCCCTTCGGGGTCTCATGCGTCACTTCCGGCCGAGGTGGGGGAAGGGGAGAGGTATGTATGCCTCCCCGCTCACCTGGCGGCCTCTTTGTCCCTCACCCTGACGCCGTGTGTAGCTGCTGCATCGAGGTCGCGTCGGACCATGAGGTTAGTGCAATGCGGGCCTGGTTTCAGCCCCCAGGCCCAATTAGGGGCCCCACACGCAGGCATTGCCCGTGAGGGGCACTGGCCCAGCTCCAGCCCCGGCCTTGCCCCATTCAGTCAACTCTGGATGCAACCTGGGGTGTTCGGGGGCTAGGGAGCGGGATGGGGGTCGGGCGGGAAAGGTTTGTGGTCCCGCGGGCAACAGCTGCCTCGGGCCTAGTTGGCAAGGCCGCGGCCTCGCTCTCGGTTAGGGCCTTCCATCTACAGCGCCTTGAGACCCGTATGGGTCGCGCTTTTCAAATACAGTATATTTACTGCCTTCTCATCACCCCATGCGACTAGGTCGCGGCTCTCTCCCCCCACGCTGCGAGGTGGCCTCAGGGTACAGCAGGCCCATGCCCCTCATGGGGATGCTACGGCCACGCGGGGTGGTGAGGTTCTGGGCGGTTTTAGGCCCCGGAACTAGTCCTCACCTGCAGCTGGGGGTGGGCCGTATCAGGTTAAGGGGGGCAGTTTGTATGGTATTTTAGCCGCATGGTGTATTGCGGGCTTTGCCTACCTGGGAGCAATTTTCTCTTCGTCCCCGACCAAAGCAGGGGCCTCACACATGGGCATTGCCCGGGAGAGGCCCTGACACAGCGAGCCTCGGCATGGCCCCCGGGTACTCTGCTTGACGGTACCGTGGGGCTAGGTAGCGGGACGGGGGTCGGGGCGGGAGGGGTGGTGGGCCCGCAGACAGCAGCTGCTCATGGCCGCGGCTTAGATGTCGGAATAGGGCTTTCCTTTTATCCGCTTCCCTACCACCCAATGCGATTAAGGCACAGCCATCATAGCGCACTAGCCAGGCATCATAGCGCATCATAGCAGACAGCGAGCCCCCTGTATCCCCCTCCCCGGGTATGTGAAGGGAACAACACATGTGGAGCATGGGGAGCAGGGTAGGGTGGGATCAGGCCTGCCGGGTGCCTCCACCCAGGCGCGGGGCTGGGGCCCGGTAGAAGGGGCTAACGGGCTGAATGCAAATGGTATGCATGGGTGATAGGGGCGGAGGTCGGCATGGCAGTTGGCAAGCTCGCCCGCTGTGTGGCAGCAGGTTGCCGGGGCGGGCCAATACCCTCACACTGCTCAATGGCGGTCTGACGGGTTGTAAGTGCCCGGAGGTGCCACATCTGACCCGGCCCTCAGGGGCCAATTTAAATCTGTGCCTGCTCCTCTCCCCCATTTCTGACCCCTGCAAGGGGGGTCATCTTGATTGGTTTTCATATATATCCGGACCCCGGCCCGAGTGAGCATCGGTTCACGGCCGCAGGGGCCAGGTTTAATGTCCGACTCCTTCTGCATCGGACTCTGGCCTGCGGTGGCCATTTTGTAGTACCGGCCACTCCCCGTTTCTTCTTCTCCCCCCGGGAAACACTGGGTCTAGGCTGCCCCGCAGCTGACTGCGGCGTGCGGGGGCCAGTCACAGGTGCACCGGAAGCGGCACGCTTATGTTAGGGAGCGCATGCACGTACTGGTGAATTTAGCGGCCGCTCCTGCGCCTGTAGGGGTACTGCATTATTGCCGGTCGCTCCTGTGCCGTCTGGTGGGGACTGTACTATGAGTGCTGAAATTGGTCACGCCTTCAGGGGCTATCGGGGGAGGGCGGGCCGGTCAGGAAAGGGCACCAAGACCTCCGGTCAAGTCACGGTAATATAGTTGCACAATTTTACGGCTCCTCCAGCGTATTGATGTCACGCACTGTTACTTTGGTGTTGCAGGTGACACGGGCATGTTGGGGTGTTGTTTCAGCAGGACAAGTGTACTCTGGACAAGTGATGTGTGCTTTTACTCAAAGGGGAGGTATCTCGGTGGCGATAGTCGGGCGAGCGTGTCTGGTAGTCCGCATGCGAGGCAGGGCCCAGCCCCGACAGCAAAGGCTGCTGATGTTGGTGTTCTATTCCAGGTGTGTCAGTAGCCTCAATGAGGGGTATGAAATAGAAATGGTTTTAACTGCGTTACAAATGTGCTTTTAAGGGAGGGGGGATTCCACAGCCCTTTCACAAGCATTTCAATGTTAAGGGGAATGCTGCCTTCTTGCTCTGTGCTTGGTCCAGGACAACTTAGGGGGGAGCTTTCGTATAATGCATGTACAGGGAGTGGGAGTACGCCTGCCCCCCTTACTGTCTCAAGAAGTGTTGGGACTCGGATGCTGTAAATGTACACATGATGTGCGTGGCTATCGTTTCTTTACTTATAGGGGCTGTGTCCTTCGATCGTGTTCCCTGCTTCGTGGGGTTCGGCGACTAAAGTGCCCGCAGCAGGTACTGGGACCAAGGGTCACCAACAGAGATGCGGCTGTGCGCGAAGGGTTCCTGGACGCTGGGCTCGTCCCGGAGTGCACTAAAACTCTCCTTTTTATTCCAAGTCAGAACCGGTCGTTAGGGAAGCGACGTCGCAGGCAGTCCGGCGAAAAGGGATGAACAGCAGGAATTAGGAGCAGGTATTGATCAAGGCTCGCGCCTGCGGGTGGGAGCAGGAGAGACAGCATCGGTGCCCACTGGTGGGGCACCAGGAGCAACGCGGGCAGGCGCTAAGGGTCACTTATCTCATGCCACGGTAAAAAGCTAACATCTTCTTCTCTCCCCCCAGCACCCAACCACCATCAGCGCACACAGGGCACACTTTGAACCAGCCTCTGGGCACGTCACGCCCCAGGCCCACTCCCGCTACCGCACAATAAATAAGTATAGGGGAAGGTGGGGCAAGGAGCGCCGGGGGCAGCAGGGGACTTGAGTAGGTCCTCCCTAGACAACGCAGTAAATCCTGTTTGCTGACCCAAACATTTTTCTCTTCAGATCGGTGGCCCGTGAGGCGACAGAGGTCGGCATGGATAGCCAGGGCTCCCCCCCCTTTTCCCGGAGAGGTCCCAGGTGGAGGACTCGATGCCGGGCCCTTCACAAGACGCGCAATGGGCGAATTTCTTTGAGATGGCCATGGTCAAAGGCCTGGCCTGGGCTAACAGCATTATGAACGCTCCCGAGCAGGAGGACTCGGGGATCGTCGGCGATTCACCCACTACAGAACAGCAGCCCGGTGCAGAGGCAGGCCCCTCTAGGCCCAAGCGGGTCCGCAAGCCCCCGATCAGGGACTTCCCGGCAGATCCGCTTCCGCCACCCAGAAGCAGAACAGTTCAGACCCCCAAGGAGGTTGTTACAGCGCTGGGTGCTTCCCCGCCCCCGGGGCCGCCCACCCCGACGGACAATACCGCGGCCCAAGGTAACTACGCCACTAGGGATGATCTTGCTAAACTCATGGACACAATGAACAGTTTTATGTCACGGCTTCAAGCAGATACTGTTGGCCCTAGCCCCGCGCATCCGTGCAACAGTGTTAGGACAAGGGAAGGGGCCACGTTAGCAGCGGCAAGTATATGGTCAGCAGGTGTTGGGGCAGATGGGGGCCACTGCGGCTGTGGGGATACCTGCAACCCCTACCTCCGGGGGGCAAATCACAGTGCCAGCACCCGTCTCGCTCCTCCCCCAAACATCCAGCCCTGTTCCACCTGGGAACACAAGTACGGTGGCCGCATCTGTAGTGTCTCCTCTCACACCCACTCCCATGCCCGCTATGGTCCAACAAGTCACCACCAACGCGCTGCTGTCTGGGCGATGCTCACTGGCCTGGCCCAGGCAGCCAAAGAAGGAATTTGGAGGCGTGAATCTATAGACATTTTTACCCTGCTCATTTTGGGCCAAGAGGGCCTGGACGCCAGGAAGAAAGGAGCGAAGGAGGATGATAAAAAAGTAAAATACCAGCCTTGGCCAGAGAAGAACATAGCAAACTGGCGCAAGGCTTTCTCCATTCTAGCTTCTGTGACGATGGAGAAATTTCCAGAGCAGGGCCCCGGGCTGGTGCAGTACTCTAGGACAATACACAACGAGGCTATGAAGTGGGGGGGAAATGGCTGGTTGAATTATGATAGGGAGTTCAGGAGGAAGATGTCTCAGTGCCCGGAGATGGGTTGGGACTAAAAAGAGGTCCAGCTTTGGATGGACCATATGGGTGCCCGTGCGCAGCAGAGCGCAGGCCCCCAGGTAAATACACAGGTGGGACAATCTATTCCAGGGGGTCCTTTCAAGCAGGCGCAAGGGGCAAACAGGCATTTCACAGAGCACGCGGGGGGGAGACAAAGGGGAGGTTTCAGGAGGTCCCCCCCGGTACATGCCACCTTTTTAACAATGGATCCTGCTCCTGGGGTAAGACGTGCAAGTTCCTGCACGCATGATACACATGTGACAGGCCCCACCCAGCGGTTTCTTGCCACACAAAGCAGGACAGACAGACAGCCGGCAACAAAGTTGAGGCTGAAAGACCACCAGTATGTCTAGCTCCCCCCCACCCATCGCCCGCCCCTGCATACCACCTTGTCCCCGCGAGCGACTCAGACCCATTCGGGAGCCTTTTCACCACAGCTAGTCCACCAACGCCCCGGCACACCACCAAAGGCCCTTCCCCTGTCAGCCTGGCCAACATCACGCCTCTTCTCAGACGGTACCCCAACGAACCAGATAGCCGCATGCTGCTGTTTGGTTTTCACGAAGGCTTTAAGATACCCTACGTGGGCCCCTTTGACAGCAGAGAGGCCGACAACCTTAGATCGGCGAGAGAGCAACCAGAGGTAGTCCGGGCCAAGGTAGAGAAGGAGAAGGCCTTGGGCAGGGTGGCGGGTCCATTCTTTACCCCCCCCCTGGACAACTTTGTGGTCTCACCCCTGGGGGTGGAGCCTAAGAAGGAACCAGGGGCTTTTCGATTAATTCACCACCTCTCATACCCAAAAGGGGCATCAGTTAACCATGAGCTGGAGGAGGGCACCTGCTCCGTGTCTTATTGTACTCTGGACGTGGCATTGGACCTAGTCAGGAGGGCGGGCAGAGGGGCCTGGTTAGCCAAGGCGGACATCGAATCTGCTTTTCGCTTGCTACCAGTCCACCCGAGCAGCCATCACCTGCTGGGTTTCAAGCTAGAGGGCAGGTACTTTTATGACAAATGCATGCCCATGGGTTGCGCTGTGTCGTGTGCATAATTTGAGGCATTCAGTTGCTTCCTGCAATGGGCCCTCCAGGAGACCTACGGGGTGGAAGGGGTGACCCATTACCTAGATGACTTTTTGTTCATAGGGAGTGACGGCACGCAGGACTGTAAGCAGGCCCTTGCGGATTTTGAGCAGTTGGCCTGTCACTTGGGGGTCCCCCTCATGTCAGGTAAAACGTGGGTCCGGTGCAGGTCTTAACTTTTCTGGGGATCGAGCTTGATGCCATCGCAGGGGAGTCCTGATTGGCGACAGACAAGGTCCGTGACCTAGCACAACAAATACAGTCTGCGGTTGGGCAGGACAGGGCCACCTTGGAATGCATCCAAAGCCAACTGGGGAAACTGAATTTTGCAGCCCGGGTCATCCCAGCTGGTAGGGTGTTTGCCAGAAGGTTAGCCAGGGCCACTGCCAAGGTCACAAAGAAGCACCACAAGGTGAAATTAAGCAAAGGTATGAGACAGGACCTGGCCATGTGAGCGGAGTTCCTGGCCAATTGTAATGGCTCAGTAATTTGGAGGGCTCCCTGGGCAGGCAGCCCGGACTAGCCCTATATACAGACGCATCAGGCAGAGAAGGATTCGGGGCCATTTTAGACAGGGAATGGTGTGCGGAGAAATGGCCCAACGCCTGGCACAAGAAAAAGATCACGGCCAACATCACAGTGTTAGAGTTATTCCCAATTGTGGTGGCATTCCACTTGTGGCCTGCAGTACTGGCGGCTAAGAGGGTCCTCTTGTGGTCTGACAATCTGGAGGTAGTGCAGGCCATTAACTCCCAGTCATCGAGTTTCCCCCTGGTTTTGTGCCTCTTGAGGGAGTTGGTGCGGGCGTGTCTGTACAATAATGTTGAACGCAGGGCGCAACACATTCAGGGTGTGCAGGACACAGAGGCTGATGCTCTCTCTCATTTTCAATGGTGCCGGTTCTGGGAGGCGTGGCCGAGAGCGAGAGAGGAGGGGACCCCTTTCCCAGCACACCTTGGTTACTGTTGAAGTGGAAAATCGACTGAGGGGGCTGGGTGAGCTATCCCTAGCGCCTAGGACAAATAAGAGATATAGGTCCTGCGTTCAAAAATTTTGTTCAGTGGTGGGAGCCTGGGAAAAAGGCGGGTCATCTTTAGAAAGCAGAGTACAGTCTTTCATATTGTAGGCTAAAGACAATGGGAAGAGTCATTCTTGGATTTCAGGCCATCTTGCAGCAATCAGCCACCACGCTAGACTAAGGGGCCAGTCAGATCCCACCAAATCCTTTTTGATCAGAGCTGCATTAAAAGGGTGGGCCAGGAGTGAACCACAGGCACCGGACAATAGGTCCCCCATAGACTTTGAGACACTGCAGGGGATGCTAGATTGGATGCACAAGGCTACTCACTCGCGTTTGAGGCGGCATTGTTTGCTCCCACGTTCAGCCTGGCTTTCTTCGGGGCACTTAGAATTAGTGAGTTGGTGGCCAGAGCCAAGAATGACAGGTCTGGGGTGGCATTGTAAATACAAGATGCGGTGCTCTCAGGGGATTCCCTCAAAATAACGCTAAGAAGGTCTAAGATGGATCAGTGCGGGGAGGGAAGGGTGTTCTGGCTGCACAGTCTGGGGGATGGCAGGTATTACCCAGTCGGTCTGTTGCGCCCGGCAGCACGCGGTTACATTTTTCTCCATGCAGACGGCACGCCCCTTACAAAGTACCAGGTGGAACACATTATGCACGCGTGCCTGGCGCTGTCTGGCAACAAGGACCCTAGCAAGCGTTTCTGCATCTACTCTTTCCGCATAGGGGCAGCAACAACATCGTTTATGGAATGCTTGCCAGCAGAGGGTATCAAACAGGTGGGGTGTTGGGAATCCCACTGTTTTAAACCCTGGGCGTAGTGGGTGTAGTGGGCGTAGTGGGGCTACGCGGAGCATCACGGAGTGGGGGCAAATCTACGTACACCCCGCACAATCCGCGTAGTCCCACTACGTGCCACCCGCCTCCCTCCCGCCCTCTTTTAAATGCAGTGATAATGTTAAAAACTTTTAAAAGCAAGCGCAAAGTAATTAAAACAACTTACCTGAGCTGCGGCGTCCCAGTGCTCCCTCTTCCTTCTCTATCGCCGACAAACGTCGCGATGGACGTGCATGCGCGGGCTCCCGCACATGCGCATTTGTGAGGAAGTAGTCGGCGATAGAGAAGGAAGAGGGAGCCCCGGGCCGCCGCAGCTCAAGTAAGTTATTTTAATTACTTTGCGCTTGCTTTTAAAATTTTTTAACATTATCACTGCATTTAAAAGAGGGCGGGAAGGAGGCGGGTGGCGGGCAACTCCGCTCCGCCGTGGCGTGTGCCTAGCCTGCCTGCCCTACGCCTACTTTGCGGACCACGAAGAAGGCAAAACTACACACACTCCGGGGGCGCAGCGGAGCACTACGCCCAGGCTTAACTGTTTCAAGAGATACATACGGCCATGAGCCCCGAACTTTAATATTCGTTCAGCAGCCGGGTCCGGGCGACTGGCAGAAGTGTGTTGTGAAGTGATTTTTCTGTTTGCAATTTTGTATGGCCATAAGCCACGAAATTTAATTTGCTTGCAGCAACCGGTTTCCAGTTACTGGCAGCAGTGTGTTATGTAGTGTATTTTACTGTTTGCATTTTGGCGTGCTGTGTTGTCAATAAACGTTTTGCAACATCACATTTCTTTATTTGCCAGGAACAAAGGTCTGGGTGATTAGCCACTCTGGTGTCTGCAGATTGGCACAGTGGGCTGAAAGCAGGAAGTGGAGGCATGGCTTTTCCAACACCGAGATAACTTGGCTGGGGTACCCGGGCATGCGATGGAATGGGTTGTTGGGCAAACTACAGCAGAGACTGGGGGAGTCACCCGTCCCCCCAACGTGCTAGTTATACACCTGGGGGGTAACGACCTGATGGCCCTGGGCAAAAGGACATTGCTTCAAAACATGAAGGCCACAATTTGCAAATTAAGCAACCAGTTAGGGATATGTGAACTGTGGTGGTCCGAGATCGCTCCTCGGCTCCTGTGGCAGGGAGCCCGATCAGGGGAAGCAATGGAGGCTGCGCGCAGGAGAGTCAATAGTGCAATGCGTAAATTGCCCGAACAAATGGGGTTTGGCTTCATAAGACACGGGTTGCTTCATGTCAAATCCACAGGGTGTTTGGAGGACGATAGGGTACATCTCTCCAGAATAGGCATGGACTTGTTCCTCCTGGATCTAGGGGAGGCCCTGGAAATAGCAGGATTTAAGTAGGAGCCCCAGCCTTGGTGGGGGGCCCTGGCTGCGAAGGTCGCCACACCCAGGGCGGTGGCGGAGTTACAGGGCGGTCCAGAGGCGAAAAGGTACTCAGGGGTACCCTCTTCAGGAGCACAAAGGGTGCTGAGGCCTAATATCCCCAGGAAGTCTGTTCGGTGGACTCTGGGGTGCTACGGCCCCCCGTCTGTCCTACGGGCGGTTGGAAACCTGTACAACCGGGGATCGCTTGAATGCAAGGCCCCTCATAGGGGGGGGGGGCGTGAGTAATAGGTGGGACCGATGGTTCACCGGAAGAGGGAGGGGCTATCCCCTCACCACAACCGCTAAGCACCGATTGGCTAAGGCAACAATGCAAGTTGGCCCATCAGGTGGTAGGCCACAAGGGGTGGCTTGCCTTTGGATTGCCTGTAAGATAATCCACCATGTTGGCATATTTAGGATGCTAATAAACCTGCAGCAATTTTTCCCACCAAAAAGTTGTCTTGTCTGCTTATTTATGTTACATGTATGTTGCTGCGGGAGGGCTGGTGAGTGTGGCCGATATTGGCACTATGTGGGCTGACCGACACGTCCCCGCAGGGGACCCTCATAAGAGGGTGGCCCCTTTAGTGCCACAGGATGGCACACTGGACAGCCTAGTGTCCGGTGACCCCTTCGGGGTCCCGTGCGTCACTACCGGCCAAGGTGGGGAAAGGGGAAAGGTATATTTGCCTCCCCTGCCCACTTGGCGGCCTCTTTGTCACCCACCCTGATGCCGTTTCCCTCCTTACCGCTTACCCGGCGTAATCAAGGTGGGGGAAGGTTCTTCTAATCCTCTTTATTTATGTTGCAGGCGGAGTTACAGGGCGATGCAGAGGCAGAAAGGTACTCAGGGGTACCCTCTTCAGGAGCACAAAGGGTGCTGAGGCCTAATATCCCCAGGAAGTCTGTGCGGTGGACCCTGGGGTGTGACGGTGCCCCGTCTGTCCTACGGGCGGTTGGAAACCTGTATAACCGGGGGTCGCTTGAACGCTCCGCCCCTCGTAGGGGGGGCGTGAGTAATAGGGTGGACCGATGGTTCACCGGAAGTGGGAGAGGCTATCCCCTCACCACAACCACTAAGCACCGATTGGCTAAGGCCACGATGCAAGTTGGCCCATCAGGTGGTAGGCCGCGAGGGGCGGCTTGTCTTTGGATCGCCTGTAAGATAACCCACCATGTTGGCATATTTGGTATGCTAATAAACCTGCAGCAATTTTTCCCACCAAAAAGTTGTCTTGTCTGCTTATTTATGTTACATGTATGTTGCTGCGGGAGGGCTGGTGAGTGTGGCCGATATTGGCACTATGTGGTAGCATCCTGCTAGTAGGACCGGAACAGCTGGCAAGGCGAAGCCTGGGTGGTCCAAACAGTTCACGTCTAGGAGGCCGGCCCAGCCCCAGGGCCGGACTGGGACCCAAAACCGGCTCTGGCAAAGTGCTCGGCCGGCCCCCCTGGGCTTGGGGGTGCAGCCGAGCTCTTTGCCAGTGCCGGTTTTCGGCCGATTTTGTTACAGGGACGATTTTGCAGCTATGCTGCAAAAACGGGCCTGTAACAAAAACGGCCCCTAGGGGCCAAAACCGGTCCCCACACGTGCGGTGCACCGGGGGATTGCCCGGTGCCCGCTACTGCCAGTCCGGCCCTTCCCAGCCCCCATTGATGCACCGATCTCGGGGATCTGTGCAGATCTCCCCGCGGGAAGGGCTCCCGGCGATGTTACGCTGGGTGCGTCAGACAGCCCCCCTCCATCTCCAGGGTTCAGAAGCCGCTCCTTTCTGGGTCTCAGGGCAAGAGCTCGCTGACTTCTGAACTCGGGGCGAAGTCCGCCACCAGCTCGGCATTCCTCTTCTCCAGATCTCCTCTGCAGGCGCTTGTGGTGTGCTGCGGCCTCTCTGGAACTATCGGGCCGTAAGGGATGGGCACCACACCCCCGGAAGGCCTCAGTCAGCCGGATCCGTCTCAACCCCAGGAACGATCTGCACCATGGCCGAATGCTAGGCATCGCTCGACCACTAGGTCCCTCGGTAGTCCCAAGAGAGCGGAGCGGCCCCCAGGACCTGCCACTCAAGAGCGGCAGGTATCCCCGCTTGGCGGACATGCTCAAAATCACCTCAAGATGCAGTTTGCCGGCAAGGCCAGCAGCGGGGAGCGGAGAAAGACTTACCTGTCCGCCATCTTAGCCACACCCCTTTTAATTGTTTTTAATGTGTTTTATTGAGTTTACAGCGACAGGTATAACTATACTCATAACAGCAAATTGTGGTCAGAATAGCAGCTTAATTTGATATTACAGCCGTTGTCACTCAACAGTGCTATAAATCTGCTGAGGATGGGAGTGTGTCAGAGTGTGCAGCGTGGGCTGGATGGGAGGGTCTGCCGCCAGTGTGGATCACACGGCGAGGATAGCACAAGGACAGGGTGTGTTAACAATCATTGCCAGGGGAAGATACACCTATGTGATAATGGTGTTAAAGTTCTCCGAACAGTGGTATTGTGTTTAGGTATCAGGGCGCCACATAGAATAATCACACAAAATATTGGGATATGGCCTATTATTTGACGGTGCTAAAAGGTGGGGAGAACCACCCAACTCCCCAGGAAAAAGCTAAGTTTATAAGAACACGAAGCATTCCTTAGCACACGTCTATCATTTTTTAGGTGACTTAGTTACGTAATGCATACAGTCAGTACAAACATAAATAATTGACAAGAAATATTTCTTCTTTCTTCTCTATCATTTGATTTAATATGTGCAAGTTTTCTCAAGTTGTCCTCTACAGCCACAGCCAACGTGTGTCGGCGCTACAGGGAGGTAGTCCTGCGACTTTCTCAAGGCTGTATGATTATAAAAACACAAAACCAATATCTGTTTAGGGAATCTAACCCTATTCATAATTCAATATATAATACTAAATGAGTCGGGCAATAGTGCCTCATGCGAGTGGTGGGATAAAAGTGAGCCACTTCCAATAAGGAGCAATTCATACAGAAATACCACTGTGAGAAGCCAGTGACTCTATGACTCAAACTAGATGGAGAGACCTAGTCTAAGCAATGACAGTTTGGAGAGAACTTCCGGTGTACATAGTCTTAAATATTATCGTTGAGTGTATGATTATAATAAGAGCAAAGTATAGGTAAAGAGTAAAGTATAGTCAGTAATGTGTACTATGTGCAAAATAAAATATATATAATATAAAAAGAGTGATACAGGGTGTTTTTGTTTGGATATTAGTTTATAGTCTTGATACAGTTCATAAATACCTAATTGGTGTGAAGAATATACTCTGTAAAAAATGAAAATGGAAAATATATCTAAGTAACCTTGCATATTATCACAATTATAATTTTGAAGTCGTATTAGCATTGGTAGTTATTTTTGCTAAATACCTACTATTTATGTGGTGATAATTCCAACCCACATAGGGTTTCTGGGGGGGCGGCGTCACTGTTCAATAGTTTGAGTGGGTATATGCGTCTTCGTGTAACGTTTCTAAATGCTGAAAGAAAAGGCAGTGTATTTGTCGACTATGTTATAATAGCTAACTCTGATTATACATAATATGTATCTGAAGTGACGAAGTAGCATGGCTCTGCTTTAGAAATGCAACTCCTAATGTGAGTCTGCCATGTTGTTTTGATCTTTTTGTGGCTGTCGTGAGTATATTTAAACGGTCTTTAATTGTGCAACGGGTAATAAGCAACCAAATAATAAGACGAATTGTATTCGTTTGATATCTTTCTTAATGTCTATGACTATTAAAAATGTAGCATGCATTGTCCGTGATAGTAGTTAGTCTTTAACACGGATACGCTGTAATGAAGCGAGCACACTAAATGGAGCAAAGTAAGCTTAGTAGGAACCGAATGATCCCGTATACTCATAGCATTATACAAAAGTCAAATATTAAGGTAATTGAAGACTGCCTTCTAACTATAAACTCTCTTACGTTAGTGGGGACTGTATCTCTGTTCTTACCTCCTCGTGTGAGAGTTATTTCATTTCCCGACGCCACCGCTCGTTTCGGATGCAGAGTACGCTTCCAAATCACCTGTTTCAGGTGTTTGTTTAAATACCGGAAATGCGAGGATTATTCTCATGTGTAGGGAACCTGGCCATAATCAGTGACGAAGGACTAGAGATTAAACAGTATCTTCGGCGGCCATCTTAAGATGTTTTTAAACATCATGAATACCTATGGGGTGAATGTTCAGTTAGTGTTCACGGACAGTTTGAATTTTAATTAAATGTCCTAAATCATAAATTAGAGCATAACTCAGCTATGTTAAAATGAATTTGAAAATTAGACGGGTTTGACTAGAGTCTTTTTGTGTGCTGTAATGTATAAGATTTGTTTCACGCGCATAGAAAGTGGAAAAGTAAAAACTATTCTCTCCATCCTTTTGAGTCAGTACAATAGAATTATTAGACTTGTTAAAATATCAGAACAAAATTGAAATTATTTCCTATACACAACGTTTAGTAGAAGAATAGAATACATGTTAAGGAAAGTTAACACAAACTGGATGTGATACCTATTCAATCATTAGTAAAAAGGGAAAAAAAAAACACAATATATTGTTTATAATGTAAGATGCTTTCTCTTTTTCATTTAGGTGCACCATACATGCATCATACATATCATCTCTATGTTCATCCAAATGTATGTCTATTAACTTATGTGTGTAAGTAATACTAGCTGGTTAGTTCAGTTGTGCATTGCGCCTCTCTTTCTTCATTGTGTCTTAATCAGGTTTAAACTTTGATGGGTCTGTATTTGTGTTTCACATGTTTTAAAGATTATTCGTATAGTTACCTGCCCAGGAAATAGTGTAGTTCATGGTCAATGTTCAAACCATGTTCCACACTATGTAATTTACATATCCATTGGGCCTCTCTCCTTCTCAGTGTCAATTCCCTATTTCCACGCCTTGGGTGTCTAGGGACATGTTCTATTCCATAGAAATCAAATCGCCTGTTTGTTGTTTGTGCTGTACAGATTGACATGTGAGCAGCCAAAGGGTATCTCATATCTCCCTCTTTGACTGCTCTTATGTGTTCGCTGATTCTTTCACGTAATGTCCGGATGGTGCTACCAACGTATCTTTTCTTACATCTGCATTCTATTGTGTAGACTACAAACTTTGTGAGACAGTTTATGTTGGTGTGAATTTTGTATTTCTTTCCACCCGGTCCCTCAAATTCTGTCTTTCTCCCACATGCCCATTTGCATGTGCAACATTGTCTGCAAGTGTAAAAACCTATTGTGTGTTTATTCAACCAGTTGTCTGGATCTTTAGGTTTTTGGTAACTGGGGCTCAGAATGTTCCTTAGGGAAACCCCTCTTCTATATGTAATGTTAGGTTTGTCTGTGATAAATTCTTTTAGAGAATTATCATTGTTGAGCACATGCCAGTGTTTGTTGAGACTCTTTCTGAGGACTCCTGACCAATTGTTGTACCCAGTGACCAATCTGATCTTTTGGTCAGTTCTGGTCTGTTTGGCTTTTTCCCTTAGTGTGTCTGCCCGTTGTACTTTGTCTATTCTTGTTTCAGCCATAGACAGTAATTTATTTTTATACCCTCTATTAGCGACATCTTTTTTTTATTTGGTAAACTCTAGGTCATTGCTACAGTTACGTTGTGTCCTAATAAGTTCCCCATAGGGGATAGATCTTATCTGGTGAGAGGGATGTGCGCTTGACGCATGTAATAGAGAATTACAGGCTGTATTTACGATACAGTCTGCTGTGTATGTGATTGTCAAGTATGTAAAATTCTACATCTAAAAAGGAAATCTTCGTCTTACTCTGTTCTATGGTGAACCGTATGTTTTGTTAATTGTCATTGAGGCATTCGAAAAACCCCATCAGTTTCGTTTGAGTCCCCGTCCAGATCATGATGCAATCATCTATATATCTGCCCCAGAAAAGTATGGAGTCATTCCATTTGGAGCCCGATGAGCCCCAGATTCTCGTCTCCTCGAACCAACCCATGAAAAGATTGGCATACGAGGGCGAGAACCTGGAGCCCATTGCAACTCCTTGTCTTTGTCTGTACCAGTGTTCCCTGAATAGGAACACATTGTTATCCAAGATCAATTCCACCATTTCAATTAACATTTCAGTATGATTCCAGGAGCTTGCTGCCCTTCTGTTCAGCATTTTTTTAACCGCTATTAAACCAATATCCCTTTTTATGCTGGTGTATAATGCTGTCACATCCAGAGTAACCATGGTCATATTTTCATCCCAGTTTAGGTCAGCCAAAGTACCCAAGATATGTTTGGTGTCTCTGATGTACGATGGTAGATTGGTCACTAGTGGTTTCAGAAAGATATCCACATATTCTGATAACCTCTCAGTTGGTCCACCAATACCTGAGATGATGGGCCTGCCTGGAGGGAAAGGAAGAGTCTTGTGTACTTTCGGTACTGTGTAAAGTCTTCAATTACCTTTATTTAATATTTGACTTTTGTATAATGCTATGAGTATACGGGATCATTCGGTTCCTACTAAGCTTACTTGGCTCCGTTTAGCGTACTCGCTTCATTACAGCGTATCCGTGTTAAAGACTAACTACTATCACGGACAATGCACGCTACATTTTTAGTAGTCATAGACATTAAGAAAGATATCAAACGAATACAATTCGTCTTATTATTTGGTTGCTTATTACCCGTTGCACAATTAAAGACCATTTAAATATACTCACGACAGCCACATAAAGATAAAAACAACATGGCAGACTCACATTAGGAGTTGCATTTCTAAAGCAGAGCCATGCTACTTCGTCACTTCAGATACATATTATGTATAATCAGAGTTAGCTATTATAACATTGTCGACAAATACACTGCCTTTTCTTTCAGCATTTAGAAACGTTACACGAAGACGCATATACCCACTCAAACTATTGAACAGTGACGCCGCCCCCCCAGAAACCCTATGTGGGTTGGAATTATCACCACATAAATAGTAGGTATTTAGCAAAAATAACTACCAATGCTAATACAACTTCAAAATTATAATTGTGCTAATATGCAAGGTTACTTAGATATATTTTCCATTTTCATTTTTTACAGAGTATATTCTTCACACCAATTAGGTATTTATGAACTGTATCAAGACTATAAACTAATATCCAAACAAAAACACCCTGTATCACTCTTTTTATATTATATATATTTTATTTTGCACGTAGTACACATTACTGACTATACTTTACTCTTTACCTATACTTTGCTCTTATTATAATCATACACTCAACGATAATATTTAAGACTATGTACACTGGAAGTTCTCTCCAAACTGTCATTGCTTAGACTAGGTCTCTCCATCTAGTTTGAGTCATAGAGTCACTGGCTTCTCACAGTGGTATTTCTGTATGAATTGCTCCTTATTGGAAGTGGCTCACTTTTATCCCACCACTCGCATGAGGCACTATTGCCCGACTCATTTAGTATTATATATTGAATTATGAATAGGGTTAGATTCCCTAAACAGATATTGGTTTTGTGTTTTTATAATCATACAGACTTGAGAAAGTCGTGGGACTACCTCCCTGTAGCGACGAAACACGTGTTGGCTGTGGCTGTAGAGGACAACTTGAGAAAACTTGCACATATTAAATCATATGTGATAATGGTGGTGTGTGCTCAGGGCAGTGGGTCTTATGCCCTGTGGGAGTCCTAGTATAGTGTGTGTGGTGGTTGTTAAGTCACATGCAGCTGATGCAGTGCGACAACACTTCACGGGGCGTGAGGTCTGCCGGTGGTTGTGTGAATATGAGTCCAAATGTTTAGCGTGGTGGCATGTCTCATGGTGGGCACGCATCATTTTTAGTTTCAACGTGAAGTTAAAAGGTTTAACAACATTCTCCCCTGATCGTGTGTCCGCCAGCATGCGGAGGAGCCTTAGAGTGTTGGTCTCTGCTTGCATCCATTTTAGTAGTGTGGCCAACCAGCACTGAAGATTGGGAGGGGCGGGTGCCTTCCATGCCATCGCTATCTGTCATTTAAATAGAACAAAGGCAAGGTCAATGAACTTGTGAAGATGTCTATTGCCTTCCACACAGGTTCATAGGCCCAGTAAGCAGGATTCGGGTGTGTACTCAAGAGCGTGTTCTGCTAGATCAGTCGCTGTGACAGCGACCACTTACCATACTGGTTGTAGTATCAGGCAAATCCACACCATGTTGTAGAATTCAGCGTCCAGTAGTTCACATTTGGGACATTCAGGGGTCAGGGCCAGGTACATGCACTTGATGCGCTGAGGGAGAGAAAGGCATGATGCACATAACTGAGTTGTGGGAAGCGAAATCTGGGGTTACGGCATACAGACTTCAGCAGTTGCAGTGCTTGGGACCAAGACTTATCTGACAGGGACTGTGGTAACATGCCGTCCCACCTGGCGCAAGCCCATGTGCCATACTCCAGCGGTGTGGAGTGAGGGGCATGTAGAATGTGGTGATCACATGGTGCGTGCCATCCGAGGTCAGGAGCATATGCAGCGCGGCAGATATGGGAGGTTCTCCTTCACTTGTATGCCATGTGGCGTGTAGAACAAGTTGTATTGTAGGAAATGTTTAGAACTGGCCAAACCCTATTCTGTAAGTGTCCATGACGTCCTGAAAGGACATGATGGAGCCCTCGTTGTAGAGTTCCCCCAGTTGATCAACCCCTGCTTCTTTCTAGGGAGTCGCATCATACCGTTGCGTTGTATCACAAAGTAGGGTAGGTCCCAGATCACATTGGACAGTGAGTATGGGAGTTGAGGTCCCTTGGCATGCATAAATCTGCCCCAGCAGGTGTGGGCCACAGTCATCTGGCACGTCTCCCGATGGGTGTGGATCTTTGGGTCAGGCAGACACGTGTAAACACTCTAACTGCCTGGGAGCGCACAGATGGACACCAATTCAGGACATGTGAGTGTGCGTAACCAGGCCATTGTAGTTGCACCACCGCATAGTATAGATTAATGTTGGGCACGCCAAGACTGCCTTCAGTCTATAAGAGCTGTAGGGTGGCAAGCACAACTCGTCAACACCCATCGCTCCATATCAGTTCAAGCAATAAACCGTGCAGCTCGCTGTATAAGCTCCTGTGAAGCAAAATTGGGAGTGCAACAAAGAAATTAAGTAGTTTGTTGAGCACCAGCTTGTTGGATATCGCCACGTGGCCTAACGGGGACAGGGTCAGCGATCACAGGAAAGGCATGGACCGGTGGACAGAGCTGACCACCTTGTCTAGGTTGCTCTCCTTGATGTCTTTCTCCGAGTGGTAGATCTGAACTCCCAGGTACTTAAAAGTGTTGTAACACCATTGGAGCCAGTCCCTCAAAGGGTTGGAATGAAGCAGAGCAGGGCGTGGCGCCAGAGGGAACAAGCATGACTTAGGCCAGTTCATGCGGAGCCCAGAGATGGCCCCAAAATCATCCAGCAAGCGCATGAGGCCTAAGATCTACTTCTTTTCATAACCTTCAGACAGAGTTGTGCTATCCCTAGAAATAGATAAAACCTTGGCGAGTGTTAGGGACTCTGTCAAGGACTTGTAGCAGAGTAGACAAAGGAAACAAAATATTAGGTATAGATTTGCCCAAGTTCACACAGAGAGTCAGCAGAGAAAAATGATCCAGTGGGACAGGTCTGCACAATGTAAGAAAAAGCCAAAGCTTAGAAAGAATAGGTATTTAAGTGGCTATTCAGCATTCAGAATAACTAAGACCCAGAATGTGCAAGACATGCATATAACAACAGTAACACTAGAGGGACTGGGGGGGAAAGCACTGACTAGTTCCATATTGAAGCTCGGTAAGATCCTCGCCCAAAATTGGTGTGTACAGATACTGACTGAACATACCCATATAGAGGATACACTGGCAAAGGCAAGGTCTGAGGACTGTGGACGAGAAACACCATCTAGATTGTCAGCTGTGCCCACAAATCTTGGCAATCAAACAGTAACACACACGGCAGTAACAGCAAGGGTGGAGAAGTAAAATACATGCCATGATAGACAAGGCGCTAGCAAGGAGGAGTGCTTAGCAAGTAAGAAAGCAAAACAATGCACACTTGGCATAAAGCAAGTAACAGACCACACAAGGAAACTGGAAGCTAAGGAAGTAGGATCAGGAAGGTAGCAAACTAGAAACTGGAACCAAGGTAAATGGAAAGAAAGGCAGGAACAAGGAAAAAGGCAACTCAAGAGAGATTGTTCAAGGAAGCACTAACATAGAGCTTGCTTGGGAATCGGGATTCAAAGAAGCACTGCAGACAGTCCTAGTTCAAGGGACAAGGATTTAGCTACTGCTCAGGAATCTTCTAGAAGGAAGGTGTAGCAATGGAACTCTGGAAACTAGGGTCAGTCTAACAGGAACACTGCCATAATGACCAATGCTGGAGTGAAGGAAACTGAGGTCAAAAGACCTCACTATGATCACATGCCTCAGAAGTGAGCCAGCCTCACTCACACAGGAATTCCTCCACCCATCTTTGGCCTCTCGGGGTGGGGACAAAATAGTGTCCAGGGAATTCTAGGTATTGGTGTTTTTAGCACGAAAGCAGGTCGGCATTCACAAAACCCTGCATTGATCTAGAATGAATTGGAATTTCAGAATAGTGCCCAAGAGGCTGAAAGCCAGTATATATCGAGATAGCTGAAGGTCTGAAAGCTTCTTTGAACTCTGGAAACTTCCACAGGAAGACCTCCTGCTGGTGGGCACAAGAGTGCATGAACGAATCGGGAAAGAGAGTGGGCTCCAGTCCAGATATTCTGTTTCCCAATCCGTTATTCCACGGTTTTTGTGCCTGGTAATACGCTCCATTTTTTTCACCAGCGACAATATCAAGGGACAAGGAACGACACATGGTGGCCAGCGGACCACACCCGCAACCTCAGCATCATCCTGGATAGCAAGCTATCAATGATGAAACTAGTCAACGCAGTATCATCCGCCTGCTTCATTACCCGTCACATGCTCCGCAAGCACCAGAAGGACCTTATCACGCGCAGACTGGACCACAGAAACACACTCTACGTTAGTGTCATGACTCATACTGGACCTCCTCAAAGGGACCTCCATCTTCAGAACCTACGCTGACTTCCGATTCAGAAGAGATGCCATTTCAAGATACTGACTCGCGCCTACAAGACCCTGCATAACAAAGGAACAGCATACATCAACAAACGCCTAACCTTCCACAAACTGACTCGACCCCTCCAATCAGCATCCCTCTCCCACATACACACCCCATGCATCCGCTGAGCCAACATCAGAGCACACTCCTTCTCACACTTGGCGACCTAGCCCTGGAACAACCTCCCGCTCAGGACTTCTCCTGAGCTCCATCAATTCAGAAGAGAGCTAAAGACCTGGATGTTCTAATAATCAAACCCCCACGCAGCAACCATTATCTTCCGCTCCTCAAGACCCTCACGGCTGATTTGCCGCACTCTACAAATGTCTGATTGATTGATTGACAGCAGGGGCTTTCAGCGGGTCTGCAATCGTGAAACCTGACTTCAAGTGCATTACAGCATTATTTGTGCCATTTTTAAATTGCAGTGCGCATGTTTTCTTTTCATCGCTTTCAATATCTGCTTAGAAGAAGACCGTTCTCTACATTCCATGTTGGCAACTAGAAATTTACCTCTGAATAAAAAGAAAGGGGGATTTATGACACCCCCTCAGTCATTTCATTCAACTTCCTTTTGAGCTCCAGTGGTAAACCATTGGCCAAGTTACTTTGGATTCGGCTTCAAGCAGTTGAAGGAAATAACAATCATTGCACAATCCAATGTGTTTTTCTTTCCAACGTTATAGTTAAACATTGTAATATTAGCAGAGGGGAACTTCATGTTGCATTCTTGGTTTTGACAATGCTTTTGGTGGGAGTCAAGTATTTACCTATTGGAAGCAATTGTTCCAATAAAACATTCCTTTGTGGATTTTAAATGTGTTTTACCTACCATTCTCCCCTGTATTCTTTGCAGTTCACCTGGGACTTGAGGTGTTATTTATTGGACTGTGACTGGAGTAAGTGCTGGACCCAGCTCTTTCCAAAGTCTTTGTTAGTGGTTTGCACCATGTTTAAATAGGGGCATTGCTCATTATCCTAGCGCGAGCATTATGGAAGCTAATTCACATGTGTGCTGATGTCACTGACCCAGATGTCCAGACCCCTCAAAGCCTTCAAGAGCAGACTGTTCTGTTACAATACATAGGGGCCTATTATGAGTCTGGCGGTCTGAGGATCGCCAGACTCGTGTCGGCACAGTGGTGAAGGTCTTGCGACTGCCCCATTACAACCCTAGCGCTCGTGCTGCCCTGAGACCGCCGACTCCTCCAGGGAACCACCGTTCCCTGGCGGTGGTGTGGCAGTCCAGGGGCACCGATATGACTGCAGCGGTCCCGTCAAGCATATTACGACATTCATCAACACCACTGTTTTCATGGAGGTCTTTCCACCATGAAAACAGTGGCAGTGAAGAAAGAAAGGGGGTCCTGCAAGGCACCCTTGTGCCTCATGCCTTGCGGATGCACACAGGGGAGCACAACATGTACCCCCTTATGTGCATCCACCCCCAGTTCCAGCATGGCATGGACCTTTCAGTCCATGCCATGCTGGAACTTCCTTTGACGTTCCCATTGCGGTGCCTATTTTATAGGCACGGTTGTGGCAACGCCAACTGACCGCCCGCCAATGACTTAAAAAGTCATAATAAGGTGCACGTTCTTTAAACAGGTTTGGCGTTGTGGCAGCGGGTGGTAATTCATTTCCTAGCAGATGTGTGGGCAAGCAACACTCTATACTTTTATGGGGGCGTTGAGGACGGGGCTTCTCCACAGGATACCCTTGCGGGAGATAGTGCGCTTTACAAAATAAACAGAACATAACACAGGCAAAATGCAAAAAAGTTAACAAGTGCAAAGTCAATCTTTCTAAGTATTTACTCATGCAAAACTCTAAACCATACACAGGCATGCAATGCATGTGTCACTCCTAACGACTGTGAGCGCCATTGGAAAGCACTGTGAGCCACATTACTATGGGTGTGCAAAGTGTTTCTTGCATTTCCCCCAAATTGTATAGAAAGATTTGCTACTTCACATTTACTCCCACATTTATTTACAAATTTGGAGTTTGTTAGAGCGATGCATCTCTCCTTTCATATATTTTGCCGGAAATCAGGGCTTTTGTCACAATTTATGTTACAAAAGAAAACTTTTACGCAAATAATTGACATAACATACACCATAGTGTCTCTTAATTTAAACACATTACACTCGGACTGCTGAACTATCAGCAAGGTCTGGAAGACATAGGACATTCAGAAGCAGAAAAAGAAGGATGATCAAATATATAGTGAGAGTGTTGTGTGGCAGATAAAATGGTGTCTGCAGCACTATAATAGTCCTCCAATGGTTAAGTACGGCAATAAGGAATAACCCGGAAACACGCATTTGGCAAGGTGGCAGAGTAAGCTTTACGAATTGCATGCAGAAATATTGGGATACGTCCCAAAGGTTGGGGTAGTACTGCAACAAAAGCTTTTCGGGGGAGGGGGGGCTTTCGATCGCAAACTCAAAAGTATCCCATGATAACCGGCTATTTTCAGCAAGATTAGCATGCAGGTGCTGGATCCAAGCTGCAGATAAAAAAATATGAAAAATAATCCAAGGCGGCGAAAAGAGGCCGAAGCAACCAAAACTGGAATCATGGCTACTTGACAGGCAAAATACACAGGAGGGAAGGGCAATGTCAAGCACAGTGCAAGGTTGTGCACGTCTTAAAGGGAACATGCATGTCTTCGAGGGATTGATTATTAAGGGGAAAACGGGACACCGCGGTTGAGGGCCCTGTACTTTCAAGAAGTACTGCAACCATGTTTGGGGTGCAGTGCATGCACTACTGTATGGATGAGGCAATACTGCAGATTTGTGAGAAGGGGCGGTGCATATTAATGGGGCTGTACATGCGAAGGGGGCGAAGTGCATTGCTGTAACTGGGGTGATAAAGATTTGAGGCAATGGGGAATCCATACTCAAAACGACATGCCAAATAGAAGTGGCATAATGCAGAGACCTGCGCCTCCGCGGCGCAAACACTGAACTGGGCAGCCTGTCGCACACCTGAACCTCGTCCTGCAGCAGAGAACCCGACATGGTATCCCTGTCCTTGCTCTCAGCCCTCTCTACAGCGTAAATTGTGCCCCAGCCGTGCAGCCTACCTGCTCTCCAACCGCCCAGTCTTGGGGTCCCCTCTCTGCAAATCCACCACCTGTGCACCCTCCCTCACCTCACCTCATTAATGTAAGGCGCCGAGCGGCGGCGCTGCATGGGCAGCTCCTCTGGGCCCAGCTGCGGCTCCTTCACTCCGCAGCACCGCGGACATAGAGGCGCTCAGCGGGGCCGCCATTTTCTCCCTACTCAAGCCGTCCAGGAAGAGGATGCCGCACGCCGCTACCAATTTCCGGTCTGCAGAAACCGTGCACGCGCATGCGACACCCTGTAGCATGACTGTAGGGGGCCCTCACAGGACTGCAGCCACAACTTGAGGTAAACGGTGAATATTGTGGGACAAATTATCTGCTTACTGACTTAGTGGCCTTTTAAACAAGGTCTGAGGCACAGGAGCGCTGAGGTGCGCTGGGGGGAGGCGTAAGAATGGGCAGCAAAAGGTCGGGTTACGGGGTAAGGCGGGGAAGCAGGCTTCGCAGGGGGAGAGTTGTTGGCAGCGACAGGCCACGCATGAAAGGTTTTCTTGTCTTTATGGGGTCATGTGTTTGAAACACATGGCACCATAAAGATAAGAAAACCTTTTACCACAGACGTAAAGGAACCGAGCCAGTCCAACTGGGACGGCTCTAAAAGCGAAAAGTGTACGTCACGAGACGCTCTTTTCCAATGGCTGGCCACCGTTTAGCATAAACGGTGACGCCAGCCATTGGAAAAGAGGGGCGGGGCTTAAAGCCCACTAGAGAAATCTAACCAAAACTTTAAATCTCGCCAGCGAGACTGCGCATGTCTGCGCAGTCTTACGCCAGGCGAGACCTAAAAAGCACAGGCAAACTGAGTTCCAAACAAAGCCAGAGCAAGAGAGAGTGGACAGGAACAATGAGAGCAAAGGTAGAAACAACAAAAATACTGACAGTAGCTGAAGGGACAGATGATGCAGTGAGAACATTAACAGCGGAGGCTGCGGAGATTTGTTAACTATGAGAAAAACAACTTTACCTTTACATGCTAAAAAGCATATAACCAATTCCCAAAAGTTAACTCTGACAAATAGCAGGCAATGAGAGAGGTGATGATTTTGGGGTCACCCCTAACCCAGGGGTAGGATTGGCAGATGCCTTGAACACAAAGAGCATATCATGCTGAACAATTTGGTGGTGGTCCCATCCTCCAAGGACCACCCCAAGCAAAGTTATGGGCAGAAATACAATCCCAACCAAAGGCCCTGCAAAGCATTATGGGGCGAGATTCTAGAGTACAGTGAATATTATAGTATTAGCTCAGCTGAGCTCCAGGACCTGCCCCTGAGGAATGTTTTGATATCGGATACTATAATATTCACCACCGAGGATTGGCCCACCACCGAATCGTTCAGCATGATGTGCTCTTTGTGTTCAAGGCATCTGCTTGGTTCTCTCCCTAGGTTAGGGAGGACCCCAAAATCATCACGTCTCTCACTGCGTGCTATATTCTCATTTTTACTTTTGTGAGATGACTATATGCATTTTAGCATGTAAAGATAGTTATTTGAAGTTCTACTAAAGGTATGTGAGATTTCTGTTTTATTAATCTGCATTACATTGAAAACACAAGATTTCTGTTTTATTAATATGCATAACACGGAATTCATGCATAAACTCTGGAGTAAGCTACTGCACCCACAACCCTTTGATAAAACAACTTTATCTTTACATGCTAAAAAGCATATAATCAATTCACAAAAGTGAGCGTTGAAAAATATCAGGCAATGAGAGAGGTGATGATTTTATCATGCTGAATGATTCGGTGGCAGTCCCATCCTCCCAGGATCACCCAAAGCAAAGTTATGGGCAAAAATACAATGCCAACCAAAGGCCCAGCAAAGCATTATGGGGCAAGATTCTAGAGTGCAGTGAATATTATAGTATTAGCTCGCAGCTGAGCCTGACCCTTGAGGAATGTTTTGATATTGGATACTATAACATTCACTGCACTCTAGAATCTCATCCCATAATGCTTTGCAGAGCCTTTAGTTGGGATTGTATTTTTGCCCATAACTGTGCTTGGGGTGGTCCTAGTAGGATGGGACCACCACCAAATCGTTCAGCATGATGTGCTCTTTGTGTTCAAGGCATCTGCTTGTCATCATCTCTCTTACTGCTTGCTGTATTTTCATTTTCACTTTTGTGAGGTGATTATATGTATTTTTGCATGTAAAGATAGAGTTACTTGTTGTTTTATCAAGGGTATGTGAGGTTTCTGTTTTATTAATGGGGATGAGATGGAACAGAGTTGTTGGTTCTCCTCCAACCCCGTAGACAGCATCTCTGATAAGAGGCGCGACAGTGACAGAAGATGCAGGACAAGCAGCGCTGACATAGTTATAGGGCGAGGGGAGAACTGGCAGAAGCTTCAGGAAGAACAGGAGCACTGTCAGCAGCCACAGTGAAAGCAGGTCACTGACAACAGGTGGGAGAGAAGAAGGCCAAAGAGACATGAGGAAGGGGAGCATGGATGCTGGCATCAGGGAAGATCTGACAGCTGGAGTGTGCAGTGTAGGTTCTTTCTACAGATGAAAGGGCAGGGCAGGGACAACGATGACTGCTGCAAAGAGAGCCTGTCCAAAGACAGCAGGAGAGAGAGAGCAATGGAACTGACAGCAGGAGACGGGGAGCAGGGCACTGAGAGCAGGATATGGTGTGTGGACAGACAACATAAGTGGGAGAGCAGGAATAATGACTGCACTAGAGAGCAGGTGCACTGACAGCAGCAGAGAGTAGGGGCACTGAGAGCAGCAGAGAGTGGAGGTAATGTCAGCAGCAGAGAGCAGAGGCACTGGCAGCAGCAGAGAGCAGAGGCACTGACAGCAGAAGAGAGCAGGGGCACTGAGAGCAGCAGAGAGTGGAGGTACTGACAGCAGCAGAGGCACTGACAGCAGCAGAGAGCGGAGGCACTGACATCAGAAGAGAGCAGGGGCACTGACAGCAGCAGAGAGCAGAGGCACTGACAGCAGAAGAGAGTGGAGGCACTGACAGCAACAGAGAGCGGGGGCACTGAGAGCAGCAGAGAGCGGAAGCACTGACAGCAGCAGAGAGCAGAGGCACTGACAGCAGAAGAGAGCAGGGGCACTGAGAGCAGAAGAGAGCAGGGGCACTGAGAGCAGCAGAGAGCGGAGGCACTGAGAGCAGCAGAGAGTGGAGGCACTGACAGCAGAAGAGAGCAGGGGCACTGAGAGCAGCAGAGAGTAGGGGCACTGAGAGCAGCAGAGAGTGGAGGTAATGTCAGCAGCAGAGAGCAGAGGCACTGACAGCAGCAGCGACCAGGGGCACTGACAGCAGAAGAGAGCAGGGGCACTGAGAGCAGCAGAGAGTGGAGGTACTGACAGCAGCAGAGGCACTAACAGCAGCAGAGAGCGGAGGCACTGACAGCAGAAGAGAGCAGAAGAGAGCAGGGGCACTGACAGCAGAAAAGAGTGGAGGCACTGACAGCAGCAGAGAGCAGAAGCACTGACAGCAGCAGAGAGAGGAGGCGTTGACAGCAGCAGAGAACAGAGGCACTGGCAGCAGCAGAGAGCAGGGGCACTGACAGCAGAAAAGAGTGGAGGCACTGACAGCAGCAGAGAGTGGAAGCACTGAGAGCAGCAGAGAGCGGAAGCACTGAGAGCAGCAGAGAGCAGAGGCACTGACAGCAGCAGAGAGAGGAGGCGTTGACAGCAGCAGAGAGCAGAGGCACTGACAGCAGCAGAGAGCAGAGGCACTGAGAGCAGCAGAGAGCGGAGGCACTGAGAGCAGCAGAGAGCAGAGGCACTGACAGCAGAAAAGAGTGGAGGCACTGACAGCAGCAGAGAGCAGAAGCACTGACAGCAGCAGAGAGAGGAGGCGTTGACAGCAGCAGAGAGCAGAGGCACTGACAGCAGCAGAGAGCAGGGGCACTGAGAGCAGCAGAGAGCAGAGGCACTGAGAGCAGCAGAGAGCGAAGGCACTGAGAGCAGCAGAGAGTGGAGGCACTGACAGCAGCAGAGAGCAGGGGCACTGAGAGTAGCAGAGTAGCAGAGAACAAGAGTATTGAGAGTAGGTGGACTGTGCGCAGTACAGAGTAGGTGAACTAGCAACATAAAAGGGAGAGTTTGAACAGTAACTATACTAGGAAGAGCAGGAACAGCAGCAGAATATAGGAGCAACTGAGAGCAGCAGAGAGCAGGGGCACGGACAACATAGGACCACTACCAGGGGAGGATAGAAACACCAACAGCAAGGGAGAGCATGAACCTTGATGGAGGGGAGAGCAGAAAAACTGACAGGAGAGAGCAGAAACACTGACAGCTGTAAAAAGCATGAACACTGACAGCAAGAAAGAACAGAGACACATACAGCTGGGCTGAGCATGAAGACTGAGCAGAGTACATCAAAAACACTGACAGCAATGGGTAGAGCATGAACATTGACAGAAAAAGAGGGTGGAAATACTACCTGCAGGGGAGAGCAAGAACATCGACGGCAAGGGAGAGCAGAAACATGGCATGAAGAGCAATAGAAGGGGAGAGCATGATGAACATTGACAGCAGGGGAGAGTGGAAATACTGACAGCATGAATATCAGCAGCAGGGACAGCATAAACATTGACAGCAGGAGAGAGCAGTGCTTGACATGGCCCTTCTTAGGGGAATTTACCCCAAAACTTTTCACTTATTCCTCCTAGTCTTTGCCCACTCCCTTGGCATGACCATTGGAATCTGGGCACATTCCCACTGTACTGCAGAGGGAAGGTGTGCCCACCCGCCTTGCCCGCATTGGGTAGAGGGTGAGCACATGATGGGTTTAGGTGCCGTACCTCTGTGCGTCCCGTAAACAGGTACACCACATGCCCGGGGCGGGTATGGCACTGGCTAGTAATCGGCCATTGCACCGCATGTGCCACCCACAGAATAGCCTGTCAACCTTGTATTGGGCTTGCCATAGTGGGCCTGCGGGGTGTCATTGTGCTCCTGCCTAGGTTGGCACTTAACGCTTCAGCCAACACCTGAGTGGGTCGTCCCATACTATGAGGGCACCCCGCACCCAGGGAAGCCCTAAAGGGTGCCGTGGGTGTGGCAGGCGGAAGGCCGGGTGGGTACATGTGTAAACAGTGGGGCTCTGGGCTCACGAGAGGAAACACTACTTCGAGTTGCTCATTTGCACATTTAGATACTTTTTGCTGCTCTGTTCGTTTTTAGATTTGTCTGCTGCTGCTAAATTTTAATAATTCATTGCCTATAACTTGGGTGCTTAGGCGCTGAAGGTTTTTATGCTTTTAACTTACTTGTATCCACGACCGGCTCAGTGATCTCCCTCCTCACTTCCTGAGCGAGCGTCCGGCCCCTGCGAATCACGGAAGTAGTCCGGGACTCGCATTGCAACGGGGTTGGCGCTCTAGTCGGTCATTACCCTGCTGCTATATTTGGCGCAATGGTGCGAGCGTGCAGCGGGCGCGTGCCAAAGGCAACCCCATCTGCGCCCGGAGCGTGACCAGCGCCACAACCCCTGGACCAACCAAACTTATAAGGTACGACAGAAAGGCCCTCTTGAACCTAAGACCTACGGTCTGTGTACCTCAGAACTCACTGAAATCTTTGGCCACGAGAGCTGTGGTTAGTTGCCCCAGGTGCCTCTTTCAATTAGATCCTCATGTGAAAGGTGAAAGGGGGCAGCGTAAAGGTCTTAGGAGAGGGCCGGAGGAGATTTCTCGTGGTAGGCATTTAGAGTTAGGCGCTGCTGGGAAGGACTGGATGCAAGCCCCCTCAATCCCTGAAGCACCCACTTTTGAATATTTTAAGTGCGTTCTGCTAAATGTGCGCTCTTTGGTTAAGCACAGGTATGAAGTTGAGGATCTTATTCGCTCCTCCGCTCCAGACATCGTTTTCTTAACTGAAACCTGGATGGATGGCTCTTCTGTCCCGGATTGGAACATTGCAGTCCCGGATGGATATGCATATCTGTCGCAAAACAGAGAAACAGGTAAAGGCGGAGAAATAGCTATTATCTATCGAGCTGATCTCAAAGTTCACACAGAGAACATTTTAACTCTCTCAGCAGAAGCACTGCAGTTTCGCATAAAAGTGAATAATTCACAGATCTTCCAGGGCATTCTAATATATAGACCCCTGGACCAAGGGGCACTTTCACGCAAACATTGATGACGCTCCTGGGGTCATACACTGACTGTCACTCTTGCACGGTCTTAGGAGACTTCAACTATCACCTGGAGTTAAACAAGAATGCGGAAACTGAGAGACTTTTAGACAATATGGCAGCCTTCAATTTAACTCAGATAATATTAGGGCCTACACATACAGCTGGACATACGCTGGATGGGATTTTTACTAACGAAGCAGACATCTCCTTCTGTAAGGAAGTGGAGTTTCCTTGGACTGATCACAAGGCTATCTATTTTAAGCTTAAAAGTATGAAAAGACAGCCCACAGCACAAGCAAGTTTGACTAAAATGCCCATCAGACGCTGGGACAAAGTCAAGGAGGGCGTTTTTGAATCAGTATTAGGTTCATGCCCCACTAGCCTAAAGGGTGATACCAATATCACAATACAGCAGTTTAACAACTGGATTTTAGAAGCAGCTGACAAGGTTGCGCCAGTTAAACTAGTAAAGATACAGAAAGTGAAGCTATCTTCCCCGTGGTACACTACTGAACTTAAAAACGTAAAGATTGTCTGCAGAAAGGCAGAGCGCCTTTGGAGGATCAACTATGATAACGCGAAGAAAATACTTTATAATCTTGCTACCCGTGAATACAAGGAGGCAATTGTGGCGGCTAAAAAAGTTTTTTTCTCAATTAAAATTAAGGAGGCGGGTAACTCCTCCAGAGAATTATTTAAAACAGTCAACTCCCTGATGAAACCTCAGCAAGTCAATATTTTTAAACCAGACCAGACTTTCTGTAATGCCCTCGCAGAACATTTTCAAGAGAAGGTTAAGGGAATTTATGGTAAATTTTCCAATGCCACACAAGTTCAGAACCCGTCAGTGCCCCTCACTCAACCCTCATGTAGGCTGAACAGCTTTCAGCCGATGGGCATAGATGAGGTCAATGGCATTTTGCTTTCTTTGAAATCTGGTGCACCAACTGACCCATGCCCCCCCTCCTTTATGCATCGTGCTCGGATCCGATCTGTAAACATCTCACCTTGATTATGAATCAGGTCATAATATCTGGTCAGTATCCTGCCATGTGGAAACGTGCTGCCATCACTCCCCTATTAAAAAAAAATCTACTCTGGATCCAGCCAATGTTAATAACTATCGTCCTATCGCCGGCCTCCCATTCGCAGCGAAGGTGCTGGAGAAACATCTGAATAAAGTGCTTACAGCCTATTTAGATTCTAATGGTCTGTTGGACCCGTCCCAACATGGCTTTAGGCCACGTCATTCGAGGGAGTCAGCGCTGGTTAGGGCGGCTGAGGAAATTTGTAGGGCAGTCGACAGTGGAGGAAAGGCAATTTTGGTACTTCTTGACCTGTCGGCTGCTTTCGATACGGTTAATCATTTGGCTTTGGCACAGCGGTTGAGGGGTATTGGGATAGGAGGAACTGCCCATACCCTTCTGGCATCTTTTCTCAGTGACAGGGAGCAGAGGCTGTTTTGGGAGGGTATGACCTCAGAGATTTCTTCCTTCCCTGCGGAGTCCCACAGGGGTCGGCCCTGTCTCCCACTCTGTTTAATGTGTATATGACACCCCTGGCTGATCTCGTCAGGAAACATGGCTTTGTTTTAGTCTCTTACGCTGACGATTCCCAACTTGTTCTAACTTCCAACAATCAGTGTGGAGATACAGCAGGCAGATTTTATGCCTGCCTTACAGAGATCATGTCCTGGATGGGTCAGAACTATCTCAAGATAAACACGGATAAGACGGAGGTGATGGAGTTTGGCCCGGGCTTGCCCCTGTGGAACTCCTCATGGTGGCCATCTGAGGCGGGTACATGTCCGACTCCAGTAGGAAAAGTCAGAAATTTGGGTCTCCTTTTTGATGATAAACTCAATCTAGGAGCCCAGGTAAATAGCTTGATATCCTCATGCTACTATCTTCTGAAGACTTTAAGAAAAGTGCTCCCTTTCATACCTCCGGAACTGCAAAAAACTGTGATGGTGGCTCTATTTCTCTCTAAATTGGACTATGCCAATGCCCTGTTTTTGGGGATTGACAAGTGTCAGCTGTTGAAGCTGCAGTCGCTACAGAATGCAGCGGTCAGGGTACTGTTGGGTCTCAATAGAGGACAACCAACCTCGGCAGCACTTAGATCCCTGCATTGGCTGCCCATTAAACAACGAGTGTAATTTAAGGCGCGCACGTATGTGCACAAGGCAATACATGGTGGCGCTATAGAAGATTTGGGTAATCTCTTTATACCCTACGTCCCTGAACGCTTTCTTAGATCAGCTACACAGGGGCTTGTTAGGGTCCCTAAAATTAAAAAGTCACGATGGGGGGGGGGGGGGTCGGTCTATAACATATTGCGCGGCTAGACTGTGGAATAATCTGCCTCTAGCCATGAGACTGCAACCTGACCTCCAGGTTTTTAGGAAAGGGCTAAAAACTCGCCTTTTTGATACCATATGAGCATCTTTGTTGTCCCCTCCTTTGTTACACTTCAGCACCAAGACGTCTCGGCATTCGAGCACTATATAAACCTATAAACATAAACATAAACATAAACATGTTCCTTGCCCTGGTAAGGAGGAACCCCCCCCATGTGGGTGCTTCCCCTGCCTTTGAGTTTGGCTCTTACCGTGGGTTACTCCTGGGGTGATGCCGATTCTCTTGTGTGACCTTAGGGCTTTGAGCAGATCCTCACGGTCAAGGCATTGGGGATGTGTGTGCGCCATCCTGCACAGGCTAGGAAGAGGCGCTGAGACAATGTTCAGAAACATAGGACGGTTTGTCAACACGTCAACGGTGTGCGGACTTGTACCTGGATGGTGTTAACTATGCACTCAGGCTGCCATTCCGAGCCAGGGTGTGTGCATTGGCCCTTATGCTGTTTCAAATATGTGTCAGGCTACAGAACGTGCCCTTGCACCTACGGCATTGTGGCTAGGTACCTGGTCTGCCATCGCGGATCAGTAAGTGCATACCTGCATCCCCTGGTATCCTAACAGCTGGGTCAGGCATGTCATGGCAGGCCTGTGTCCTAAGGTGCTAGCGCCTGGGTAAGCCCATGGTCTGGTCTACCTGCCATCACCCACCAGTGTATGTGCATTAGCAGCTATTGTTATTAAGCTTATGAGCCAGTTGCCACACCTATGGTGCCTGTGATTGCGTGAGCTGCCTGCCATCGCATGGTCGTGCGTAAGTACTGACACACGTATTTGTTAAATATGGGTTTAGTCTGCTGTTCCAGACTCGGGGAGGCGCCCTTGCACCCCTGGTCCTGGGGACTATGTGTACAGCCTGCCATCGCTGGTTTGTGTGTGCACTAGCGCACATACGCCAAAGTAGTGGGAAATAGCTGCGTGTGTTTTCACTGCCTATGAGGCTTGCTCTACCCATAGGTTAACATGGGGAAATGGTTGACATCATTTTGGGCTCAATTGTGGATTGCTGTGGAGCAGCCTCATGATGTTTCCTATCAATGGATTCCCCATGGCAAACATTTTCCAATGGTAAAGGGGGGTTTTGGCATAACTCGCTTAGAAATGCCACTTAAAAAATGTGTACAACTAAAGAGGGTTTTGGCCCTAGTCAGTAAGGCTAGGCCACTTTATACAAGCACACATCAACACACATGCCAATACTGATGCTAGTTTGGTTAAAATTTCCTTAGAGCACACATAACACTTAGTGTGACTGAAGAAAACATTTGTTTATTGCTTCTTTTCTTTCATTTCTAAACATTCATTTTTTGAAAGTACCAATGATAAATTGATTACATTGGTTTTCACAAGGAAAACATGTATAGAAATTTGTTGACAGACCACAAACTGAACTAAAACACAATGATACACATAAAGTTTTTAAGTTGTGTCATTGAACATGACGTGGGCATTGACAAACAATTCGACAAAACAAACAAATAAATTATAAGTTCAATACTTCTATACAAATAGTGAACACATTCAATAACAAAAAAGAAAAAGATAATAATAAATAAGTAATAAGTGAAATAGAACAGTGCAGCAACGCCCTAAAAGGTTGGAATGTATCAAGGATTTGCACAACCTTACACTGGGCAGAGACCAAACAGTGGACTATTCCAGGCCCCTTACCTATTTTAAAACATATTAACAACATTTTACACCATTTCAAGCAGAAGGGGTTCAGCCCGATAGTATATTTTATCGTGTTTGTTTGGTCGCATGATGGTCGACACGTTTCGAACCCAAGTGTACTTTAAAATGGGTTCTCATCAGGACCTAAAACATCAAACAAAGCTGTAAAAAAAAGAGAAGAAATAAAGTTCCTTTCTTACCTCATGTATATCACATTTTTCACCAGCAACATCTTTCATACATTTTTTGAGGTTTTCAAAATTACCTTGTTTGAGATACATTGATCGGTATGATAAATCAACTATATTATTTTAGTCCGGATGCTACAATCTACTAAGGAGGGACAAAAAAAGAGAGGAGAAGCAGAAATCAGTCCCACCATACTGGTGCCTGTAATGAACCAGGTTATAGTTTTAATTCGGCAGGCAGGAACAGCAAGTTGTGCAATCACGCGCCACTTACTTGAGTTTGTTAAATTGTGTCAATCTGTCTGTGGACTGCAATCATGTGTCAAAGAGGGTCTAAACACATGGTGGAAACAGCAGGGCATTAATTTAAGAATTAATTTGTTGAATTTAACTGTTCAGTGAACTTGGTGAGGCAGAATATACTAGATGCTGTTTTTGTCTGCGAGTGATGCCTCTTGGGTTTTGTTTTGGTTCTTGCATAAACTCTAAAAAAGGGGAAAAGAATGGAGAACGCTATTATTCCATGGTAAAGTGTTCCGTTTTTGACAAACAAAACAAATATCAGAAAGTTGTATAAATCCTTATGTTCAGGAAAAATGTGCTGGTCCACAATTCTTTAAAGGAAACACATGTGTACGAGACTGGGCTAAAAATAGCTATTCTTTCTCAAAGCAAATCTCTGTTGCATATAAGAAAACAACAACAACAACCGCAAGGTTCCACGGCACGCCAATGAACCCAAATACTGGTAGTGACCTCAGGTTTTACGGGAAGTCAAACAGCTTTGATGTAATTAACCAAGGATCTAACAGCTGCGCTGTATATGAAAAACTACTTCAGGAAACCTCTCTTTGGTAGGGAGGGGGGCAAGCCAAACCGAGACCAATTTGTGTGTGAAAAAGACGGCCTTATTGAAACAGGTGCATATCACATTTAAAAACCTGGCCACTGCCTTACAAAACTAACACCTCACTATATATCAAATAAGCTGAGCCCTAATCCCCCTGCCCCTACGATCCCCTCAGACGTGACCCCACCCTGCCGTTAGCATAACAACAACATTACACAGTATTGCAGTTAACATTCCTGCCCTCCAATAAAACCCACATCTCCTACCTGCCTTTCTGCAACTGTAACTAACAAACGTCTACTCTGAAACCTAGCCTACCTGCCTACCCTTTCCCTGCCCCTGCTCACAAACTTCCAACACTTAACTAAAAACTTCTGCCAACCCTGGCCATCTTTTAAAAACCCTGCCAGCACCTGTTCCAAGCGACAGTTTGTACAACAAACAAACCTATGCACCTGTCTTCAACAAACCTAGCCATCAGGAAATTAAAAAAAAAAACACCCAAAACCAAGAGCTTAAAAAGAGGGATGGGAGGGCGGGCAAAAAGCTAAACTACCTACACTACCCTGCCCCGAGCCACCAGGTCACCAGAAACTAAAATGGTGGCTGGGGACGTCCTGCGTAAGCCCTTATTACTTTGGGCTATAATTGGGCTATAATTTACCAGCCCAAATTCCAAAATGCCGCTAAATGGCCGGCCCCACCCCCTCCCAATCTTCCCGGGGGGCAGAACTCATGGTGTTCGGCTGCCCCCCAAACACCCCTTGGGAGGGAGGGGGGCAAGCCAAACCGAGACCAATTTGTGTGTGAAAAAGGCTGCTTTATTGAAACAGGTGCATATCCCATTTACAAACCTGGCCACTGCCTTCCAAAACTAACACCTCACTATACATCAAATAAGCTGACCCCTAATCCTCCCCCGCCCCTACGATCACCTTAGACGTGACCCCACCCTGCCGTTAACATAACAACAACATTACACAGTAGTGCAATTAACATTCCTGCTCTCCAATAAATCTCAAATCCCCTACCTGCCTTTCTGCAACTGTAACTAACAAACGTCTACTCTGAAACTGAGCCTACCTGCCGACCCTTTCCCTGCCCCTGCTCACAAACTTCCAACACTTAACCAAAAACTTCTGCCAACCCTGTCCAACTTTTAAAAACCCCGCCACCCAGGAAAAAAGGGGGGGCTCCCCCCTTTTTTCTGCCCCCCGCCTCATAGGTCTCACTTCCTGGTGGCTTCTAATGTTCGGAGTCCTAGCCAAAAACTTCACTAATTTCCACGAGTTACATGACCATTCCCATCACAAAAGGTGAACCCTATCACCCGTAAGCAGCTCTGCCATGTCAAAACGCATTTCCGTATATGCCATCCTACCAAACTTTAGCTCCCTACAAAGGTGAACCATCTCTGTGTTGAGTATCTCTTGGCTCTATCCACTGCCCCTGGCTTCCACTGCCCCTGGCTTAACAACCCCCATGCCAATTTCTACGGGAAACCAATTCCATCCCCATGGCAAAGCAGCCCAACCACTTCCTTTTTCTCCGTGACAAATTCCTTTTTATGCTCCTCATCAAACGACGCCCTTCTCTTTAACCAAGTCATTTTCCCCTAAACGGATAACAAAAATACCTGGGCACCTGCCTGCCACCAGTATTCCAGTCAGGCAATAAATAAATTCTTCCCCGAACATCCCCCCTTTACCCTTCCATGATCCTGTAAACTGATTTTTATTAACCTAAATTGCAAAAATAACTCCAGATGTCTGAACCTGGGCCCACTTCACAAAGGAATGCCCATTACCCCAAATTGCCATCTCCACGGAGAGTGTGGGGGAGGGGGGACAGGGTGCAGCCACCGAACCTGAAACAAGAAAAATTGAGTGAACTTATGCATTATTACCAACCCCGCCAATACCAACAACATTGTTCCTCCAGCAGCGCTTGCAACAGTCTGATGACCCTCTACCCAGCTGCATGATGTCCCCCCCATCCCCGGTTATTCTCTGCAGCCGCTGCACCAATTCTGAAAGAACTTGTCCCAAAGTCCTTGCCATCGATTCCTATATTCTTTAGCGCCTTTCCCAAAGCTAACCAAAGCTGAAAGGCCATAACCTTGCTTCCATTTGCATGCGCAAAAACTAACCCCTCCACTCCCTCTGGAGATTGTCCTCTACTTTTCTTCCCTCTACAAGGACAAGTTCTCTTAGGTAAGGATGTTTGCAGTGACACCCATTTCCCCACACTCCTTTGCTTTGCTTTTCATCTACCCAGCCCAATATGAAACCCCTTCCTTATGCACAACCCCCTTTTCAGAATCCACCCACCCCCTGTGCCCCCCCAACAATTCAGATACTTAGAATGCCTCTAAAACATCCCCACCATCAATGTGGAAAATAAGCCAGTCTCAAACCCGTCCGAGCAAATAAATGGCACTGCATGGATTATTTCACTGAGCAATTTGCCAAGACGAAGGCTTCTTAGCCCCTTTCGACTGACCTTATCGCTGGCGGCATTCGCATCCCCATTTCATTCATTGATGGTGAATAGCCCCATAATAGTTTTCCTACAAAGAGGATTCCGGCAAGCTTCCCTGCAATTGTAACTCGCTAAAACTCTTTCAATCATACCCAGTATGAATTGAACGACATATTCCCTCCTATGCTCCGTCTTGGCACGCCGCTGGGCGCCTGAGATCAAAAACTCCTTCTAGGGTAATTTATACGCTACCCTAGTGGTTCTAGCCAGGGACCCAACCGCCACTTGTAGCATCCTGAGTTGTCTACGTACCCCAACTGTTGTGGCATGGGCGTCAGGGTCCCGACGGCGTCCTTGGCTAGCCCCCAGAATCTCCCTCACTGTGAAACAAGACCCAGCTCCGCTACTTCATTGTCAACCTGGCACATGTAAAACTTCGAAAACTATACCATGGCGCAAACAGCTGAACACAAACACCCCCCAAAATCTCAACACCTGTTCAAACCTTGCTGACTGTCGTTTCACTATCTCCCCTAATGTCATATTCTCCACTCTGAAGGTCACTGTCTTGTGGGCGGGCATCACTCCCCACAATGTAACTGCCACTACCAGAGGAAAAATCTCCAGAAATGCGATACTCCTCTCCCCCACCCTCCCATTACCCCGGCCACTGTTCATCACACCATCTGTCTTGTCCGTAGAGGCCAAATCCTTTCTACCTGCTGCGTGAGAGAAAAATGTGCACCTCCCATAGCAGGTTGTCGTCTCTCCCCACTGGAAATCCATTGAAACCTTGCAAAAAGACCCTCCCCATTCTCATGTTCTCTTCCCCCCCTGCTTACAAGTGCACATGGTGGTGGCGCGGCCTCCGGCCCACCAAAAACCCTGACTAATCTCCCGTGAATGGTCTTCCCTACTTTCCCTACCCTACATGCAAATTCGAGATTTCCCAATTCCCAACAACACCTGAATCTCTTTGAATGTGATTTTATCCCGAACCAGCATTTCCTTGTGCAAAACCAAAATATATATATATTTTTTTCAATATATGTTCTCTGGCAAGCGTGCCTGCCTTATCCTGGAATCAATTTCCATACCCATGCTGGGCCCCATTGTCGTCCCAGAGGCCAAAAGCACTCCCAAATCCCTCATCAGCTCTTTGAAGTTTTCCAGGGCCACCTGGCACTCCGTGCCCACGCATAAGAAATCATCCAAATGACGATTCTCCAATTATCATACAGAGAGAATCTTGATTTCATTAAAGACAACGGAGGCTGACATTATGCAATAACTTTTATTGCGCCGCTCAAGATGCAGCCCTTTAAAGTGTAACAAATACATCATAATAAGAACATTCCAAACAAGACAACAGAGTCCCATGGTAACCGCTAGACTTCCTCGTAGAGCTGCGAAGAAAAAGGTAACTGTAGCTTAAACTTCCTCCATGAAAAGAAAGGGTTATAACGAAGAAGAATCTGAAAGAAAAAACAAAGAGGGTAGTATTGACCATAAAAGGTGACAAAGTTTTCATGAAAATGGCACATTACATCAAGAGAAATAAACAATATCAAAGTATGACATTAATAGAACATCCACCTGGGAGTGGTGGGGGGGATAATGTCAGCCTCCGTTGTCTTTAATGAAATCAAGATTCTCTCTGTATGATAATTGGAGAATCGTCATTTCATTACAAGACAGGAGGCTACATTATGCAAGTTCAAAGCTCTCCAGTGCAACATTGCTTACATGTTCAACAGGTTTAAGGTAAAATTTAATAAAAGTTGAAGCGTTAGAGCAATCAGCTGCTTTAAGAATATCAAAGTGATCCTCCACCCCAAAATACCTTACTTGCCATAGCGGCACATGAGGAGTGTGCGCCGAATTTAGACAAATCTATTCCTGCTTCAAACATGACAGACCTTACCTATCTAGCAATAGTTGCCGAAGAAACGGCTTTGAAGGGTTTTACATATGAAATTAGTAATTGCATTTCACTGCGAGGTCTAAAGGCACTCATCATTTGATCATAAACCTTCATGCAACGGACTACACATAGTTTTGGAGAGTTCGGAAAAAGGGGATAAAAGATGTTCTCAGACATGGTTTTGGTCCTTTTACATATTTCAAAAACTACTCCATCAGGGGAGTAAAATCTATTACATATTTCTAGGGCTTTTACATTGGATACTCTTCTAAAAGAAATAAGACAAAGTAAAGTAGCTAGCTTAGTGGATATTTGTTTCCTTGTAAGGAAAGGAGTTGTCTGGCCAGGATGAAAAAAGGTCAAAAACCAGGATAACATTCCAGAATGAATCATATTTGGGTTTGGGAGGACGTTTGATTTTAATACCTTTCATTACTCTGCGGATCAAAGGATCGGTACCAATAGAGAAATCGTTTAACAAGGAATGCCCTGCTGAAATTGCAGATCTATAGCAATTAACGGTTCTATAGCATAGTCCTGAATTAAAGAGATCTGCTAAAAAATTTGCTACTTCAACTACAGGTGCTTCCACGGGATCCATATTCCGTTCCATGCACCAACTACACCATCTTTTCCAAGCACTGGTGTATCTTTTTCTGGTTCCGGGGGCCCATGATTCATCCAAAAGGCTTTTAGATTCTCCTGAAAGACCTGAGTATCTTGAAGATTCCCTGAAATCTTCCAGGCAAGAAGGTTCATGTTTCCTTCTAAAAGAAGAGGGTGTAATTCTCCTTCCAGACCCTGTAGAAGATCTAAACTCCCTAGGATAAGACGAGGAACTTCCATGGCCAATTCCATCACACCTGGGAACCAAATTTGTGAATTCCAAAAAGGAGTGATTAGAACAATTTGGCAATGATCTGAACGAACCTTCAGAAGAATTATCTGGATTAGAGCAAAAGGAGGGAAGGCATAACAATTGAGATTGTTCCAAGGTTGGAGAAGTGCGTCTACCGCTAGAGCAAGAGAGTCTGGTCTCCAGCTGAAAAATTGGTCTATCTGGGACGTCAGTCTGCTGGCGAAAAGGTCTATATCGAAGGGGCCCCAAAGGTTTTGAATTCTCTTGAAGATTAAAGGATTCAGTTTCCAATCGCTTGAGTCCCTCAGGAATCTTGAATTCCAATCTGCCCTTGTATTCAGATGACCCGGAATGAATTCTGCTCTTTAGAATAATTTTTTTACTCCAGCAGAAGTACCAAATTTTCTGAGCTAGATCCGCCAAGGTCATAGATCTTGCTCCCCCCAAACGATTGATGTAAGAAACGGCTGTAAAATTGTCTATTTTTATCAAGACTACACTGTTTTTTAGAATTGATTTGAAACTCATAAGGGCATTCAAACTGGCCATCATCTCCAAACAATTTATATGCAAGTTGATCACTTCTAGGGACCATTTCCCACCTGTTTCTAGAGTTCCTAACCTGGCACCCCAACCTGAACTGCTCGCGTCGGATTCTAAAATGTGATCCGGCGAATTTCCAAATATAGCTTTCCTGTTCCAGCTCTCTAGGTTGTTCCTCCACCAAAGGAGGTCGGTTCTGGCCTCTGTGGATAAGGGAATATGGTCTGAGTACCAAAGACCATTCTTGAGAGCCGAAGATTTCAACCTCTGAAGGGCCCTGTAATGAAGCGGTCCTGGAGAGATCGCTTGAATGGATGAGGAAAGAAGACCTATTACTCTCGCTAACTCTCTTAATCTCACTAAGTCTTTGGAAAGAACATAGGATACTTCCTTCTTTATTTTTGATAATTTCTTTAAAGGAAGCTGTAAGAGAGCCGAGGATGTGTTTACTTGAAATCCCAAAAACTCCAGGTTCTGTGAGGGAGTCATGACAGATTTCTCTGTATTGATAATGAAGCCTAAATTTTCCAAAAGGTCCACAGTCCATTTCATATGGATTAATAATTCTTCCTGGCTCTGAGACATCAAAAGGATGTCGTCCAGATAAATAATCAAACGGACCCCTCTCTTTCTTAAGGAGGCTACAACCGGTCTCAAGATCTTGGTGAAACACCAAGGAGCTGAAGAAAGGCCGAAGGGAAGGCAAAGAAATTGATATGTCACTCCCTTCCATACAAATCTTAGGTATCTCTGCAAATCCGAATTCATGGGGACTGTAAAGTACGCGTCTTTGAGATCCAATTTTATGAGCCAATCTTTTACTTGGAGGATGTCTCTTAGAAGGTGAATTCCCTCCATTTTGAAGTGCCTGTAGACGAGAAAAGAGTTCAGGAGTTTTAGGTTTATTACAGGGCGCCAACCTTTGTCTTTTTTCTTCACGAGGAAAATAGTGCTCACAAAACCGGGGGCAGTGTTTGAAGCCCTGAAAATTGCCCCTTTGTTTAACATTTGGCGTACCTCTTCCTGGACGAGGGCGGATTGATCCTGATCTAAAATAAGTTCCCTTGGAATTATTTTCTGATGAGGAATTGTAGTGAATTCTATTTTGAATCCTTTTACGGTTTCTAGAACCCATGGGTCGTTTGTAATTGATAACCAATTTTGGTTGAAAATAGCAAGTCTTCCCCCTACCTTTGGGGGGAAAGAAACAAAAAGGAGTAGTAGTAGTTACCTTGATTTCCTTGTCCTTGGAATCTTCCGCGACTGTTTGAACCTCGGCGGAAGTTGCGACCTCTTTGGGGGAAGAAAGAGTTGTTCCCTGTGAAGAATCTTCCGTAGCCACGTTGGTTTTGGTAGAAATAGGACCTGTTGTATCCACGGCTGGCAGCTGGTCCTCCCCTGTCAGCCCTTCCAAAAAATCTTCCCCCGAACATACGTCTCATGTTGCTTTGTGCTTTATTAAAAGCTGAGAAGGTGGATACATATTTTCCAAGAATCTTGATAAACGACTCCCCAAAGAGGAGGCCATTAGGGTCTCCCTCAATATCTTTATCAGCCAGATCGCCTAATTTTGCGTTCATGCGCATCAGAATGCCTCTTCTTCTTTCAGATGTAAGGCTAGCATTAGCATTGCCGAGGAGGCAAACAGCGCGTTGACTCCATCCTCTTAAGAGTTCTGTGTCAACTGGGGTACCGTTTAAGGAGGACTCTTCTGCTAAGTCCATGATTCTGGCAGGAGGACCCAACGTGTCCAAAAGCTTATCCTGACACTGTTTAAGACAGCGTTCAAGGCCTTTACGAGGGTCTCTTCCTGTTTTGAAGAGGAAGGTTAATAATTCCGGGTCCAAATTAGGGGTCATGCCTGCCTAGTTATCTAAAAAGGGTCTAGGGCATTCGGACCTCAATAGGTTACGTGAGTCCCTCTCAAGGTGCTTTCTTATCCAGAATTTAATAAATTTGGCCACGTGGTCAAGAGGCCACCAGTCAGAGCCTCTAGGGTGAGAAATGTTTGATGGATTAAACATCTCCACCCCCGTTGGATCCTTAATGGAACCTGAGGTGGTGGGTTGGTTAGAATCCTCATCAAGGAGGTCGTCCATCTTCTCTAAGGGGTCAAAGACATATTCGTCAGGCTCGTCATTATCATCAATGTGTGAGAAATAATCATCATCATCAAAAGAGGTGATATCTTTTGTGCCGTGAAGGACACCTTGTCTATTTGTGCCGCTCGGGACACCTGAACCTTTTGCGCCAAGAAGGCTGCTCAATCTGCTTGTGCCGCTCAGGACACCTTGATCTTTTGTAGCGCAAGGGCTACCAATAATTATTATATGATCGCTTTAAATGCAAACTTTCTCTTGATTTTCTAGGTGTTTTGTCTTTTTTAACACCTTACCGTCCTTTTTAGGAGGGGGGTCCTCATCACTTGAAGAAAGGGAATCATCCTCAGGGGTATTCCTCTTTCTCTTAATCAGTGCCGCTTCAACTGCTTCCTTTAATGAGGATTTAAATTGTTTTTCGAAGAGACTCATTAAGGAGCTCTCAGTAAGGCTTTGTATATTGCTAGACATGTCAATGTCATTAGAGTCATTAGTCTCTGTCATTCTCCCCTTAATTAATGGTTAGTATAAGCCTTTTTTTTTTTTCTTTAAATAAATAAACAGGTAAGTTCAAGTATAGTCGAGCTACACTTTCCCCGTAGGACTTAACCGAGTAAAAACTCCAAAATTTCTGTTGTTTTCCTTAGTAAAGGCTTCGTGGAGAGAGGAAGGCTCTTGTCATTAGCTCCGCGCTGTGCGTTGCTATAGGAACCCACAGCGCGAGCCACAAACGAGCCTCTCTTCCTTCGTACCAAATTTATGCCTTGTGGGTCACCGACGATACGCGTGAGGGATTGTGACCGCTCATTTTGGCGAGCGGGTCACAATCCCTGACGCGGAAGTAGATCGCAAGGAGATGGTTCACTGTGTGCTTTTTTACAGAAAGGAACGTTGGCGGCACGAGGAGTTGCTTAAAAGTAAATAACTCCTACATTATTTCTTTGAGGGGGGAGAACGTATAATAATTGATGCGGTGTCAGTCCGCTTCAGTCTGGGTCTCGGTCCTGTTAAATCTTTCTAATTCGAAGCGGAGTCAGTTCGCTTCAATTGCTTATGAAACGCTTATAAAACGAAAGGGTTTTAGAAGCGTTTGAGCTAGGCATCTTAATCCATGTAACATAAAGGCACAAAAACTTTGAAAGAAACAAGGAAAAAGGCCCAACCATAAATTGGAAGGGTTTAGAAAGGGAATAAAAACTTACCTGATAGGGTAAATAAAGTATAAACCTTATGATTTATAGGGTAATAAAGTCTAAACCCTATGGGTAGAAATAAGGTTACTTACCTTGAACTAAGGTAAGAATAAAGTTGAAAATATATGAATAAACAGTCGTAATACAACCATAAAATGGGAGAGTAAAAAAAGGTATACTTAACTGTCCTGAGCAGCGAATAAAAGAGGAAGTCTAGCGGTTACCATGGGACTCTGTTGTCTTGTTTGGAATGTTCTTATTATGATGTATTTGTTACACTTTAAAGGGCTGCATCTTGAGCGGCGCAATAAAAGTTATTGCATAATGTAGCCTCCGGTCTTGTAATGAAATCATGCATCACCAACTCGTGCCCCGTGCGTTTTGAATACATCTCCTGCAGAAACGTGCCAAAAACACTGTAATAATGCGCCGGACATATACCAGCCCATCGTTAATGTTATGTTGCATTTTGCTATTTATGCTGTTGCGCCTGCAGCCACAACCAGTGACATGGCCACGTCAACTGAGGATTATGACACAATAGCCTCTTTTCCATCAATAAGCTCATGCACTGAGGCTCCCTTCTAGCTGTGACAAATGCTGAATAAGCCGGAACTGCCCGCGTTCCTTCTTAGGCACCATCCCAATTTGTGAATCAATCATTTTTCCATTTATGCTGTTGCGCCAGCCGTCACACTAGTGACATGGCCACGTCAACTGATGAATATGCCACAGTAGCCCCTTTTTTAACAACAAAATTATTCACTGCGCTCCCTTCTAGCCATGACATGTGCCGAATAAGCCGGAACTGCCCTTGTACCTTCTTTAGCACCACCCCAGTGGGTGAAATACATTTTACCATTTCCGCTGTTGCGCCCGTCATCACAACCCGTGACATGGCCATGTCAACTGGGGAATATTCCACCGCAGCCTCTTTCTCTTTACTAAAAAACCCTTCACTGAGCTCTCTTCTGTCATGACAAGCAAATCAGATTCCCTATATGCCAGTTGTTTAAGGGGCCCGCCATCCTACCCTCCCTCACTGCTTTAACCAATTCCCCCGTACCATGTGAGTATGTTCTTTGCTGGCTGCAAATATTCAGCCCATCTTCCGACCCGCGGACCCCCTCCTCTATACGTAAAATCCCCTCAGAAACCTTCCGCCAACCCTCTGCAGCCTTCTGGTTGGCAGAACCCTGTAAAGCCGCTTCAATTTATCTATTGTGACCGGTGTATAAGCCCTTCGGCCAAGCCCCTTGTGCAAGCCCTTCGAGCCCTAAATTCCTCATCGTCCTGTGCCCACACATACCCTCCCCCAGTAACCTGTGCTTTCTTAATAACGTCCATGTATTTAAATAGAGCCACGCCTCGATCCAGATATGTCTCCCAGTATATGCTTGCACACATTACCAAAGGCAGCTGTCCAATTTGCACTGTTGGATGGAACCCTCGGCCTCTTGGCCAGCTCCCACTCCTCTTCTTTAGACCCCTCTTTTGCGCGTACTTCTTTATGCAGTAACTTGACCATTTCGACATATTCTCTCTTCCATATATGCTACTTAGTTATCAGCATGAAATGCACTCCTAGGGGCTTAGTAACCCCCATGTAAGGTAACTTTTTAATCCTCAGCTCCTTACTCTCCCCCTTTATCAGTTTTCTCAATATCGCCCCTTTCCCCTGTCAGTTGTCTCCCTGCTCGCCCACCCCCTTTCTTGTGCCTTACCTGGCTCCAGGGAGGGTGCTGTGTCGCCGCAGTCCACCTCGCCAGTGGCCCATGACAATTTTACTGCCGTTTTGCAGGCTCCGCCGCCATTCCTGTAACCTGCAATATACTAAGAGACATGTTAGTGGGCACCCCCTTTCCCCTTCACTTTCTTCTCTGAATGCTCAAAGTCTAATTCCTCGCGCCACATCGCAATAATTTCCTTGCTGGCCACTATCGGGCCCCCAACTCTTTTGCCCCAGGCGGTGCTGATTGCACCCGCCTGAAATCCTCTTCTATCCTTGTTTGCGTATTCCTGCAACCTTGTTGCCCTGCTGACCGCTAAGGTCTGTCAGGTGTTGGGGTCAGCGAGACCGCTCGGGGCCTACTTCTGCCAACCACGGCAGGATACCTCACTGATAACGGGTGCGCCGTCCGAGGCTCCACCCTCCCTTCTCCTTGGCACCCCTGAGCTCTGCCAAGTCCGCACCACACCGGTGCCTCTCCACCTGAAATCTAAATGTCTGGTCTGGTGTGCTGGGCCCGTGTAACCCTCCCACCCCCACCTCCCTTCTCTTCCTACTACCCCTATATGCTCTCTGCCCATTCCCTCTAAACCAAAAATCCACCTCCTGATCACTAAACCTCCCCTCCTCTGCCTCACTCCCAGAGGCGCTCAATCCTGCCCTGCACCATACCTCTTTCTGCTCCTACCCGCAGCAACCCCCTTGCCCCATCCCTGCCGACCCACTTTAAGCCCTATATGCATCCCCTTGCTAATCCACCCGCTTAAACCCCTCACCCCCTCGTTCCATGATTGAGAAATAATCATGGCCCTCCCCTGCATGGCTCCCCCTTCTGGTTTCAACTCCCCTGGGAAATCATCACCTCCCTGCCCCCAGAATCCCCAAGGGTTGTGCCCCTACCCCCAAACGCCGACTCCTCCCTCTCTCCTCCCCTGGGGACTTCGCCAGACTATACTGCACTTGGGTCCAGCTCAGCCCCAAAATCGACGACCACGTATTTCCCTAGAGCCCCTCCCAGCCCCCTCTCATCCTAAGCTCCTAAATATCCCCCCTTTCTGTTTCTCCCAAAGCCTTCCTCTCAGAGGCAGCAGTAACCGATCCCACTACGCCCCATTCCCCTCCCTCCCGCCTGAGACTTCGGCTGCTCTGAGGTCCACGGCCACATTCAACCCGTCCCCCATGTCCATTTAGTCTGTTTCCGTAAACAAGTCTGCTGCATGGACCATTTTGTTTCTTGCCATGAGACGCCGTATTACGTCAAGGATGTGGCAGTTTCCAGAAGGCTTCTGGTACTTGTAGTTAGAATATATGGTGGCTGCTGTCATCCTCGTATGTCATGCGCGTACCTGCGCATCCTTTCGATATCAGCTCGTGTCACTAATCTGAGTCAGTTTCTTTATGCCAACCTTTAAAAAAAAAATTTAATTAAGGAGACAAAACCCCGGGCTGGAGTACTAGCCAGTTGGATTAAGTGGGCATGAAAATGATCGAAACTTTCAGAAATAGGGAAAAGGATATTAAAGATATTGTCGGACTCCGGCCCTTACTGTTTTGGGTTCGTCTTAGAAGGACGCCGGAACTTAGCAACTATGCCGCAGTCCTCGATGAACTCATTGATTTGAATGGTTTTGGGGTGATTCCTTGGCTGAAAAATTTAAGGGACCTGGTAATCAATCTGGGGTTAAAAGAAGAATGGCTATCACAGCAGCCCCCGCCAAAAGATACCATTAAAAAACCATATTGGGCGAGGATAGAAGCAAGGGACTTGGGAAACCCCAAGTGGGGCGCTTTAACCAACCAATTTTTGTCCCGTAAGCCAGTACCGAAGCTGGAATCGTTCCTTGATTTTATCTCTACACCAAGAGATAGATCTTTGTTCCTTAAAATGAGATATGGTACGCTACCCCTGAATGTCTTTACGAGTAGCTGGAAAAATTTTAAGCTCCACCAAGCAGATTGTCCGGGGTGCTCTAACCCAACTGAATCACTGGGCCACTTCCTGTTTGCCTGTAGGGCATACAGGGGGCCAAGGAAAAGATGGCTAAGCCCAGTGTGTAGAAAATTGGGAACTAGGCAGTGTTCAGTGGCCCTTCGTATCCTAACAACGGATACTACATCTCTGATGGTAATTTGTGGGGTTGCTAAATATTTGGGGAAAGCGTGGCAAATACGAACCAAGCTTGCTGAATTGAGTATTGGGTAGACCGTTAAAATGTGTAATTGTGCCGTTTTATGAATTAGCACCTTATTAATTGACATCTTTGGCCCTGCTACATTTCCCCGGGCTTGTTGTTCTTTTTATTCTTAATCATGAATTTTAAGAAAACTTACTTTTAAATGCTTCTTTTTAGTGTGTATTTGTATACTGTTTTTAGCAAATTATATCAATTTATGATGAAATTGTTTTTATTCAATCTAATTCGATCTATGTTGTACTGTACTTACTTTTATGATACCTTGCTATCGAATAAAGTATTATACTACTACTACTATAATCCAATTCAACATATATGTCTCCCGAGCATGATTCGACAGCAGCTGGTCCTGGTAAAATCGAAAAGGGACCATTGTGAGTTTAGGAGCATGGAGACTTGGACTTAAAGAATAGATAAAGTTTATTGAAAAAAATGACAAGTCGCCACTGTGTGGTAATATCAAGCAAGTGGGGTTAAAAGCTTTGCTCTTCTTCAAAAATGATAGAGTCTCTCTACCGGCATGACGCTTCTCATGTGCACATTCTGAGGGGAAGCAGGTGATGCTGGCAATAAGAAATTACCTCCTCGTCAGCCCTCCCCGTCCTAGTCCTAACTACATGAGCATAGCTCCTCCCACCAGAAACTTCCAAGCAACTAAAAACCCATCCCTTCCCTCCAGGCCACACCCACACCCTAAGGCATTTAACCATGTGACCCGCCCATCCACATCCTGTACCACCAAGCACAAGAAGCTGAATAGGGAGGGAGGGATGGGAACCTGGACTGGGACGGGGAGGGCTACGACTCGGAGTAATGAATATTACCGGTGAGTAACCGGTCATTACCTCCTCGTCAGCCCTCCCCGTCCCAGTCCTAACTACATGAACCTGGACTGGGACGGGGAGGGCTACGAATCGGAGTAATGAATATTACCGGTGAGTAACCGGTCAACTGTCGACAGGTTGTATATCTCTGAGAACTCGTTCCGTCCATCCACTGCGGTGTTGAATTTAACATTTAGCATTAGTTTTCTGTCCAAGTCGCCACCTCTAGAATCTTTATCGACTTTTGATATCACAGTCCACTGTGGACTGAGATTTCAAAGAGAGGCGATGCTAATTGTTAAATTCAACACTGCAGTGGATGGACTGAACGAGCTATCAGAGATATATAACCTGTAGACAGTTTTCTTATTGCCAGCATCGCTTGCTTTCCCCTCCGAATGTTAATTAATTTGTTTTTAAATTTTTATGTGCCGGCTTTGGGGTTTATGGGGGTACAGGATGGAAAGTAATTTAATTTTAATTAATTAATAATTTGTTGTTAATTATTATTGTTTAATTGAGAATTAATTATGTTAATTGCGTAATTCTTTTTTTAGGTGGGGAATGTGGGGTTTATAGGAGGTACAGGGTGGGGAGTAACTTAATTTGAATTAGTAATTAACTGTTAATTATTATTAATTATTTAATTGATCATTCATTTTGTTAATTATGTAATTACTTTTTATTCAGGGTGAGGGTTGTGGGGTTTATAGGGGTACAGGGTGGGAAGTAAATTAATCCTAAGTAATTAATATTTATATTTCTAATTAATAATAAATATTTCATTGATAAAGTTTGTTAATTGTTACTTTTTTTATTTAAATTTTAGTTATGGATTGTGGGTTTTGTAGGATATATGGTGGGAGGAAAATTTAGAAAAGTATTTTTTTAATTTATAATAATTATTAAATTGATAATTCATTTTCCTAATTGCGTAATAATGTTTTTGTAAATTTTTAGGAGTGTGTTGTGTGTTTAGTGGGGATATATTGTGGGAGGTACATAATTTATATTTAATTAATAATTCGTTTTTTAATAATGATAATTAGTTTGTTGATCAATATTTATGTTGATAGTATAAATAATTTGCTTTTTAAAGTTAAGTTTTAGGTGCGGGTTGTGCGTTTTGTAGGGGTATATAGTGGTAAGTAACTAAATTGAAATTATTTGTAATAAATATTTGTATACAGGTAAACAAAACTGTGCATTTTAGGGCCTCATTACGATGGTGGTGGGACCGCCACCGTCAGGCCGTCAGTGGCGGTCCCACTGCCATCAGCGAACCATACTTGTCTGCCCAACGCATTAGTGTGGCGGGCGGTCGGCGAGACCGACCGCTACGGATCCGACTGTCGGATTGATTGTAATCCCTACAATGGTGGGAGTCCCTGCTCCGGCATCGCCTGAGGGATTACAATGTCAGTTTCTGCCGGCCGCTTCATGGTGGTTAACATGCCATGAAAATGCAGGATGAAAGTTACTTGGCAGCCCATACTGGGTTAACCTTCCCCTCTGGACCTCCGAGATGGGCCCTGAGGGTCACCTCTGAGATGTGTTAGATGTCCTTTTTAGGTCTCGCCTGACCCAGCGCATGCGCTGGTCTGGCGAGACTTATTGAGAGGGCTCCAAAAAGTGCTACCAGGCCAGCCTAGAGCTACAGTGCATGTGCACGGGCGCGCGCGACGCGCTTTACCGCGATTACTTTCACTTTCGCGGCCGCTTTGCATAGCCAATAGGTCTCGCTTTTGGGACCTTATAAGTATTTAGTTATGCAACTGTTGCATGTCTAAACACTTATAAGGTCCCAAAGGCGAGACCTATTGGCTATGCCAATGCTTGTTTTGTATTGCGGCGTGTGCTGCAGCCCGCAGCACCAGCCACAATACAAAGAATACACATTGCGATTGCCTTGAAGGCGGTCGCATCCTAATTCCAATGGCGGGACCACCGACAGCTAGTCGAGCTGTCCCGTTCCCAACAGAATGGTGGTCGGACCGCCTTCATAATGAGGCCCTATGTTATTAAAAATATTTGTAGTTATTTATGATATGTATTTAACATTATAATTAAGTCTCCTGGTTTTCCTTTGACACAGATTTTACATATAAATACAGACGGAAAACTTTTACTACTTTGTCTGTATTGTTAATTAGAAATGGAAATATATTTACCAACCGGTTTTATGGTGTCTGTGCTCCTCTGGAAAATCAGAGTCTGAGGCGCACAGGGGCTAAGGAAAGAAGTCTGAAACTGCTACGGCGATGTCCTGCAGATTGTTTTCCCCTCTACATCACCCGCCCTCCGGAGTCTGGGCTCAGCACTCTGTTGCCAAGAGAGACTGATCAGTCAATGAGCGAGCCCCTCTACCTCCCAGACAGCAGCAGGCCGGGAGCACTTATCGGCCTTTATCAATACATCACATACGTATTGACCATGCCACAGGGTTAATGTGGCAGCTATTGCCCCCCCCCCCCCCTCGACATCTAGTTAACACATGAAGCTCGTCCTCTGTTGTCTCACCATCAGCTCGTAGGAACTGCCTGTCCGAAGGCATAATTTAAAGTGCAAAGAATTGGGCAAGCAGCGGGACAGCTCTAAACGTTAGTGTTCCACATTTCTGTAGCCTGATCTTTAATTGTATTGTGAAAGCTGGAGCCCATTACAAGTGCATGAATCTTGGTGGCCTAAAGTGTCAACCAGTGGGATCTGTCTTTACATTTCTTTTATTAATTAGAGGACAATGGGTGTATACATCAACCAAAAAGGTGGTGGGTGGAGGAAATGAGAGGGGTAGATTTGGAGGGACTTGAACGTTGTGGTGAATTAGCTTTAGTGTGGAATACAGATAGTGAACCACCCGACTTGACTTATCATTGGTGTGGGAGAAAAAGGAGGGAATCAGGAATCTAAGAGCCCTCTTTATGTTCCTTGATGTTCACTAAGCTTTATTTTCTCCGCCGCACAGCAGGAATTAAGTGACTTCTGTGGGGCTAAGATTGGGTGTCACACTGTGATGGCAAAAGGATTGTGATGTCACTTCCACTACCCATAGCATTGGGGTGAATTAACATCCATGGACGTGAACATACAGGCTCAAGTCTCGGGTTTGACTCACCATCCCATGATTCTGGCCAAATCCCTTAATTTCCCAGTGTCTGTAAAAATGAAAATGACCTTGTGAAATCAAACTGTTGCTCATGAAAAGCACTTCAATACCTTTGGGGCAAACTCACACTATAAAAAAAACGGCAAAAAGTGTGCATTGTCTGTTTAAACAAATGTGAAAAAATACTAGCTGAAGCATCTTCTTTTGCTTGCCACAAAAATAAATGCGGATAAATACAGATAAAATGATAAATATGGATAAATACAGACGGAAATGTGAAAAAACAAATACCATAAAACCGGGAGCCCTAATTCTAATATGTCTTTATTTGATATAAGTTTTAATATAAAATATATTTGTATTTTTTTAACATATTTATCTTTTTATTTGTTTACTATGTTTTTGAGATTATTTATTGTGTTGAAGATAATTTGTTTGCTTCGAATGTTGCATTGACTTAAGTGGTAATAGTAAATTTTACCACTCCACAATCCAACACTTTACCTACTTTTGCACTGAATGGAGTGGGAATAGTAAATGTTACCCCTCCGCTATCCAACACTTTTCCTACTGTTAAACTGACTGGAGTGTGAATAGTACATTTTACCCCTCCGCTATCCAACACTTTCCCTACTGTTGAACTGACTGGAGTGTGAATAGTAAATTTTACCCCTCCGCAATCCATCACTTTCCCTGCAGATGAACTGAGTGGAGTGGGAATAGTTAATTTGACCTCTCCGCTATCCAACACTTTCTCTACTGTGTCATTGAGAGTAGTGGGATTTGTAGATTTACACCTCCTGAGTAGGAGACGTTGTCTACTCTTGTATAAATCGTAGTGGGAATAGTATATGTGTTAATTTACATTTTTTGTAGTTTACTTTATATTATTTAAATTTATATTATTATGTTTTTGGTTATTTAAAATAAATATATTTATAATTATTAAAGTTTTTAATAGTTTTTTTTAAAAAATAAACCGTTTTTATTTTCAACAAAGTGATATCGGTACAGAGCAATAGCAAAGCAATAGTCAGGCCCCCAATGCATGACTCCATCTTCCTTACAACAACATGACAATAATCACAGGTTCCATAACTTTCCGACCCTGGGTAATGTCCAGCCACCTATGTGACGAATCAATAAGCAGAGGAAGTATACACATCAGTAAAGTATAAAAGGAATGAGGCCCTATGGATATATCCACCTTAGTGTGTCGGAGATGAGGGCTCATCATTATCTGTAAGTAGAGATACCAAAGTGTGTCTTTCATCCTGCAGTTCTATAGTAGGAGAGATGCAGATATCCCCTCTATATTTGTTCCATTTCCCCCATTTGTAGTCCCATTTCCTGGGGCAGCCCCTACCCTTGAACACAGCCTTCTCTGCAATCATTGCACTATTTATGTCTTTGGCCAGTCGCACAGAGTTGGGACCATAGCCATCCCCCATTTCTGTGCAACATTCCGTTTTGTGATGGCCCAACCCATCGACGCCCACGCCTGCTCTGCCTGGGAAAGTTCAGTAGCCTCCAATATATTGAGGAGATAGAGCTGGGGAGATGGCTTTAGGGACTTATCGCATGCTTTTTCCATTTGCTGTGTGACTTTATCTCAGTAGTACTTGATTTGTGGGCATTCCTGTAGTATGTGAACGAAGGTGCCAGTCTGATACAGTGACGGAGACAAAGAGGGTCAGGCCGTCTACCCAGTCTAAAAAGGAGTTTAGCATCAAAATAGACTCGGTGGAAAATTTTCAGCTGAATGAGATGTAGTGAGAGTCTCATTCAACTGAAAATGGATGGCCACTTCCCTAGGGGAGGCCAGCACGTCGCGCCAGTCTTCATCATCGATGCTTCCTAGGTCTGACTCCCAGCCCACACATAGTCGCTGCATCGGATCGGTACGATTATTTACTAATTTGTTATAAGTGAGGAATATTGCTTTTTGGTCCATGGGGTCTAGTATCAACCGGTCCTCTAGGGGGAAAGACTCAGGTAGGGGAAGCCCCTTAGGCAGGGCCGCAGAGATGTCTTGACTGATCTGGAGGTTCCTGAAGGTCTCAGTGTGTGTCAACTGATACTTAGTCTGAAGTTCGACGAACGTGGCTGGTTTCCCCTTCACCCACATGTCCCCTACTAAGGATATCCCAATAGTGTCCCATTTATCAAACCCAGGGCATTTACTGAGCTGTCCCAATAATTCGGGTTCCCAGAGTGGCATAGCTTTAGTCAAGTAGTTGTGCCAACCCAATTTCCTCATGACTCCATGCTAGACTTCGACCGTACGGGCTGTAGGGCCTGTCAAGTTAAGCTTACGGGGATTAATGTATAGTGCCCTATTGTAGCCACCCTGCCCCAGGACCCAGTGATCTTTACGGAAATTTGGATCGTCATGTGGATCAAACACCCATCTATTTATTGCGGTCAATTGTGAAGCTTGATAATAAAGTCGCATGTCTGGTAGCGCTATGCCACCGTCATACCATCCCATGGTGAGTTTATTCATTGCTATACGTGGTGGACGGTCCTCCCACAGTAGTCCCTGCACAACGCTATCTATTTTGGAAAAATAGGAGTCTGGGATACAAATGGGAGTGTTCTGCAGTGTATACACGAAGCGCGGGAGCGCGAGCATCTTAAGAAGTGACGCCCACCCCAGGAGAGTAAGAGGGAGAGATCGTCAGTGTAGGGCATCCGATTTGAGATGTTGGAGGGGCCCCAGCAGGTTATGTTCAAAGAACAGGTTAGTATCCGGGGTCACAAAGATACCCAGGTACCGAAAGCCCTGAAACACCACCGGAATAGTATAACCCCGAGGACTGGAGGGGGGGTCGCTCCATAGCACATACATCTAGGATTTAGACCTGTTAATCTTGTATCCGGAATGGGCACCAAATATGTGGAATATGTGAAGTACTCGCCGCAGGGATCGTGAAGGAGAGGCCAAATAGGGAAGAATGTCATCCGCGTACAGCGAGATGCGGTCTTCATGGTCTACCGTCCATTTTAGTCCCCGTATTTCTGGATCACCCCTAACCCAGACGGCCAATGGTTCCAATACAAGGGCGAATAGCAGCGGAGACAGCGGGCAACCTTGTCTCGTGCCCCACCTGAGGGAAAAGGTAGCTGAGCAGTGGTTATTGATGGTGACATGCGCGGTAGGTTGCGTGTATAGCAGCCCGATCCATTTTATTACCCTATGTCCAAAACCCAAGCAAGCCAATTCAGCAAAGAGGAAATCCCATTTAATAATGTCAAATGCCCTGTTGGCATCTAATGACAGCAAGATCGCCTCTTCCCTGATAGTTCCAAGTCTACCAAGGGCCCCGTTCACCCATCGCAGATTTCGGGCTGTGCTCCTCCCCGGCATAAATCCGGACTGGTCCGGATGGATCAGTCCGGTAATATAAGGAAGGAGTCGATTGGCCAGTAGTTTGGCCAGGATCTTTTCCTCGACGTTGAGGAGGGAGATAGGCCGGTAGGATTTACAGTCGTCCGCTGGTTTATTTGGTTTGTGTACAACCACAATGGAGACGGTCCAAATGTCGGCCGGAAGAAGTCCCGATTCAAAGCATTCCGTATACATGTTCAACAGGTGAGGCTCTAATTTAGAAGCCATTGGTTTAAAAAGCTCGATAGGGAGTCCGTTGGGACCCATCGCTTTACCAGAGCGGACATCCTGTATGGCCTTCTGAATATCCGTCTCGGTGATGTCCACTTCCAGGGTGTCTCTATCATGTGGGGAGAGGCTCACCACATTTATAGTAGCCAGTAGGTCAGCCGACCACGGGACTTGAGATGTCCGTGATATATTATAGACCACTTCAAAATGGGCAGCAAAGGCGTCTGCAATTTGTTGGGGGTCAGTGAGAAGTGTTCCGTCTGGGCCAGATATCGCATGAACCCATCTCGAGGCTTGTTCCCTCCGTTTCAGCCACGCCAGGAGTTTACCTGTGCATTCACCTTGCTCATAGATTCTGTGACGGGTAGCTAGGGAGCGCGCTGTGGCATCTTCTAAGAGAAGTTGCCTGTAATCCTGCCATCTAATTTGAAAAATATGTTGTGCTTCAGGGTCGGGTGCGCGTGCAATGGACTCCTCCCTGGTTAAAATATCTCTTTCCATCTCTACCACCCTCCTGGAGCGCTCAGTACTATGTCACACCATTAACGACTGTGCATAGCCCTTGATAACAGCACCAAACTCTCCCCAAAGAGTCCCTGCAGAATCAACGGACCCCACATTTTCCGCAAAGTAGTAGTCAGTATCTTTAAGTGCCGCCTCCCTAATGTGTGGTATCTTTAGCACCCATGGGTGTACAGTAAGGGTACCATGGCGCTTGGCCTGCTTCAGGCCGAAAGTCATGAGAATGGGCGAGTGATCAGAGATACCGCATTCTAAACATCTGGACATAGTGAAGGCATGAATGTCTTGTGCATGTGTAAACATGTAGTTGATTCGAGACTGGCTATTGTGAGCCCCAGAATGGAACATGAAGTGAGTGTGGAGCGGGTTCAGCCATCTCCAGACATCCATGACGCCGAGGGCGTTGGCGAACTCGTTGAGCTGCGAGCCCCGTGATGAATCATTGAGGGGTGGGAGACGGTCCTTAGAGCCATCAATAGTTAAATTAAAGTGCCCCCCAGTATCAGTACTCCTAAGGGTAGTTCCAATAGTAAAGTCCCTACGTCTCGTAATGTCAATCGCTGTAACCCAGGGGGGCATATACAGAGACTACGTTAAGGACCTGTCCCTCCCAGATGCCCGTGACAGTGGAGCATCTACCCTGCGCATCAGTCTAAGGGTTGTGTATCACATATGGGCAGCCGTTTGCGGAGGAGGATCCCCACCCCACTCGAGCCTGAGGACAATCCTGAGTGAGCAATCATTCCGTACCCCCGTCTATTCAGGGCCCCACAGGAGTTCCCAACCAAGTGCGTCTCCTGGAGCATCACAATGTCCAAATCATGCCGTTTCATATACTGCAACACAATACTCCTCTTAATTTTGTCCCCCAGGCCATTAACATTCCAGGTCAATAGGTTGAGAGCTACTCCAGATGCCATCTAACTGTTTTGTTGGGAAAATAAATCATCTTGAGGAACCAGCAGAAAATGGACCTCAAGAGCACCCCTCCACCCCATGGTCAAAGCTAGGCGGTGGACAAGAACGTCTCAAATGGAGTTCGCATTCACAAGAGACAGTGGGACCAGTTGCTTCACAGGAGAACCAAGCATGACAATGTACTTATACAAAAAACAAAGGAAACACAAACAGCAAGCCCCTAACCCCCCCTCCCAATGTGGGCCCCACCCCCCACCCTGCCTCCCTGCACAACGGGAATAGAACCACCCCCAACTTGCAGAGTGCCTGTCGCCCTCCCTCATCAACTTCGGGTACGTGAACAACCCCACTCCCTAGAGCAACAATCTACACACCTAAAGACGAGCCCCGGCCATTAAGCCCCGAGGGCGGAACATACTTAAACGAATGTCGGGTTACACAATTCAAGACATAGCATATGCATCAGAAATACCAGGTCAACAAAGGATCATTCAGAAAGAGTCTGAATCCTTCAGTCAATGCGGGGAAGTACTACATCCTGAGTACAGCACCTTCTCCCCACCTGAGTGTGATAGTCTAAGACTCAGCAGACAGTCTCTGAGTCTCTGAATCAGAATGAGAAGGGGATCGTCGTTGCTGATGCCAGTCACTGGCCACTCCGGTCGCAATTGCAGATTTGTGTGACCGCTATCCAACTGTACGTCAGCCGTCAGGCCAGTCCCAGGCATCCTCGGGTCTCGTGAAGAACCATAACTTGTCATCCGATTCAACCCAGAGTTTTTCTGGGAACAACATGGCGCATTTGACCTCCTGGTCTCTGAGAGCGCGCTTCACTTCCAGGAAGCTAGGACGTTGTTTTTCGACTCTCAGGATGAAATTTGGAAAGAAGGGCACTTTACTGTTGTCGATTGTTAGCAGGGGGGCCACCCGCGCAGTTTGGAGGATCACATCTTGGTCCCGAAAGTTAAACACTCGGGCAAGAAGTAGTCGGGGGAGGTCCCGGCTTCGGCCTACCCCCAGGCACACGGTGAGCTCGTTCAATGCAGAAACACTTGGATAGACCTCGTGGTTGAAGTCGCTGTAGGATCAGCTCCTCAACGAACAGGTCGGTGGCCTGCCCCTCCGCTCGTTCTGAAACTCCAAGAATCCGAACGTTGTTGTGCCTCATTCGGCCTTCATAATCGTCCAATTGCAGGGCGAGCGCCTCATGAGAATTTTGAATGTCGGTAACCTGTGACTTGAGGAGGGCCGAGTCATCCACCAAGTCTTTTGTGATGCTTTCGACAGAGCTAACTCGATCCGCCATTTTCCGGATATCTTCTCTGATCAAGGCAACCTCGGTGGTGACCGTATCGATCCGAGTTTCGAGGGATGTCTGTACGGTGGTTATTGCTGCTAAAATGTCTTTGTTTGTGGGTTCTGGGCTCTCACTTTGGGTCGCGGCAGTGCCATGGCCTTCCTCTTGGTTCTTCTGCCACGCAAACTTGTCTAGCTTTACCTGCGTGGCACTTCGCCCGCTGAGGACCGTCGCCATGTTACATCCGCCAGAGAGGGTGCAATGGAGGTCCGGAACGCGCCAGCTACTCCCCGCCGCCTGCTGTGGGGTCCCCCACCCGGCCTGTCGGTTTTGGCAGAGAGCACCCCAACGCCCGAGCCGATGGACCACTAGGCAGCACCTCTCAGCAGCATCAAGAGTCCTGGCCGCCCTCAGTCACTTAGTAGCTGGAGGCCCTGATCCTCGTTGGTCAGTAGGCCTCAGTGTTAATAGTCCACCTACAGACACTCCCGCTGCCTCCATTTGAAATCCAGCCCGAAGACGGGCAACCAATAGGAGCACCAGTCGCTTACTGCCCCCGGAGATCTAAAATGGCCGCCTCATAAGGGGATCCCACGTCGCCCCTCCCGACCGGGCAACATGGCCGCACTACAGCATAACACCTCGGATTACTCACATATAATCTGAGGAGACACAGCGGGTAGCAAGCAGGATGGTTCGGCCCCACAGAACGACCAGCGCACCACAGGGGCAATTGCGCGAGTCGTCCAAACCCTGTCCTCCCTGAGGGGGGATCTTCAGTTCGCGACCCCCTTCTCCGGACTCGCTTGCAGATGTGCCTTCAGCCACGATGGCGGCCCTCAGGTCTAACTTTGGATGGGTCTGGGCGGGTGATACAAGGTCAGCGTTATTCTCCCGGGCTGCAGGGAAGCCCTCTTCCGTGCTCAGAGTTCCAATCATTTGAGGACTATGGCGGCTATGTTAGGAATTGGCCTCAGCCGGTGATCACCAACCTTCAGGGCAGCTCCGCCGATTGCCTCCTGTGCATTCCGATGGCACCTAGGAGTGAGCGCCGATCGTCCGCCTCCGCAGCGTGACCCACGGCCCAGGCCTTAGCTGCTGCGTCAATTGGAGCTCCTCTGCCGAGGAGCGATTCACCCCTCCAGCGCAGCCGCGTCGGGAGGTGCGAGCGGCAGTCGAATCAGCACAGGGGCCCCTTCAATCTGGCCCAAAGTTCATACGATCACGGGGCAGCGGCTGTGAGCTTTGTTAAGCACCCTGTAAAGGAAATTTGGCTGGGGCAGACGACATTATTCGGATGTTTCGGGAGTGGCGCAGCGGAACTCGGTTACTGTGCGGCCATTCCCTTTGGCAGTTGGCCACGCCCCCTTAATATTTCTTTTTAGTAAATTCAAAGTTGTTATTTTGTTTCATTTTTTATTTTTATTTAAAAAAATGTTTTAAATGTTATTGAATATATGTATACATATTTTTTTTTTTATATTTTATTTTAAAAGTTTTACATTATAATATAAATTTAAATATTATGTTATTAATATTATTACATTAGATATATGTAAATAAATACATATATATTCATATATATGTTTGTTTTATTTTTTTAATTAATAGTAATTTGTAAACATTTTAATGTTTACTATTTAAATGTATATATATTTTAAAACTGATATTTTAAACAACTATGGTGCCGATTCCGATCCCTTTAAAAAATTTACCGTCCGTACTCGTATCCGTATATTTTTACGTACGAATCGTACAAGTACCGTACAAACTGCGAAGTACGATTCGTACGTGAAAAATACATACGAATTGCGTCGGGAAAATGGTCCGAGAGGGAGCCGTAAATTTTTACGTCCGAATAGCATCGGGAAAAGTGTCCGATAGGGAGCCGGACATTTTTACGTGCAAATCGTAAAACAGAAGTCCGAGCGCGCAAGTACAATCCGTACTGCTCGTCCGAATACACAACCGCATGTAAAAGGCCCCGTACGGAGCGAACGCTGTAGCCTACATGTACACGGGTAAACTTGTGCCCGAATATGAGTCGTACAGCCCCCTCATCCCACACATGTCAGCACCGTACCCCCGTATGTCAGCACCGTACCCCCTCCGCACCGTACCCCAACACCGTAGCACAGCCCCGCACCTGTATGCACCGTACCCCAACACCGTAGCCCGGTCCCGTACCTGTACGCACCGTACCCCAACACCGTAGCCCAGCCCGTACCTGTACCTGTACGCACCGTACCCCAAAATCGTAGCCCAGCCCCGTACCTGTACGCACCGTACCCCGACACCGTAGCACAGCCCCGCACCTCTACGCACCGTACCCCAACACCGTAGGCCAGCCCCGTACCTGTACGCACTGTACCCCAACACCGTAGCACAGCCCGCACCTGTACGCGCCACACCCCAACACCGTAGCACTGCCGCACCTGTACGCACCGTACCCCAACACCTTAGCCCAGCCCCGTACCTGTACGCGCCGTACCCCAACACCGTAGCACAGCCCGCACCTGTACGTGCCGCACCCCAACACCGTAGCACAGCCCGCACCTGTACGCGCCGCACCCCAACACCGTAGCACAGCCCCGCACCTGTACGCACCGTACCCCAACACCGTAGCGCAGCCCGCACCTGTACGCGCCACACCCCAACACCGTAGCACAGCCCCGCACCTGTACGCACCGTACCCCAACACCGTAGCACAGCCCGCATATGTACGCGCCGCACCCCAACACCGTAGCACAGCCCGCACCTGTACGCGCCACACCCCAACACCGTAGCACAGCCCCGCACCCGTACGCACCGTACCCCAACACCGTACCCCAGCACCCTCACCCAGCATCGCATATGTACGGACCGTACCTACGCGAAAAAGACTCGTACAGAACCAGGACACAGTAAAACAGCACAAGGAGGGTCAATTCGACTCGCACAACACCACAAAACACGTCAACATGACAAAATACATCTCTATGACTGACCTGCCACATCCAAACAGCCAAACAGAGGACCAAATCACAACCACCTCTTATAACACACCCACCACAAATTCAAACACAGCCACACCCAAAAATTGGACCAATAAAAAGGGCCCACACACACAACCCATGAGCCATTGCAACAGACCCACTGCTCACAGACACCACAGACAAACAACTGCACCTTACTCACACCTAAACTACACCTTCAATTACACACCTTCACACAACCTTTTATATAAACAGAAAAAAAGCCACCAACGACAGACAAAGGTTAAGCACTTAAATTCCCAAATTAAGTTTATCAAAAAACGGTGCATCCACTTCCAGCATCCGTCGCTGATTGATGCTTTAAGGTCCAAAAGATTTCACAGAAAAAGGAAGGTGCACTCAACACAGTGTCATTCAAGGCCACAACTGTTGTCCATTATTATCTTAAATGTATTCCAGATAGTTAAACACAAACGGCAAACAGCCAACGCGTTTCGTCCCTTTTGCCAAGGAACTTCTTCAGGGCTAAAACTCAAATAGCACGATTATTATTGGAAGAACAATTTGAACAGTGTCCATAGGTGAAAAATCCAATTGCTGCAGAATATTTCAGCACAAATATATTCAGATCAGATAGAAATACAGAGGTAAATTCAGTATTCGGGATGAACCATAGCAGCATGAAAAGTAGTATCAAGGAAAATTTCTAGAGTGATGTCGTAAAAGATTTCTTGGCAATTATAATCCCAATTTATGGTGAAATGTCCGCAGCGTAAATAATAATCGTGCTATTTGAGTTTTAGCCCTGAAGAAGTTCCTTGGCAAAAGGGACGAAACGCGTTGGCTGTTTGCCGTTTGTGTTTATCTATCTGGAATAAATTTAAGATAATAATGGACAACAGTTGTGGCCTTGAATGACTCTGTGTTGAGTGCACCATCTTCACACAACCTCCTTCACAAACACCCCCTCTTCACCTTCACACACACACCGTCACATTCACACCCACAACCATCCACACCCACACCCCACACCATGTCCACTGACAAGAATCCAAAGTTCACTACGGCGGAGCTGGAGCTCCTTGTCAACAAAGTCATCAGAGTCGAGCCACAGCTGTTTGGAACATTGGTCAGACAGACCAGCATAGCCCAAAAAACAAGCCTGTGGCAGAGGATCTTCGATAAGGTGAATGCTGTTGCGCCCATCCGAAGGACCAGGCATGAATGCCAAGCCAGGTGGTACGATCTGCGCAGGGCAGTCAAGAGGAAAATGAACGAGGAATACGCCCAGAGTAATATCACTGGAGGCGGGCTGCCCCGCAGACCCGTACATTACCATCCCTGGGAGGAGAAGGTGATGGCCACGCTTCCGCCGGTGGGAGTACACGGAGTCGAAGGAGTCGCAGAGCCTGGTGAGTACACAAACAACTCACGTAACATGGGGGGAATGGCATCCACACCACAACTACAACAAATGCACTCACCTACCCCCAAGCCCTCACCGCACACAACCACACCCTAAAAACCACGCTCATGCCACTAACGTCTCCATGACCCATTCACAAATAAAGGCAATGCCATGTCCCAGGCCACACCAACCACAAACCCAAGACTGGATGTCCAGGATGCTGGGAGGGTGGGGCTCACACAACACATTGTGCAACTCAGAACCAGACACCAATACCCACAGCTCATATGGCCTAGGTACATACCCATGCACCATGCCCAATGCACAGGTACTGGCAAAGTAATGACAAGGTAGCTGACACTTGGCCCTGCTGTAGGCAGCACAAGGCCCTCCTGTGACCACTGTACACTCAAACAACAACTCCACTAGCTCACATACCCAGCACAGGAACTCACACACACTGTCATGCCAGCATGCACCATGAGGGGACAGACACATCACCTGGGAGACCCAATGACAAATCACACTACACACAACAGCAGGCCTGGTCACACACCCCCCCTCACACAAGCACACCCCCCCCGGGGCAGGCAACGGATTTACCCACTCTCACAATGGACATGTGACACAACAAGACCAATCCATAGCCAAATAAGCATCCCAGCAAAAAATCTACTGGCAAACACTCAGGAGCACATACCAAGCTGTCCCCCGCAACATACCCATCCCCAAGTGTACATTGAGAGGAATGCTAGGCACATCCAACCACCTGGAGGAACTGTGACTACTTGAATATGTATGAAACATGGATGTGGCATGAAACAGCATTAACATTGTCTCTCTCTCACACACAGGGCAACGTCATCGACCTCCCCCCAACAATGGGGGGGAACAATCACAGTCCCAGGCTCAGCGTGAAGATGATCCCACCGGCAGCGGCGGCTCTCACCACTCCGTGGATGACCCCGACCAACCTGGCCCCTCTGGTGCCCAAGCCCCTGCAGCACCTGCGTCAGGTACATCTGTGCCAACCACCACCCCCATTCCTGCCACATCCCAGGAGACACCCAGGAGCCCTGCTCGCACCGAACAACACAGCCAGTCTGACCAGGAGGGACAAGGTTTGCTGGGCACCCAGGAGGAGGCAGACAACCACGCTAATGCCATCCCTCAGGGGTCCCGTAGACCCGATGTGCCGAGCAACATGCCAGTCAACAACAACACCAAGGACGGATGGAGGCAAGACTGGCTGAGCTCCTGGCGTTGCAAATGGACATGAGCCGTTCACTCTGTTGGATTGCCGACAACATGGGCAACCCTCCCTGTGACACCAGGCGAAGACCAGCACCAGCCATAGGGAGGGAGGAGGAGGAGGAGGATTCCTCCGACGGAGCATCACAGACATCGTCAAGGCCTGCATCTGAGGGTCCCCGGAGGAAGGTGGGTCGTCCACGGAAAAGACCATGAGAGTCAGCGGACCATCCACATCTCCCAGGTCACCTGGCCTGGCACCTGGCCCTCTGGCGCAACAGCACCACCTCACCTAATGACATTCTCTGCCACATGGACTTGCTGGTCACAGTCTGACCAATGATGACCAACACTGTGGTCTGGACTCTGATGACTCCAACTGACAAGGATGCCATCTCCCCCTGTGAAATTTGGATTCTATGCACCCGGTAGAGCACCTTACTTCATCCACCAAAAGACTTACTCCAAAGGCATTTCCTGCATAGTCGTGTCAGAGAAGGAGGTGGCCTTAGCTTGTGATAGTTAGGATGGTATTGTCTTGTACTTTGGTATACACTGTTGAGTACATTACATGGAAGCAATAAAATATTTAGCATCTTTTGCTTCAAAGCTGTCTTTGGTTCGTTATTCATGCACATTCATCTTTCACACAGCATCCCAAATTGTATTTGATTGAACATTGTGGCATAATATTGAATACAGATTAAATCAGAAAAAGGAAGTTGTACGGACGCGTCTAAGAAGCAGACTATCATTGAGTGGGAAGCCTGATCAGGCTACCATTATTCCTCTTCTTGTGCAGGAATTGGCCAAGAAATTGTGAGGCTCACCACTCCACGCTACATAAAGCATAAGTGGAAATCTGCCCTCTAGCTCAGTAAACCGCTGTATGGCGCATTGCTTGGCCAGAACCAGGAGTGACTGGTGACCTTTCAGAGTGATAAGGCGCTGGGTCGAAAGAAGTGCCCACCACCTGCAAAAAAACAAAAACAGATTTTCCCTCCTTAGAAAGCCTAAGCTAAAAAAAAACTCTCTCAAATGGCCAAATAAAAACAACCCCTCCCTCCAAAATAAAACAAACAGTACATGCATTGCTCATTATATTAATTAAATACAACAAAATTGTTCTTCCGATGAACTCCACGCCCTATTCGCTGTCCTTCTGAAGACTGTGGAAAGGACCCTCCAACCAATCCAGAAGCTGCTCTCATGCTGCACGAGACCAGCGCCAGGATTGGATGGAGTGGGTTGGCCTCGCGCTCCTTCAGGCGCTAGAGGCCTGTGCTTGGTCTACATTCAGCTTTGTAAAACACTCACCTGTCCTCATAAAGAAACCCCTGCTGGACAGCGCTCCGGCTTACTGTCAGCATTTTAGAGCTATACTGGTCAGTAGTAAAACGTTTATTCTTCTGAAGCTGCATACCGTACAGTCAGATTATGATCCATAATCTCTTGTCATTGAGCTGACTGAATCTGAATTCTCAAACTGTAAACATTTCTTTACTCTTGGGACCGAAACTCACAGCTGAATCTGGGGCAAACATGAATTCCCAAAAACATCTCTGTAATTAAGTGCCAAACCCGTTGTGCCCAGGGAACCTCTTTCTTTAGACACTTGGGTCATCGTGTCGCGTGGCCCTTTAGTTCGAATGGGAGCGGCCCCATCAGGATTTCAAGATCGGTGTCAATTCCCTGGATCCGTTATCTTTCCGACCGACTAATGAGCTGAAAGGTGAGATTGAGGACTCACCAGGGGCATTTGGTATGGAAGGACCCATTCCATTGTTAATTTATTAATCTATGTAAAACTGGTAATCCCCACACCCCCACCAGAGTTAGTGATTACCCCTGGCATGGGTAACTCTTGGGGGGGTCGGGGGGAGGAATACTAGGTCTGATACCTGGACACTCATAGTGAGCCTCAACAAAGGTAGTAAACAAGTCCAGTACCAATAACCCTTTGCTCAGACATACTTTTTTTTACTCCTGCTGCGCATTCAACCTGTCCTCTATGTCTACCTACCAATCTTTCAGGATACTGCCCCCTTCTTGTAACAGTAACTTCTCAATCAGCACTGCTCAAACGATGAGGTGGTCCCACCACTACGGACCAGCAAAATGGCAGCCTACGCCCTCGCCATAAAGAGCACGGTGGGCGCAGTGGGTAGGTGTAGGAAGGTGGATATCTGACTATGGTTACCCCCAACTTTTTGCCTAGTGTCTAGCTGGTTTTTTGACTTAGTTGGCCTGAGATCCTGCCATTCAGGATCTCAGCCTATCTGCTCTCTCTTTAAAATGGACTCCATGTACCCTAGGTACATAACCAATTGGAATTGGATCACCCTGTGAGCCCCCTGTACCAGTGTACACTAGGTACCCAGGGCATTGGTGTATCTAAGGCCTACCAGGGGCTGAAGCATGTATTGTGCCACCCCTGGCCTGGCCTAACAATTTGACACAACTGGCTGATCACTCAGCTGGGGTAAGTTGGTGTAACCACCTCTTACTTAGGTGTAGTATACCTATACCTAACCTTAAATGGGACACATGTTAACCTATAAGTCACTCCTATGGCAGGCCTTAACAATCCTGAAGGCAGAGTGCTTGGTTCCATGTGAGATAGTGCTCTGGCATGAGCTGAGCCTGTCTGCAGTGGTCGGAACAACTTTCTTCTACCGTTTCCAGATATCGTCATACCATATACTCTTAAGTGCATTATGAACCTCGCGGTTAAATGCTATCTTTGGTTTGGCTTTATCAAAACATGTCGAGTAAGGTGTCATACGAATTGGAATACTAACCCCTCGCCAGTTCTGGCGACGGGGTTAGCATTCCACCCTTCTAGAGGGACACGACATGTACAGATCCTGAAACCCGGGTAAAATCAGACATAGCCTCAGCTTCACAAAATGGACGCTGCCACCACCGACACAAGTCTGCCCTCCTGCTGCTGGGAGTCCTTCCAGCTTGGGAGACGTGGACAAAGGGTTTCCTGCCAGGGGAGGTGCGAGCACCACCCCAGACAGGATTTTGTGTATTGGTCAGGTAGGGCTTGAATAGAATCAGACATGCCTGAGGCTCACAAGGAGCCTTGGTGCATATGCCAGTTCAAACCGGTCCCGGGGCACACCAGCCCCGGACCTGGGGCGAGCTGGACAAAGGATTGGGGGTGTAATCACCCCCCTTCCTGGTCCCACCCTTAGGGAGGGACCTAGCAGGTAGTCCGGCCCCTAGAATCCGCTTAAAGGTAGGAGCTGTGTTCTAAGACTTTAGACATCCTGGAATCAACTTGAAACTAAGAAGAAGACGGGAACTTCGACGTTCTGCTGCACAGAAGACTGAAGGAAATCTCCCCTGTGGTCAGGGAGTGACCATCTTGCTAATGCAAGCACCATCCAGCGAGTCGACATCTGCTTTGCCGCCGCCTCCTGCCAGAGCCGGAGCCCAGAGCCCGACAAGAACTGGACCTCCAGACCTCTCACAGCCCGATCCACAGTCCCTGCAAAGAAGGAACCCGTGGAGGCACCGAGACACGTGGAGCCAGCCATCTTGAAAGACAATCGACAAGCTGCAAGCGCGACGACAGAGGCTCCCTCCGAGTTGTGCTTAGGGTCCTGAGAAGCCCAACATCCGAGCAGCATCTGCACCAAAGGTTAGCCCTCCAGCATCTCCACGATCTGCGTGGGGCCCCTCTGCACTTCGCGACTCGATGCGCCTGCCCGGTCCCTGGCCCGTTGGCTAGTGGCCATTTTGGCGAACCTAATTGAAAACTACGATGCTGGTCTGGTTGCTCCAGACTGGCCCCTGCTGCCCTCCCAAGGAGCAGCCCCTCTGACCTTGCTGGTCAGAACCACAAGCTTTCTTCGATTCCTGCGACTCCTGCTTTTGCCAAGGCTTGTTTGCTTCCTTCGAGTCGCCGACACTGCCGACAGCGAGAGCCTGCGTGGGACAGCTCGTGAACCGACTCCTGGACGTCGTCAACCTTCAGGGACCACGTGGCTGCAGAGACAAGCTACACCTCTTCACCTGTTTGCACCCGACATCGCCTGGTACCTACCTGGTGCCACGCCGGTCACTGGCTTGTGACTGTGAACACTGTCCCCTCTGCTTTCAGGTCTTCTACACTTCCGATCCACCCTTGGATCCATCGCATCTCTTCTGGACCGACCGCCTGCAGCATCTTTGTCATCAGGCTCCATTGAACAGATAGACGAAACCCGACGCACTTTGAGACCTATGCACCCGCTTCCTGTGGGTGAGGTAAAGCTGGCACTTCGGTGCACAAGTGTAGAGTAACATCTCTAATGTCTAGATCTGAAGTCTTGATTTCGTAGTTCAACCAGAAGACCCTTTTAGCAGTAACTTTTGAACTTTTACGCACCCATTGAAAACCTATGGGAGCCCGCGTGTAACTTTCCTCACTGCACACGCGACCCGTGGACCTCCTGGTCACTAACTGAAGTTAGCTCCTTGTAGGCCCAGTGATTCTAGAGGCCCTAGGCCTTCTTCCTTTCCTAGTCGTGGTACTTATACCACTATTTTAGTATATGGTTCAAGCGGCCACCAGGGCCTATCCATATAAAGTGCAACTTCTGTATATTGTAATACTTTCTTGTTTAACGATTTGTGCTCCTGTGCTCATAAAGAGTCTAGGGGATACTTTGAGTAATAAATACATATATATTTTGAATATATATCTGTGTGGTGTCCTTTCATTGGTATAAAGGGGGTTGCATATGGTAAAACGGCTTGCTTTACATGCCAAAACGAGTTTAGCCTGAAAGACTGCTTAGCCTACGCTACCACTAGGGCAGCTGGTCCGAAAAGGTTGACTTACAACCACACCATAAGGGTTGCTTGGCATGGTACAAGGTGGTCACTTTAATTAGTACCAGGCCAACTTCTCACATTGGTGAGCAGCGGATGGGATTTGAGCTTGCTGTGTTTTACCGTTGTAATCTCTTTGTTACCAATTGAAAGATCACACAGGTACCTGTAGGTACATATAAAACAAGATAAGTTATATACTTAAGTTCTACTGAACTTAGTTGTTGTAGAGCAAAGGGAGTAGCACACCCTGACTACAACTACTAGATAGGTTTGGTAGGAAAACCCAAGTGTAGGTAGTTGCAACACATCCACCCACACTTAAGAGCAATGGCTGGGGCAGAGGGGTCCAATGTACCCATCTCTGTCGAGAGTGACCCCCAGAGGGCACCATCCATCTTTGCTACCCTAAACCAAAATGAGCTCAGGCAGTTGGCAAATATCAGGGGCCTTAAACAGCCCAGGAACCCTACCTCTGCTGAACTCAGAGAACTCTTACAAGCTGATGAAGATCAGAGAGCTCTCAAGAAAGCCTCCCAGTTAGGCCCCTCAGGGACTGGAACAGGAGGCCCCCCTTCTGAAGATGCTACTGAAGTACTCCTTTCCAATAGTCACCCCTTAGATGAGAATCAGACTACAGAGGATGAAAGTGATAAGGGTACTGATACTGATGGTAGTGAGGATGAAGGGAGAACTAGCCCAGTGCCAAGTGTTATACTTGGCCCAGCTAACCTAAGGCTATTTGGGAAAGACAATGGGGTCCCCCCATTGGATCTCCCCAGTGGACTTAACCAGGGGTCTGGGAGACAGAGGAATCACTCAGGTGACTCTAATGCCTCTCATGCCTCTAGAGGCTCTCAGGGTCATTCCAGAAGAAGGATGACCAGCCCTCAGAGGAGGGAGCATGAGGCCAGAATGAAGGAAGCCAAGCTGAGGATCAGGAGACAGGAGCTAGAAGTAGCCCTGATGGAAGAGAAACTGAGCAAGGCTCGGCAACCTAGAGAGGGTGGGTCTATACCCACTGGTGGCAGCAATGTCCCTAGGGACAAAGATAGGGTCTTTGATAATAGGAACCTGTCCAAGGTTGTGCCCCCCACAAAAGTGGGGATGATATCCACAAGTGGATGACTGCTCTTGAGAGAGCCTGCAAAGTGCAGCAGGTTCCTGAAGACCAGTGGGCAGCAATCTTATGGCTCTCCTTTGAAGGTAGAGGCAGAGATAGACTCCTCACTGTTAGAGAGGAGGATGTCAGAAACTACAGAACCCTGAAGAGTGTCCTGGTTGAGGGGTTAGGCTTAACCACTGAACAGTACAGGTTAATGTTCAGAGATACCCAGAAGACACAGACTCAGGACTGGTCTGAATATATTGAATGTGCCACTAAGGCTTTGGAGGGTTGGTTGCTGGGAAGTAAGGTTTCAGATTATACAGGATTGTACAATTTGATGATGAGAGAACAGATTTTAAGTAACTGTCAAAACCAGCTCCTCCATCAACACCTGGTAGACTCAGATTTGACCTCTCCCCAAGAATTGGGAAAGAGGGCAGATAAATGGGTCAGGACCAGGATCAGGCCTAAAAATCAGGGTGGTGACCAAAAGAAAGATACCACCAAACCTCAAGAGAAGGGTGGGGATAAAACAAAAGAGAAATCTTCCTCAGGGCCCCAAAACTGCACACAGGGTGGTGGGTCCCAAGCTCCCTCCTCTACCACAGGTAAAAAGCCGTACTGCCATGAATGTAAAATTCCTGGGCATTGGAAAACTGACAGCAGTTGCCCAAAGGCTAAAAACAAAACTGTTCCTCCAATTACTCCTAAAAGTATAAGGGTATGCTGTTCCTACAGAGGCTGTCAACGGTTATTAAATTGTATGAGTCAGGAGGAGATTCCTCCTTTAGGAAAGAGACCCTCACACACCCAGCAGACTCGCTGTCATGTATCGTCAGCAGGTGGCCCAGATGTCAAGTTTCATCCTCAGGTCTGCTCCGAATCGGGGCGGTGCTGCAATCCCCGATCGGCGACCTTAAAGGCGCCTTTTAGTGGAGATCTTTATTCCCTTCATTGCCGGTTGGTGAGTGCAAGTGAGGGCCCTATGGTGAAGTGCGTGTGAGACTAAGTGTGTTAAAAGTAAGTAGTGGAGATCCTAAATAACAAGTTTTAATAAGAAAGGTCCCACTCTTAATTAAAAACAAAAACATGCGTAATCTTCCAGTGAGGGTGTCTGAATTACGCTCAAGTGGTCAACATGTTTCTTGCATTGGTCAAATAGACTGCAATTCTTCAGGACCAAAAAAGTTCACACACTTATTGGTGGTGGTAGCAACTAATACTTACCACTGATACAGCACCCTAATAAGTGGTTTACTTAAAATTAAGATAGTAATGCCTGTAAAAGAGAAGACAAAGGGACAAACACACAAGTCATAAAGACATATTTGCTGCAAACAATCTAAAGTCAAATCGCCTCATAAACTGCACCCAAGAAAGTGTCATGCAGTATAAGTGATGTGTAGGTACATAACATGGTAAGAAGTGGCAAACAAACTTCTTAGTGACTCAAGTGACATATTACTTATGTCAGATAAGGGCTGTTGCAGAAATGATATGTTAAAAAAATGCCAAAATATGTAAAGCCTGAAGAGGAAAGACAACTCACCCTGGTGTTCAGGGCGTCCGTTTCCAGCGAGCAGGCGCTGAACATTAACACTGAATAGTACAGTGTTCTGTGGACACAAAAGCACCCGTACATAGAGTGTATATCAACAATGTCGTGTATGTGCAATAAAGGCTTACACATTGTTATCTTGGAATGGCACTGTTACCTGGTTAAATTCACTAAAAATGATAATCAATGGCATCTAGAGGTGAGATAAAGGTATAAAAGGGTATCTTTAAGATTTAAATAGTCATAATGGCTACCTTCTATTGTCATAGCAATCGCGTATTCAACCTGCCCTCAGTGGAGGATCAAGCGAAACAGAATGGAGTCTCTGTAGCCCCCATGGCAATCGCGTATTAAAGCTGCCCTCAGTACAGGATCAAGAAAATAAAATAAAGAAAAGGCAAGGAGTATCTCGGGCCCCCACGACAGTGGTCAATACTCACAGCCGTCCGCGATGTGGAGAGACTCAGAACCTATCTTCCGTCCGCGCCAGCTCGGTGGACGACCCTGGTTTCTGGCGGGGAGAAGACATAGCTACCGGGAGCCAATCACAAGGGGAGGCTCATCGGCACCCGTCAAACGGTAGCGTGTGTGGAGGGTAGAGCCACTCTGATAGGCTCCCGTATGTCCGGTAGAGTTAGAGTCGACGTCCTATTGACGCTCCTTGGTAGAGATATCAGCCAATAGGTGGTGGTGTATTAGGTTCTATCTCAAGGAAACGGTCACTAAGCAACGTGCCTGAGGTTTCGATAAACAAGAACCCGGCTGTTAAAAGGTGATCACAGATGCGTAATATTACTGCTTATTAGCTAGAAGACCCAAGAAGGTTAAAGTTTTAAGAAGTGTAAAAGAAAGAAAAACCCCAGCGTTATCCGTGTCAAAACAATTCACAGGTAACATGAAACTATTACAAAGCCATCACGGAACCCATGGTTGATTGTCATGTGATTCGCCTCGAATCTGGTGACGTGAATACACAGCATGATACAAAAATTCACGTGCAGGTCACCGGCTATATCATTCAAGGTGCGGAAACGGCAAGTAGAATTCCGTCATAAAAAGGGGTCGGTAGAGGAAAAGAGGACACTGTCCACAGTCAAACATTAACAGGGGGGTCACGGGTGATGCAAAGGTGGAAAACGGCCCAAATGTACCTGTGTGGAGGTAGGTAATCAGTGATGTGGGACCCGTTCAGGGGTATCATTACCCATCTACGATTAATCGTGTGTGAGCCGGAGTTGGATTCATGAATTGGTTCACATGTTCAGCAGGCTGGCCCATGGGATGTCTTCATTCAACCTTGCCAGGTGCGAGGATAGTCTCATAACCCACCTTTGTTCAAGAGAGAACAATTTAGCTTTGCTGATGGTCTTGAAAGATTGGAGAACTAACCACTGAAAAGAGTCAGGGGAGTGTTTCTTATCAAGGAAATGTTTTGTCATTTTAGTGTTATCTTTGTTGCACCGAAAATTGCTCTGATGTTCAATAATTCTAGTTTTGACTGATCTAGTGGTCATCCCTATATAGGGGAGACTGCAAGGGCATAGGATCAGATAAATGCAATTTTGGGTGTTGCAATTGGTGTGTGTTCTGTTTTGCCATGTGAACCCGTTAGGAAATTCAATATTTTTCGTAACTTTAGTGAGAGGGCATACCACACAGGAGCCACAAGGATAATGGCCCGTAACAGGAGGGAGGTTCCACAGGGTGGTCTGTCTGATGTTGTTAGGTGGTTTTGGTCTTGTGTGTATAAGCCTGTCCTTCAGATTGGTAGTACGTTTGAAAGCAAACCGCGGGGTAGTCAATGAAAGAAACCCGGTATTGAGGATGTTCCAATGTTTCTTAATGGTGCTTCTAAGTTGTGCCGAATTCGGCGTGTAAGTAGAAACACATGTGAGGCAGTCTTCAATGGTACGTTCCCTTGGTTCTAGTAGCCCTTCCCTATTGTTATTGCGGGCACGTTTGAATGAATTCTTAACATCATGACTCTGATATCCCCGTTGCAGGAGATTATTAGTCAGAATCGCAGATTCCTTAATGAAGTCAAGTAGTGAACTACAATTCCTCCTGATACGGAGGAACTGTCCGAAAGGGAGGTTTTGCTTAAGAGCTAAAGGGTGGTAGCTCTCAAAGTGTAGTAAACTGTTCCTGTCGGTGGATCTACGATGGAGTGTGGTGCTCATCGTCTGGTCTTTCAGTAGGATGAAGAGGTCCAGAAAAGGGATTTGTTTATCAGAAATGGTATGGGTAAACCGCAGGTAAGGATTTAAGGTGTTAACCCATTTGCAAAACTCCTCACAGTGGACTAGGTCACCTTTCCACAGAATCAGAATATCATCAATGAATCTCTTCCACAGTAGGATGTTGGATCTATAGGGATTCGATTCGTGGTGGATGGCTCTCTCCTCAAAAGCTGCCATATAGATACAGGCCACACTCGGGGCAAAGGTGCTGCCCATCGAAGTGCCCTGTATTTGATGGTATAATTGGCCCTCATATTCGAAAAAGTTACTCCTGTCACACCACCTATTACTGTCAGCAGTAATCCCCCAGGTGGTGGGAGTGCCCCCAGAAATTTGGGTGGGTTTACTTGGGGAACACAGGGGGACCCTGGCTTAGCCAAGTCCCCTACAGCAACTACTCTTGTCTTTGATGGTGGCATGGGGTTTGCCAACTTCACTGCCTGTCCCAACACTTTGGGTAGGTACAGACAGGAGCCCTACATCAATGGTACAAAAGCTGAGGCCTACAGAGACACTGGAGCTAGCATCACTATGGTGGCCCATAGGCTAGTTCCCTCTGAGCAGCTTGTGCCTGGTTTCTCCTACCAGGTAACTAACATTGATGGCAAACAGAACAGTCATCCCATGGCAGAGGTATGGCTCAGCTGGGGAGGTGTCACTGGCCCTAAAAGGGTGGCAGTGTCCCCAACCTTACCTGTAGACTGCTTACTGGGGAATGACTTAGAACTCTCAGCTTGGGCTGGAGTTGAACAAAACACCCATTCTAAAATGGTAGGCCCTTCACAAAAGGGTAGTGGGGTTGTGCCAGCCACAACCCCTGTCCAAATAGATTTCCTCCATGAAAAGGTTGGAAGGGCAGTGGTAGCCACAACCCAGGCAAAGACAGACTTCCCTGTAGAGACTGGCAGAGCTGTGACAGTCACAACTCAAACCCAAACTGAGTGCCCCCCTGAAAAGGTTGGCAGGACTGTAATGGTCTCAGTCCATACTCAGACTGACATAGGTGTAGTGAAGCCTGAACCTAAGGATCACTCCACACAAACAGAGAGTAGTGGGGAGGAAGAAAAGTCTCCCTCTCCCCAGACATTAGGAAAAGGTCAGCCTCCCCAGGGATCTGACCCCACCCCTTGTGAAGGAACTGCCCCAGAGGTAGCCAGGCCTGGCCTGGCAGAGCCTCTGATGTCAGTGGACCTTTCCAAGGTGGGACCCAGTCTGGTGCAGGTAGCCTGCATCTCTCTACCCTGCCTCAGTCAGCCCAGGGCTGCAGAGGTCAGGGAGGCCAGTGACCCCCAAGAGGGCCCCTGTCCACAAGAACCCCCCCCCATCAAAAGAATGAGGATTGCCTGGCTAGTAGCCCTAGCCAGGTAATGGTTAAACACATTTCTGAGGGATCCCCCTCACAGGTAGTTAGGGACCTCCCCCAGAGGGATTCTGTTGGGCACAGGCAAACATGGGACCTTAGGGCCCCAAACCTGACCTGTCCCTCCAGTAAGCCCACAAAAGGGACCCAGCCTCCAGCTTTAGGTAGCCAGAGGCTGACCCTGAGAGCACACTGCAACTCAGTGAAAGAAAGAAAGGCATCCATGGTGGAGGATGATTGGAGGAAGCTGAGGCCTCACTTTGAGGACACTCACTTCAGTACTCCATCTCAACACCAGCCTTTTACTTTGCAAAGACACACCAAAGGTAGAGATTCCCTATGGTGGAGACCCTCTGATACCTTTAGGGTGAGGGATTGCTTAGTGGACCATGAGACAGGGGGTAACCATGCCAGTGCTGGTTCTTCCTTATATGGCTACTTAGGCAATATAGGCTTACCTGGTCAAGGTCAGCCTTATCTCCCTTCGTTTGGGGGGGGGGGGGGTTGTGTAGGAAGGTGGATATCTGACTATGGTTACCCCCAACTTTTTGCCTAGTGTCTAGCTGGTTTTTCGACTTAGTTGGCCTGAGATCCTGCCATTCAGGATCTCAGCCTATCTGCTCTCTCTTTAAAATGGACTCCATGTACTCTAGGTACATAACCAATTGGAATTGGATCACCCTGTGAGCCCCCTGTACCAGTGTACACTAGGTACCCAGGGCATTGGTGTATCTAAGGCCTCCCAGGGGCTGAAGCATGTATTGTGCCACCCCTGGCCTGGCCTAACAATTTGACACAACTGGCTGATCACTCAGCTGGGGTAAGTTGGTGTAACCACCTCTTACTTAGGTGTAGTATACCTATACCTAACCTTAAATGGGACACATGTTAACCTATAAGTCACTCCTATGGCAGGCCTTAACAATCCTGAAGGCAGAGTGCTTGGTTCCATGTGAGATAATGCTCTGGCATGAGCTGAGCCTGTCTGCAGTGGTCGGAACAACTTCCTTCTACCGTTTCCAGATATCGTCATACCATATACTCTTAAGTGCATAATGAACCTCGCGGTTAAATGCTATCTTTGGTTTGGCTTTATCAAAACATGTCGAGTAAGGTGTCATACGAATTGGAATACTAACCCCTCGCCAGTTCTGGCGACGGGGTTAGCATTCCACCCTTCTAGAGGGACACGACATGTACAGATCCTGAAACCTGGGTAAAATCAGACATAGCCTCAGCTCCACAAAATGGATGCTGCCACCACAGACACAAGTCTGCCCTCCTGCTGCTGGGAGTCCTTCCAGCTTGGGAGACGTGGACAAAGGGTTTCCTGCCAGGGGAGGTGCGAGCACCACCCCAGACAGGATTTTGTGTATTGGTCAGGTAGGGCTTGAATAGAATCAGACATGCCTGAGGCTCACAAGGAGCCTCGGTGCATATGCCAGTTCAAACCGGTCCTGGGGCACACCAGCCCCGGACCTGGGGCGTGCTGGACAAAGGATTGGGGGTGTAACCACCCCCCTTCCTGGTCCCACCCTTAGGGAGGGACCTAGCAGGTAGTCCGGCCCCTAGAATCCGCTTAAAGGTAGGAGCTGTGTCCTAAGACTTCAGACATCCTGGAATCAACTTGAAACTAAGAAGAAGACGGGAACTTCGACGTTCTGCTGCACAGAAGACTGAAGGAAATCTCCCCTGTGGTCAGGGAGTGACCATCTTGCTAACGCAAGCACCATCCAGCGAGTCGATGTCTGCTTTGCCGCCGCCTCCTGCCAGAGCCCGAGCCCAGAGCCTGACAAGAACTGGACCTCCAGACCTCTCACAGCCCAATCCACAGTCCCTGCAAAGAAGGAACCCGTGGAGGCACCGAGACACGTGGAGCCAGCCATCTTGAAAGACACTCGACAAGCTGCAAGCGCGACGACAGAGGATCCCTCCAAGTTGTGCTTTGGGTCCTGAGAAGCCCAACATCCGAGCAGCATCAGCACCAAAGGTGAGCCCTCCAGCATCTCCACGATCTGCGTGGGGCCCCTCTGCACTTCGCGACTCGACGCGCCTGCCCGGTCTCTGGCCCATTGGCTAGTGGCCATTTTGGCGAACCTAATTGAAAACTACGACACTGGTCTGGTTGCTCCAGACTGGCCCCTGCTGCCCTCCCAAGGAGCAGCCCCTCTGACCTTGCTGGTCAGAACCACAAGCTTTCTTTGATTCCTGCGACTCCTGCTTTTGCCAAGGCTTGTTTGCTTCCTTCGAGTCGCCGACACTGCTGACAGCGAGAGCCTGCATGGGACAGCTCGTGAACCGACTCCTGGATGTCGTCGACCTTCAGGGACCACGTGGCTGCAGAGACAAGCTACACCTCTTCACCTGTTTGCACCCGACATCGCCTGGTACCTACCTGGTGCCACGCCGGTCACTGGCTAGTGACTGTGAACACTGTCCCCTCTGCTTTCAGGTCTTCTACACTTCCGATCCACCCTTGGATCCACCGCATCTCTTCTGGACCGACTGCCTGCAGCATCTTTGTCATCAGGCTCCATTGAACAGATAGACGAAACCCGACGCACTTCGAGACCTATGCACCCGCTTCCTGTGGGTGAGGTAAAGCTGGCACTCCGGTGCACGAGTGTAGAGTAACATCTCTAATGTCTAGATCTGAAGTCTTGATTTCGTAGTTCAACCAGAAGACCCTTTTAGCAGTAACTTTTGAACTTTTACGCACCCATTGAAAACCTATGGGAGCCCGCGTGTAACTTTCCTCACTGCACACGCGACCCGTGGACCTCCTGGTCACTAACTGAAGTTAGCTCCTTGTAGGCCCAGCGATTCTAGAGGCCCTAGGCCTTCTTCCTTTCCTAGTCGTGGTACTTATACCACTATTTTAGTATATGGTTCAAGCGGCCACCAGGGCCTATCCATATAAAGTGCAACTTCTGTATATTGTAATACTTTCTTGTTTAACGATTTGTGCTCCTGTGCTCATAAAGAGTCTAGGGGATACTTTGAGTAATAAATACATATATATTTTGAATATATATCTGTGTGGTGTCCTTTCATTGGTATAAAGGGGGGTTACATATGGTAAAACGGCTTGCTTTACATGCCAAAACGAGTTTAGCCTGAAAGACTGCTTAGCCTACGCTACCACTAGGGCAGCTGGTCCGAAAAGGTTGACTTACAACCACACCATAAGGGTTGCTTGGCATGGTACAAGGTGGTCACTTTAATTAGTGAACAGCATATACCAGGCCAACTTCTCACAGTAGGACTTTAAATACACACTGTGCAAGATATTTGCTGATATGTAGGTCCTATTCCTGAACTCTTATAGTACTATAGACCCCTCTGGTTTCTGCCAAACTACTTCTCTTGGTCACAACTGGCCTCTCTCCCTGAACATGTTGATGTGAGATTAGCGGCTCTGCGTCACACATCTGACGTCACCACCTCAGGACAGCTCCATCCGTGTACATCACACAGCCTAAAACATTCATGCAATAAATAATGTGTCATGAAGAAAGACCGCGGTGAAATCACATGAAGACGAAACTCCGAAAATTCAAAAGTTAATGCTTGTGTCTGGAGCTGGGGTTACCATAAAACCTCTGCTTAGTCTCCAGAGGGCTGAAAACATTCTACATTTTAAAACAGTTCATAGGTTTTAACAGTTTAAACAACTTTGAATGTTCTATTAATCTGTGAAAGGATACAGAATGTTTTCGTTCTCCGTTCCTGAAGCGGCTAGCAGTGCAGTCAAAAACTGTTTTTCGCTATATGTTTAGAATGGTTCTAAGGACAGTGAAGGCTTTTAAAGCTGTTCTCGCAATAGCATGTTGGTCAGTGCAGGCACATTCTGAGAGCTTGGTTAGCTCTTGGTGGTCTCTTGTTTCAGTAACCGTATTAATTTTCTGTTCTTTCTCCTCTCTCTACAGAGGCGTTGACTCTGGATCCAGACACAGCTTGTCCTAAGACTGGATCTCAGAAACCTGTAAAAGACACAGCGACAATATGCCTGGATTTTAACTGGCTCTCTGAATCGATTACCTCTCCAATCGAACTGTTCGCAGATGAAGATCCTTCGCCCCCCTTTTTTACTAGTTTGAGTTTCGCAGACGCAGACCAGAACCTAGAAAACTCTGTAATCAAATTATTTCCAGAGAGTAATGTTGACATCTCCCAGAGTCCAGTGGAAAGCGCAAAGAAGGCTTCCGAATGTATATATGATATACTTCTACTTCCTAGTCCCAAGAAAAAAACAGTTACTCCGAAGAGGCCTGTGAAAAGAACAGACGCGGCTCAGCCCCTGGCGAAGGAACCTGTAGAAGTCACCCAGAGAACCTTCTGCGGTGCCCTCACCCCCTCCACCAGAATAATTAAAAGTGGAAACGTGCCCCACTCATCCACTGATAGTTCTACTACAAATTTTGTGGAATCAGATGTGAAATATCCATTATTTTCTTTTAAGAAGTTGCCAAAAAGCCTTGGATATCCCAAGCCGTTTTGAAGGACGACTCCTCGTCTGCCAGGTTCAGCTCTTACTCCATGGAGGTGTTTAAGCTGGTGTTTACAGTCACTTAAAAACTGTTTGACCTGGCATTCTGCCTTTCCTCGCAAGGCTTATACCTTCACCTCTAACGTGCATATCCTTTCATTTTCACATTCTGGTTTTTCGAAATATATTCTCAGTCTGGTGGCAATGGAGAATTTAAAATGGCACAGACCTATCAATTTGGGCAATTAATCTGTTCCTCAGATTATCAAATGTATATGCATTCCCTTATAAAGCAGAGTTATCATTCGGGCTCAGATAGCACCATATGCTTTAGGTTCCATTGACATGGAATGTTCAGTCCTCTGACAGCAGGTAGACAGCAATGTCTTACTAATCTATAGATCTTGACCAGGAAACGAGAAATCATTTCCAAACACACAGGCAAGTGTCCTCAGGAACCAATTAAATGATACTAGTGTGGTCCTGGTTACCAGTTGGGCAGAGTGGGATTACCAGATGCATTTCTGGCTGAATGATGCAGTGTGGTAAGTGTTCCTGACTCGAATTTACCAGGTATATGAACACTAGCCCTGGTTCTATCATGTGGAAATGTTGCACTGTGAAATTGCTCGAGGCTTTGGCTACCAGGCCTTGCCATTTTTTTCTTTCTTAAAGCGTGGTGAATACACACTCCGTACACCCCACCCAGAAGCCCCCAAATATATTTACCATCTGCTCAGAGCAGGTGGAAAATGTAAGTGTTAAACCCCGCGGAATTTGTAATCAACGATTCCATTGGGTTGAAGTTATAATTGCATGTTACTGGGGCTGGTAGAGGTAAATGTAATGCAGACAGTACAGTGCGGCTCTTAATTAGGACCTATGTTTACAATATGTGTCCCAAATTCTGCATGAGCTATCCCACAACTATCAACGTTAATATATTTTGAAAAATGCACATATTTTGCCCCTGAACACCAGCTTGTCAGTTTCCACCAATGCACTAAGTGGGTCATAAAAACCAGCTTGCTGTTTTCAGAAAATATTCTTGTTCTTCAAGACCAGCTTTTCATTTTATTTTCACAATATATTTTGGCATTTTCTGAAAATATAATAATTTTGCCCTGAAAAACCAACTTTTTGTGACAAGATACATTATTTGGCATCAAATATCAGCTTTAGTTCGGTTTTCTATTTTCTAGTTTTAATAAATGAATTAATATCACAATAAAATAAAATCTTAACACAATAAAATCATCTTGGCATTTTTCCTCGGGTAACCATCATTTACAATTGTTCCACATGGATAGATATTTGTTCATTCATTCAAAGGGTATGAGAGGCAATATACATACAAGGTAAATCATATAGTAGGCACAAAAAGGGAAGAAAAGTCCACATTGCTGTATGTAGTCTTTAGGTGGCTTTATTATAGATGTGCTTGGTTTTCATAAGTGGACAGCCAACGCGTTTCGCCCAGACATGGGCTTCTTCAGAGTTGTGTAAAAAACTCTGTGTGAGGGCCGTATCCGGTGGCGTCTCGTCCTCCAGCCAAGCACATCTATAATAAAGACACCTTAAGGCTACATACAGCAACGTGGACTTCTTTTCTTCGCTTTTTGTGCATACTATATGATTTACCTTGTATATATATTGCCTCTCATACCCTTTGAATGAATGTTTAATTTTGTGGTCAAGTGGCAGCTGACCATCTGAGGTGGGCAATATTTTGTTACCTTTGTGACTAGTCCTGGCAGTGCAATCCTCTACAACCCGGCTGCCTTTTCGAGTATTAAATATTTGTTCACTAAATACATTGAATGCAGTGGGAATGTACTTTTAGATCCACTGGCCCGGAATCCTGTGATGGTGCATAATCGAGCCATCTTTTTCTCAGATTTATTCCACAGATTAACCTTTCTAATGTGTTAAGGCTCTCACACCCTACCGGAACGGCAGCTACAGCTTATAAAAGGAATTAAGCTAATTAGGAAATAAGGCGATCACTGTGTCCAGTAGTAAACAGAGACTTGTATGCATTGACTATTTGAACATGTAGCTATATTGCACATCCTGCTATTTTACAGAAAGGCTTTCAGGCCTAGGATAATTTTTAGTGATTATTTTGAAAATAGTTCATCTCCTTCTTAGCTGTATGTTGAATCTGGGTTGTCTGGGGAGAAGTGGTTTCCTGAACCTCTTTATAGATCAATGCTATCAGCATAGCTATCTGGTTGCAAAAGACCCATTGTCAAGCGACCAGAGCTTATAGTGGGCTGAAGGCCTGCCCATAACTTACCATTGGTTGGCAATATTGGCGCTGATTTTCTTGCTTCTTGTTCAATGGCTAGCCTTGCTCATCTTGTGTCTGTCCCTCCCATGGATCATTGTCTCTTTGCTTGTGTCGTTCCACTGTTGCTTTTAAGGGACTACTTTTTTTTTCTTTTTGCTTAAGCATTCGCAAGAGTGCATGTGTTTTCCAGCAGTTTCCCTTGTGTGCTTCTCTCACTCACCCACGTGCTTTTTCTCTCCCACATTGCTATCTCTCCGCAAGTGTTTCTCCCCCTCCTTCCAAGTTGCTTCTGCCCATCTAGCCTCCCCCACCTGAGCCCTCAGTGTTGCTTCCCCACATATATATGAAAGAAACTAATCTACTTTGAAAAACAAAAATTACCCTTTCATCTTGGGTCAGCAAATAAAATCATTTTTTTGGCCCTTACCTACAAAATAATGTGGCCACATGAACTGCATCACAGCACCTTTTTTTCTCTTTCGCCCTGCTGCACTGTGTTGAGTATGCTGTACAACATTGCTAAAAACCATTAGCGATGCCAATAGTTCCTAAAGGTGAGACCTACTAGCATTACCAGTGCTTGTTTTTAAAACGAGATTTAGGCTAGCCAGATGTCTCTATGCATACAAAGTTGCTGTAGGCAAAGCATTCAGAAAAAATATACCTAAAATAAACAGTATCTTTCAAATGGATGGACATCTCATAAACCACTTTGGGTGACTCACGTCATCCCATGATAATGGAACCGGCATCTCCTTTGGTTTATGCACATTAATGTCAGGTAAGCAACACCTGCCTCCTGCTTTCATGCTGCTAGTAAAAACAGGCTATCTGGTACTTTTCTTCAGCATCCTGTCTAAAGAACGATGAAACGCAGAGCATCAGCACCATACTCCTTATATTTTTTCTTCCTTGCCGCGCAGTTGATTGCTTGGTTTTGCTTGCGAGAAAGTGTCACTCATAGTCGTTGAATGTCACTCATAATTACACTGAAATTATGACAATATCTCACATAAGCAATCTGATACCTTGGCAGCTATGCAGCATGTGGAACCAGATTCTCTTAGGAACAGCTTCACCACTTCTTGCAGCCACTATTTCTCTTGGAAATGCACAAGGAGAGGCTTCCTGGCCTGCAGCTCTTTCTCCCTACACAAACTTCAGAGAGGAAGAGGTGTGGCCCGCGGCCAGGGCGACTGACTCCGGAATCTGGGGATCACGGCTCGATCCCCGGCGTCGGCGGCAGATTAGGCCAGCACCATGTGACTCTGGGCAATAGCTTGTTTATCTTCCAGACGGCCCCCAGCGCCTAGAGACCCTTACGGGTGATTGTTTGCGCTTTACAAATGTGGATTATTATTCTTCTTGGGCACCCACATATTGTGATGGCACTGGTGGGGCTGCCCTTCCCTTCCCCCCTGTTTTTCTTTATTTTTCACATTTGTTAAGAGTTCCTAAAGTTCACATCTCTCCATCCTTGGTTCTCACCCGGCTCCAGGGATGTAATCCAAAGAGGTGGTGTAGAAACCCACTGGAAACTGCAGGTTCTCTGTTGGCTCTTTATTAGATAAACACGGCTAGTAATAGATGGCTAAGTAGAAGGAGAAATAAAGCCTCCCCAGGGAAAGGGACACCCACCATGCTCAGTCCACTAGCTCTGCCAACTGTCCTTGCCAGTCACACCATGGCAGTGGAATACTCCAGGTGACTCCATTCTCACACGCCTGTAAGTAATTAAGCATCTGCAGATATAGTAACAGATCACATACAAGACTATGTTAGGTCGTGAGTTGGAGTAAAAAGGTAGAACTCCTAGTGATGTCTGGCTTTAGAACCTCAGGGAAGTATTTTATGCTGTGATGGCACACAGAAAGCAGTTGGGTGGGATTCTGCTGACGGTTTTCAGAACTGGGCAGTTTATGCGGAATACCTCATGTCAATGTTTAGACCTCATCATTCTAAAATGTAATCACTTGGTCAGGACCTAGGGTTGCTTCAGATCAATTAAGGACTGGTCTAGGAACCAAAGGCAACTGATAAAAGCTGTTCAAACCAGCCCTTCTCCGTTCCCCTCTCACTCCCACCTCTGACTTTTCTCACCCTCTCCTGTAGCCTCCGCTGAGCCTGCTATAGAAAGTGATGGAGGTGCCATCAATGCCTCCCTGCCCTAAAAGCCGGTACCCAAAGGCTCCAAACCATGGGAAAATGCCCAGTGGAAAAAACTGGCAGTCTGGCCTTGGCTCCAGTGCCAGCAATAACCGGTGGTGCAGAGCCGTGACACGTCACGGGCAGACAGCTTAGATTGGTGGAACCTGCCCCTCTACATAGCAACCATTCAAAAAAAAAAAAAAAAACAGTAAAGCCCTCGGCTCAGAGCTCTTAGCCTGTCATCCGTTGTTCCAGGATTATCCATACCCTGTGAGAACAGATTCTGAGGAAGTAGAGCCTGTGTGTGGACACATTCTGACATATGCACTACCCTTGGAAGTGATGAAGCAGTAAACCTATTTATTAGGTCTTGCCTACGCAGGGCGCATGCACTGCATAGGAGACCTTTAGCCGTCGTTTGCTCTTTTTCAAGTACTTGCAAGCAACTGACTCTGGGTGTATCAGCTATAGTCTGTGTTATATCTTATTCAATCACTCTGTATACATTTGAAGATCTGGCACTGAAGCCCCCCCCATCCAAATTACATGAAATTTCTAATTCTAATAAATACATCATCACAGATTTGAATCTCTACTTTCCTGTTGGTCTGGGAGCAAAAAGCTATTTATAAGTAATATATTACAATGGGAACGTTGATGGACTTCATTAACAACAATGAGCAAATGGGCTATTAAAGTATTTGCACTATGGCCACTTGATTGAGATGGTCCGCTATTGCGATTAATATATCTTTAGTCCTAACACTTGTTCCAGGACTATCCTGGCTAAGAAAAATGCAAAGTCCAATAAAGCAACCTTAGCTGTCCACCAAGTATTCTAAAATAGGATGATAACAAATTTCTTAATACAACTTAAGCATTTCTAATCCTCTATTTCACCAGTTCTGTGATAATCCAAATTAGACAATGTAAATGTAATTGCAGATCGCTGGTGCTAGATTAAGAAGGAGACCGTTAATTATGGTAAAAGAAACAAACTATCACGCCTAGGAAGGCCACTACAGGGCAGCCACTTTATCAGAGTACCCTCATCACGGGAGGCAGAGGATTGTATCCTGTCCAAGTAGGGACCACAATCCTAGTCAGGGTGAGCTAGATACACACTTTAAATTAACCTATGCTCACCCTCTGACCGCTTGGCCCAGATCAGGAATGCTTAACTTAAGAGGCAATGTGTAAAGTATTTGTACATAACACTCACAGTAACACATTGAAAGTAACACAAAAAGGCTCCACGCTGGTTTAGTAAAATAAAGCAGTACAAAAGGGGGTGGTGATGGACGGAGCATCAGAACCAATCAAACAGTCACACCCAGTCAACAGATCTGGGTTTGATCCATCACCATTCTTTAGCCCACTCTGCCACCCCAGTTCAGACATGGCCATATGCAAATCAGTCTGACCCTGTGCCTCATGGGAACAGTCCAGCCCGAACTGCCAAGCCATGCCTTCCCTGGACCAGAAACAAGCTTCCTAGGACCAGTTTCTGGCATTTCAGCCGTCTTCAGCCAGGCTTGCTTGAATCCAGTGGCAAAGTGAGCAAGGGACTCACGTCTGAGCATACCCTGCCAACTTATGGCGAACAAAGCAGTACAAAAGGGGGTGGTGATGGACGGAGCATCAGAACCAATCAAACAGTCACACCCAGTCAACAGATCTGGGTTTGATCCATCACCATTCTTTAGCCCACTCTGCCACCCCAGTTCAGACATGGCCATATGCAAATCAGTCTGACCCTGTGCCTCATGGGAACAGTCCAGCCCGAACTGCCAAGCCATGCCTTCCCTGGACCAGAAACAAGCTTCCTAGGACCAGTTTCTGGCATTTCAGCCGTCTTCAGCCAGGCTTGCTTGAATCCAGTGGCAAAGTGAGCAAGGGACTCACGTCTGAGCATACCCTGCCAACTTATGGCGAACAAAGCAGTACAAAAGGGGGTGGTGATGGACGGAGCATCAGAACCAATCAAACAGTCACACCCAGTCAACAGATCTGGGTTTGATCCATCACCATTCTTTAGCCCACTCTGCCACCCCAGTTCAGACATGGCCATATGCAAATCAGTCTGACCCTGTGCCTCATGGGAACAGTCCAGCCCGAACTGCCAAGCCATGCCTTCCCTGGACCAGAAACAAGCTTCCTAGGACCAGTTTCTGGCATTTCAGCCGTCTTCAGCCAGGCTTGCTTGAATCCAGTGGCAAAGTGAGCAAGGGACTCACGTCTGAGCATACCCTGCCAACTTATGGCGAACAAAGCAGTACAAAAGGGGGTGGTGATGGACGGAGCATCAGAACCAATCAAACAGTCACACCCAGTCAACAGATCTGGGTTTGATCCATCACCATTCTTTAGCCCACTCTGCCACCCCAGTTCAGACATGGCCATATGCAAATCAGTCTGACCCTGTGCCTCATGGGAACAGTCCAGCCCGAACTGCCAAGCCATGCCTTCCCTGGACCAGAAACAAGCTTCCTAGGACCAGTTTCTGGCATTTCAGCCGTCTTCAGCCAGGCTTGCTTGAATCCAGTGGCAAAGTGAGCAAGGGACTCACGTCTGAGCATACCCTGCCAACTTATGGCGAACAAAGCAGTACAAAAGGGGGTGGTGATGGACGGAGCATCAGAACCAATCAAACAGTCACACCCAGTCAACAGATCTGGGTTTGATCCATCACCATTCTTTAGCCCACTCTGCCACCCCAGTTCAGACATGGCCATATGCAAATCAGTCTGACCCTGTGCCTCATGGGAACAGTCCAGCCCGAACTGCCAAGCCATGCCTTCCCTGGACCAGAAACAAGCTTCCTAGGACCAGTTTCTGGCATTTCAGCCGTCTTCAGCCAGGCTTGCTTGAATCCAGTGGCAAAGTGAGCAAGGGACTCACGTCTGAGCATACCCTGCCAACTTATGGCGAACAAAGCAGTACAAAAGGGGGTGGTGATGGACGGAGCATCAGAACCAATCAAACAGTCACACCCAGTCAACAGATCTGGGTTTGATCCATCACCATTCTTTAGCCCACTCTGCCACCCCAGTTCAGACATGGCCATATGCAAATCAGTCTGACCCTGTGCCTCATGGGAACAGTCCAGCCCGAACTGCCAAGCCATGCCTTCCCTGGACCAGAAACAAGCTTCCTAGGACCAGTTTCTGGCATTTCAGCCATCTTCAGCCAGGCTTGCTTGAATCCAGTGGCAAAGTGAGCAAGGGACTCACGTCTGAGCATACCCTGCCAACTTATGGCGAACAAAGCAGTACAAAAGGGGGTGGTGATGGACGGAGCATCAGAACCAATCAAACAGTCACACCCAGTCAACAGATCTGGGTTTGATCCATCACCATTCTTTAGCCCACTCTGCCACCCCAGTTCAGACATGGCCATATGCAAATCAGTCTGACCCTGTGCCTCATGGGAACAGTCCAGCCCGAACTGCCAAGCCATGCCTTCCCTGGACCAGAAACAAGCTTCCTAGGACCAGTTTCTGGCATTTCAGCCGTCTTCAGCCAGGCTTGCTTGAATCCAGTGGCAAAGTGAGCAAGGGACTCACGTCTGAGCATACCCTGCCAACTTATGGCGAACAAAGCAGTACAAAAGGGGGTGGTGATGGACGGAGCATCAGAACCAATCAAACAGTCACACCCAGTCAACAGATCTGGGTTTGATCCATCACCATTCTTTAGCCCACTCTGCCACCCCAGTTCAGACATGGCCATATGCAAATCAGTCTGACCCTGTGCCTCATGGGAACAGTCCAGCCCGAACTGCCAAGCCATGCCTTCCCTGGACCAGAAACAAGCTTCCTAGGACCAGTTTCTGGCATTTCAGCCGTCTTCAGCCAGGCTTGCTTGAATCCAGTGGCAAAGTGAGCAAGGGACTCACGTCTGAGCATACCCTGCCAACTTATGGCGAACAAAGCAGTACAAAGTGTTTGATTGGTTCTGATGCTCCGTCCATCACCACCCCCTTTTGTACCGCTTTGTTCGCCATAAGTTGGCAGGGTATGCTCAGACGTGAGTCCCTTGCTCACTTTGCCACTGGATTCAAGCAAGCCTGGCTGAAGACGGCTGAAATGCCAGAAACCGGTCCTAGGAAGCTTGTTTCCGTTCCAGGGAAGGCATGGCTTGGCAGTTCGGGCTGGACTGTTCCCATGAGGCACAGGGTCAGACTGATTTGCATATGGCCATGTCTGAACTGGGGTGGCAGAGTGGGCTAAAGAACGGTGATGGATTAAACCCAGATCTGTTGACTGGGTGTGAGTGTTTGATTGGTTCTGATGCTCCGTCCATCACCACCCCCTTTTGTACCGCTTAGTAAAATAAAGAATATTTCTCTGAGTAAAACAAAAACAACAAAAATCCAAGTAGTAGAAATTGAGATATGAATTTTAAAGAATAAATGTAAAACTAGTGCTTAGAAGTCATTAATGGTCAAAAGGTTACTTGAGGTTGCGAGGGACCGGTTCAAATCCAAAGTTCTGGCTGACCCCAATGGACGACAGGCCGGTTATGAGACTCAAGCAGGTTCCGCTGAAAAAAGTACCTTATATGGAGCAAGGGTCGACGTCGAGTGCACAATGGGTTGGTTCCGATTCACGCAGTGGGTTCCTGCATAGTCGTCATCGAGCTTTATACAGATAAAGGCAATGCGTCGTCATTGAGCCACGCAATGCATCATCGTTGGACTGCGCAGGCTGTGAAACTGCTATCGGCGAACAGGCTCTGCGTTGAAGGGCAGTGCGTCAGTTCAGACTGGCGCAGTGGTTACTATGTGTCGGGTTTTTGCAGAAAACAGCTGCAGAACCCACTTCTGAGGCCCAGGACTGGCAGCACCAAGAGAGTTTCAAGAAGTCTTTTGTGTCCCTGAGACATCAGAAAACAGGAGGCATGCCAGCCAGCCCTTGGAGTCATTCTTGGTTCAAGTGAGATCGTTGCAGTCTTTATCCTCAGCAGAGCAGATATCAGCAGATAGCAGGGCAGCTGAGCAAAGCAGAAATGCAGTTCCTCACAACAGTGAGCCAAGGCAAAGTGGCAATCCTTACAGCACAGCAGTCTTGACTCCAGCAGAGTTCTTCCCAGGTCCAGAAGTGTACTGATTTGGTAGGATCAGAGCCCCCGCATTTATAACTTAAATTGCTTTTGATGTAGAGGGTGACTTCAAAGCAGCTCTCTGAAGTGCACAAGGATCCCTTTCAACCCAGTCCTGTCTGCAAGGCTATCTGTGGGTGGTAAATCAGTGCTTTGTGTGCGGACTCAGAATGCAGATGAGCCCCACCTTCCTGTGTTTGTGGCTGTCTATAGGGAATGCACAAAGTGTAGCTGTCACCCAGCCCAGAAGTGTATTGGAGACAGGCTGCAGACACACAGAGTACAGTTAAGGGCAGGGAAATGTCCACTTTCTAAAAGTGCCATTTCTAAAATAATGTCAAAACCAACGTTACCACTAAAGAGGATTCATCATTACGGTCCCAAAGATATGAAACATTATTTAGTTACTCCTTTCTAATCAGGAATTACAGCTTAAAAGTGTTTTTAAGAAATTCCCAATGCTAGCCGATGAGGAGTAGGCCTCACAGCAGTGAAAAATTTATTTAGCTCATGGTCATTACCAGGACATGTAAAACTTCAAAGTACTTGTCCTATATTTTACTTACACAGCACCCCGTCCTTAGGGCTACCTAGGGCCTACCTTAGGGGTGACCTATGTGTAATAAAACAGGAGTTTAAGGCTTGGTAAGTGGTTTTAAATACCTAGTCAAAGTGGCAGTAAACTGTGCACACAAACCTTGCAATGGCAGGCCTGAGACCGGTTTGAAAGGTGACTTTTGTGGGTGGCACAATCAGTGCTCCAGGCCTACTTGTAGCATTTAGATTACAGGCCCTGGGTATATGGTATATCACTTTATAAGGAACTTACAGATACATTAAATATGCTAATCAGGTAAACATAAATGTCACCATGTTTAGGGGAGAAGCACAGGCACTGTAACACCAATCAGGAGTGATAAAGTGCTCAGAGTCCTATAGCCAACAAAAAGCCAAAAGAGGAGGAGGAAGGCAAAAAGTTTGGGGTGATCCTTCAGAGAGGGCCATCTTCCAACAAACAGTAATGCCATCTTCTGGGCTTCTTGCTAGTGCCCCTACTGACGGGATTCAAACCATATTTGTTAGAGTTTTCTTTAGGTCACTAAGGTTTCAAGTCTAAAAAAAAAGTCTGAAATTTACTCTTGTAGGCTCACACCTACATTTGTGATGAAAGTCCATCTGCTTTTGAAATTACCGAGTATTTCAGACATTGTCCTGGAAAAATGTGACAGTCATTTATCCTGTGCAAATCAATCTTGCTTACGTAACTATTACAAGCGTACATGCATGCAATACTGTAACAGGAATACATCGATGCATGCGTAAACTCTTTGCAAAAGCATATTTGCACTTAAATATGCTTTGGATTTTTTTTCTAAACAGAGAAAACATTTTTTACTGCGAAGAAACCCCAAATGTAGCAGAAAAAACAATTATCTACAACCCCACCGATTTTCAAAGTGTTCTCTCCCCATTCACACCCTACAAACAAATTTACTTTTTACCTAAACTTGGCTATATGAAGAGTTGGAATGTACCTTGCAAAGGTTTGGTAACACTTAGAAATACACAGGTTTGTGGGTTTACTACTAGTATCAATGGCACGCCTCCCAACCTTTCAAGATCACACATTCTTAACCTCTGCGGTTAAATATCTCTGTAACAGAGGGTTCACCGGCAGGAAGATGACATTTTACCAACCACTGGCTCTCTCCTCAGGTAGATGACACAAGGCATTATGGCACCGTATAAATTTAACAAGGAATGTTTTTTTTTTCTAATTTTTGGCTTTAATAATTGTATCATGCCGTTGTGTAATTTAATCTTTTTGTTGTGTATATATTTTCATTTACAGTTCTACACTCCATTTATCTTTACATTGGCAAATCTGTCAATCAAACATTTTTCCACAGAGTGGAGGGGGGGTGAGGCCTTAGAGGGGCAGGACTTTGTGCTGAGCACTGCTTGGGAGGAACGTCTAACCCCTACATCCACCAACAAAAGGCAAAAGCTCTTCAGTGTTTTCACATCCTGTAATGGACATCGGCCGTGCAGGGAGACACGAGCTGGAAACCCATTGCACGCAGGGTTTTCTAGGCCACCTTTTTATTCGCCACGTAATTTCAGCTCCTCATCGGGTGATGGGAGCCCATATTGTGTGACACACAGTGGCACCATATGTCTTGGTAGGTCTGCATCACATTTACTTATGTATACACAAGAAATTATGTTTAGAAAACATGCTTAACATTTTACAAACATTCCCCTCATCTCCGAACATTTATAAGAGATAATGTCAAGTTAAACACCTATCTCACTGCTCTATGATACACCCAGTTCAGGGATGCATGATCCAGCACGACCCTTCACCCTGTTGTAGGCAGGTCGCTCCCCACGCCGCACAGCTGCACCAGTTGTGCTCGTGTCCCTTGCTCCTATTTCTCGCTGCTGCTGCGAGTTCGAGGCCCTCCTCCCCCCGCAGGCTCCCGCCTGCGCCTCATCCCTGGTGGCACAAAGACCTGGTTGTTCGAGCAGTAGCAGCACCTCCGCCCACCCTCCAGCGCCTTGAGACCCTCACGGGTAAGTAGTGTGCTCTACAAATGTACTGATTGATCCTGAGAAACAACATAGGGAGATATTCACAAGGACTTATCTCCGATTTATCTCCACCTTAACCCATCAAAAGTGGAGATAGTCCTAACACCCCATTCACAAGCTGGTGCAAACTGCAGATATCACCAGTATTCCCGCGATAACTACCCCTAAATTTATCACCACGGCAGACACCACCAACTAAGCACAACACCACTTTCACAACGAACTGCCAGATCTGCGAAGCGAACCAAAAACAGGCGATAAGCTGTGGTAGCCGCAGGTATTTAACACCTGCCTCAAGCAGGTGTAAAGACGGACGACTACCTGCAGTAGGCAACTGAGCCCCGCACACAGCCGCACCCGAAGAACAAACGACGCCATGGAGCTACTCATCATGCAGCTCGGAGTACCAACAGGGCCACAACACCCACCGCCACCACCCCCAGGACCGCCACCACCCCCAGGACCCGGACCCACCCCCCTGGACCACCACAGAGGCAGCGCAGAGTAAGACAGCGATCCTATCAAAAACGCACCAGTCTCATAAGACCTAACGCCCGAGGAAGTCATTACCCACTACAGGCTCAAGAGGGCAACCATCCTCTGCATCATGACTCACATCGCCCACAGGCTGTGACACAGCTGTCCCAACACAGTGGAGAACCAACATCCCTCCACAGACAAAACTGCTGGCTGTGCTGCACCTGTTGACCTCTGGTACCTTCCAACCAACAACTGCCTGAGCCGGAGGGGTCTCACAGCCAGCCTTATCAAAGTTCATCACACCTGTCCTGGATGCCATCCTCCGCTTCATACCCCAGTACCTTCACTTCCCCTACACTGCACAGGAACAGCTGGAGACAAAGCAAGGCTTCTACGCCATAGCCGGATTCTCGGCCGTGCTGGGGGCAATCGACTGCACACATATCCCACTTGTGTCCCCTGTGGATACTGCACACCACTACCGCAACAGAAAGCATCAGCATTCCATCAATGTGCAGGCAACAGTGGGCCACTGGGGACTCTTCACCAATGTTGTCGCCAACTACCCCAGCAGTGTGCATGATTCCTTCATCTTCCGACAGTCCGTCATCAACCAGCGCTTCCAGGATGGCACATATGAACGGGACTGCTTGTTGGTAAGTGCCAAATCAACACATCACACACCCCAAAGCTACCAACACACAACGCACAACTGTGGGAATGCACACGTGACCAAACCACATACAACATGTCAAACTACACGACCACCTACCAGACACAACACCACTCCATGGACATCCTGGGCTACCCCTGCACCAAGCACAGACATTTCATGACAGCACAGCCACACAACGGCTGAACGTGTGGAGAAGCGAAATGCAGCCATGTGCAAGGATGCAAGTGACCTGTGAGTGGGAATGTACACAACGAGAAGTGAGGCGTGGATGTGCAGGACAGACATGGGAATGCAAACAACTGTTATGTCCATGCAGACCACAACTGCTGGTGACTGGAGAGTAGTGAGCAGTGGACCCAACCATGTCACCCCAGGCCGTGGGACGGATAGCAGAAGTGTTGCACGCTGCATCCCCCCCCTGTGTGCGTGAGCATAGTGGGTTGGCCCTGAGTACGCCAGAGCTGCGCAGAGGTGTGGTGATAAATCCCATTGCGCAGGACGTGGTCCACTCCCGGGAAAGCCAGCGTCACTGACAGAGCATAGCCACGCGGCCGGTCACAAGGCCGACGTCGTGAGCAGCAGGGCCTGCGACCCTGTGCATCTGCTGCACCCCAGGATGTTGATGCACAGACCAGGCTTGCCCATCCCAGCGCAACAGTGCCGCACTGCTCACCTGCCAACACCGTTGTGTGTCAAAGAGAGCCCAACACATGCCGGTGCAAGCACCAAGCCCCAGTCCCGCGACCTCTGCACCCTCTGCAGACCATCGCTGGCGCCCCGACGCTGGTCCCCATCACTCCTTACTAATTTACATGCTCCACCGGTGTCCTCTTCGACCCAGTAGGTTCCACATGTGGAACAGTGTCCTGAGTCCTTAATGGCAGTGACCCCAAGTCTGTGGCAGCGGCCACAGCACAAGATTCCCTTCGATGAGTGAGGCATAATTCCATATCGCAGGCGTGCGACACGTGGTGCCACTAACCCTGAGCGCCATGAGTGACCGTCATCCTCCGGCGGAACATCGTTGGTGTCTGAGCCTGTGGCCTGGGGTTGTCATCAGCAACAGACAGGTACGGACTTGGTGTCTGGCCTGGGTCTGTGGCATTCATATCCACCATGTTGCCGGACACAGCTGGCATGTGCCCCCTGCATCATGCCCTGGGGGTAGGCCTCCCATTCTCCCCGGTGACACTCCGCGGAAGGCACCCATGACACATGTGAGGCCCTGCTCTGCCCTCATGACCCTACCTCAGTCTCCCGCAGGTCAGCGACCCGTGGCGGTGGGCCCATGTCGGCCGCTGTGCATCCGGGCCCACTAGCCCTGGCGACTCGAGTCATTCCCCCTTGTTGTACTAACATTGCATTTCTGAGTGCCTGATGACTGTTGGAGTTGTTGCAGCACCAGCTACTCCCTGAGGGCTGGCTTACACTCACCCCACACACAGCCAGCACATGCGTCATTGTATTAGTGGGCTTGCCATCACATCCTGCCAAACCAAGTATTGACTCTTCTCCCTGCACTGTCACAGGTGATCAAGGATATGCACTCTGCTCTTGGATGTTGACACCCCTCTGAGACCCGGACACACCCACCCAGAGGCAGTACAATGCGGCCCACATACGCACCAGTGGAATCATTGAACGCACATTTGGCGTGTTGAAGTAGCGTTTCAGGTGCCTGGACGGCACAGGTGGAAAGCTCCTGTACAGCCCGGACATCGTGTGCAAGATGATCGTTGCATGTTGCACAACATCTGTGTTCCGAACAATGCCCCATGGATCCCAGTTCCAGAGGTACCGGACGATGATGGTGACGTTGGGGCAGGTGGCCCACATCCAACTGCAGCTGCAGCAGGAATGGCCCTTAGGAACTCCATCATCGACACTTACTTCTCATGAGCACGTCACATTGTGGCCGTCCAGGGCACTCATGGGACAATAGAAGCTGTCCAATTGCATTGCATGTTTGATTAAAACATATTTGCAGGTTACAGATTGTACTTGTACATTGTCATGTTACATTTTCTTGCAGTTTCAGATGTGATTTGCCATGTTGTGCACATTTGCGGAACCAGTTGTGTCCTGTGTTCAGTTGTGGAGGGGTTGCTGTTTGTACCGGGATGTTGTCAATGTCGAGGTGCACTTATGCTTATGTGCGTATGCTCCTGCGGCTCTGATTTGTCTGCTACTTATCTCTTTCATGTGGTGTGCCTGTCGGTTCTGTTCTCCCATGGTGCTTGGATGTTGTGGTGTACATGTTGTCCTCTGCAGCCGGCAGGGTGCATCCGCGTTACTCCGCTGTTGATGTATTTTTTTCTGTGGCATTTTCCGTATGCTGTTCTTGTGCTTTTTCCCGCATTACGCGTGAGTATTACTGCCCTCGCGCTGGTTGTCACTGTTTTCTTATCGCACTTTGGCATTGGGGTTTGTGTTTTTATCGGCATTGGGGTTTGTGTTTTTATCTCCGTCGAGGTGGTTGTATCACGGGCATTGGCAGCGGTTTCGGCAAACTATCGCATGGGGCCACCTTGTTGTGAATTCCCCGTTGACACAGGGTTATTTTCCCACGATAGGCTGCGATGTTGAGAGTAGCGTTAAGCTACTCTTGCGGTAGTTATCACACGTTCTTGTGAATATACCCCTTAAACTTTATTTCACACTATGAAGATTTTTATTCCAAAGCGTAGCATCCTTGAGTTTCTATTGGGTTTATCTACAATGATGGATGAATAATGGTGCTTCAGTAATCGTAGCAACAGACATGGTTATGGGGCTAAGCACCCTTCTGCCCCTTCTTTATTTTATTTCACATTCTAACACTCAGATATCAAATAAGGGGCTGCTTTTGCTTCTAGTGTGGTAAATTAGCCTCAGGTTGTGCCTTTAAAATTGGAGACCCTGTCTGCTTTTCTTCTTAAACTGGACTCTGTTTCCCTCCACATTAACACAGAGGTTGGAGGTATAAACTTTTTAAACAGAGAAATACTTTTTCTTTTCTCTTCTCTGAGTTTTATATAGCGCAAACTTGACCCAAAGGTATTAGAGAGCTTTACATGAGTACTGGTTGAGTTACAGAAGGACACATTCATTCTTTGTTAGGCACGGGGAGATTAAGTGATGTGCCCAGAATCACAGGATGTTGAGAGTCCCGGCAGAGACTCAACGCAGTTCCCCAGCTTTAAGATTGGCCGCTTTAGCTGTTAGGCTACATCCTTTCCCAATATTCTATTGATTCCCATATTTATAGATGTTTGGAGTTGTAAGAGCACCACACGTTATCCTGTTGCTCCTACAAAGCTCTGTAGTAAGTGATGTGAACAACAGCTGGGGGAAAGGTTTAAGGGTAGAATCAAACCAGATGCAAGGTATTTGCCCCTTGCTAGAATTTCTCAGCTGCTGGCCCAGTTCTTGCAGGATTTCAGAGAAAGCCATTTTTATTATGTGTGGCTGTCACTGGGAACCTTTAACGTCAATGTCTCATTCTAAATGCAACATTTCACTGCTGTGACATCAACGTTGTGTTATAGATCCCATGACTCACTGTTGCTACCTCCTGAAGAAATTTCAGGCTGCTCTGACTGGGCTTTGTGAGAGATGGAATGTAGGGAGAACAGCTTCTGGAGGAGAGGGAAGGGAAGGCACAGAGAGTGGTGTGTGACTGGAGGTCAGGTACTTTTTTTAAAAGGGGGGACAGGCCATGTCATATTTGCTTCCCCATTACTCCTCCGTCCCTGCATAGCAGTTGAAACGGGTGTACATTTCCTATATGGCCCATTGTAGTTTTCCCTATGTTAGACTATTTTTGCACATTGTAGGCCGCATTTCCTTTTGCACACATTACTATATAAAAGCGTTTGCGTTTGTGCCATATTATATTTTCACACCAAACCTGTGCATGTTTCGTGTTCTGTTTTCTTCCTGGGATTTAGTCTGAACACCATAGACCAGGTCAAACAACAATGCCCATTGTTACTTTCTCTCTAGTCAGCCACTAGCATCTAGACATAACACGACAATGCCGCTGTTCTTTATGAGCACACGTCTTGTCATATAACTGAGTATAAGAGTTTAAGCAAACACTGAACGAGGGCTCTGAGACAAGATTGCTACGTCAGCTGAAATGAAGAAAATCCATCTGTATATATCCTAAGGTACGGGGTCCGCCACTAGTCCCAGAGATCTTTGATATATAATCATTTATTTTCGGTAAAAGGGGAGGGGAGTTTAGATTGCTCTCTCATAACATGACAGGACATTTTATCGCATATGGTTTGACTATGCTATCAGTATTTTTTGTATGCATTTGTTCTCTGATTGTGGCAAGAATACTGCATTTTAGAGCATGATAGTTTAAATAAATATTCTAAAACTTCCTTTGTCTCTCTTGGTTATCTTATTGTGAATGGGTATGAGTGAGAGAGTGAAAAGGTGTGTCCTGTTACCACGATCCATGAGATGGTCGAGAGTGTTGTGTTCTGGGGTGTCAATTCACTTGCTTCTCTGGTAACAAGAAAATTGTGCAAAATTATCATGAAATCAGCTGAGGGGCACGATGGCTGTGATATTAATCTTTTCAGCCGCAAAACACCAGGACATCACGTTCACAGCTTGCATTCTCTGGGGTGTGGTTCCAGAGCTGTGTGTGCCTCAGGATGAAGGGGAAAGCAATGCTGTTGAAAGAAAGATGAGAAAACAAAAGTAGCATTTCACTCGCAAACTGTAACATTGCGCTAATGTGTTTGAATATAACCACACTGTCTTGTTTTATCTATTTTGATGGAATTTGGAAAAAAAAGACTTCCTTTCGTTTCACTGTCCCGAGACTACACTTTGGAAAGGAAAAATATCCTAAAAGGACATTTCCAGTAATGTGTTTTTCTCTCTTTTGGGTCCATTTTACAGGTGAACGAGTAAAGAAAAGGAGAGGAAAAAGTGGGTTAGACCGGTTTCTTAAAGACACGGTTTTCAGCAGGTGAGGAGGAGCGAGATAGAGACTCGTGGGACTAGTGTTACAGTAAGATGAAGGCTTGGTTTTGTGTCAGTGCCAGACAGGCTTTACGGTACTTCCGGACATTGTGGGGGGCTCATTTAAGAGTTATTTGCATAAACGTGCCTCAGTTTGCCTCTAACATACAAAGGTGATACACCACCTTCCTGAAACACCTGACTGCTCTGTCTCTTAATCCCTCTGTGTGCATGTCTGTCGTTTCCTCTCCTGAGAGCACTGACTTTGCATAGTGGTATAAAGTCAAAAATCTGCAATTAGATGGAGCAGTTGTTTATTGCACCCTTCTGTTTCAATATTAGATTATAATTTAAAGCCTGTATCAAAAGCATTTGATGAACTAGGCACACAACAGAGAAACAAACCATGTTTGTTCTCCAAATCATCACAGTTGACATTTTGGATAAAAACTCAGGTAGCAAACCTTTACTGTGACTCACGTATTCCTAGCATATTCCTTTAGTATTATCTAAGTTTTCTGAGGTCACAGTAACAAACTCCCACTAAAAGATCCCTCTGCTGCAAAAGGTGTGCCATAATCCAGAAGATGAACCTACCTGGTTAGGTATTCTAAGACATTCAGGCACCTAAGAAAATGTATCTAACCACTTGACCTAAGGGCCTGCTTATTATGGCGATGGGGTTGATAGCGTTCCCTCTGACATCCAGCCTATCAGTCTGACCGTTGCATTAGGATGCAGGTAGTCGGAGCTTGACTGTTGGGGGGGAAAGACCGACACGTCCGACAGGATCAAGGATCCCGTTGGGGCATCGGTCGGACTCCTATTTCCTACAAAGAGGGCGGTGCCTGTGCAGGTACCGATGTAGGGATCAAGATGTCCTTTTCCAACAGTCTGTTCAAGGCACGCCGACTGCCATGTACAGGCTATGAGAAAAGGAATTTGGGGCAACCAAGCAAGGCCTCGTCCCCCGTACAATGGTCTGGGGGGTACCTGTGGTACCCCCAGGCACATCCATGCACTGTGCGCCAGGCACCACATGGTTGTTGGCACACTGTGCATGGATGTTCACATGGTGCCTTTTTTAACAGAGGCTTGTGCTGCGGCCCTCTTTCTGGGCCGCAGCACAAGCTGCTGTTGAAAAAGGCATTCTAGGACCACAGGCATGGCAGTTCTATCGTAATCGAGCAGGTGGAACTTTCAACACATTGTCGGACGGACACCTGCCGGAAATGACGTGTCCGACTGCCTTTGTAATCAGGCCCCAAAATAGAAATAGGTTAAGTGAAGGACCCTGAAACCTCCGACTGTTGAAATCATCCAATCTTTGCCACATCATGCAAAGGTCAATGAATGGCAGACTCCGGAATTAGTCTGGGAATCAGATGGGATCATTGGAGCAGCGTAATTTAGGCTCCACCCTCATCATGACACTTTTCAGGTTTTTGTGGTCAGCCATGTATTTCAACCATCAGTGAATACATTGAGAGTGTTTCATGTTTTCCTTGACACACATTTCCCACCAGAGCAACAGGCTCTGCTTGCAAGGAAGTGGGTCCAAACTGAACTGGTAACCACAGATGAGGAGGACTACTGCATTCTCCCATCATATTATATGGAGAACCAGGGTCGGACTGGGACAGAAAATAGTCCAGGGCACTAAAATAAAAGTGGCCCCTATTAGTGCACCAGGTAGCTAAAATAGTGACCCTCGTCACAATTAGGTGGCAGAGTGGGCTAAAGAACGGTGATGGATCAAACCCAGATCTGTTGACTGGGTGTGAGTGTTTGATTGGTTCTGATGCTCCGTCCATCACCACCCCCTTTTGTACCGCTCGTCACAATTAGGGCAGTTTCCAACTTTTGGAACACTATTGGTGTTTTGTAATGTATGCATGCAGTTGTATTTGCTATAAGCAATGTTTGAGGTAAAATCAGTAAAACCAACAGTAGAAACCTGCCTACCAGACCATAAATGAAATCACATAACTGTCCTCTGAGCCCCAAACCCTTGGCATGCTACTAGTCAAATAAAGGAATGGATCTATGTGTGAAATCTAACAAGTAAGAGGCCAGGTGAAGAAGAAGTGGAATGGTAATCTTGGGTAATCACAAGCGTTAGCGTTAGTTAGAAGTAGGTTTCTTAATGAGGCCTATCACCAAAAGCTATCGCACTGTTAGCAATGTATTTACAATATGTCGCTACATGGCGATAGTTTCAGGTAGCCGCCATGAAAACTGCCGCTAACACTAGCGTGAAGGCGATACAAATTCTGGAGTTAGCAGGCGAAATCTGCCGAAAGGCCCATTAGTGGCAAAAAAAACCTCATGTTAGTCAGCCCAACGTGACTTTTTTTTTTCTCTAGAGGCAAAAATAGCCTATAAATCCAACTCCAAAGAAAAATAGGTAAGAAAACTAATGGAATACAGAATGAAGCAGCCAGGGCCAAGTGCAGCACAGATCAACAACCCTCCCAAGTCCCCAAAAGCCAGAAAGAGTCCCAGGGGGAAAAGAAATTCAGGGCTACGATCATGAAAAGAGGCGCACCGCTGGGCAAAACCAGTGAGGCATCACTTATCATTGGGCACTCCTTGCAACACCATGGCATCCAAAACCATGAAAGCGCAGACAGTCCCCGGGGCCCGGAGGGCTCACTGGGCCTTCGTCTGGGACCAGGAGTGGGATGCGGAGGTGCTGTGGAGTTGCTGGTCATTGGTGGTAGACATTGTGGCATCGGCGATCACCCTTACCTGGTGGTGAAGTCTGCCAGGTCGCATGGAGACACATTGCTGACCTGTGTGAGAAGACCACCTGGTGCCCCTTAGAGCTGTGAACGGTAGAGGCGCTCCTGCGCAACAACGTAGGGAGGTCTGCATCGCATACCACATCTGCCACCACTACACCGGGGTGCACGGAGGAGATTACCAATGGTAGGCCGCACCTCTCTGCATCACAGGCCAGAGGATGTTTCACTGGCTGGATGCTGTGGAGGGTGAGGCCCCTGAGCTGCGGCGAACTTGTGTGGCGGGAGCGCTGCAATTTCACGCCTAAGGGGACCTTGTTGCATCACCTGCATCAGCAGGTTCCCCACCGGACTTGGCGGCAACTGCTGTACCCAGGCTTAGGAAATCCCACCTGGCTAAGGCTCCAGTCGGCTGAGTCACAGATCTGGAGAGAGTGCAGCAGATTGCGCCACAGTGTCAATGTCCAGGTGAGGAGAAGGTGGAACACGTAGCGGATGAGGCCCGGGGTCTAGTCGGGGCCAGGACTAGCACCTGTTATTTGTTATTTGTTATGATTATTTCTAGAGCGCAGCGAATCACCCTGGGGCATCTCGGCGCTATACCTGGTAGAAACTAAGGCAAAGGAGGTGAAACAGGACGTGAGCGGGAAGAATTGGAGAGATCCAATCGCGGAAGATCAGAAAAGGAAGGTCTGCAGTTTTTTCCTAAACATGATGAGAGAAGAGCAGGAGCGAATGGATGTAGGAAGCATGTTCCAGTAGCGGGGGGCGAGATATGAGAAGGATCTCCCCCCCCAAGCGAGCAAGGCGGATTCGAGGGATCTTCAAGAGCCCTAGGGTATTAGACCTAAGATGCCGAGTTGAGATTTGTTTAGTAAGTTTGCGCAATAGATATTGAGGTCCTTTACCATTTAGGGCCTTGAAAGTAAGACAGCAGGTCTTGAAGAATGCTCGTTTCTCTGTTGGGAGCCAATGAAGGTCAGACAATAGGGGGGCGGACGCCGTGCCCGGGGGGCGGTTCAGAATCATACGTGCGGCTGTATTTGGGTGATGCACCCCCAGTGGCAGCTCATCCACAATGGTGGAAGAGCATCGCCCCACTGCTTTCAAGCAGTGCAAGAAGAGGAAACATAACGATAACATTCTGATGTACTCATGCTATGTTTCCTTTACGGGCGGGATGGTGAGTGGGGCTGCTCTGCTCATGGAGCAGGGCAGGGGCGGTGTGGTATGCCCACTCAAGTGCGCAATGACGGTTTGTTCGGCCCTCTCAGGCTGCCCAAAGCAGTCATGCATACATCCCTGTTCACAATGCAGGCTGCATTACAGCCTGTATGGAGAACATGCCCACTCCTCCAACCCCTGGCTGAACGCCTTGTCACTGCGCTAAAGAACAAACACAGCATTGTGATTGGCTTAGGGAAGGCAGCCTGGCTGCCTGCTTCCTATCCCTGGAAGCAGATTCAGGAGAGAAGGAGCACAGAAGACACGGGACCTGGCCTCGAGGTAAGATTTAAAAAAAAAAAGATATTTACAACACCTGTTCCCCCTGCGTCCCTGCCCCCTCCAGTGTCCTTTCCCGCGTTTTCCGCCTCCCAGCTGTCCAGTCCTCCATGCAGCACTGGATAATGGTGGCCGCTGTGTGGCCATGCGCAGCGGGCGTACCACTTGTGTGCCAAAGGCAAGCCTGTCTGTGTCCGCCTGGCCCACACCCAGCACCCTTCTTCTTGGACACTCCAACGCTACGACGCCAGTACCCTCCTCCCCATCAACCCTGGACGCCACACCGCCTGCCATCTACCAACACTGTTGAAACTGCAAACACACCTTCTGCCTCATCAGCACACAAGCGCCTCCTGCCATCCAGCCGACTGACAGCACAGCCGCCCGGTTCAATTGCATCCCCTCAAAGTGCGGTCCCTCTACAAACACCCAACAGAAATCTGGGACCTCCTTGACGCCACCTCTTCAAACATCATCTTCTTCATGGAAATCTGGACCAACCTCTGCAACGGACCGGACATCGCCATCACCATTCACGATGGCTACAAATTCACCCACAAGGACCACCCCGAGCGGCCAGAAGAAGGCATTGCCATTGTCTAAAAAAGGCACACTCTAATCCATGCACTCTAATCAGTGGCGTAACGAAACTTGAGGGGGTCCCCCTGCAAAGCAGATGGAGCCCACCATCTACCACTTTGCCCTACCACCCAGAAATCTAGTATATTTTGATTTGAAACCTCCAACATTTAAATGAAATTCCTCTATATTGTCTTTCGGTAAGTTCTAATGAGAAAGTGGGAAAAGCTTCAGCACTGATGTCCACGTGTGTGTCTCCTGAGAGAGGCTGAGTTGAGCCTTCTTGGATTGTGAGATCTCTCGGTTGAAATTTTGTCTGAAGACGTGGCCCCTGTGCCTCCCTCTGTCCCAGTTTCACGTCCGTCTCCTCTGCAGTCCGTGATCAGGCTGTGAAAAGAGGCATCACTTGTACTGTGCCCACATTATACAATCTTTAGATTAGATCTGCTTCCACCTTTCTTTCGTTGATCCCCTGCTCAACCCCTTGTCAATGTCAATGTCAAACGTTTTTATAACGCACACAAATCACCAAAAGGTCTCAGGGCGCTAGCAGCCAAGACAGAGACAGACAGTGACTGAAGTACTCAAATACCTAACTTTATTGAGAAAAAAGCCAAGTCTTCAGCTTTCTTCGAAAAAGTAGATGGTCCGTTATGGATAGAAGCTCCAATGGAAGTTTGTTCCAAAGCAGAGGAGCTAAGTATGAAAAGGATCGGCCACCATTGCGGACCGTTCGAATACGTGGTTGAACAAGGAGAAGTTTTGTGCTTGACCGAAGAGAACGTCCAGGTACATACCATTGGAGTTTTTTAGCCAGATATTGTGGACCAGTTCCATGCATTATCTTATGTGTAATGCTTAAAATTTTAAAACGTCCTCTTTGGCGGACCGAGAGCCAGTGCAGGGTTTTAAGAGTCGGAACGGAAGGAGTACGGGAAGGGAGATTGAGAACAAGTCTGGGAGCCGTATTCTGAAGGATTTGAAGTTTGGAAAATAGATCTTAAGTACCGTAAACAGGGCATTACCATAGTCAAGACGACTGATAATAAGTCCGTGGACCAATGGTTTCCTTGCTTCAATGGGTAACCATTTAAAAATCTTTCGCAGCTTACGCATAATCCCAAAACAGGCTCCAAGCACTTGATTGATATGAGCGCTCATGGACAGGGAATTGTCAATAGTAATACCCAGGTTGCGGACTGCTAGCTTAGGCGGGGGACAGGTACCCAGCTCTGACGGCCACCAGTCGCTGATCCAAACCTGTTCCGCTTTCCCAAAAAGGATAACCTCCGTCTTACCACCATTCAACTGTAGCATATTTAGGCTCATCCAGTCATTGATCCGGAACATACAGCTCTTGAAACGAGACTGAACGCCATCTTGGTCAGAATCACAAGTAACAAGCATCTGGGTATCATCAGCATAAGACAAGGTCTCAAAGCCATACGATCTGATGATATCCGCTAGAGGTGTTAGATATACGTTGAACAGCATGGGACTAAGAATAGATCCCTGCGGAACCCCGACTGTTACTGGATAGGTACGGGAGACCATCTCATCCACAGTAACCGTAGTGAAATGATCAGCCAGTTAGCTCTCAAACCAGTCCAAGGCCTTCCCTCTGACACCCACCTCCCACAGACGGTGTTTAAGAATTCTGTGGGAGATGGTGTCGAATGCTGCAGACAGATCCAAAAGGACCAAGATTTCAGATTCTTGATGGTCCAGTGCAAGCCTGATGTTATCCACCACTTCAATAACTGTGGTCTCCGTGCTATGAGCAGCACGGAAGCCTGATTGGGAGGGATCAAGGAGACCATGGGTCTCAAGATGGGCAGTAAAACGTTGACTAGGTGCTCCAGTACCTTCCTTCAGGTGTCCAGACCTCCCACTCCATGTTGAATGCAGAGTGGGCTTTCTGGGGAGGAGTGGAAGAGCCGAATCCACCTACCGCAGATGGAAGATGCAGCTGGACGCCAAGATGTGTTCTATCTGAAGCTCTTATGTAGAACAATACTGTGCATGATTGACCAGACACACATCTTATTTTGGAACAATGTTTGTTTCACAAACCTTTATACAACTTCTGCTCATTCGCAAAATACACAATAGATCTTTACTAGGGTTGTAGGACTGGGAAAGGTCGCTTAAGATGTTATCTTTTTAAAGGAAATACAGCCCCCAATTTGAAACCATACAAACGGTAGGAGGTGCAATGGAATGTAACACGGTTTGAAACTAGGGGGCATATTTATGAGCCCCTTGCGCCTCATTTACGCCGCCGTTGCATCACTTTTGTGACGCAGCGGCGGCGCAAATCCTGCGCCATGCTGCGGGGTATTTACAACGTGATGCATCTGGCAGATGCGTCACGTTGTAAAGCCCTGCGCCACATGTAGGCGTTCTGGAGCAGGGGGCGGGCGTTCCGGCGCAGGAACGCCTCCTAAAAGTGACTGAGTGAAATCTACAAGATTTCACTCAGTCACTTTTAAGGCCATGCTGCGTCAAAACCCTGCGCCTGCTTGAAGCAGGCGTAAGGATTGACGCAGCATGTAAGGGATAGGGCACCCCGAGCCTTGCTGGAGCTACGTCGCGCTTGCGACGCAACTCCAGCAATGCGCCGCCTTTCCGACAGGAGATGCGTCACGCATCTGCCCATCCGAGTGCCACGGTGCGCCGCATTGTAAATGCGGCGCATCAATTGTGGCGCACGGGTGGGCAGATGCGTCGCAACTCTTCTGGCGCATCTCTGCTGATTAGCAGAGATGCGCCAGACGTCATAAATCTGCCCCATAGTTACAATATTGGTACCAGAGAAGTAATCACAGCGTGATTGGATAAACGTTAAGCCAGAGTTTGGGGTCTCTCAGGGGTAGATCTGGGATGTGGTCCAAGGTGAGGTATAGCAGTGACGTCTGCTGCCGGGTCACAGGGGAAGGGTGCTGACATAGTTTGCTGGGATGCCCTGTTCCTCATGGTGGCCAATTGGCGACACCAGGAGGAACAGTGAAGAATGTCACTGAGTATAAACATCAACTGGTCCAAATGGAAGAGGAAGTACAAACATATGCTCAGTAAGTTGCAGGTCACAGAATTAGGACGGGCTTTCCATATTTAAAAGTGAACTGAGTTGAACACAACAAAATTGATTTGAAAAATGTAGTTCCACTGGACAGAAATGAGAAGGGAAACTTAGGGGCAGATTTACAAGCCCCCTTGCGCCACTTTTGGAAAAGTGACGCAAAAGTGGCGCAAGGGGCTTGTAAATCTGCCCCCTAGTGTTTGCTCAGAGCTCCATGTGTACAAGGCCGAACCCGATAAAGACAGGGAACAGAAAACCAGAAATTTTTATTTTTAAAATCATTTTTATTACCATTTTCAAATAACAGGCCACTACCGTGCAAATTGTAATGACACAGATGAACACGTATTTTTCACACAAAAAAAATAGAATTTTATATAGCGCGAACTAGACCCAAGACATCGGGTTAAGTGATTTTTTGCCCAGAATCATAGGACGTTGAGCGTCGTTGCCGAGACTCGAACCACATTCCCCAGGTCCGACGTTGACCGCCCTAGCCCTAAGGCTACATCCTCCCCCCAGTATACAGCGCCAACACCAGTATACAGCGCCAACAAGACAGGAATAGTACAGCATATGATAGTGGTGATGGCAAGATTAGTATTTTCTCCGCTATAAGGGACTATGAAGACTATTGACTTAAAAGCTTAAGGTGCCGTAAATTGTCATTTGTAAAAAAGGACAACTGTACGTTTAGAAAACGGGGAGCCCCCCCCCCCCCCACCCCGCCCAAAATCCCAGTATTGTATTGGGCTATATCAAAGTCTGGAAAATGTGGTTGGGGGCAGAAAAAGAGTGGCACGTCCGGAAGGGGCTGAATGTACGTGCTAGTGAGTGTTGCACTGTGTCATAGGAGTCTAGTCTGTGCCATTCCTGCACTGGGTGTGTTTGTGCTCATCACAGAAGTGTGCCCCATTGAGCTGGGCTCTCCAAGTGCCTCATCCGAAGTTTGGGAAGGTACAGCCGAGGAGACTTACATCCCGGTGGCTTCAGGTATGTGAATGTCTGACCCGCCATACACTTTGTGACCCTAAGATGTCTTTTTCAGGAGCTGAAAGAACAGACTTCTGATGATGGGGGTACCTCTCTTCTATTTGCTCCCCTTCCCCCGCCATAGACTCAGCCTGTCTAATGGACAGCAGGAGGTTGGGGTGGTCAGGCATGGATGCCCAATGATGAACAGGCGGTGAGTAAATACTGCAGGGGAGAAAGCAAGAGGTTGGGGTGGTCACACATGGACCCCCAGGGGTGAACAGGCAGTGAGCGAATACTGCAGGGAAGACAGCAAGAGGTTGGGGTGGTCATACATGGACCTCCAGGGGTGAAGAGGCGGTGAGCGAATACTGCAGGGAAGACAGCAAGAGGTTGGGGTGGTCACACATGGACCCCCAGGGGTGAACAGGCAGTGAGCGAATACTGCAGGGAAGACAGCAAGAGGTTGGGGTGGTCACACATGGACCCCCAGGGGTGAACAGGCGATGAGTACATACTGCAGGGGAGAAAGCAAGAGGTTGGGGTGGTCACACATGGACCCCCAGGGGTGAACAGGCAGTGAGCGAATACTGCAGGGGAGACAGCAAGAGGTTGGGGTGGTCACACATGGACCCCCAGGGGTGAACAGGCGGTGAGTACATACTGCAGGGGAGAAAGCAAGAGGTTGGGGTGGTCACACATGGACCCCCAGGGGTGAACAGGCGGTGAGTGAATACTGCAGGGAAGACAGCAAGAGGTTGGGGTGGTCACACATGGACCCCCAGGGGTGAACAGGCGGTGAGTGATTACTGCAGGGAAGACAGCAAGAGGTTGGGGTGGTCACACATGGACCTCCAGGGGTGAACAGGCGGTGAGTGAATACTGCAGGGAAGACAGCAAGAGGTTGGGGTGGTCACACATGGACCCCCAGGGGTGAACAGGCGGTGAGTACATACTGCAGGGGAGAAAGCAAGAGGTTGGGGTGGTCACACATGGACCCCCAGGGGTGAACAGGCGGTGAGTGAATACTGCAGGGAAGACAGCAAGAGGTTGGGGTGGTCACACATGGACCCCCAGGGGTGAACAGGCGGTGAGCGAATACTGCAGGGAAGACAGCAAGAGGTTGGGGTGGTCACACATGGACCCCCAGGGGTGAACAGGCGGTGAGCGAATACTGCAGGGAAGACAGCAAGAGGTTGGGGTGGTCACACATGGACCTCCAGGGGTGAACAGGCGGTGAGCGAATACTGCAGGGAAGACAGCAAGAGGTTGGGGTGGTCACACATGGACCCCCAGGGGTGAACAGGCGGTGAGCGAATACTGCAGGGAAGACAGCAAGAGGTTGGGGTGGTCACACATGGACCCCCAGGGGTGAACAGGTGGTGAGCGAATACTGCAGGGAAGACAGCAAGAGGTTGGGGTGGTCACACATGGACCTCCAGGGGTGAACAGGCGGTGAGCGAATACTGCAGGGAAGACAGCAAGAGGTTGAGGTGGTCACACATGGACCCCCAGGGGTGAACAGGCGGTGAGTACATACTGCAGGGGAGAAAGCAAGAGGTTGGGGTGGTCACACATGGACCCCCAGGGGTGAACAGGCAGTGAGCGAATACTGCAGGGAAGACAGCAAGAGGTTGGGGTGGTCACACATGGACCTCCAGGGGTGAAGAGGCGGTGAGTGAATACTGCAGGGAAGACAGCAAGAGGTTGGGGTGGTCACACATGGACCCCCAGGGGTGAACAGGCAGTGAGCGAATACTGCAGGGAAGACAGCAAGAGGTTGGGGTGGTCACACATGGACCCCCAGGGGTGAACAGGCGGTGAGTACATACTGCAGGGGAGAAAGCAAGAGGTTGGGGTGGTCACACATGGACCCCCAGGGGTGAACAGGCAGTGAGCGAATACTGCAGGGGAGACAGCAAGAGATTGGGGTGGTCACACATGGACCCCCAGGGGTGAACAGGTGGTGAGTACATACTGCAGGGGAGAAAGCAAGAGGTTGGGGTGGTCACACATGGACCCCCAGGGGTGAACAGGCGGTGAGTGAATACTGCAGGGAAGACAGCAAGAGGTTGGGGTGGTCACACATGGACCCCCAGGGGTGAACAGGCGGTGAGTGAATACTGCAGGGAAGACAGCAAAAGGTTGGGGTGGTCACACATGGACCTCCAGGGGTGAACAGGCGGTGAGTGAATACTGCAGGGAAGACAGCAAGAGGTTGGGGTGGTCACACATGGACCCCCAGGGGTGAACAGGCGGTGAGTACATACTGCAGGGGAGAAAGCAAGAGGTTGGGGTGGTCACACATGGACCCCCAGGGGTGAACAGGCGGTGAGTGAATACTGCAGGGAAGACAGCAAGAGGTGGGGGTGGTCACACATGGACCCCCAGGGGTGAACAGGCGGTGAGTGAATACTGCAGGGAAGACAGCAAGAGGTTGGGGTGGTCACACATGGACCCCCAGGGGTGAACAGGCGGTGAGCGAATACTGCAGGGAAGACAGCAAGAGGTTGGGGTGGTCACACATGGACCCCCAGGGGTGAACAGGCGGTGAGCGAATACTGCAGGGAAGACAGCAAGAGGTTGGGGTGGTCACACATGGACCCCCAGGGGTGAACAGGCGGTGAGCGAATACTGCAGGGAAGACAGCAAGAGGTTGGGGTGGTCACACATGGACCCCCAGGGGTGAACAGGCGGTGAGCGAATACTGCAGGGAAGACAGCAAGAGGTTGGGGTGGTCACACATGGACCCCCAGGGGTGAACAGGCGGTGAGCGAATACTGTAGGGAAGACAGCAAGAGGTTGGGGTGGTCACACATGGACCCCCAGGGGTGAACAGGCGGTGAGCGAATACTGCAGGGAAGACAGCAAGAGGTTGGGGTGGTCGCACATGGACCCCCAGGGGTGAACAGGCGGTGAGCGAATACTGCAGGGAAGACAGCAAGAGGTTGGGGTGGTCACACATGGACCCCCAGGGGTGAACAGGCGGTGAGCGAATACTGCAGGGAAGACAGCAAGAGGTTGGGGTGGTCACACATGGACCCCCAGGGGTGAACAGGCGGTGAGCGAATACTGCAGGGAAGACAGCAAGAGGTTGGGGTGGTCACACATGGACCCCCAGGGGTGAACAGGCGGTGAGCGAATACTGCAGGGAAGACAGCAAGAGGTTGGGGTGGTCACACATGGACCCCCAGGGGTGAACAGGCGGTGAGCGAATACTGCAGGGAAGACAGCAAGAGGTTGGGGTGGTCACACATGGACCCCCAGGGGTGAACAGGCGGTGAGCGAATACTGCAGGGAAGACAGCAAGAGGTTGGGGTGGTCACACATGGACCCCCAGGGGTGAACAGGCGGTGAGCGAATACTGCAGGGAAGACAGCAAGAGGTTGGGGTGGTCACACATGGACCCCCAGGGGTGATCAGGCGGTGAGCGAATACTGCAGGGAAGACAGCAAGAGGTTGGGGTGGTCACACATGGACCCCAGGGGTGAACAGGCGGTGAGCGAATACTGCAGGGAAGACAGCAAGAGGTTGGGGGGGTCACACATGGACCCCCAGGGGTGAACAGGCGGTGAGCGAATACTGCAGGGAAGACAGCAAGAGGTTGGGGTGGTCACACATGGACCCCCAGGGGTGAACAGGCGGTGAGCGAATACTGCAGGGAAGACAGCAAGAGGTTGGGGTGGTCACACATGGACCCCCAGGGGTGAACAGGCGGTGAGCGAATACTGCAGGGAAGACAGCAAGAGGTTGGGGTGGTCACACATGGACCCCCAGGGGTGAACAGGCGGTGAGTGAATACTGCAGGGAAGACAGCAAGAGGTTGGGGTGGTCAGGCATGGATGCCCAATGATGAACAGGCGGTGAGTACATACTGCAGGGGAGAAAGCAAGAGGTTGGGGTGGTCACACATGGACCCCCACAGGTGAACAGGCAGGGGATAATAAACAGATGTCCTGGGCACTGAAAAGGGGTGTTGCATAACATCTCATGGATTTACAGAGGCCGAAGGAAATGGGCAAGAAAATACAGGGAATTGAGTAGCAAAAAGAGTGGTTTTCAAAATCATGCACACTCTCAGGACACATATTGACTGTGATCCTTATGTCTAGTGTGATTGTGTCCAGGTGTAACCTCCTCCAATTCTAGCTTCATATTTAGGAATGTCCTCAGACCATTTTTTGCAAATATTTCGTCTTAACTGAGCCTCTCACTTCATATATGATCTTGAGCGCTTTGCTCTTAAACCTTGTGGTTATGCATTAAGCGTGGTGTTGTCCTATTTTTGAAAATATAATGACTTCAAACCTTAAAGGAACTGAAGTGTAGAGGGAAAAACAAAGTCTTCTTAGCCAAGGCTAGCATCTCTGAAGACCAAGCATTGGAAATGCAATTGGTCTTGGATTCGTTTGAGTTATAGCTATTGGCATTGTAAATGGGCATGACTTTTATATATGTGTTATTGAATGTATGGATGTGGTGTTGTCCTATTTTTGAAAATATAATGACCTCAAACCTTAAGGGGACACTGAAGTGTAAATGGAAAAGAAAACCATTCCTCTTAGCCCAGGCTAGCGTCTCTGAAGGAAAGGGTAGTACAGAATGCTTGATGATGTCAGCTGGGGTTTTGTGATCTATCGTGACAGTTTTCACTGGACTCCCCTTAATTCTTTTTTAATCACAGCTAGCAAGACAAAGGGCTGAGTTTGCCCATGTTGTGTACTGCAGTGAAGCAAAGCTTTAATTACATTTAGTGAAAAGCAACTCAGTCTTTGCCTTTTGGGCCAGTATTACAGTCAGAGTCTCTGTTGTGGTCTGAGGAAGTCAGAATGCGCATCAAGTCTTTTGTTGGTAGCCCCCGTTTTAGGAAGAGGATGCTCAGGGATTAAACCTTCTCTCTTTTATGCCCCTTCCATATGAATCTTTTATGAAGCATACATTTTCTCCCATGTCAACATTCACATGTATTATCCTGTGAGATGTTTCAGGGATCATGCAAATGCTATAGAATGGTACTAACATTTCTATTGCATTGCTCTGATGCCCAGGAAACCTGGTCCACCCTATAAAAATCATTACACAAATTCGATATTCTTCTGACCCTTCTTTTGCCCACTGTACCTACAATGTGCTGGATTTATCCAGCCTGCACTTGTCTTGTAGATCTTGTGCTGACCTTATGCAAGCTGTGCTTGCCTCTTCCAGAGACCCAGATTGATTGCTTTATTAAACCAGCCATCATCTAGACCACCATGTTCTCATCTGTGCTTGACTCATCCAGTGCTTGACTCACCCACCCTATACTTACCTTGCCAACTCTTGCTTACATCATGCAAGCTGTGCTTGGCTCTTCCAATCTGCACTGACCAATCATGCTTGATTTACTCAACCCACCCTAACTGATCCGTCCTTCCTCCCCTCCCCCACCTAGTTTCCCTGACCCCGCCAGTGCAAGGCTCACTTGCCCTGTTCTTGCCTGGGCTGCCCTGTGCATGCCTTGCGTACCCGGGTACCCCCGATCCTGATTTTTATCTCATTCTCTTTGTGCAGACATGTTGCTCAACTCATCCTATTTCGTTCATCTCAGTCATTTATTTAAGTCCTTCCTCACATGTGTAACCACTCTACTTTCCTGTAATCACTTCATTCACCCAGTGCCTTGTGGTTTCATTGACGGCCTGCGGAGGGGTTTGAATGACCACGGTGGCTGCGTGCGTGCTGTATAGTAAATGACGACTCTAGACTGTGGTGTAGTCTGCATTGTGGTGAAGATCAGATTGAAAAAAACACCTGCTTTTCCAGATACTAGAAAAGTATACAGTGAATAAACCAAGAAATTTACAGATATTGAAAATAGTATGAACCTAAATAATTTTTCCTTAACAAACTTTCCTCTGTCATGGTCCTATCATTTCTACATGGAAATCTGAGCAATGCTGCAAAGCATGGCCCTGGCATGTTTTTTCTTTTTAAAGGAAAATACACACATACCGATGTTACCATTTGAGGAACAAATTCACATTCAATGTATCCACTACAATAAAACACTATGGGCCTAATTACAATGTCGGCTGGAAAGCCTCCGACCAGCTTTTAAGCCGGACAGGGACTCCGACTCGGGTCCGACAGGCTCAAGGAGCAGGTCAGCCAGTTGGAGAGGCCTCATAATCCCTTGAGGATGGCTTTCCGTTGTTGGGATTATGATGGCACTTTCCGACAGCAGTTTAAGTTGGCCTTTCCGACATGGAACTGCTGTCAGAAAGTGTAGTTGGGGACCCTTAGTAGGGCCCCTCTCCCCATGGCCCTCTGTATTTGGCCCTAGGGGCACCTCTTGTGCCCCCTTTCATATCCCTGCACCGTGTGGCAGGCACCTCATGGTGTCTGCCACACGGGACAGGGGTATTTAAAAATGTCAATTTTTCAATGGGAGCTTGTGCAGCATATAAACCTTGTACCAGGGTTGGGATACTCCAGACCATATTTAAAAGGGCTGCCCTGGCTTGGCACACAGCAGGCTCAGGCTCTTAATGTTTAAATATTGTGTACACTCAGACACAGATCTTTAAGCTGTCTGCCTCTCATGTGGGGCACTGCGTATAATGTTGTTTCTTTCTACAGCTTGCATCATCCGATTCCTTGCTACCTCAGAAAGCCTTCTCCCAATATAATCCAAAAAACTGCATAAAAAATTTACCTTAACTTACTTCAACTTGATTGCTTTTCTTTCATGACAGTGACCCTCTTCTTATCTTCCATCTTCAGCATGTCTTCTATTTCTGAGTATAGCCTCCTCTCAGTCTCATTCCTGTCCGCCTTAATTCTTCTTATTGTAATTCTGCAACTGGCTGATACCTCATTTAACAGATCAAACCTCTCCTTTTTAAAACCCTATCAGTATAACCTAACATTACCTAATCCCTGCCAGCTTGTCTATCTCACCAAACATTCACCTGAAGCCACATTTCCCCCACTAACGAGCACACATAACGGGCATTAATATAGTCTCTCACAAAGTAACTGGATTAAATGACTACACTTTGTTCCTTGAGAGCACATGACTAATCACAATAACCAACAATAACTAATAGGTTAACCTCTAACCTTGAGTTCTGGAGTAGCGTGCTCCTAGCCATAAAGCACTTCAACACCTCATCTGGGGCAGTAACCACGATATAAATACAATTACAAATTAACCAGACACCAGTGCTAGGCACAAAGAACACCAGTCTCCACACACAGTCCACAGCCTCTGAATAATGGGAGGCACATTCCACATACTGTGAAGCTCTGACACTGGAACAAGGCATTCACAACACCTTCCATTCTGCTCTGTAGATGAGCATCACATCCCACCAGACACCAGTGCCAGACACAAAGAACAAGTCTCCACACAGTCCACGGTGTCTGAATGATGAGAGGCAGATTCCACGCACCGTGATGGTCTGGTACAGGAACAAGGCATTGATAACACCTCCAACTTCATCTTATTCTACAGTGAACCCCACATCCCGCCAGACTTCTAGAGGTGCCCAGTGCTGGTGAGTTCTCAGTCTTGTGATACCCCGATGTCACTGAAAGGTTTGATACCCTGAACTATTTTTCACACAAAGGTAAGTATTATACACTTTCACAATCAACTGCTCACCAAGCACCAGAAAGCTTTCTTCAGGACGTTGGGCCCGTGTGGACCTTAGTGCATTGCATTGTCAGTCATAAAAACACCTTAAAATACAGGTATTGCTAATAGGGCACCAAAACTGCTCCAAGAAAGGAACCTGCAAGTGTAAAGGGTAAAGAAAGAAAATGAAGTATGTGGGGACAGGAGAAGGAGGTGTGTAGCTGCAAACGTTCCAGAGTCCAAAAATAAACCTTGGCTTTACCACATTTTAACTATTCTCCCAAAAATACATTGTGTCTCTTGTGACACTGGAATCCATTGAAGATAACACATACACCATTGAGGATGTATGAGAAAGGAATGATTTTCATATTGCATGCTGTCACATTGTTTTGAATGGATTCAACAACTAAGCTTTACAAAACGTAAATCTGCGTAAAAACCTGGGGGCAGATTTACAAACCCCCTGCGCCACTTTTGCGTCACTTTTGCATTGTTAAAAGTGACGCAAAAGTGGCACAAGGGGCTTGTAAATCTGCCCCCTGGTCTTTAGCCAGTTTAGCCTGTTTATTTCGGGCTAAACAGGTTATGCCCACGGGCTCATGTGAGACTGTGCATCTTGGGACTGGCCAGCAGGCTTGCTGCCAACAGTCTAACAACCATTGAAGCCCACATGTTACACCAGAATAGGCAACAAATGATTTGGTTAAAAACCCATGCACAGGTCTTCCCTTTGGGAAGACCCCTGGACTAACTTTAAATATAAAGAATACAAGAATTATCAAAGCCAATCGGCCTCACCTTTGATATTGGACCCTGATGCAATGGCTATGCCAATTATTCCCCCTCAACCTCCCAGATGTCAGTCAGAGCATGTTTCTGTACAGTGGTCATCTTGTAATGATTGTTCTTCATTCTAGAATGGGGAGGAAGAGCACAATAATCTGGGGAACCATGGAGATGTTACAAAGGGGACTGTTTATTGGCTTTAAGGACAGCGCACCGAAGCGATGGCAGTGCTTAAAAAAATGGCAAAAGAAAATGGCTGAAGGGGCTTAGGAAATGGCCACTCTATGGGTATTGTACGTTTGTAGTGTCTAGTATTCTCTCACAGACAGCTACAGAGGTTTGTCGTCAACAACTAAAAATGAAGGCCCTCATGCAGATGTCGGTGGGCCCACCACCAACAGGCAGTCGGTGGCGGCCCAACCTGCATCCATTGAAGTGGTAAGCCAGCCGGTTTACGACCCCGCAGTCTGAGGCATTTGGGGGAGGGACCATCCACTGCTGTACTGACTGGCTCAAAGAGCCCGTCGGGGCAGCAGTGGGACCGTAATCCCGACAATAGGGGCGGTGCCTGACATAGGGATTACAATGTCCCTTTCCCTCTGCCTTTCTATCGTTGTCCAACCGCCATAGAAAGGCAGACGGAAAGAGGCTTTGGGGGACCCTAGCAGGGCCCCCATGCCTCCGCTATGGGGCCTGGGGGGGGCATCTGTGGTGCTTCCACAAACATCCATGCACTACGTGGTAGGCTCCGCATGGGGCCTGACACAAATTGCATGGAAGTTTGAAAACATCCAGTCTCCTATTGCACCTTATGCTGGTGCCCTTTTCCAGCCACCACACAAGCTGCAATGGAAACATTGATGTTTCCAAACGCCCATAGGGCGGTTGCTTCCAATTTCGGCGGGTGGAACCGCTGACTAATAGTTGGGCGGATTCCATCCCGCTAGGGTGTCGGTCGGATGCTCGTCTGATTAACATCATAGTAGGCCCCAAAATGTTTACAGAACCGTGGTTAGTAAGCTTAATTAAATCTAATTCCAGTCTACTTCATTCTTTATGAATGAGCTTTACGTGCAATAATGTGTCTCAACCTGCACACCTTCAATACTGTGGGGCAGATTTACAAGCCCCTTGCGCCACTTTTGCGCCACTTTTCCCATGTTAAAAGTGACGCAAAAGTGGCGCAAGGGGCTTGTAAATCTGCCCCTGTGAGTTTAACAAGATTTGTAATGGTATGTCAAAATACACAATGCGATCTGCCTCTGTCCCTAAAAAGTTAATCACAAGTGAGGGCATGAAGAACACTTCCTGCTTCCGTGGAGCACACAGCAGAATGAATCACTAGGGTTTCAACTGAAAGATAGTTTGGTTTAAATGCAATTCAAACAAGTTATTACAAGACTCAAACGTTATGCGCAAGCATTTCTTTTATGTTTACAATCGAAACTTATGAAGGCATAAAAAATGCTCGAACTGCAGCCACTGCAGTAACGTGATTATTGGGAACTCTTTTTTGCATCCGCATACAGACAAGAAAATTGCTCTGAGGCACTCCTCTGATTGCAACACTGTTTGTGTTATCTACGCTATAAAATGTCCATGCGGACTGACTTGTGTAGGACGTACATCACGTAAAATAAAAGTTTGCATCACTGAACACAAAAGCATGATCAGAACCAAACACATCAACTCTTGTTTAGCCGCACACTGGGTGAGTCGCTCACACTCCATTCTCCAACTTTGTTACACCATACTTGAAAAGATCACCGCACTGAGAGGGACAGATACTTACACTTTGTTAGCCCGTAGGGAAATGTTTTGGATAAAACATCTTGACACCATTATTCCGAAGGGTCTCAATGACCAAAATGAATTTTTGTGCTTTTTGTAGTATCTCCTTCATGTTTATTTCTACATTTAACGATGATGCACTTACGACATTTTGATGTACATCGCTGAGCGCACACACACTGACCAGGAGCCCCTTATTCCGACTACTCATCACTTTTTTCATGTTTATTTTTTATACCTTTCACGATACCACCGATTGTAATCACACTTTGTTCCAACTATGGGTTGCCCAGCTGGAGCACGATTGGGTTCTGAGACACTCGTCCAAACATTAGTGCATGTCTATCACTCATTCGTCCACACGGCCTACCTCGAGTAAACAGTGATTGTGTAACTATTTTGTGGTGATAGAGCGTCATGTTATTCTGAAAATTGTAGGGGTGTATCATTGTCACAGGTAGTTCGCACTCGCATATCTAAAGACATGTATTAACATGTGATTAGTAGAAATGTAGTACTAAAGCAGTATATATTAGAGTGAATAGAAGTGTAATTGTGTCATTATAGTGATTAATGTAGTGCTAATATGAAAGTGTACTTTAAATGATGTATAAATGAATTAGTTCACGTATAATGTGATGCATTAGTTAAAGTGTGCCATATTAAAGTTTGCACATGTAGTTTTGTTTATTCATATATGAAATGTAATGAATTAAATGATTATAGAAGTGATATTAGAGAAATGTGTTTAAAGTGTAAAGGCCTAATCGCATATACGTTTAAGAGAAGGCCTATTCGTTTCTTATGTTATCTGAATATTGTAAGCCAAAAAATGTTTCCCTTGGAAAGACTCTCGTTTAGAATTAGTCAGCAGATTTCTGAAAGTAGAAGGTTTCTCGTTCACACGTATCTGTTGCAGGTGCAAGGACACATGTCTCGTTAGGAAGACTAACCCTTTGTTTTAGGAGTTAGGTTGGAAGGAGAAGCCGTTATGGGAGTGCACAGGAATGCTGCTATGGAAGGAGGATACTTTCAGCGAAGAAGATGCCTGGGACTCAAGGTCGTCCAAACGGTTTTTGGAGGGGTACAGGTTTTGATGGAAATTCACCGGAGAGAAGACCTAGCCGAAGAGGCATGACATGGGCGTGTGCTACTGTATGTGGATTTTGTATCAGGGACAGTGCCCCTGGGGAGGAGAGCAGTTCTGAGCAGATGAGAGCAGAGAAGGGGAGTTGGAGCAGAGAAGACTTGAGAAGAGAGGCAGGGAGAGGGACTTGGGTAGGAAGGAGCATCTTAGAACGAGCTCAGGATGCAAAGTGAGTGTACTTCTTAGGAAGTCTTCACAACTGACACCTTTTCCAATTCTTGCCTGGGGAAACTTGCTAAGTAGGGATGTCACCTTAGTAGTAGTGCAGGGATAGATTAACGCTTTCCTTTAACAGGTTAATGAAGTCTAACATAGAAATTGGAGCAGTTATTGTTTGTCTAATGCTTCTGGAGTTAACTATTCTTCTTATTCTGAGTCGAATGAGACTCCTGCGTAGGATGATGCTTGTATTAGTGCCCGTTTATTTTCTTAATCTCGTTCTGCAACTTACATCGAAAGAGAAAAACACCTCTCTGCATTGTTTTTGTGCAGGAAGGTACGCCTTTCTGCACAAAAGCAATCCTGCCTGCAACTGAGGCATCAAAGGTGCAAGGGTGCCTATATTGTCGCAAGGCACCAAATTGTGCACCAGCGCAGGGGGGAAGGACAGGAATCCACCATATTTAATACATACAGCGCATTGCCTCCCTTTCACATTGGTGTAGGGCAGCCTCACAAGAAGATTTGCGATGATGCCCCATGCTAGTTCCTCATAAAAGAGGCCCCTAATCTTGGACGTGCTATGTGCCTCATTTATAAATTACTTTTCCCCCATGAGCCTTTACTCTGGCTTCAAACGTGGCCGGGAACTTCACCCATATATGCAGATGGGTGTGTTCTGGATTTAATGTCATAATAAGGGCTTGTCTACAGGTTCAAATTGCGGCTTGGTTGAATACCCCACGCAACGCCTTTCTAAGATCAGATAGCACGCCTAGACAGATACATAGGACATCTATCATTGTTTCTTTCCCAATGCCGTCTAATCTGCCTTCTGATTCTTACGCTGTTTTTAACCAGACTTGTTTCTGGTCCCCTGTTGGTTGAACTCCTAAGCGGAGTCGCAGGAGCTTGATCTATGTGTAGTATGAGTACTCATTGTCAAAGTATGAAAGAGGCTTCAAGGTCATGTAGATGTTGATGACTTGCCAGGCATAAGACCCTTTCACTAAGGTAGCTTTAACATGATGTTATGAATATGATGTTGCCATGCTGTTAAGGTGTTTTATAAATTCACTGCTTGACTGGTAGATTGATGGCTTGTAGTGACTGAAAAGTGTCATCTAGAAAGTGTTTAGGTGTTGAATTTGAGTTTTGCTTGTTTATTTCAAACAAGACACACGTGGCTAGTGTATTTTCCTCGGCCAATCTGAGTGTATGACACATCTTGAGAAAGGCACTTTTTGTGGTCCAAGTTTGTTTTATTAGGCCGAGCTCCAGGAGCAATTATGTCTGCAACGTATATCTTTAAAGTTTAAATACAGATTGGTAGGATTTTGCAGTCAGTAAATCTAACAGCTTACCTGCTTATCCTGCTGCGATGGTCGACAGCAACTTTGTCACCATTTCTCTCTGTAGAGGTCCCATGTTGTGGCCTTGTAGGGTTCTGGAGAGAGTGTGGAATTCTGAGGTTAGGGATGCTGCCTGTGATTGGTGAACAACCTTTACAACGCAACTGTTACAACGCACTACACTTACAACGAAATTTTTACAACGCAACATCCACTACAATGCATTCCATTACATCGCATGACACTACAACGCATGTTTAAAAACTACCTTTACAACGCATTCCATTACATCGCATACTACCTTTACAACGCATACCATTACAACGCAATCCAACACTTACCCTACTGTTGCACTCCCTGGAGTTAGAATAGTAATTTTTACCCCTATACTATCCGTTGTAATGGTATGCGTTGTAAAGGTAGTATGCGATGTAATGGAATGCGTTGTAAAGGTAGTTTTTAAACATGCGTTGTAGTGTCATGCTATGTAATGGAATGCGTTGTAGTGGATGTTGCGTTGTAAAAAATGCGTTGTAAGTGCATGCGTTGTAAAAGTGTGCGTTGTAACGACATACATCCCTGTGATTTCATTACTTCCATATATGGCACAAATGTGCCTCTGGAGTCAAATAGCATCTCAAGATATTTATATTGTTTTTCGGTGGATAGCCGGAATCCGTTGATGTTCCATGATTTGGGGATTTTAAATTTCTTGCTGAACTTTTGTGCTTTGTTCTTCATAGGTTTATTTTGGGTTAATTCCACTTTGTAAAGCAGTAAAGAGCACCTAGAACTCACTATAGGTCCATGGAAGTCTTGCTCAGTAGAAGCAGGTTGTCGGCAAGTTTTGGAGGATGTGTGTTGTAATGTCAGGCTCTCTAGACAGGCTTGAAATATAGATGTTGAACAGCAAGGGGGTGAAGATTTAATTCTGCTTCAGGCCAACCGAAGTGTAGATTTTCTGAGAGAGCTATGTGCCGTCTCCTATCTTCACATTTAGCCACATTTTGGTGTGCAGAACCTGAATGGCTTCCAGTATTTTAGATGGAATCCTATAGCTGATTAGTATCTGCCACCACAGATCTCAGGGGACTGTGTTGAATACTGCCATGAAGTCAATGAAACAAGAGTAGAGCATATATTTTATGCTGCAGATGTTTCTATTGGTGAGTGTAACTCACGTAATTACATGCAGAATAATCGCGACATAACGTGGAATTACACAAGAAGAATGATTCTGCTTTAATGCCATAAAACACAAATAGCGAGCGCGAGCAGCCTCTTTCACTCGCTAAATGTATTTTTAGGGTAGGATTTTCTCCAACGTACTCCCAGCAGTTAAAGCTATTTTCTTAGAACAAAATGCTAGGGGTGGGCGATAAACTTCGCTCTGCTGGCGGAGTTTGCAAAATCTTGCGACTCTGTACTCTTCTTGGAGCGTGGCGATTGGCATCACTCTGCCAATCGTCACAAGGTGGAGTTTACTGGTGTGCACCCCTAGATTAGACTTGGGTACGTTTAAGAGACAAAATTCACTGCGGATTGTAAGACCTCCGCACATCTAATGACCGGAGAACCACAGCCAATGAACAACCCGCAGATATTTTCCCATCAAACCCACAAGTTCCTTACAATTTCTAATGTGTGACAGCCAACGAGTCAAAATAATTAACATCGCTAGCCTTTGCTATAAGGCGTTCCTTTAACCAATGCTACGTCATCAGGCTTCCTCGTTGCTCATAGAATATGTTTCTGCCTTTGTGATTGGTTTTGTTGGGTACAGGTCTTGCCTATGAGGAGAGCCAAGCGCGAGGGATTGTTTTGGATAAACATTTGGGTTTTCAGTTCCAGGGCCACCTTGTGAACAGCAGGACTGTGGGTGGAGATGCTGCAGAAGGAATATTGGATCTGCATGCTGCTCACCATTGAGGAGGTAAGACGGCACCACTGATGTAGCAATGTGTGTTAACCATTCACTGCTGAGATCTTTGTGCAAGTCAGTGGTTTAAATTCCCGTGCAGAGACTCAGCCTTTCAGCCTTCCAAGGAGTAGTGCTGGCATTTGCAAATGCTGCCCAAGATGCATTTTGTAATCAAGAAACTGGGATGTTGTGAGTGAAATAGAAAATTTAATAAATTGGATTATCGTGCTACCGCTGAGATTTTTATGGCGCTCGAAATTCAAGTCCCAGTCACTAAGTATCCATATCTTCACCTTTCATCAGTCCAGTATGTTGCATTACAATTATACAAGGCTACAACCTCTAGCATGTCTGAGGTTCTGAAATGAAAAGACTGGGTCTCAAGTGAAATTGGCTATCCTTTTACTGCTATTCATCCTTTCATTGGCAATGAAATGAGTACATTCAAGTGGCTTAAAAGAAGCAACTGTTATTTACAGTGTCTGAAGCATGAACTAGAAATCTGTATACTAAACAATACACCTGCGCTGTAGCCAGGTTGTTTTCTACCAGCATGTGCAGCAGAGCAGCTGACAAGCTTCCATCTCTACCTTTCACGCACACATCCTGCCATGCATGCACTGATGTGTCAGTGTTGTATAGAAGCGTGAAGTCCACGTTACACATGTGAGCTGCTCGGATTCGGTACCTATCCGTGAACACGAGATGGTGTATACAAATGAGCCTCGAGCACCAACAGTAGGTAATACCTTTTGGTCAGGTTTATGCTACATAAGACTGCAAAATATAAATGTGTGGCAAAGGATGGGTCAAGTGGCACAGACCTTTCATGGTTATGGTTTGAGTTCCTCTCTCCAAATGCACAAGGGACACTTACTAAACGCTCCTACTCAATTTCCAGCAGTAATGGATAGCTTGGTAGACTTGCGCGCCAGCAGCAGACCTGTTGTTGTTTGTTTCCCATTTTAGCAGACTGTCACTGCTCGTCATTCTTGTAACAAGAGCTGTGTCATTAACAGCAAATCGAAATGGATAGCGCCTCAACACCAGACCTTTCCTGTTGAAGAGAAACGGCCTGTACTACCCTGTGTGAGGACCCTAGTACTGCTTCAATTTTTTTCTTTTTTAGATGAATACCTTGCGAGAGGCATGGTAACACAGTGACAGCCGTGAGAGGCATTTGTAATCTGGAGGGAGGTGCAATAACACCGTGCTAGCAGCCAGAGGCATGTGTTACCTGGAAGAGGAGGCATGATAACACTGTGCAAGCCAAAAGAGGCATGTGATATTTGGAGCAAGGCGTGATAACATAGTGGTGGGTGGAACTTCGCGGAATTCCACAGAATAAAATTCTGCGAGTTCTGCCCAGCCCTACAAAATGCACCCTTGCATCTAAAATGGATGAAAGGATGCATTTTTAGGTCTCGCCTAGACAGTGCTTGTACTGTCTCTCCGAGACATGCAGTATACACTTTAGTGTGGAAGTTTTGCGGAAGCTCCGCCCACTCGCCACCCATCCTTTTCATTGGCTTAGGTCAGTAAATGCTGCTTTCCAATTTGTTTAAGGCTTGCTAGTCCCTCCTCATGACAATTATGTCGTCATTTGTAACCTTCCAAGGCTACTGGCCCCTTTACTCACCGCACTTTCTTCTGGCGCCCGGCCTAATCAAAATGGTGCGCACGCGATGACGTGCTCTCTTCCTGGCAGGTGTTCTGTGGTTTCCAGCTCCCCGTCTGTAAGCGCTCCCCCTGCGTGTGCGCTCATGCCCATCAAACCGCATTCTGCACTTTGCCTTCAATACTGTGTCAATTGGCTCGGATTTCAAGGAAACAGTTGACTTGTATAGATTTATATAGCGCAAACTCGCCCCGAAGGTATTGAAGTGCTGTACATGAGCACCGATTACATTACACAAGGACACATTCAGGCACGGGGAGATAAAGTGATTTGCCCAAAATCACAGAATGTGGACACGACCCCGATGCTCGAACCCTGGTCTCCAGCACCAAAGTCGGAAGTCTAGCCGACGGACCACATCCGCTCACTTTGTCTAACAGGAGTGAAAAAGAATATAGCCAAAAACAACATAAAAGAAAGCACCACTGAACCTCTGTCCACTTCTTATATATGCTGCCCGTTTGCATTTCCGTTGAGTTTGCGTGTTATGCATATGATTGGCGGATAAATAATTCAATTACGTGTACTACACATTGGTTGAGAAGGGTAGTCAAATGTTTTCTTTTATTCTCAATGTTTATTGCAATTTACTGAAATCTCAGAAGAAAACGCAGCCTTCTTAATCAAATGTTTTCAAGGAGCCCCCAGAGCACAGAAGCCAAGATGTATGGCTTCAAGTAATTGCGAGCCATAAAAAGACAGCGGACAGCCTGAAATGTTCTCAGAGCAGCACTCCCCACAGCACCAAAGTTCAATTCGAGCAAACACACAAAACATTAATTCCAGCTGAGATTTTGCCAGAAAAGAGAAAAATTAGTTTCTGCTGTTATAAAACTTCATGGATTAGCTAATTTATCCTCTCTTATTTCTCACAATTTATTTTAAAACTTTTCCATTTGCTAATTTTGGGACTCAACTGTGTCAGGCCCCCGGAACTGTTGGAATAGTCCCCTATGGACACTAAACAGCTCTACCTAATGCCAAGTCTTGTTAGCAGCATATAACTACTTTGTTCTCAGGTCTCTTTCAGCGCATGCGTTGAGTTTATGACACCCCAGGTTCAATACCGGCCTTCTCTAGTTACCTGCTCAGCGTATGACAACATGACTAGTGGTAGTTACGTCAGTACCGCTGCCACGTGGTATATGGAAAAACACTTCCAGCGAGCACACGTAATGAGACAGCAATGAGTTCGCTCTTTTCTTAGCGCTAGTTGTGCGCCTTAACCCCTTGCGTGCTCATGACGAGCTGGACTCGTCATGGCACACAGTGTTCGTGTGCTCATGACGAGTCCAGCTCGTCATGAAACATCGCATTGGAAATCCCTCTGGTGCGGGCACCAGAGGGATTCCCTTTTTGCTAAAAGTGCCTCGGGAGCTGGGGAAGAGCTTCCCCAGCTCCCGAGGCCACCCCCCCTGGTTTCCCTGAACTGACGATCGGCGCGCACGCCGCACTGACGTAATTTCAGTGAAACCGAAACTGAAATGAGCCAAGAGGCACCAGGGAGGGGGGAACGCCCCTTGGGCAAAGGCCTTTGCTCCCCCCATAAATATTTTGGGCACAATTAGTCTTTCTGCCCCCCCTGGGGAGTAGATGGGGGCAGTAGCCCCCAATCTGCCCCCCCAGGGGGGTAGAAAGCCCACTAGACAACAGGGATTTTTTGATAATGTATTCATTAGGGGTGGTGGCTGCCCAAAACGGGCATGCCGATGCCCCCACCCCCCTCAGGCACACAATTAGTCTTTCTGCCCCCCCTGGGGGGCAGATGGGGCAGTAGCCCCCAATCTGCCCCCCTGGGGGGGGGGCAAAAAGCACACTAGACACCAGGGATTTTTTGGGCACATTTTTATTAGGGCGGGGGCATTGTCATGCCTGTTTTTGGCATCCCCCACCCTAATAAAAATGTGCTCAAAAAAATCCCTGGTGTCTAGTAGGCTTTCTGCCCCCCCCCCGGGGGGCAGATGGGGGCATTTGCCCCAATCTGCACCCCCAGGGGGTGCAAAAAGCCCACTAGTCACCAGGGATTTTTTTGGCGCAAATTTGAATTAGGGTGGGGGCTGCCCAAAACAGGCATGTCCATGCCCCCACCCCCTCCCCGCAAATATTGTAGCCTTCCTGCTCCCCCTGGGGAGCAGATGGGGCAGTATCCACCAATCTGCCCCCCTGGGGGGGCAAAAACCCCACTAGACACCAGGGATTTTTTGGGGAAGATTTTTATTAGGGTGGGTGCATTGGCATGCCCGTTTTTGGCAACCCCCACCCTCATTAAAATTTGCTCCAAAAAATCTCTGGTGTCTAGTAGGCTTTCTGCCCCCCCTGGGGGGCAGATGCGGGCATTAGCCACCAATCTGCCCTGCCGGGGGGGCAAAAAGCCCTCTAGTCGCTAGGGATTTTTTTGGGGCAAATTTAAATTAGGGCGGTGGCTGACCAAAACAGACATGCCCATGCCCCCACCCCCTCCCCTGCAAAAATTACAGCCTTCCTGCCCCCCCTGGGGGGCAGATGGGGCATTAGCCGCCAATATGCCACCCGTGGGGGGCAAAAAGCCCAGTAGACGCCAGGGATATTTTGGGCAAATTTTAATTACAGTGGGGGCATTGGCATGCCTGTTTTGGGAAGCCCCCACCCTAATTAAAATTTGCCCAAGAAACTCCCTGGCGTCTATTGGAATTTCAGCCCCACCCTGGGGGGCAGATGGGGGCATTGGCCCCCAATGTGCCCCACCTGGGGGGGCAAAAAGCACACTAGACGCCAGGGTTTTTTTGGGGGCAAATTTGAATTAGAGTGGGGCTGCCCAAAACGTGCATGCCCATGCCCCCACCCCCTACCAAATAGCCACAGTGTTTCTGCCCCCCTTGGGGGCATATCAGGGCAACCCCACCCCCCGATATTCCCCCAGGGCGGCAGAAAGCAGACTAGGCACGGATTTGTTTTTAGCAATATGCCTTCTTGTGGATTTAGGGCCCTAGTGCAGCCGGCACATAGGGAAACCTAGCAAATCTGTACATTTTGGGGGTTATGGGGGGGTGGGGTGACTTGACTGGCTCTCACCAGGTTCTGTTACCCAGAATCCCTTGCAAACCAAAATATTTGTTAAAAAATACACATTTTCCTCACATTTCTGTCGTGGAAAGTTCTGGAATCTGCGTGGATCCACAAAATTCCACCCACCCCACGTTCCCCAAAGCCTTCCGATAAAAACTGTGCCTCACGCGTGTGGGAGGCCCAAGTACCCGTGACAGGCAGGGGCCCAAAACGTATTGATGCGACATCAAAATTGCCTATCACCAAACAACCTGGTTTTGCAAGAGGGGTCACCTGGGTTTTTGGCCCTGTGCTTGGCGGCCATCTAGGGAAACCTACCAAACCCACACATTTCTGAAAACTAGACACCCGAGGATTCCAGGGAGGTATGACTTGCGTGGGTCCCCCAACGTTTCCTTACCCAGAATCTCAATTTTAGCAGAAAAAAATCACTTTTTTCACACATTTCTGTGGGGGAAAGTTGTGGCATCACCGGGCTGACACAAATTTCCAACCACCCAGCGTTCCCCCGGGTCTCCCGATAAGAATGGTGCCTCACTCATGTGGGAGGCCCAAGTACCCGCGACAGACAAGGGCCCAAAACGTAGTGAGGCGACATCAAAATTGCCCATCTCAAAACCACCTGGTTTTGCAAGGGGGGTCACCTGGGTTTTTGGCCCCTATCAAACCCACACATTTCTGAAAACTAGACATTTTCTGCAACATGCCAAATGTTCAACAAAGGTTTTGAGGAAAAAAAAGTCTTCAATCGTCCTTAAACAGTCTTTCCTTAGAAAACTAGAAATTTCTTAGAGGAGGCGACAGGGCATTAAATGGGTGCCTGAAGCCGAGCAGCCGAGGACGTCATACTGCTGCTGGAGCTAGCTGGTGAATGCAGACATTGTAACTGCCCAGGCGGGTCTAAGCACTGCCCCGCTGCCCAACATAACATTTGATTGTTTCACAATTAACTAATTTGGCTTTTAATTAATATTGCCTACGTGAAGCCCCTGACTCCTGCCTTGGAGCATTTCACTTGGAACTACCCAAATAATATCGGGCTCTTTATTGTAAATACAAATTACTCCAGAACAATAATTCACTTACCTCTTTCTGATTCACCGCCAGTGCCAACGCAACTCAACTAGCTCACTATTGTCCTGAAGATGAACCCCAATAATTGGTTTCGAAACGCCGACCACCCCACAACTTGAACTCCACATAATATGTATAAATCATCTATGGATTTCTATTGTATGGTTGTCAATGTGATGTCTTTTTAAAATCCACTATCACTATTGCACACCACGCTTTATTTTACTTATTATATGAGCATCCTAATTTGTTTTTCTCAAATAAAACTCTGTCATCTCTTGACCTACATGACCCGTGACAGACTGTCTCTTGCTCCCTTTTTGAATTAATTTCATTTATATAAAAAAACAGTGCCCCTCCGTGGGTCACCCCTTTTGCTTTTGGACCTTTTAGGCCACACTAGAACCATTGTTCTTTAATTATTCCTTCCAAACCCAGGTTCACATATCGAGGTACCCTTTTCTCCCAAAAACCCCAGCTACCAAGGACTGAGCAAGGGACTAATTTATAGAGACCCTCTTTAGGACCCAGTACCGTGTCATTGGCCTTGTTACTGGAGGTAGGTGCATACTTACCACCACCAATAAACCTCCTTCCAACATCACCTATTTGTGACATCTGAACTTGTATTCAGTCTCAGTAAGGGGCTTACTATCAATAAAGAGCCATACCTACACAGGTGGAAGTGTCTACACATTCCTACTCTGAGTACCTTCTCATTGCAGGTTTCATAGACAGACAAACATGTCTTGAAGAGACCCAACAAATCCTTTACGGGTCGAAACGCCTACACTCAACCCCTAGTGGTTATAGCTTCTAAGTAAATTGCTTCACTTTAGTTGGCCTAAGGACTAGGGCGGTTGTCCTCGAATCTGGGGAACTGGGTTCGAGTCTCGGCAACGACGCTGAACATCCTGTGATTTATCGGCAAATCATTTAATCTCCTCGTGCCTAACAAATAATTAATTTGTCCTCATGTAACGCAACTGGTGCTATGTAAAGCGCTCTGATACCCGATTACCCAAGTTTGCACTTATATAAAACTCTGTGAAATAAAATAAATTAAACAACTATTGGGCAGGATTCACTTTCTACAGTACTAGGATACCCAAGTGGGATGTTTTCTTCAGTGTTTTTACCGTGACTTTGTGTATATGAACGTATCACAAACAATGACCCCTCGCACTTTCTTCATTTGTTTGTTTGCACCTGCCCATGAAAAACGTGTTTGAATAATTAAGGTACATGTGAGAATCTAAGTGCCTCTGAGTACTATTTATTCATGAAAGGAACATCTGTGTGTAACTTCCTTCATACTAAATTGTGCTTGATTCCTACTTAATACCTAGGATTAGTACGCAAGGTAGCAAGTTTAATGAGTCCCACAGGATCAATTATTTGTATCCTATTATAATACACTGAGCATGTTGACAAGAGGTGTGGAACCATACGAGATCCACTATGAAGATTACTGATGCCTGATGCATATAAATTAAATGAAACAAGTTAACCTGTAGCATAACTATCTGGAAAAACTTGCACATCACGCAGGTATGTGCTTGAGATGACAACTGGGAGTTAGTTCATTCGGGAATGCGGATTGTCTTGCCTTCTTGAGACACCAGCGGACAGAGCTCCATAAAACAATCTTGCCAGTTAGCACACCAACGGTTTGTTTAAAAAGCCCTATTTTGATGTAGATTATCTTAAAGGTTTGTGTCATGTCACAGTCGTGGAGCCATCTCTTCCCTCTACCCCTCTCCTGAATGACCTGTCGTCTCCAAGTCTCTTTTAAGAGGTTAGAGGCCCAGCCTATTTCACAAGGCATCCTACAAACCATATTTTCTCCCCTCCTGACTTGGTGAAAATATGTTTTTTAAATCCTTTTACATGTATTGACAACTTCATTTAACCATTGGTGAGATGTTGCATGTATCATCCTCCCAGGAAGTAGAAAACTGTCCTTTAACGAACAAACCATTTTTTATTTGAAACTTACAAAAGATGGTGAGAGGAATGCTTTCGAAACGTCTACAAACTGGCAATTTCTCTGGGGAGCATTCACCCATTTTCTTGTTCACCATTGGGCCACTCTAGACAAAGACCTGACCTATGCAAATCAGTATTGACCATACTCCTCATGGGAACAGTTCACCCTGAACTGCCATGCGAGGCCTCTTCCAGAACACAGCACAATCAACTCCAGACTGGTTTGGGCCTCGTTTGGGATTTTCAGTGATGTAGGGCTTTGTGGTAATGGGGAGGTGGTCGTGGATTTCTGGTAAAGTGGTGTGCTATTGAACCCTTTATTATGGAATTTGAGAGTTTGACATGCCTCTCGAGAATGCTTATCATGTTTGTGTGTGTGTAGTTGACAATACCTAGGAACGTGTCCCTAAACATGTACTAAAGTGCATTATCAATTAAAAAGTAAAAATCTTTTGCTAACAATTTATACTGTATGTTCTTTTCTGAGCTAAATATAGGATCCCACTAGTGACTACTCCTTTATAAACGGAATATCAAAAAATATCATGTCTTCATTATTAATAACAAAACATTCCTGCACCGTCTCTATATGCTGTCTCTGCTTAACATTAATGGACCCCACATCACAGTCATGTTTTTTTCCTAAAGATGCTGATTTTGTCCCTACACAGTCCTGCTATGCCTATCTCCAAACACATCAATCTCAATTGCTGAAGCTACCGTGAACTTCCAATTCAGGATGGGCAAAGTTCAAAGTTAGACACAGCTTATCAGTGTTGCCCTCCATTAAGTTGCACTTTAAAAAATCTAGTTGCATATGGAGTAGCCTAGTTTTGATACCACCCTGATATAATGAAGGAGTGCATGTGTAGTCGGCCCTTGAATATATTCTGTGTGATTAACGTTACTAAATGATAGTTGGGGTATTGTGTATTTCACGTATGTTTAGAAGTGTAGCTATTGAAAGGACTGGTTTACTTATGTATTAACAATCGAGAGAGAACCGAACTTATAAATGCATTCACAGTGTGGACCTAATAAACGCTGTATGTAGAGAATGGTGTTTAACTTTCTACACGTAACTAGAAACGTACAATAATAATGATATTGAATTTGAAGTTACATCTTTTCATGTTGTTTGCATTTATTCATTTCTTAAGAAATTGCATTTGCTCTATGTGTGGAAATGGGCACATATTGAAACTCAGTACACTTATAATTTAACATGAGTTTCGGCCTGAAGAACAGTTCCAGCTCAAACTCATAGGAAAATTATATATTGCTTAATCTTTGCTGGAGAATGTGTGCTTAAATTTTGTTCCCACTGCAAGGGGACAGGGCCTCGTTAGTCAGAAGGGGACGGTTTTGTTCTCGTGAGATAGCAAGGAATGAGAAGGTGAATCTTGGAGAAAAGAGAAATGCGGCAACGAGCAAGACGACGAGTTCTCATGGAGTAGGAGAAACATGGCAAGGATGAGAGAAGTAACAATTTATCGACGTGGGAAAGGTGGTGCCTGTATCCCTTTTGTGCTAGGAAGATTGAATTATTATTGAGGAGTCACATGCTTATTAACATATCTAATGCTGAATTGTAGAGAGGGACACAGCGACCCGTTAGGACTTCGAGGGGTACAGACCTCTTCTTATGCTTTGTGTGACTTCATGCTACATGACCCTTGGTTGCATTTCTTCTACTGAAGTCTTTGATGGTTGACACCTTTCTATTTGCTAACTCAAAATAATCGCAATGCTTTCTTAGTTTAGTGTTGTCCCTTTTGGAGATAGTGCAGTGAAAGATACTGTGCTCGTGCTTACCATCGATAATCACCTGATGCATTTTAAGCACAATTTATTTTCTTCCTCTCCTCTATCACTATAATAGAGTTAGACGTATGCTTTTTGTTATATAGGGTTCATCTCTTCAGGGGATTTGGACTCACTTTGTTTGTTATGTATTTCTATACCATAATGCTGAGATTGGTTTATATCAATTTGTTTTTGAATTTATAACTAAAACTTCCTAATCCTTGAATTGGTTGAGTGAGTTAATATGTAGCCAAATTGATTACACTGTATTAAATTTAAATGGAGAATGTTTTCTCCCTCTTACCTCTGAAGCAGGGAAAAAGGTTGTCATAGTTATTGGGAATGTTTATATGGGCCCAGGCTCCATCACATATCTGGTGCAGTTTTCATATAAAAGCTCTTTTTCTGCAACATATTTTTGCAAATTTTCTGGAGATTCAGCCAGATTGTTAAGTATCCTACACAACCCAACAAACTGTATGTAAGTGTTTTCCCTTCATTCATCACTGCACTACTTTCAACCCTGATTACTCTAAAACTCCCATTTCAACACTTTCAGTAGAAATTGATAATGTATATGATGACTATTTAGGTAATTGTATTTTAATTTTTATCTTTGTAACTTGTTTAATGTCTCAACATTTGTCCTACTTGGTTTCTAGTAGGCGGTTTTGAAAACTACCAGTGCATTAGTACTCAGGATCACCCCCACAATCTTCTGTTTACAATAGAATTACATAAATGTCAAAAAGTACTATTGATGTCTGTGGGGTCCTTCAAACAATGTAGCATTCTTGTTTGTCCATCGGGCTGTAGAAATGTATTTGTGCTTTTGCAACTTGATGATGGGTTTGTCCATTGTCAATGTTTGGAAACCATTGCCATGCAGGACAGAGTGCGTCACTCTTAGGTTAGGCATGTGCTTGGCCAGCAGGGTGGCTCTCTTAGAGACAGACATACTTTTCAGGGAGGAGATCTGGTGGGCCTGACTTTGGTAGTTAGTCCATATTTTCTGTAGTAAGTCCAAACTGTAGTTGTCCTTGCATGAGGGTGAATTGCCTGTCCTGCTAATGCTATGCTGAGCATGTTTCTCTTGTGAGTTACTAAAGTTTGTGAATTACTGATTTAAAAAAATGAATTGTATTGACATTTTATAACCAGTGTGTAGACCTGGCTCTTCAGCTGACTCGGACTCGGACCTGCACTCCCCCACCCCCAGCGCCTTGAGACCCTCGCGGGTAAGTAGCGAGCTTCACAATTCCCTGATTGATTGATTGATTTAGTGTGCTAATTTTAGAAATTCCATATTTACATTATGAAGGCAGTATGTCATTGTAGTCATGTCAGTGACATGATAACCAGCGTTTCAATCAAAGCTCGGATGCATGAAACTCTGATGTCTCAAGTACTAACACAGTCTAATGATATCTATGCAGCCTGGTCCTTAGCCCTTTCCTGAGTCATGGTTGGATTGTGAGCTTATGCAGGCATGTTTGTACTGTTGAATATTGACAACAACAGCATTTTTGGTGCAAGAAAATCAAGGGACAAATGAAGTGTGTATAGGGAAGTGTAGATATACTATTCCTAACTCTTCATCTAAGTACCCTGAAGATATATGTACTATGTATATATGTAGATATGTATGTATAGATATGTATATATGTGGAGTTAGGTATATACAATTTAGACATACTTTTCTATCAATGTTTTATTTTTGATACTCTGTCCTTGATCTTGTATAGTGATTTTCAATATTCAGGGGGCAGAATCCAGGCATCCATGTTGTTGAATTGCTAAAATGGATGGACAACATATGAACTTCTGGATCACTGGCTCTGCTTCACTGGGTCATGATGTCGATGTGGGTAGCACCCTTGGTAATGCCTTGTATTGCTGGTCAAATCATGACTCGAACTAAAGAAAATAACATCTATGCAAAATAATTATCATAAAATGTGTCATATTCACTCAAAATAAGGAAACAAGTGCATACTATATGCTGTACTGGACTGAAATATGCAAGGTACGGGAATACAAGAAAAATCAAACACATGAAAATATGTATCATACAAACAATAAATCTAGAGTCAAGCATGAACACTTTATTTTCTTTTGATTTCAAAATCTGATTTGATTTTTACAGTTGCATATATTTAGTTGGCAGTGTCAGTGATAGATTCTACACTACAACTCAATTTAAAGCGCAATTAATTGTCAACATTTTTCATCTCACGTTCTCTGTTGCCTTTTCCAGTAGTTACAATGAATGTGCCTAAAGGTTGTCGAATGGAACTTCATATAATCACCACACGTCATATTACTTTCCCAGCAACAGAGAGCGGCCTTATGCATCGGCACCCACCCGGTAGAAAGAGGAAAAAACATCAATTGATTCTTTTGCTGCCTCTAAGTGTTGTATTGCGTTCGATCGGGCAATTCTGGACAAATACAACCCATTGGATGCCTTCAAAATCACCTTATGATCTTTATACTCAAGATCAAAGTCACAGTCGGGAGACTTCTTGTCTTTGTCTGTCTTGATGGCGTTATCCTCGGATCCTGGGTGCAGACATAGATACTCGCCCTTGTAGTCGGTGATGTCCACCTTCCCCCCGTTCACGAAGCACACCTGGAGCCAGGTGGTGTTGTCCCTCTCGCACTGTCCCAGGATCCCCTCGGACCTCGAGCTCCAGTACATGCCGTTGTCCGTCTTCAAGGAGAGCCCCTTCGGGGAGCAAATTAACTCATGGGAAGCATCTGTCAGAGGAAAGATGATTTAATACTTCTCATACTTTTGTAAAAAAATGTCATCTTACCTAGTGGTGCATTTGTACATATCATTAGATGATGCCGCTCATTGGTTAGTAAAATAACTCCGGCCTCACATCTAGGTTAATAGACCTAACCAATTTGGCTAAGCTTTCTGTTGTATCTTACCAGACGTAGCCAAGTTGTATTTTAAGTGTTTCTTTATTAAGATAAAGTTGCAGGATGGCATTCAAGTACAATAAGTTGGTTTCCATGCAGACCTGCCATTCAGCCTGGTAATCCTTATGCTACAGCCCCACCAGGAGCAGCCTGCCTGCTGCTCAGCCCTTCTTCCAACTGTCCCCACTCATCCACCCAGGCACCCAAGCATTCCAAGCATCACAGTCACACCAACATTCCACTCTCAACACTCACACTGGCTGAGCAGCAGGGAGATAGGTAAACTGGGATACATATACTTAAATAAACAGGATATAACACTTTCAACTTTGAAAAGGGATGCATGAACAATTAAAAAGAAAATCAGTACACCCATTCAAGTGTCAAAAGTAGGACGGCCAGTCAGATTTCTCGGAATGTAGTCTTTAACTGCTGTGTAGGCCCACAGCAGACATCTGACAATTTAGAGGAATAGGAGAAAGGTGGGTGGAAGGAAGATGACAGGAAAATCTATCAATCAATGAATCAGTACTTGTAAAGTGTGCAAATCACCCTGATGGGTATCTAGGCACTGTGTGAGGTGGAGCTACTTGAACCGCCAGGTCTTGAGTCCACTCCTGAATTTGGCGAGGGAGGTAGAGGTTCGGAGGTGGAAGGTTCGGTAGTTCCAGGTTTTGGCTGCGAGATGGGATAAGGAGCATCCTCCGACTTGGGTACAAAGGATGTGGGGAACAGTGGTGAGGGCCAGGGAGGCAGAGCGCAGGTGTCTGGTGGGTTGGTGGAAGATGAGGCGGTTGTCCAGGTATTCTGGTCCCATGTTGTGTAGGGTTTTGAAGGCGTACGGGAGCAGCTTGAAGTGGCATCTCTTGACGGGGATCCAGTGCAGGCTACGGAGGTGGGGGTGATGTGGGATCAGCTGGACAGGTCCAGGATGATTCTTGCTGCTGCATTCTGGATTGTTTGGAGGTGCTTGAGGAGGAGTGTGGTGGTATCTGCATAGAGGGCGTGCCCATAGTCAAGTTGGTGATGAGGGATTAAGTGAAGGTTCTTCTGGTGTTGGTTGGGATCCATCTGAAGACTTTGCAGAACAGTTTGAGGGTGCTGAAGGAGATGGAGGCAACCGAGTTGACCTGTCGTCTCATGGAGAATTCGCTGTCGAGGATGATTCCGATGTTGCGGGTGTGGATGGTGGGGGTGGGTGCTGCTGGCCACCATCCCATAGTGAGGGGGCATTCCGAAGAGTAGAACTTTGGTTTTATCAGTGTTGCGTTGAAGGCAGTTGGCTCTCATCCAGTTGGCGATGTCGGTCATGGCGTTCTGGAAGTTCGCCATGGTGGTGTCTGTGTCTTTGGTGAGGGAGAGTATAAGCTGAGTGAAAAAGCACAGGAGATGATGTTGAGAACGTGGCGGTGAGTGATGGTTGCCAGCGGAGTTATGTAGATGTTGAACAGTGTGGGGCTGAGTCAGAAGCCCTGGCGTAGGCTGCAGATGATGCTCTTGGGATCAGAGGTGTACGGCGGGAGATGAATTCTCTAAGTGTGTCCGGTGAGAAAAGAGGATAGCATCTTGAAGATGTTGCCATAGATGCCGATGTGGTAAAGTCTTTGGATGAGGAGGTGGTGGGTGACGGTGTCAAAGGCAGGTGACAGGTCGAGGAGGATCAAGGCTGCAGGCTCACCGCAGTCAAGGATGGCTCTGACGTAGTCCATGGCAGCTATAAGGGTGGTTTCTGGACTGTGGTTTGAGCGGGTAGTCGGATTGGGAGGGGTCAAGCAAGAGGTTGAATTCCAGGTAGACTGTTAACTGGCAGTTGACTGCTTTCTCCAGTACCTTGGCTGGGAAGGGGAGGAGCGATATGGGGCAGTGGTTCTTGAGGTCGGACTGGCCCGCTGTGGGTTTCTTCAGAAGTGCTTTACCTTCGGTGTGCTTCCAGGTTTCCGGGAAGGCGGTGAAGCTGAATGTCGAGTTGATGATTCCAATGAGGGAGGGTCTGATTTCTATCCGATGGTGAAAGCGCGGTTGGCTATAATATATTTCAAAAGAAGTGACAGAGTGCACACCTATTTCATCCACATTTCGTAATGACGTTTATTCTCTTTATTAGATGAATAACAAAAAAGGTTTGATTACCCTGCCATTGAAGTATGTAAATAAGGGAAACGAAGTGTGCTATGGGACTTGTAGTACCTTAGTTTGTGGCAGTTCAAACGAATGGGTGATCTTCGATCTTAATGGGCGGTGCTAAATGAAAGATGGATAGTGAGTGTTACATAGAACAACAATATCAGGTTCTTAATAAGGGGCTCACGCGCAGTATTTTCCAGGTTATAAGTATGATATCAAAAGTGAAAACCTGAGTATGATTAAGAGCAAGGGAGTTTCTAAGTAACCAGTACAATGCAGGAAACGTGCTTGTAGATGCAGTGCGTAATGAGGTCAAAATGGTAGATGGCAATCAATCAGGAAAGGGTTCCAGATATGGGCGGGGATACATCACAGGCCTTTAAAAAGCAGCGCGTAGAAAGAACGTAACATTTGGATGGTTATCAGGTTGGCGGGAAGATGACTACCACAATAAACTTCGAAGGTACTAGTGAATATCACGTTTTTCCTTTGGTAACAACTAGAGTAAATTAACGTTCTTCGTTCGTATAATTAAGGGGATTGAACAATGTGGTTAAATACGTGGGAGTAAGACACACATAAAAAAAGGGATGTTTTTTGGAAGAGGTAGGCTTGAGTATCGTCTTAGCAGTAGTGTAGTGCTACGTTCTTAGCGGGAGTACGTCGATTGTGGGTTGAACTGTTTTTTTGTTTTTTTTTAAATGGCCTTTTTGTATTTAAATACAGTAATTTATATGCTCAAGTGGTTTACATACACAGTCTAACTGTAATGTTTTGAATTTATAGAGTACCCCTGACGAAGGGCCAGGAAAGGCCCGAAATGCATTGGGTGTTAAAGATGAATTAATGAGGAATACGTATGTTTACTCCATGCTTTGGAATAAGGCCTGACGGCATTTACCCTGCATTAAGGATATTGTTAACATATGAGGCCTCTCAAGTGACGAAGGATGAACATTGTATAAGGTTTAACAAAATATTTTGGGATTACATTGGCAACTGTGTTAAATGCGCAGGAATACGCTGTGCGTCCGGTATTGGGGTCAGTTGTCGCCCCAATTTTCGAATGAAAGCGCGGTTGGGACAGCGGTAGTTTGGAACTCCACCTAATAGCACCATGACTTTGGATATAGTCATTCATGCTAGTTAGTGCCCGGAACCTTGTTCTCACCTGCTACTCAGTAAGTCCGATAAGAGCCAATCGCGATAGTTATTGTTTGGCTCTATATCCACTAATGCTACATTAGAGGAGAGCTGTTTTCCCTACAGTGTGTTTACGGGAAGCAGGAGGTGAACTCTTGCTGAAGGCATCAGGTCAGCCACCTTTAGTGAGCCCTAGGGTAGCTCTTGTGATATTCAGGTACTCCTTAGACATGCTTGAGTAAGTAACAGTGCAAAGAGATCATTGTTGTGCTTATGAACTGTGATTGTCTTTGTGTTAGAGTGTATATGTTCTTCAGGATTCCAAAGAACAGTTAGCCTACTTCAGTATGCGAGGTAAGAACGAGTGAAGTTCATATTAATACCAGCAGAATACCTCTTGGAGAATGGACAGCACCCTCAGCGATGTAAGTGTTGTATGGTCTACCTACTGAGCCATGTCTGAGACATTATTATTCAGATTTCCTTGGCCCTCCAGGCCTCAGCTTATTATCACCAGTGTGCAGTTCAAAATATGGGGCGTTTGGACAAAATATCAGAATACATTACAATTGAAAAAAAATATTATGATGTAAAAATACTGTGCCCTACAATATCGTTGTTCAGGTCTCAATAAATTATTCTCTTGCTCACCCCTTGGTAGTTGGTACGAGCAGGCAGTCTCAACTTAGGAGACAGGTGTTTAAAGCATTTAAAAACACTAATACATTAAATGAGTAAGACACAACACATACTAAAAATCCAAAACCAATTTATAAAAGTAGGCAATATGTGTAAAGTTAAAATGGCACCCAAATGACAAAAATCCAATGTGGGAAAACAGAGATATAAATGTTTAGTGTTTAAATGTTTTCTAGTGCCTAAAAACAAATTGCAACAGCTTGGGACATCTGATCGCACTTGACTGGAACAAATACAAAGTTGAGGCCCACCGCGATGGAGCGCAGGTCAGCTACACTGAGCGGGAGGTCTCTGTCAAGTTTTTACTTTTGCACTTAATCATTTTTCTGGAGCTTTTCTGTTGTCAATGAGCGAGGCACCTCTTCGGGCCTGGTTTCAAGTCTACCACGGCGGCTTGCTTCAGCGCGAGGCCTCGGTGAAAATTCTGGAAGTCTCGTTGATGTCAATAGCTCCGGATCTTTCAGCCGGACGTACCTGAAATTCAGGCCGGATAGCGGTTCGACATGGCGGCTTGACTCTCAACAACGGATCAGTCAACTCATTGAGCTTTTTATAAAAGTTGCTCAAACTTCTAGATCTTCTTCCATAAAATCTTTCTTGAGTTCAAAAGTGTCCACAACAACAATTCAAGGTTCCAGAAGCTCTGAGTTTCTCCTTGGGATATTGGGACTACGTTTCCCACAATCCACCTGGCCAACACCTTTAAAATCCACTAGATGCTGTCCAGCTGGGTTCTTCTTGGTGGTGGTGATACAGAAGGACCTCTTTTCACCTGTTGCTTTCTGGCAGTTCACGCCTTACGCTTTTAGAGTCAGGCAAAGTCCTTCTTTTGCTGGAGCCCAAAGTGTGCAGCAGGTGCAGTCCTTGTGAATGCAGTCCTCCTGGTGCAGGCCAGGGGTTCAGTAGGGCATCCCTTCTTCTTTTTGTTTCTTTCAGGCAGTTCCCCCATATTTATCCAGTGTTCCTGGGCGTCAAGCAGGGGAGCACCCCTGACAAATGGCATCCAGGGTGCCACCATTAGGTATGACTACTTCCTCCAAAAGGTTTAGCAGGGCAGCCCTTCTTCAGATAAGGATCTCAGTTGCTGTGCAGTTCCCCCATATTTATCCAGTGTTTCTGGGAGCCAAGCAGGGGGACACCCTTGACCAATGATATGCAGGGTGCCACCCTCAGGTATGACCACTTCCTCCAAAGTGTGCAGTTTTATTGTCCCAGGAAACACTATTCTTGCAAAATCCAAAATGGAGAAACTCTCTCCTGAAGGGTTAAAGCTGGCGAAGCCAACTCACTGGACTGGTGTGGCTAAGTTTGTCTAACACTTTCCTTCCAGCCCCTCTGCTAATCCAATTATTGGGGCTCCTGTCTGGCTGGGAGTGCAGGATGTGGGGGTAAGCTTGTGCTACCCTAAACTGTCCTTCTCTCTTTGAAGACCAGTTTGGCTTCTCTACCCCCATCCTTCCTTTAGCTCTGCAACTGCCGATCTCCTCCCACAGGATGTCCTTTGTTTCTAGTCAGGCTGCTTGACTCCTCATTACGACAGCTTGGCTCAGCCTGGTAAAGGCTGGCCAATTAGGAGAGGGCTGCTGGAAGGCTGGATTTTGGCTCACAGAAAATAAAGTTCTATAACTTATTTTGTGTAATAGTTATTATAAATCTAACAGTGGCAAGTTATTAGATTTATCGTAACTGTCATTTTCATACTTTGAAATATATTTTTTCTAGCTAACTCCAGGATATATTTATACTTTAATAATGTATTCCCATGTTAGCCTATTGAGCTAATTCACTACAATAGGGAAAAATGAAATTACCAGATTGTCTGTCATCGGTGCACATAAAATATCTTTTATAATGTTCATGCTCATAGTTACAAGGCACCTTCCCACTAGGGCACCTATGAGAAACCTTCCAGGGTGACTCAAATGTAAAAATAAGGTTGTTTGAGTCTCTGGAAGTACTTTTATAAGTTCAAAGTTAAATTTGCATATACTGTTATTTTTAAAGCAGCCTGCGATTCAGCAATGGCTTTTAAAATGACAGCAGGTACCTCAACAGTGCACACTTAAGTGCTTTAAATCTACTGGGCCTCTACAGATAGTCTGTCAGTACCAATTGTAATTACACCTAATTACCATATACCATTTAAACAGAGCACTGGCCCTGGGTCTGGTTAGCAGAGCCAATGGCACAATCAGAGTCAGTTACCACTAGTGTCAGTCAAAAATTGGGGGTGATCAGGGAAAAAAGGATGACTTTCTCATACAGACCCCTCAAATGAAAGGTGATGGGTAACTAGCCTACACTCTGGTAGCACTTATCAACTAAGTGGAAAAACATGGAGAGTTCATCTGCTTTGACATGGGCAGTCCCAGGTCTGTGTACCACTGTGAAATCTATCCCCTGTAGTGAAATTGACCACCTCCACAGTTTAGGATTTTCTCCATCTTCTGTATGAGACATCTGAAAGGTCTGTGTTCAGTTTGAACACGGAAGTGAGTGCCAAACAGGTATGGCCTCAGCTTCTTCAGGGACCAGACCACAGCAAAGGCTTCCATCTCTTTTTTCTCTAGAGAGACATTGCCTGCTGATGAAGGCAAATGGCTGACATAGGCCCATTTCATTTACTTGTGCCAACACTGCACCAACCCCTTGTTCTAAAGCATCTGCCTAAACTATACATTTCATTGTGTAGTCGGGGGGCAGTAACACTGGTGCTAAACATAGAGCCTTTTTCAAAGTGTCAAAGGTCTTTTGACACTCTGGGGTCCAATTGACTTTCTTGGGCTGCTTTTTATAGGTGAGTTCTGTCAGGGGGGCACTATTGTCCCATAGTTCTGAACAAGCCATCTATAATACACAGTCAACAGGTGAGATGGGAAATAATATATTGGAGGCCTGAGTGCAGAAAGGCGGAAGAGACAGAGTGCAGAGATTGTGTGAATTTTTAAGGGATTTTTGAGGATACTTCCGGAGGTGTGTGGATGCACAGGAGTTTTTATTGTTCTCTGTGGTCATGGTGTGGTTGTATTTTGGGGCACTCAGAGCGACAGCACTGGTGGGTTTGAAGTGGAAAGAGGGACTTCAGGGGGAAGACATTAGGTTTTGGAGGGAGGGGTTCAGGTGTGGTTGCCCAGCGGGAGGACTGATCAATCTGGTAGAGGAAAATGTGCCAATTTACAGAGGTACACACATGAGAAGATTTGCCCTCTGTGCTGGTGGGAGTAGTTTTTTTGAGGGGAGAGCAGACAAAGGGAGGTTTTTTAGCTTAATAAGTTTTGGCATTGCAAGTTCTGGGAGTAATGAGAAAGGCGTTGTTTGCAACGTGGTTAACTTGGTACTCAGTTATTTTGTATTGGTTTGGTGACAGAAGCGGAAGTCCGGGGTTGGTTTGCTGCCGAGATTCAGCGTTTGGGGAGGTGAAGGTCAGACTGTTATTAGAGGAATGTACATTTGGGATGGACACTGCAGAATGGTGGCTAAGAGTAATGTTTTTGTTTGTTGCAGGATGCATTGCAGGACCTGTCATGATTTAGGGCATTCCTTCATAAAATGGACAGTCCATTATGCCGAATTATAGAAATTTGGGAAGCAACTGGGGTTTGATAACCTGACGGTGCAAAAAAAATGGTTCGGTAAAGGTGGAATGTATTGGCACGAGCTCCTACCAAAGTTGGCATTGATGATGAGAGTGCCCGCTTGCCCACATTTGCTTGTTATACATTTAGGAGAGAATAATCTCATGAACAGAAAAGGTTTGGCTCTATTGAAATGTACAAAAGAGGACCTTCTGGAAATATAAACGTTGTTTGGACTGAGCTTTTGCCCCATAGGGAGTGGAGAGACACCAAGAAACCAGGGACTATTGACAAGGCACTGAGGAAGTTTAATAGAGAAATTACCAGGGTTTGCAGAGTTAAAGGGATTTTCTTGCTGGAGCATCCTGGCATTAGGTATGAGATTCTTCACTTTTTTAGGGATGATGGTGTGCATCTGACTGTTTTTGGTATGGAACTCTATCTGCTTCAGTTGCATGGTGTTATGAAAGAGTTGTTGCGCTTCCCTTGCTAAGGTTTGGGGGGAGCAGAAAAACGTGGAGTTTTTTCAGGTGTCATTTGGGTTTTAACAACTTTTCAAATTATTCTAAGAAAATTGATGAGTTTGAGGCCCATTTGAGAGATGCAGGGGGAGGAGGAGTTGGAAGGCAAGAGGAAGGCAACAGTTTGAGTATGCGCATTGATCGTTGGATGTATGAAGTTGCGAGTGAAGAAAGGTTGTGCGCAGTTGACATAATATGGGTTATTTGGGAGGGGGAGGTGGATGGGTAGGTTGTCTTAAAGACAAGTGAGGACAGGGTGTAATGCTAGTGTGTATGGCATAATGCCAAGGGTTGTTTCAGTGAAATCCTTTAATCTGTCTCATTTTCACATTTTACACTGTTTCATGTGGTCGGTGGCTATGCCCTCTCGCCAAACCTTCTGGAAACTGATGGAATCAGCACTATAGTACAAGGTGTTACCCATTTATCGACTGTATTTATTTGTAAAATGAGTTATTCTGAGATAAGTGAGGCCTGATTGGACCACCTTTATTTTGTTATCCCATACATTGCTCACCGCCACCCAGAGTAGAAAAAACACACAAGATGGCTTCCTACCTGATGCCCCGCATGTGGCGTTCTCTCCACGAGCCACAAGAACCATGGCGACAAATACTGCCAGGAAATAAATCAGCGCCATCCTGTAAAAAAAGTAAATAGTTACTTTCTGAGATAAGAACTCTTGACTTCCAAGGGTGCAGCTATCCACGGTGCGGTGGCAAAAAGTTCCAGAGGGGAGGGAGTCTGTTCTATCCTCCACAGGCTGCAGTAATTTTAACACACCACCCACTCTGATTTTGTTTACAGCATCTGCCCAGGGCTTGAATCTAAGTTTACTCTTTTGAGGAGAGGGTGGGAGGGGTTGAAAGATAAGTTACTGTCCCAAGCTCCAGACGGGCAGTGGAGAGAAGTCTCTTATGGCCATATATTGTAGCATGGATGACTACTGCTGTATCCAATCACAAAGCAGGTCAGCCTCAACGAGGAAGTATCACAAGGAAGTGATCTGCCCCAAGGTATATGATTTCTGGAGCATGCAGTGTTCTTGGCTTCAGTTGTTCCTAGCTGGAAAGGAGATTCAGGAGTGGGGTCAGCTGTCAGGCCATACAGCAGGGAGCCGGGACATGTCCTATTGAGAAAGTGAGACTCAGGGGTGTAGGGCTTGTCTCCCTCTGATCTTCAGGTCCTAGGCCAGGCAGTCAGGATCAGGTATGAACGAAGTGGAGCTTAACTGTCTCTCTATCTGGAGGTGTGTGTTTTTTCTGTATCTCTGCATTCCACAGAGTATGCTGCGCTTTTCTGCAAAACAAATCTGTAGAATACATTCCTGCTCTATATTTGAGGTGCAGTACATAGTTTCTGTTCATTATCCCCAAAAGCTGGAAAATTTCGTCCAATGACAAGTTCTTTTCTGTCTGCACCAATAAACATAGGAACTGTCTCCCCCAGGAGATCAAGGAGTAAGATGTCTACTCCAAATTTATGAAAATGTACTTATTTAAGCAACTCTTTTGATCTTTAGATTTTTTTAATTTTGTTGTTGACCTTTCTAGGATGTTTGTCTGTAATTTGTGTGTTGTGCCAGTGTGAGATATCACTCAGCGTCATTGTTTGTGTTCAATAAATAATTTCCATTAACATCTTCTAACCTTATGACTCTATAATACATTGTAGCCTGCAATCCCGGTCTAAAATCCTGCTTCTGATTTCCTTATTCCAGTCAAGTTGTGATGTTTCTAGTCATCTGTATTAACAAGATGACATTGCTGCTCAAATGTACTACAGTTGAGTTGCGATGTTGCATGCCGGAGCCAGCAGCCAAGATGAAAGGCAAGTTACAGAGTATCATTGCTGACAGATTATGGTGCATTATTTCAGCTGCAGTTTAATGAACGAAAATGATAACTGACTTTTCATTCTGATGATCTCCTTTTCTAAAATAAACAGTGATCAGCAGAAACAATATATTTATGTCAACAAGTTTATTTTTAAAACGGTCTGGGTCATAACAGGAATGATAGACTCCCTTTGCATTGTAACATTTAACTGATTCTATGATATTTGTATTACAAATTACTAACTGATTTCTGGTGTATTTAATTTTGCCCAACAGACTTTCCTTTCACTTTTCATGTCTACAACCATACAATCTTTTTCATATAAAGGAACAAGATACAAAAGATATAAGTGGTTTGTAGGAAGAATAATGGTTTGACCATGTGTTATAAGGAATAAAATACCCTCTGCCATAAGTAACAAGCATTGGCATAGCCAATAGGTCTCGCCTTTGGGACCTTATAAGTGTTTAGCCATGCAACAGTTGCATAACTAAATACTTATAAGGTCCCAAAAGCGAGACCTGAAAGTGAAAGTAATCATGGTAAAGCGCGGCGCGCGCGCCCGTCCGCGCACATGCACTGTAGCTCTAGGCTGGCCTGGTAGCACTTTTTGGAGCCCTCTCAATAAGTCTCGCCAGACCAGCGCATGCGCTGCGTCAGGCGAGACCTAAAAATAGGAGACAAATACATACACAAACAAGCATTGCCATAGCCAATATGTCTCTCCTTTGGGACCTTATAAGTGTTTAGCTATGCAGCATATTTTCCTGGGTGCTGTACCACAAGAGATTGAAGAGCTATAGGAGAAAATCCAGTGAGCGAGAAAGAGTCAATTAATGGGGAGGGGAAGACGGAGGAAGAGAGAAAGGTAGAGGAAAACAGAAATGAAGAGCAAGAGAGTAAACCCCAGCTTAACAATTTGGAAAGACGATTATGATTGGGGTGTAATTATTCATCAAATGTTAGCTCAAAAAGAACTAAGGGGCATATTATCAAGCACGGCATTAAAATTATCGCCGCAGAGAATTCCCATAGAAGCCCATGTTGACAACACAACATGGGCTTCTATGGGAATTCTCAAGGGCATATTATCAAACCCATTATCGCCGCTTTAGCAGCAGTTTTCTGCCGCTAAAGTGGCGATAATTTTAACGTCGTTTCTTGATAATATGCCCCTAAATGTTACCACTACTTAGGTACTAAGTAACATTTTATTCATTATCATTCTTATTTCAAGACGTTGTTGATGAAGGCAGGAAGAGCTACGTTTATTTAAAGAACAGCTAAGTACTGTACACAGTAATAGTGATGGAATAATCATTTAAAGAGGGGTTGTTTTTAATATGCTACAGTTATCCATACAAAGATCCTGGAAAAGCAGATCAGTTAAATAGATACAGCTGTAAAGAGGGCTCAAAGGCTGGAAACATTGCATATTCGTTTAGCAGGCGACCGGCAGGATAAGAACCAGCCTTTCTGGTCCATTGTTTGGAGTCACGTGCCGTCACTTGAATAGAGGACACCAAAACCAGACATTCTTTTAAGACACACATGTGAGAAACGTGCCTGCTATCACGTGGCCCCGGTAACTACCGTGGCTCTCATAACTTTCAAGCGCGTGCTATCAGGGAACTAAGCAAATGTCAGAGGGAGGGTAAAAAACAGGAAAACAATGTGTCATTTTTCACCAGAAAGCTGGTGCCTCAATGTACAAGAGGTAACGCGAGCCGAAGAAGAGGCATCATTCCGCACCACCACAACCTCCCTGCCATAGCATATAAATGTCTTCTCTCAGGCCGGGCGTTGAATCTAATTTACACGACGCAATCCATAGACTTCGCTTTTACATCCGGATTGTTTTAATGCATCTGTGACAAATGAGCAATGGGAAAACGAAGCCAAAAGGAAGTCTAAACAAGCAAGAGATAAAACAAGCGCGAAAGTGATCGCGATCAAACATCAAAGCGAAAATGAACGTAATAGCGGAGAAGCATGGCGCGCGCGCCCGCGCCCGCGCACATGCACTGTAGGTCTAGGCTGGCCTGGTAGCACTTTTTGGAGCCCTCTCAATAAGTCTCGCAGAGCATCGCTTACGCAATAGCTCAGGCGAGACCTAAACACACTATTGCAAGTTACCTCATAGTTCCATGGCCGTATGAAGGAAATTCTCTAGTATACACAGTAGACCTTGGGCCTGATTATGAGTGTGGGAGCAGGTCGCCACGCCAGTGCCCCGCTCCACCCTGCCAAACTCAACTGCCAACCACCTGCCATATTACAGGTTTCCTCGTGGTCTGGCAGGCGGTCCTTCGGCGGTCCCATGGCAGTGCCGATTTGAAAAGCACCGCAATGGGAGCGCCAAAGTCTGTTCCTGCACAGCATGGACTGTTCAAGCAATGCCATGCCTGTAAGGGTGCATGCACACAGGGGGGCACACCATGTGCCCCCCTGCATGTATCCCCTGGCTCAGAGGCAACAGGGGGCCCTAACTTCGTTTCCTCAACACCAGCATTTTCATGGATTGAGCACTGCCATGAGACCACTGGCAGTGAGGAAACTCATAATATGCTTTGCGCTGCCACAGCGACACCGCCAAACATATTGTGGGCTCAGACCACCATGCCACCCGTTCCGGTGGTCCTATGGCGGTTCGACCACCATAGTCATAATGCGGCAGTACCTGACTGCCACTGCACCTCCACCGCGTTTTTGGAGGTCCAATGGACCAACAAGCACATAATTAGACCTTTAGAATGAATAGTAGGGGGTACTCTATTCCATATATCTTTATGGCATGTAGCAGAGGCTTGGCAAATTGCCCTATCTTTGTGCACCTGGGCATAGAAAAAGTAGATATGAACTTGCTGGCTCATCCATTATCTCAGCGACACCGTACTATCTAATATATGTTCACAAATTAAGAAATCATGACTTTTGTTCATGATCACTGTAACTTGAAATACATGGATTTATTTATGATAACAGCACAATGTGTGGCTGGCAGGAGGCTGCAATTGTTGAATTGCGTACATCTTTAAATAAAATATCACTTAGCAGCTTCACATACCCACATTTGTTGCTGAATCTGCTTTTTCCGCATTTGCTTTGCTTCATGCACTAAAATTAAACCCACATAACTATCTCCTGGCATCTTAAAACACCTGGCATTCACAAACAGGTCTGACTACATAGCCTAAGCAGGTACAAACTGTTCTTCTACATGAGAGGTATGTCAATTTCTTTCCAGCAATTCCTACCTTAACTGATGCTCAGTTAAATGACAGAAGAGCGCAGAGACCACTAGTGATGGCTGACGCATACAAAAAGTGGTGGGGCGAGGCCGCGGGTGGGAGTGCAGGAATGTAATAATAAAAAAAACTGTAGACTAACCTTAAGCTGCTAGCCACCTCCCGCGTCGTGCATTGTCGCATTTGTCCTTCTGGCCCAGCAGACACTGGGACAGGATCACAGACTCCCTGTGCAATCCCTGCGCTGCTGTCATGCTATAAGAGCAGTGTGGGGATTGGCCTAAGCGGGCTGACAAGACACTGACAAGACGCAGACACAGAATCTGTGCTGTTTCTCTAACCTGGCTGTTCAATACAATGAAACCTAAGTGCACATGTGTGCCTGAGAAGGCTGGTCAAACACACATGCGCACTTAGAGAGTGCACTCCACTCCTACTTCCCACTCCCACTGCCCAGCCCGACCCTCCCTACACACGCTGGCTGAGCCAGCTGCTGAAAAATAAAACAATAATGAAATATCATTTTACTTTTAAGTTGCTGGCTCAGAGCCAGTGGGGCGATGATCCTCTGCGGAAGGGCCACCCCTGGAGACTACACAGCCACCTCTCACAGTAGGTTAAAGGTCAGACTATGAACCGAGCACCGCGAGTAGCAACTCCAGCACCTTGAACCCTCAGGGGTGATTTTCTGCGCTTTATAAATCAAGAGTGATTGATTGATTGATTTTTCCACACCAATACCAAATTTCTTGCTTTTAGTGACCATGCAGCTATCACATATCAAACGGAGTGGGGGCATAGTAGACATTTCACTACAAATCAACTGCCAAATACATTAATTGCAAGGAAAAATGGGGTCGTTCTGAAGTGGGGAAAGATGGACACCGCAAAGCTTATGCGTACGACTGTCACTAAGATGCTCCATGAAACTTCTATGTGCTTAGATCCAAATCCATCTACTAAGGAAATCCCATTAGCCTTTGATTGGATCCTAGTCAAAAGTCATAGTAATCTCCTCCAACCGAATGTTCGGCAGGTGCCTAGATAAGCTTTCTGGTTTGGCAATGCCTGTACTAAGGCACTAAAGAAACTTCACTCTGCTTTGAGGTCGAAAATGAGAACCGTGGTCTTGGTAAAAATGGCACGCCTCTCTTACAAAGAAGCGAGAGCTACTAGGATGAGGGTTCCAAAGGAAGAAGCCTGGGACAGGTTACAACAAGCAGCAATATCAAAGAATAGTGAGGACGTTTGGAGTGTAATCAATGCCCCGTTCCTTAAGGATGAATTAGAGATTACCCTCGATCAGCACGTTAGTGAGAGGCATGGGTGGCATATTTCTAAGAGGTTTTTGGGAAACCAGGAGAAGAATCCTGTGTGTTACCCGGTCTCTTGGTGTCCACCCCTGAGGACACATTATCCTTTAGTTTGGCAGAAATTAGATTTGCCCTGAACTAGTGCAGCACCTTGAGGGCATCTGGCCCAGATGGGGTCCCTATTGATTTCTTTCTAACCAACCAGGCGCTATGGGCTCCATTACTTACCAACGTCTTTAATGTCTTAACCCACACAGGAGTCCGCCCTTCTTGGAAAAAGATGGTTATCATTCCATTTTATAAAAAGGGGGACAAGGCTATCCCTAAAAACTATAGACCTATATCACTCTTGGATAGCACAGCAAAATGAATGGGTCACTTACTCCTGAACAGGCTAGAGGTGTGGGCTCAAGAAAGGAATATACTATCTTGTGCTCAGTATGGTTTTAGAAAGGGAAAGGGGACAATTGACCAGTGCCTCAACCTAAATTTGTTAATTGCCAAGTACACTGCGACTAAGGAAGACCATCTTTACATGGCATTTATAGATCTATCATCTGCCGTCGATTGCGTGGCCCACGATAAACTATGGACAATAATGGAAGGTATGGGTAGGGAGAAGTCCATAATCAATTACATTCGAGAGATGTACACTTCGGCTTCAGCGTGTGTCCATTACGGTAGACAGGGCGAATGTACAAGACACTTTGGAATCACACGTGGGGTGAGACAGGGGTGTGTACTTGCCCACTTTCTATTCTCACTATATCTTAATTTTGTGGAAGCCGCACTGGTTGGGCCTACCTCAGATGTCCCTTTTATTGACTCATATCCAGTACTGTTACTCCTATGTGCAGATGATGCGGTGCTAGTGGCACAAACTGGCAACGCACTGCAGACCCTCATAGAAACATATACTAAATTCATGAAGAACCTAGACCTCAGGGTAAATTAATCTACAGCTTATGTGCTTGTGGCAGGAGCGAGACTTAAAAAACAGCCAAGACTAAATATAGAAGGAAGAAAATTGGAGGTGGCGGATACTTTCTCCTATTTGGGAGTACTATTTGACTAAAAAAATACGTTGCAAAACATGGTGGAGAACAGAGGGCTTCTAATGGAAGGACGTATAGGGGCTCCGTTTAGATTCATAAAAAAGCTTGGATCCAAAGATACAATCAAAAATATTTATGAGGCAAAATGGATATCTGTTGCTACATATGGGGCAGCCGCGCGGGGATGACTAATACATCTGACTCACTTCGAATGGCGAACAGCTTTCTGAAAAGATTAGTAGAGTAGGTGTCCCCGAATCGTGCTCCAGCTATAATTGTCACTTTGACCTGGATGTCCCTTACAATTTGTATAAGATTCGCTCTGCTCCGACTCTCTTATGGCATTCAGTTTGGAGAAGAGAATCATTAAAGCTAACTCAAGAAAGTCTGCTGGACTGCCTAAACCAACATGGTAGAAGTAAGCTAAAGTGGCTTTAATATATAAAGAGCAGCTTATACTCCATTGGTCTGGGCAAATAATTTGATAACCCATCCACATGTACAGTTGTTTCTAAGGCTGAACTGAAGGAGTTACTAACAGGAAAACTAAAGAGAGATAGGTGGGACTCTAATTATATTAAATCTAGGGTCATATAATATAATTTTGCACCGAGAACAAATACAATTGGCACTACATATCTATCCTTTGTTATGAACGCACAGCACAGATATTTATTGCTGAGGTTTGGTTTGAAGTACACTCCCCTCATGTTAGACTTTCCTTCCAATTCTTACTCTGGAGATGCTCTTTCACTATGCCCATGTGATGCACGGTCCTCTCAAGGGGAACTTCATCTCTTATACTTTTGTAGTCTGTATAATGAGGAAAGGAAAAGATACATCCTCCCACTCATCCATATTTTTTATTTTAGACAATGTTACCAAGCTCTCTATTTCTTACAGTCGTTACCTGATCCTTTTTACATGCTATTGCCTGGCTTGTTTCTATGGTGTGCCTTAAAAAGGAGAAAACAACTACTGTATATGAAATACAAGGAAAGTAATATATGTATTCTTTATACTTATTCTCTCTCTTTTTAGCTGTGCTGTGCCAAATCATATAATTTTAATTGGAATTTTTTTTTATTTTTTATTTTCCTCATATAACCTCCGTAGCCATAGCAACCTCTCGACCTGATCCACCGCTGATGCTGATGACTTGGTGGTTTTAGTCTCAGCTGTTGTTCCTTCGGGGACCGCCCAAAGTACACATTATGAGCTGACCAAGAGGTTTTAATCATTGGAATTTGACCTTAAGCTAGTCTAAACTACTATCCGTTGTGTTCTCATCAAACAAATTCCAAAATAACCCAGTAGCGGGCCTACCTCTGTAGGTATTCACCCATTGATCCAGAGCTCTAAAATAAATAACTAAATTCCACCAGGCATTCCAAGAGGGTGGAGCCGTCTGACGCCACAGTTTGCATATCTCTCTCCAGGCCAGAAGGATCATATAAAACACCAACTTATATTGCAATACATTCATTTCTTGCCTCCCCCCAGGTTTAAGGGTTATCCCAAAAAGTATAAGAGATGGGCTTACCTCAACGTCTAAGCCCAACACCCTCGAGATACTCTTACCCACATTTTTCCAATATTCATGTAGCTTGGAACAGGAGACAAATATGTGGATATCATCTGCATTCAGGGAGCCGCACCTCAGGCATCTTGCTTCTCCACCGCCACTCATTCTTGAAATTTTTAGGGCAGACCAATATAGCCTGTGAATTGTAAAGAAGTGGTTCTTTCTGAGTGCAGCAGATTTGATTATCGAATAAAGAGTATCTATTGATACTTGCCATAATTGGTCTAACTCCTTTCTCGGCAAGTAGTTTTCCCAAACTCGAGTTGGCTTGTCGGTCTTCCTGTCTGCTGCAGCTAGAAGGTACCCATACCAAAGAGCCACCTCCTTTTTCCTTGGGGCCATGTCTTGTAAGTCACTTTCCATTGGACATTCCTCCAAAGGCGGCCAACATTGATTCTTACACCAGGAAGCAATCTGATAGAATGTAAACATCGACAGGGTGCCTCTAGCGATGATATTCCAATGTTCCCAAGAAAAACATTCATTGCTTGAGACAATATCCTTCCAGTGCATGACACCAGCCTCTAACAGAGGACGAGCCAAAACATCTAGGAGGCACTCCGGAGTTCCTGTGGAACCCCACACAGGCGCCCACTCACTGTAATATGACAGGCCCAAACAGTCACGACAACTTAACCATCGTGTGGCCGCATTAACACAAAGGCTGGAGGCACTGGAAAGTAAAGTGGGATAACTCGGTCAGGAGGTTAAGGATAATGCGCAGGAGGTGGTCAGGTTAAAAGAGAGAGAGCGTGATATTGCTGAGAGGCTGGAGAGGCTTGAAAATATATCCAGAAGGAACAATATAAGGATACTAGATTTAAAAGAAGGACTGGAAGGGGATCATTTGAAAGCATATATTATCAATACTCTTGTAAAAGTATTCCCCCAGCTTTCCTCAGCATCAATACGGGAGAAACAAATACAGCGCATTCATAGAGATCCCTGCAGGCTAAACCCTGCACGAAAGAAACCAAGGAAGATCCTAGTATGCATCCAATCCTACCCCTTGAAAGAGCAGTTATTGGGGGCAGCCATTAAACTTAAATCTATACAGGTTAACGACACCTCCTTTAAGAGTAGGTCTGACATCTCTAGGGTAACAGAAGATAGGAGATGGGAACTAGGAAAGCGGATGGATGCGCTGAGAGAGATGGGGGCGCAGGTGCAGCTGAGATTCCCAGCCTTCCTGAAAGTTCTCTGGGCCAATAAGATGTTCAATTTCAGATTCCCGGAAGAAGTAGACAAATTTCTAGATCAAACCAAGACTAGTAATTAAGGCAAAGGAGGGTCGGTCCCATATATACCTATTATATTTTACCTTTTTTTTTTTTTCTTTCTGGCAGGAGACGGGAGAGCCACGACTCATAGGGTAATAATTATTGCCACGGTTAGACAGGGAGGGTTCCCGGGGGAGGGTGTTGTTGTGTATAGGGGGAAGGGATGGTGTGGAGGGGTTCTGCACGTGTGTTGGTGGGGAGCATTGGGAAAAAAATTTAAAAAGCAATGTTAAACCTTTTTGATACAATAACCTTCAATAGCTTTAGCAGAGGGTGGGACCAGGATAATGATGGTGGATAGACCCGTACAGGGATCAAGACGAAATCTGGGATTTTATGCTGGAATGTCAATGGGTTGAGAATTAAGAGAAGACTGCGTTTGATCCTTCAATACCTAAAAAATGTTCGGCTACAATTTTTATGATTCAGGAAACTCATCTTTTACAATCTGAGTGTAAGGCATTATTTGATAAGGCAAGATGGGTAGACAAGACCATAGCTTCAGATCAGCAGTGCTGTTCGAAAGGGGCTGCCATTATTCTGAAATCAAACTCAGGGTTTGAGCTTAATAAATCTCAGGTAGACACAATGGGGCATTGGGTCATAGCGGAAATAAAATCTCAGGCTTGCAAATATACTATAGTTAGCTCCTATGGCCCGAATGAGGATGATATAGGGCCATTAAACAATCTCTGCTTTGCTCTGGCTGACTTTGAGTCCCCACTTATAATGGGAGGCGATTTTAATGTTCTTTTTGATAATAGGCTGGATAGATCCTCCCTTCGGAAACAGATTGCGGCCCCGTGTGTCAAAGCCCATGTTATGACTACTCTAAAAAACCTGAACTTATACGATGTATGGCGGAAAAAAAAGGGTGAGGTGAGAGAATACTCCTTTTTTAGTAAAAGGAATTCACAATTTTCCAGGTTAGATTACATATTTTTGGATCGTTCTGAGGTGGACAAAGTAAGTCATATAGAGTACATGCCCATTCACATTTCCGATCATGGGGCTATAGTTTTTAATTTGGAGCTCCCTCAAAAATCTCAGTTGAAGAGATGGACCTTAAATAGGAGATTTCTATTGCAACCTTCCACTCCTGACTTCTTGAAATCTAAAACTGCTTGCTTCCTACAAGATAACCTCGGATCGACTTCCCTGCATAATGTTTGGGACACTTATAAAGCTTGGCTGAGGGGAACTCTAAAGGGGGCACTGGTGAGATGGTCTAGGGCAGAGAAGAGTGAGCTGGTCGGTTTAGAATCACAAATAAAAAAAGTAGAGTCAGAGCTTAAGTCTAGGAGTATAACCGCTATAGAAAAGGAAAATTTAATAAGGAGACTTGAGGAAGCACAGTTAAATTTCAAGCTTAAGTCTGAAGAGATTTCACTTCAAAAATGGGAAGCGAGTAAGATGACCGATTTCGAGCAGGGGGAGAATTGTGGTAAATTTTTGGCAATAAAGAGTCGAATCGATAGATCCTATAATTACATCAGTAGGATTAAATTACATGCACACATTACCGAGGATAAAGATAAGATAGAACAGGCTTTTGTGCAGTTCTTTTAAGAGTTATATCAAGAAGACTCTTGTACGGTGGAAGAACATATAGATTGCTGGCTTACTGAGAAACTACTCCCGAAGCTATCAGAGGATAGCCAAAACTTCCTAAAGTCAAAAATAACTGGAAGTGAGAGTCTGGCAGTACTAGATAAATCTAAGAGGGGAAAGGCCCCCAGCCCAGACTCGATCCCAATTGAAGTCTACTCCCTATTAAGGGATCAGATTGTTCCAGTTTGGCTGAATTTATTTAATGATATATTAGGTGGTCTTTCCCCCCTGCCAGACTCCTGGAATGGAGCACTCATATCACTTATCTTAAAACCAGGGAAGGATCCGACTCAATGCCAGTCATATCGGCCGATTTCTTTATTAAATGCTGACAACAAAGTATTCGCAGGGATATTGAACAACCGCCTGTCTAAAATTATAGGTTCTATTATACATGAAGACCAGAAGGGCTTCATTCCTGGTAGGCAGATGTCAGAGCTGGTATATACTCTAATTGGGGCAGCCGACTTGGCAGAATATGCCTCTTTCCTAATTACTGTTGACGCTGCCAAAGCCCTCGACCGTGTGAATTGGCACTTCTTAGACAGGGTCTTGAAGGTATTTGGTTTCGGTGAAGAGTTCAGGGAAGTACTCAAGAAAATATATAGGTCACCCTATGCCCAGATACTGGTTAATGGAAGCCCCTACCCAATTGTTAAAATAAGTCGAGGAACTAGGCAGGGATGCACTCTGTCACCTATTCTGTTTGACTTATACATTGAACCCCTCGCCCAGAGCCTACGCCAGAATCAGAAGATAACTCCTTTTGTAATAAACGGATTTGAGAGGAAAGTCGCGCTTTACCCGGATGACTTAGTTTTAATGTCTTCAGATGTTACTGTCGCACTCCCAGAGCTTATGGTTCAAGCACAGGTGTTTGGGAAATTTTCAGGATATGAAGTGAACAAAGATAAAACGGAGATTATGATTTGGAATATTCCAGATCATGAAAGTAAGCCTGTCAGGGAGCTCAGATATCTTGGAGTTATAATCACTCAAGACCTTGAAAAAATTCCAAAAACGAACTTAGATAGGGTCTCTAAAGAGGTCGACGTTCTGCTGAAAAGATGGCAGAGTATACCTCTCTCCCACTATGGAAGGGTAAATCTTATAAAAATGTCTATACTCCCAAAATTTACTTATCTGTTTAACAACATTCCTTTAGCATTCGCAAAAGCGGATTTGCTTAAAAGTCAAGGCAAGATTTCGTCTTTTATATGGGCAAGTAAGGGGATTTGTTTATCTTGGAAAAAATTAAGGCGCAAACTGCAGCATGGGGGTATGGGCTTACCTGATTTACAACTCTATTGTTGGGCCTACCAGTTAAAGAATTGCAGGATGCTATTGGTCACCCCAGATAATTCATTAATAGGGAGCATGTTCACTGCCATGTTAGCTGGCATAGAGACATCCGGATTCATGTATAAATTTGGCTCCTTTAAATTCTTCAAAAAAGTGCGTTTGAAGACTTTAATTGGAAATTTTGAAAGAACTGTACACATATTTGTATTCTTAAAGTTTTTATATTAAGATTCTATGTGTATTGTTTGTAGAATACTTTATATGCTGTTTTTCTACTGGCGAAATAAAGTGATGAGGAAGATGATTAGTTAACTATCAGCCACAAACATATTGCTCTGTGAAAACACGGAGCAGGTGCTTGCAGCCGCTCCAGTTTTCACATGAATGTGCTGCCCTCAGGGCAGCGGGAGTTCGCTCCTGCCCTGGGAGCATCGCATTCAGCATAATGCGGTGCATTTCTCTTCGGTACGCTGCATCTATAATACGGCCCCTGTAAGGCGCTCTGATATTTTCGGGTCGGGTTTGCGCTATATAAAACAACAAAAAAATACCAGTCGTCAATGACATCACATGCATCAGTTCAAATATAGTTGACGAGAAAGAACGCAATAAAGTTCTTGTCCGCTGATTCGAAGTTGGTTTACATTCATAGTTTCTTGACATTCTCAATCCTGTCTCAGGCCAATGGCATTTTAGGCGGGAATATAAAGGTATCTGCCACTTCCTGCATGGCTGCCTCTGCTTAGATCCCACCTCTTCCATCAACACACTTTTCAGAGTTCCTGCCACTCCCATAATGAGCCCATAGGTGAGGTGAGTTCAGGAAGAGGAGGAGGCAGAAACAGAAATGGAGACAGAAGAGGGAAGAGGCCTGGGGAGAGACAGGGGGAGCTTACCATGGTGCAGGGAGAGAGAAACAAGTGCGCCCATAGGGTAGGAAGAAAGCCATATAAGGGAACATTTAAAATAACAAGAGAACCTAAAGTGAGTGAGAGATACAACAGCAATATAGTAATACTAATGAGGGGGGAGAGTGGAGAGGTTTGAGAGTGATGAGCCAAAAAGGAAGATGAAGAGAGACGAGGGAGGATGAAATAGTGACAGTGGCAGAAAAGAATGGATATAGAGTGATAGGACAAGACTTCAGAGAACAGAGTGATAGCGTGGAAGAGGCAACTGTAACAGAGTGCTAGAGTATGAGAGAGGTAAGGAACCGATAGGCTGGGAGAGAGGACGAATAGAGAGTGATAAGGTGGGACAGATGGAAAGAACTGAGTCAGGATGACAGAGAAGGGCAAAACAAAGTAACAGGAGAGAAAACATGAGAAAGGGCAGGATGAGAAAGACGGAGAGTCGTGAGAGTACCGAGTGATTAGCAGAGAGTGAAGGAAAGAACTGTGAGAGGGTGAAAAAGAGTGAGCAAATAGATTGATAACGTGAGAAACAAATACAGGCAGAGGGATTGGGTAAGAGGGGGAGTAAAGATGGATGAAATGAAAGACAAGAGCACAATGAGGGAGGGGACAGGAATGAGTGTCAATGTAAGAGAGAAAAAAGTACTGAGCTTTGGGTGAGAATATTGATTTATTATGTGTGGGGATACGAAATTCTCATAAATATCACCGTGGGAGAAAAGCATGACAGAGGCCTTTGAGCTGCTGCACAGTGAAGGAAATTATCAAAGAAGAAAGGTGAGAATAGGGAAAAACAAAGAGCGGGGGACAGACTGAGAAAGTGAGCATGAAAGAAAAAGGTAAGAGGGTAAAGATGGGCAGATTGCGGTAAGAAAAGAATGGGAGCGGAAGAAAGGGTGGTAGGAAAGGAAACGTGAAAGGAAAAAAGGAAGAAAAGAAAAAGTTAAAATTGAAGGGAGGAAAGATGGAAAGATGAAATGGAGAAGAGATGGAAGAGTAGAAGGATGGATTGTAGAGGGAAGGATTGCTAAGTGAAAGGATGCATGAATGGAAGATGAGTGAAATGATGGATGAAGGGATAGTGTAAGGATGAATGGGTGAAAGGAGTGATGGATTAATGAATATATTGATGAGTGGAAGGTTGTAATGCTGGATGGGTATATGAAAGGGTGACAGGATGCATGGATGGAAGGAAGTATGGCTGGATAGGTGGATGGAAAGGTGAAGGGAAGGGCAGGCAGATGAATGAATAGATAGAAGTTCCTGGATGGGGTGTCAAAGGATGCATGGATAGAAATATGGAGGGAACTATCTAAGGAGGGTCAGGTTGGGCCACTTCACGTGCTTTAAGATTAGAGGTATGGTTCGTCGTTCAAGTGGGGAGTATTTTAATTTTCTGGCTAATCACTTGAATTTAAATGACATAGTGTGTGAGTCATCTTATTTAATATATTGACTCATCCAGGCATTTTAGACTTCTAAGCCAGCAACACCTGGAAAGATTGTTTTTGGCCACTACGTACAATCCCAATTAAGAAAGAAACTGCAACTCACAGAATACAACACTGTGGTGCATGACAAGCCAGATCTTCCTGACAGTGTCACAAAAGACAATGACCCATGTAGCAAATATGTAAAAAGTTTTTAAAACTTGAGTTTCGGGTTGTGATTTTGAGCCTTTATTATTGGCAGCACTCAAGGTCAATCGATAAAGTGGTGAAAGGGCCTGTGGTAGCATTTCATGTGCAGATTAGGGTCATTCCATCAATAATGGGCAAGCCTTCACCCACCTTCAAAGTAGGAAGCTTGCTAAAACCATTACGGATGGCCACAACGAGAGTCCACCAGGGGTGTGGGCTCTGTCACTTAGTACATGCAACCCCCACCCTCCAGTGGTCACACTGTGTAGGAAAGACAACCACAACTTATTGCATCTCAGTTAAGATAATGAAAACGCTGCCTCTCTGCTGCCCCTCGGTTTTACTGGGAAGCCCAGGCTTTGGTGTGCTTTCACAAGTCTCTCAGCTTAAATATTGCAGGGCTCAAGGCGCAGGAACCCCACAGAAGATTCAGACTTGTCGTTGGTTATGCCTGCTGTGTTGATTCTTGCGGCACCAATCCTTTGCTCGACCTGTGTGTTTGGACTGAGAGGGCAGATTTATTAATATTTCACGCAACGCAGCACAGCCACCCACCTTGCTGCACTGTGCGGCGTGAAAGGGAGAGGGCAGGAATGCCCCATATTTACCCAAATACAGCACATTCCTGCTCTCTGCCTGCGCTGGTGCACAATCTGCTGCCTAGCACCAACGCAGGCACCCACCGCGCTGCACTGTGCTGCGTGAAAGGGAGAGGGCAGGAATGCCCCATATTTACCCAAATACAGCACATTCCTGCTCTCTGCCTGCGCTGGTGCACAATCTGCTGCCGAGCACCAACGCAGGCACCCACCGCGCTGCACTGTGTTGCGTGAAAGGGAGAGGGCAGGAATGCCCCATATTTACCCAAATACAGCACATTCCTGCTCTCTGCCTGGGCTGGTGCACAATCTGCTGCCTAGCACCAACGCAGGCACCCACCGCGCTGCACTGTGCTGCGTGAAAGGGAGAGGGCAGGAATGCCCCATATTTACCCAAATACAGCACATTCCTGCTCTCTGCCTGCGCTGGTGCACAATCTGCTGCCTAGCACCAACGCAGGCACCCACCACGCTGCACTGTGCTGCGTGAAAGGGAGAGGGCAGGAATGCCCCATATTTACCCAAATACAGCACATTCCTGCTCTCTGCCTGCGCTGGTGCACAATCTGTCGCCTAGCACCAACACAGGCACCCACCGCGCTGCACTGTGCTGCGTGAAAGGGAGAGGGCAGGGATGCCCCATATTTACCCAAATACAGCACATTCCTGCTCTCTGCCTGCACTGGTGCACAATCTGCTGCCTAGCACCAACGCAGGCACCCACCGCGCTGCACTGTGCGGCGTGAAAGGGAGAGGGCAGGAATGCCCCATATTTACCCAAATACAGCACATTCCTGCTCTCTGCCTGCGCTGGTGCACAATCTGCTGCCTAGCACCAACGCAGGCACCCACCGCGCTGCACTGTGCTGCGTGAAAGGGAGAGGGCAGGAATGCCCCATATTTACCCAAATACAGCACATTCCTGCTCTCTGCCTGCGCTGGTGCACAATCTGCTGCCTAGCACCAACGCAGGCACCCTTGCAGCATGGTGCAAGGGTTTATGCATTGCAGGCAGGATTGTTTTGTGCATAAAGGGACACCTTGCTACACAATATCAATCCTTTGAAACTTTTCCTCTGAATGCAGCACACGTACAAAGAGCGAGGAGAAATAAGGATATTTCTTCTCATTGTGCCTTCTCTGGGAAGGCGGAGCATTTTGACACATTCCCAGGTCTACTAGTAATGGTAAATCAGGGAATGTGCCAAAATCAGTAGGTGGATGGGTGGGAACGCCAACTCGCCACCCACAGAATGCCTTCCCAGGGCAGAGTAATGCAAGGCAGGGACTTGCACTGCCTTGTGTTACTCCAGATTTACCAAGCAATGCAGGGCCAGGCAAGGTGGCCTTTCGTGCGTTGTTTGCTAAATCTGACCAGAGTATTGTGTTGCCCTTGTGACACCATGAGAGATGCAAGGGCAATGAAATAGAATGATAAATCTGCCCTCACTGAGTTCCAGAGAGGATGCATTGTGGTTTTCAAATTGCAGCTTTGGATTTCTTTGGTAGCATTCAGTGGTGGCTAGCAGGGAATTGGGGTGGACATGCAGGGGGGACAAAATATTTTTTATAAAACACTTGTCTCCTCACAGCCGCAGTCTCTCCTCCGTCGTTGCTTTGTTTCCTGATGAGTCCTGGAAGCAGAAAGCACACAGGTTCCCCTAAGCCAATCACAACTCTGCAATGCAGCACTGTTATTGGTCTGAGCACTGTGGTTCGGCGCTAAGAGAGTGACTGGGAGCATGTGCATGTTTTTTTACCCAGGCTGTGTATTACAGCCCGGTGGAGAACATGTTTAGTGCACATGACTGTTTGACCGGCCCAAGACGCCTGGCGAAACCATTATGCGCACTTAAGTGCATGAACCATTCCTCCCCCGTGACACCAGCCATGCCCCGCCCTAACCCAGCCCCGTAGCTACGTAAAATAAAACGATAATGACAATGTTGTTATCATTTCCTTTTTCCTTTTTCCTGCTCTGAGAGCAGTGGGGCGACGCTTCTCTGCCTTAGCTGAGTAGCTGCCCCTGGTAGTATTAACCTGTTCCTCACGGAGATTTGTCACAAGCCGTAGAATTAGATTAAATCCTTTTTCATTCGATGAATATAACTGTGCACTTAAGTACTATGCGGTTGATAGTTGCTTAGATGAGGACAATGAGCGCCACTAAGGATAACTTTAAATGTGAGTTCTAGATATATGACGAAATTGATGAACTTTTTGAGTTGTAAGGTAAAACATTACCCTGAGGAAGTCAAATCCATTTACCTCCGAGAAACACGTGTCGGCCATTGGTCATCTTAATAAAAACGATCCGTCTCTAGTCATGATCTCTTTACTTGAGAGTCAAGTGTTTGTTTTCTTTTGCTGAAATATTTTGTCTCACTCAGGATATTTGTAAAAGATTGTGAAAAAATACTTTATAATAATAAACTATATTTTCATGTTGTAATATATCCTTTTGACTCCCCTCAAGAATAATCCTGTTTTCGGGTTGCTACAGAGGAAGTATAGTAAAGTGAGCAGAAAAAGAGTGACAGAGGAAGGGAGTTTAATGGGAAAAACAGCTAAAGGTGGTGGAGGAGAATTGAACGGAGAGAAAAGGAATCAGGCAAGGTTAAGGTTGAGCGAGAAAGACTGGGAATGAGAGGAGGGCAAAGGAGGAAAGAAAGAGCAGGTTAAAGAGGAGAACAAGGAGTAGGTAGGGCGAGGAGTATGTAGGCCTGATGAGTTTGACCTGCATCGGTGGGAGGAAGCCGTAGTAGGCAAGTTAGTGAGTGAGAAGTTAAAAAGTGTTTGCAAGAGAACCCATGCAGGGAAGTAGCTTTGTCAGTAAGATTGGGTGGTTATGGGGGTTGGGCTTCAGATTTCCCAACAATCACGCTGGTTGAAATACATTATATGAGGAGCAGAGTACAAGGGCTACTTAAAGAGCAGCAGGAAGGGAGAGGACTGCGAATATTGGGGGTACTTACAACTCAATATTTTGTAAAATAACCATATTTTAAGACCTTTAAAACAGAGACTAGAGAGTGTGGCTGGGTGTTTTTGTACATGTATATGTAAAATCCCATGGGAAATCCGACAAACACCTCACCAAATCCAACTTAAAGCACATGTATCCAACTATTTACTACAATTTACTACAGAACAGGGGCGGCTCCTCCGCTAAGGAGGAGGAGGAGCCTCCCCACTTCTTTCAAAGCATAGAAAAAAGAAGAAAAGAATGATAATAACTTCACTATTATAATTTTTTGGGGGTAACTGCGGGACTGGGTTAGGGCGGGCGGGCTAAGGTCACAGGGGGAAGAGTGGTGGGCACACTCTAAGTGTAGATGACTTTTTGTCCAGCCATTTTGGGCCGGCCAAACAGTCATGCACACTTTGCATGTTCCCCACCAGGCTACATTACACAGCCTGGTGAGGAACATGCCCAGTCTGCCATTACCCATCTGAGCACCGAACCAGGGCGCTCAGACCAATCACAACACTGCATTCAGTGTTGTAATTGGCTTAGGGAGGGAATCTGTGTGTGCTTCCAGTTCTTGTTTTTGTTCTGGGACGTCGGCAGGGAAGCAGAAGAGAGACGCACCCGGCCCAAGAGGTAAGTGTTTTTGGGGGGGGGGGGGTTTCATCCCCCATCGCCCACCCCACCATCCCGTTCCCTGCCAGCCACCACTGCTACAGAATACATTTATTAGGGAGGTGTAACACCCTGAACACCCCACCCGGAACCTACGCCCCTGGATCCATGACATGCCACATCCCCAGCGGGTCTCTGGTTGTTCACCGATGGCTTGTTACAGTTTGGAACTGCTTGATCTCCTAGGGGCTGATTACGATTTGGGAGTTATCGGCTCCATTGGAATTGGGAGAAAAACACTGAATCTGGAGATCTTTGTTAATTCAGCTTGGGTTTACCCTATTTAATACCAGGCAGTGTCCTTTGTGAAACTCCTTAATCAGTCAATCAATCGGATATAGCGTGACCAATCTCCGGTGAGTGTATCTATGCGCTGGATGTGAACTTCTGGGAGAAATGAAGAATTACACAAGGAACTTGGTGCAGTGTTCCTGATTCTTCAGTGCCCTCCCTTTTATAAGTGTACCCTCAGTATCCAACTTGTAATGGGGCAGTTTTTCCCTTCCTTCCCCTGCCCCCAATATCAATAGCTACAGTGTTGGTGAGAGGTGGATTTACCATGCCAAATAGTGGCCAACCTGAATCGACCTCATAATGGCAAAAGGCAGGAGCGGACTTGTGTGCCTCAAGGACAGTTTGTCCCTTACAGCTTGTCCATCACAGTTTGTCCCTTGAAGCTTGTCCAGTACATTATGTCCTTTGCAGCTTGTCCCTCACAGTTTGTCCCTTGACGCGTGTTCCTTATATTATTTCCCTTGCAGCTTGTCTCTTGCAGTTTGCCCCTTGAAGCTTGTGCCTTGCAGATTGTACCTCACAGTTTGTTCCTCACAGTTTGTCCCTTGCAGCTTGTCCCTTATAGTGTGTCCCTTACAGCTTGGCCCTTACAGTTTGTCCCTTGCAGCTTGTCTCTTGCAGCTTGACCCTTACAGTGTGTCCCTTGCAGTTGGTCCCTCACAGTTTGTCCCTTGAAGCTTGTCTCTTACAGTATGTCCCTTGTACTATGTCCCTAGTAGCTTGTTCCTCAGTTTGTCCCTTGCAGTATGTCCCTTGCAGCTTGTCCCTAGCAGTATGCCCCTTGCAGCTTGTCCCTCACTGTTTGTCCCTTGCAACTTGTTGCTCACAGTTTGTCCCTTGCAGCTTGTCCCACAGTTTGTCCCTTGCTGCTTATCCCACACAGTTTGTCCCTTGCAGCTTGTCTCACACAGTTTGTCCCTTGTCGCTTACAATATGTCCCTTGCAGCATATCCCTCACAGTTTGTCGGCTGCAGCTTGTCCCTTACAGTTTGTCCCTTTCAGCGTGTCCCCTACAATTTGTCCCTTGCAGCTTGTCCCTCACAGTTTGTCCCTTGCACTTTGTTCCTTACAGTTTGTCCCTTTCAGCTTGTCCCTCACAGTTTAACCCTTACAGTTTGTCGCTTGCATCTTGTCCCTTATAATATGTCCCTTGCAGTTTGTCCCTCACAGTTTGTCCCTTGCAGCTTGTGACGCACAGTTTGTCCATTGCAGTTTGTCCTTGCAGTTTGTCCCTTGCAGCTTGTCCCTCACAGTTTGTCCCTTGCAGCTTGTGACGCACAGTTTGTCCCTTGCAGCTTGTCCCTCACAGTTTGTCTCTTGCAGCTTGTCATTCACATTTTGTCCCTCACAGTTTGTCCCTTGCAGCTCAGCTTGTCCCTTACAGTATGTCCCTTGCAGCTTGTTCGTCACAGTTTGTCCCTTGCAGCTTGTTCCTCAGAGTTTGTCTCTTGCAGCTTGTCACTCACAGTATTTCCCTTGCAGCTTGTCCCTCACAGTATATCCCTTGCAGCTTGTCCCTCACAGTTTGTCCCTTGCAGCTTGTGACGCACAGTTTGCCCCTTGCAGCTTGTCCCTCACAGTTTGTCTCCTGCAGCTTGTCACTCACATTTTGTCCCTTGCATCTTGTCCCTCAGTTTGTCCCTTGCAGCTTGTCCCTCACAGTATGTCCCTTGCAGCTTGTCCCTCACAGTTTGTCCTTCGCAGCTTGTCCCTCAGTTTGTCCCTTGCAACTTGTCCCTTGCAGCTTGTCCCTCAGTTTGTCCCTTGCAGCTTGTCCCTCACAGTTTGTCTCTTGCAGCTTGTCACTTACAGTTTGTCCCTTGCAGCTTGTCCCTCACAGTTTGTCCCTTGCAGCTTGTCCCTCACAGTTTGTCCCTCACAGTTTGTCCCTTGCAGCTTGTCCCTCACAGTTTGCCTCTTGCAGCTTGTCACTTACAGTTTGTCCCTTGCAGCTTGTCCTTCACAGTTTGTCCCTTGCAGCTTGTCCCTCACAATTTGTCTCTTGCAGCTTGTCCCTCACAGTTTGTCCCTTGCAGCTTGTGATGCAGTTTGTCCCTTGCAGCTTGTCCCTCACAGTTTGTCTCTTGCAGCTTGTCCCTCACAGTTTGTCCCTTGCAGCTTGTCCCTCACAGTTTGTCCCTTGCAGCTTGTGACTCAGTTTGTCCTTTGCAGCTCAGCTTGTCCCTTACGGTATGTCCCTTGCAGCTTGTCCCTCACAGTTTGTCCCTTGCAGCTTGTTCCTCACAGTTTGTCTCTTGCAGCTTGTCACTCACAGTTTGTCCCTTGCAGCTTGTCCCTCACAGTTTGTCTCTTGCAGCTTGTCACTCACAGTATTTCCCTTGCAGCTTGTCCCTCACAGTTTGTCCCTTGCAGCTTGTCCCTCACAGTTTGTCTCTTGCAGCTTGCCACTTACAGTATGTCTCTTGCAGCTTGCCCCTCACAGTTTGTCCCTTGCAGCTTGCCCCTCAGTTTGTCCCTTGTTCCTCACAGTTTGTCCCTTGCAACTTGTCCCTTGCATCTTGCCCCTCACAGTTTGTCCCTTGCAGCTTGTCCCTCACAGTTTGTCTCTTGCAGCTTGTCACTTACAGTTTGTCCCTTGCAGCTTGTCCCTCACAGTTTGTCCCTTGCAGCTTGTCCCTCACAGTTTGTCACTTGTCCCTCATAGTTTGTCCCTTGCAGCTTGTCCCTCACAGTTTGTCCCTTGCAGCTCACTGTCCACATGAGGTCTGTAGAACTACTTTGAGTGTCCTGAATGTATTTATCTGGGAGAAGAAGCTGCAGCACAGAAGGTTTCATGAACAGTGCAAGTTAATAAACATGCTTATCTTTCATGATGCAAATAAGGTGGAATGGGTTCACTTACAGTAAGGCAATCCTAAACCAGAAGGCAGCTTGCCTTAAATTTTTTAATACACCATACCAAATGGGCACAGGCTCAGTAGTGTTTTACATGTCCTAGAATGCAAAGTACTTTTGTGTCTAAAGTCAAGACTAGCCAAAGGATGCCATTTTTCAACCCACACTCTAGACCTGAATCGTTGTGATTTCTGGGTGCCACGCCCTCACAAAATAAATACTCTACCTCGCCCTCTTCTCACCTCAGCTTCACAAACTTCAGTTTCTCTTCACAATTGCAGCTCCTGTCCACAGCTTCTTCTGCCCTCCTTTCTCGCAGCACTTCCTTTTATCCTCTTACCTCCTGCAACAACTTACTATGCCCAACCCATTCTCCTCCTCTTCCTCCTCTCGCCCAGTTAACCTGAGGTGAAGGGGATTCCCAGGACAATGCTGGTACCAGAGATCCAGGGGACATTTACTGGTGGGCATCCAGGGCTCAGGTCAGGAGACTGCTTTGGCTCACAGCAATCTGTTCAGTGCCAAGCGGCTGCCTCATCACAGCTTCTTGTACCCAAGGGCCAATCCACCATTACCTATTTCTCTAAACTCTCGATCCCTGCCACACAAATTCTTTGTCCACAATCCTAAACCTCTGAACTCACACTCTTTTGCAGGGTTTCCCCTCCTGGGATTAATTTCCCCCTTCAAACAAGCAAAATCCCTCCACAATGTGATCACCTGCTCTAAAAACCAAACTGACCCTCCACAGTATGTTTCCTCTCCATTGATTTCAGTGGGCTCACTCCAAAACCACTCAGTGTCACTCACCTCTGATAATCAAATGGTTGTGGTGTGGAATCCTTCAGCATCACTGATGTCAATGTAGCGCTGTATGGAGCAGACATGAATCCCTTTGATTTAACTTGTAGGTGCTCTAGAGGAGAGGCCAGAGGTAGCAGCTGTTGTTCTAGCAAAGCCTCAGCAGACACTCTACCAGGAGAAGTCCATTCAAACCGTGTGTAGAGCTAAGTTACTCCTACAGACAGGTTATACACTCAAGAGCTGCACTACACGGTGGCCCTTCCCTAAGGACCCCCATGAGGATCTCTTGTGGATCGATCCATTCGGAGATATCAGGAAACATCCTTTACTCCGCATGCGTTACTCCGCATGCCATTACCCCGCTTTTTTTACACCGCAAAATCTTTTACAATGCAGGGCTTTACACCGCAAACTATTACAAAGCATACCCCAAGGTAATGCCCCCATGGTGTTAGAATAGTAAATTACGTTGTAATGGGAAATGCGTTGTAATGGATTGCGTTGTAAAGCCCTGTGTTGTAAAAGATTTTGCGGTGTAAAAACTGTGGGGTAATGGCACGCGGAGTAAAAGTGTGTGGGGTAAAGTGTCCTATTCGGAGATATCACCAACCACCATTAGATTACGATGGACACATCGGCACTCTTCGAAAGGATAGGTGTGATACGGCTGCTCGGTCACGCTTAACTACAGACGACTTTCATAATGCTGTCCTAGATAGAGGTGACATCCTAAGGGACAATATGTATTTTGCATAATCTTGTAGTGCTCGTGTAAATTCATATAGCCAGAGACACAGCAACAGAGGCAACTCCCATACGTTTCTTTATTCACAAATTCAGGAATGTTCTTTCACGGCCTTGCAAATGTCCCGAGAAGGCCTAAATGTATCAGGCCGAAGCGCATCAACACTCTTCCAGAGGAGTTCACAACTTGAATCACTGTAAAGGTTTCATTCACACCAATTTCCAGTTGCAGTTTTCATTAGGGATGTATCCATTATGTAGATGTCAAGTACCTTAAAGGCTAACCGGTACCTTTAGAGAACACTGCCTATATAGGTTCAGAAGAAGTGCTACAATGAAATGATGTGCTTTTTAGGTCGAGCCTACAGTGCTTGCACTGCACGATGACCTGTTGTCTGTACCTTGTGGAGTCGGACTCCTCCCACGCTTTGCATTGGCTTTTGTCTGTCATTTAAAAATCGTAGCCTCCAAATGGCAAAAAGTTGGTGAATGTCCCACCTTATTTAAATAGTTCACTCCCATGTAGTATGGCCCGGGAGCGAGCAGCAGCGCACATGCTGCTTGCGTGCCTTAGTCTTGTTGTTTTCATTATTTCCACATTGCCTTCTGTACACAATCTTGACTGCTGTGCTCAGTTCACTGTCCTTGCCGCTAGCCCCGCCCTCCGCGCCTTCCTGGGCTCGTACACTTCTTTGGGGTCTGCCTGTGATTGCTTCTACGAACACAGGCTTTACTTTACAATTCTCTGCTCATACGTGTTGGCAGTGTTGACGTCACTTGTTTATTCATATGGACTGTCCCAATCCCTCTTCCTCTGCTAGGGGGGAGTTTCACCTTGATGTAGCAGGCATCCTGGATGCCTCGGGTGCAGGGATGCTTTCCCAAATGCGCGTGGCTCAATGCGCCTAGACCGGCTCTGCCCCTGCCTGGGCAGAATGAAGCGAGTCCAGGAATTCACCCCTGGGTGGGGAGGAGGAGCCGGGGGTACGGGAAGAAAGCCTCCCACTCCCCAAGGATCAACCCAGACTGAATGACTGGGAGGAACTGATGAATGGATTACGATACCAGGACAGCACAACATGGGGAAATGGATCACCTCTAGGCACCCCTTGACCGAAAGAGTGAGTGCGCAAACGTTTCAGAAAAGGTAGGCTGGTGTCCTAGAAAACAATAGGAATCATTTTAAATGCCTCACTGGGAAGTTTAATCACGCCCTCGCATGGGCCACATTATATCCTGCAAAAGAACAGAGCTCCCCATAGTCTTCTTCGGTCATGCCTTCCCTGTCGAAGCAAAGGGGAGAGGATGTGTCGTAACAGCAAGAGCTGCCGACTGTGGAACCGGGGAACAAAGAAAGAGTCTCGGCATGCGCTCAACAACATCCTGTGATTCTGGACAAATCACTTAACCTCGCCGTGCCTAAAAAACATGAAAGTGTCCTTGTGTAATGTAACTGGTTCCCATGTAAAGCGCGTCATTACCTTCGGGTTGAATTCGCGCAATCTAAAAAGAAATGCAAAAAAAAAACCAAAATGCAAATGCACACCTGGTATATGCCATTCAGCTGCAGTACTATTTTATGGGGCATACATGCCCAGTAACTTCTTTCACACAATCTATACATAGCAGTGAGGAGTATTTAGCTGGTGTATACTAACGACATGTTTTCCTTAACCAATCCCCAATGGGCGTGTATAAACATAAGGACATTTTCCATGAAAGTCCATCTATTTCTCTTTGCAGTGGGCTCTGGCGGCAAGTCTGCTGCTGGGCTCTGGCTCAGGTGCTGCTGGACAAGGGCACTTTGGGCTGCTGGAGCACAAGGGCCTAAGAGACTGGGATCTGCCTGCCTGCCTTTCAGCCTCCAGGGCCAGTCATGCAGGTCTTTAATTCAAGCTAGGAAAGCTTCATTCGGTCTTATGAGACCAGCAAGCAACAAATAAAACTAAAAAAACTAATAATGGCAATCTCGATGCATCTTAATTTTACCAATAGAACATATCCTTATAGCACTGATGAACGATATTGACATCATGTATAGCCAATTCTTCAATAGCATCCTCTCTCATCTTGGTATAATGTCTCCTCACCAACAAGGCCATGTCCATGATAGTCAACAGCTGCTTGAGGGGGGAGTAAATAATTAGCAGCTGGACTAAATCTGAACATGACCAACTGTGCGTGCGTAGCAAAGCACCCCAGCATGGGAGCTGGCGATGCCCAGGAGTGGGCACAAGAGAAAACAAACATGGAGAAGAGAAAAGGAGCACGCCTGTGTGCTTTCAAGGTATCCGCCAGCTGGAACATGATTTCCCATGCCACATTCTTATTAAAAGCTGACAGTAGTTGTTTGTTTGGAGTTTGTTATAGCTTACAGTAATGCTTTGACTCTCAGGAGGAGGAACCCCGCTGGCAGACATAGGTTTTAATTTCCAGATTTATCAACTTCTTAATTGAGATGTTGCTAATAAAGGAGTATTATTATGAGTAAAAAATAAGCACACGGAAGAATCCACAGTATGAATCGGGAGCGGAACTAGACTCCCAGCCATGGCTGGCCTCAACACTGGTGACGCACGGTGCAACCGATTTTTTCGGTTCGATGTAAGTGCCAACGCTTCCAGCAAAGCACTAAAGAAGGAAGGGGGTCTGGCATGAGCACTGATGACCTGCAATATTTAATTTCATCAACCTTCCAATATCGGAATAATTAATAATAACAACAAAACTTTGATTTTAAATGGGGGCTGTTTACATTTGCAGCTTAAATGCATTTTAAAAAACAAATGTGGCAGTAAACGAACCCCTTAATACCACCCGCTACGAGTCTGTTATGATGGGACTTGAATGAATGAACCCAAAGTCTTTAGTGCCAACTAATAAGATTTCATTAGGGCACATTACAATGTTAAAATGATCAGAACACTGGCGCACCCCAATGACTGCATTCTATAGTTACTTGAACCTTTTGCCACACCCACTGAGCTATCTCCCTGTGAGCGCAAACAAAGACCCATAGGACACACACAGATCTCAGTGCGGGACAAATCAACCTCATGACCATCCAGTGGGGGCTGCAGCTGAAACCTTGTGGTCCTAGGCAGCACCAGGCGTTTACCCGGAGAGTGGTTTCATTAGAACTTGGCTACATACACACACACACACATATATATATATATATATATATGCACACACACACACATATATATATATATATATATATTCAATGAAAAAACCAAAGGTTTCACACACGTTATAGTTAGCTGGACATTTCACTCGTAAAAAACCAATGAAATTCCCCCGTTATAGTTAGTTCAGCTAACTATAACTCGCGCGCCCGCAATGCACTACTGATGACGTCACATATTACATCACTCATGACATGGTCACTGACATCACTCATGACATCACTGATGACATCTCAAATGACATCACTGATGATATCACTGATGACATCATCCAGTGAATGTGTGTTTTTCTGAAAATTAAATATGTTTTATATATGTATATCTCAAGGTCGATGGAAGAATAAATGGGTATATAAGTGTCTAAATGGATGATTTGTTTTTGAAAAATTGATTGTGTGACTGATTAAGTGTATCTTAGTGAATACATGGCTTAGTGGGTAATGTTTAAATATATAAATATCTGTATCAGTGTCTCACTTTGTGTATAAGTGGCTGCATGGGTTGGTGAGTAGCTACATGAGTGTCTATATAGGTTATTAGTTGGTTTTTTGAGTATCAGTATGAGTGTCTGAGTGTCTGTATGGTTCGGTGGGGGGTATTACGTAGTGCATAGGTGCATGAATGAGTGACTCACTGTTTGTATGTGTTGAAGACAGCATGTGTGCAGGATTGTATGGGTGGATGAGTGTGTGTATGGGTGTGTTAGTGAGTGAATGACTGTCTCAATAGTGTCTTTATGAGTAACTACATATCTTTTAAACTAGTATATGTGACTATTGGTGTATATAAGTGAGTATATGTGAAAGTGAGAGATTGAAAGAGTTCCTGTATGAATAAGTATGTGTTTCTATAAGTGACTGTTTATAAGACTAAGTATGTGTAAGTTTCCGTAGAAGTAAGTGTGGTTTTGTGTGTATAACTGTATATGCAAATTAATTTATGTTTGGTTCTTTATTAGCATGAGTGACTATGTGTGTGAGTAACTCTATGGATGAGTGGCATTGTGTAACAGGATGTATAGGTGTATGAGTACATATGATGAGTGAGTACATGTATGAGTGACTGTATAGGACTGTTGGTGAATGAGTGGATGTGTATGTGGTTCTTCGAATTACTGAAGAGGTTGTTGTAACTGGTATTGGTATGTCCATTGTTTTGAAAATTTTAGTCTCTATTTTTGAATGTGTGTATTAAAGGTTATATTAGGGGGAGAGGAGGTCTGCCACTCTATCACAAGGATGATGTCATCAGTGATGTCATTTGAGATGTCATCAGTGATGTCATGAGTGATGTCAGTGACCATGTCATGAGTGATGTAATATGTGACGTCATCAGTAGTGCATTGCGGGCGCGCGAGTTATAGTTAGCTGAACTAACTATAACGGGGGAATTTCATTGGTTTTTTACGAGTGAAATGTCCAGCTAACTATAACGTGTGTGAAACCTTTGGTTTTTTCATTGAATTCCTAAGGTTTTTTAAATGCTAATTCCTAACTATAACGTGTGTGAAACCCATGGTTTTTTCAGTGAATTTGCAAGGTTTTTTAAATGCTAATTCTTATATTTATCTTTTTTTTTTTTTTTTTTTTTTTTTTGCAATGTTTTATACATATTTTTATTTTATTTTTCTATTCTTTTTTAAAGACTATGGTTAAATTTTAAAAATTCTACATTTTTTTTTTTTACCTTTTTTTTAAACTAAACAGGTAAGATTTATTAGTATAATATATTGTTTATTTTTTCACCTTTTTTTTTAGTATTTTTTTTACGTGCGCGTACGGTAAGCGCACGTCTCGCTTTTATTACGTTAGATTTCTACGCTGTTTGCGTTCATTTACGCAATTTGCGTAGACGTACGTCACGCGTACGCTGCGCGTAACGCGTACGCTGCACGCGCATGTTACGCGGAAGTGAAGGGGCGTGCCTGTTTTGCGCATGCGCGCGTGCGCGTGTCTTTTTTACGCGCATGCGCACTTTTCCCGTAAGCGCACCGTAAGCGCACCGTAAGCGTACGGTGAGTCATGTGATCAAGAAACAAGACTTTTGATTGGTTTTTACTACTTTCAGTTCTAGAACTCTCCTACACCACACCCATTCCCCTCATTTCTGCTTGTGATCCCTTAGGAGAAGGAGCTGGGTTGTCTTTGTGATACGATGGCAGAACAGCAGAGCTCTTCTGAGAGTGAGGCTAGCAGCACTACCTTGAGGCAGAGAAGGAGGAAACAAAAGACCTCTTTCATATGGGAGTATTTTACTTTTCCAGAGGACAAGAAAAAGGTAAATGCACCCTTAGTGACTTGTAAGCTGTGTGGCCGTGTACTATCAAGAGGGAATCCCCTCAAGAAGTATTCCTTCGGGAATCACACCATGTTGAGACACCTTCATGATGTACACGGTAGGACATATGCTCGACATACTGAAGGTAACCCTTCAGTAAGTCAACCAAGCACATCCACAGCAGCTCAGCCTGGACCATCATCTGCTGGGCCGAGTCCATCTACGGCAGGTCAGGTGAGCCCTTCATCTGTGGGGGGAGCATCTCCTTTTTCTAATCCTCTGGAAACAAACCATCGGTTTGCGAGGGTTGTTATACGGTGCGCCACTTGTCATGATCTAATTTGTCACAGGGAGACCAGTGTTTCCCTAGTGAACAATAAAATAGATCAGCACATTTGTCGTACCGACTAATATTCCCATTCTTTCTTTCCTCTGTCCCTGCATGAACACAACGGCTCTTTTAAGAGCCAACCTTACCTTTCAACTTTTTTTTATATATTTTTTTTAAACTTTTTTTTGATTTTTTTTTTACCGTACGCGCACGGTACGCGTAATTTTCTTTTTTTTTTTTCTAAAAATCATTTATCACATTACAAGATCCTTGAGAGACTACAATGAAAAACTGAAAATGTGATTGTGGAGAAGTTGAAAAAAGGGACCATGACATTTCTGACTTACTATACCCACTCAAAGAATTATTTATCAATTAAAATTTAATTTTAATTGCTATAAAAATGGTTCAAGTTTTCGTAAATTTTCTATCTCAATCTGAAAAAAATGAAAAAAGTATTAATATTTAATAAAACATTTTATAATACAGTACACATATTTACATATTTTCAAAAAACAATTTTTTGCCTTTTTTTTGCTGTTTTCAGAATATATTGCATTTCACTATAAATCGTGAAAGCAATTGCATTCATCACTTAACAGCGGGCAAAAAAAAAATAACAATCTCAAAGATTGTTTAAAAAAAGCCCAGAATCTCTTCTCAGTTAAACATAACATTATCGAAATGCAAAATATTATTCATTAAAAATATCATCTAATAACAAAAACAATTTCTAAAAAATACCGTCTGACAATTTTCTTACAGAAGCCTAATCTCAAAAATAATATATCTCAAATAAATCCACAAAACATCTAGTTTCCTTTCTTTTAGGCCAAATGTTAATTTTTGAAATTAATGTTTGATTAAATTTCCAACGATAATCCAATAAAATTCCAAAATTTAAATTGTACAGATGTTACTGATTCTCTCTAAAATTTTGGTTTCTGAAACATTAATTAGGATTTAATTAAGTCCACAATACAATTGGATACCCAGATTCTCAAAAAAGCACATGTCCAAACGGCTTTTTGAGACCAGCAACATGTGTAACCTGGGTGACTGACTACACTCCAGCAAGGGCAACCAGCCTTAGTGATGCTGAATGTATTTGCATTACTGACTGCAACCTCAAACCCCACTCGGTTGTAAATACTGTGCATGATTCCACAGGATAAGCAGCTGGCTGTGTGCTAAGAGTCTGCTTCTGCACCAAAAAAATAGTTTCCCCTTTACTACTTATGCAACTGTAAAATTACCAGAGCAATACGCAATAAATCTCTGCCTGTAATTCCTCTTTGCACACAGAGTCATGTTTTCATATTAGACAGAAAACGACATTTCTTTGCCAATTTGAAAACACACTTACTATTCTTTTTTTTGGCAAGTGATAAGTACTTTTACAATCTAACACATTTCTAATCCACTTTTCAGATTCTCAACAAAGCACATGTCCAAACAGCTTTTTCAGACCAGCAACATGTGTAACCTGGGTGACTGACTTCACTCCAGCAAGGACAACCAGCCTTAGTGATGCTGAATGTATTTGCATTACTGACTGCAACCTCAAACCCCACTCAGTTGTAAATACTGTGCATGATTCCACAGGATAAGCAGCTGGCTGTGTGCTAAGAGTCTGCTTCTGCACAAAAAAAAATAGTTCCCCCTTTCCTACTTATGCAACTGTAAAATTACCAGAGCAATACGCAATAAATCTCTGCCTGTAATTCCTCTTTGCACACAGAGTCATGTTTTATATTAGTCAGAAAACGAAATTTCTTGGCCAATTTGAAAGCACACTTCCTACTGTTTTTTTGGCAAGTGATAAGTACTTTTACAATCTGACACATTTCTAATCCACTTTTCAGATTCTCAAAAAAGCACATGTCCAAACGGCTTTTTCAGACCAGAAACATATGTAACCTGGGTGACTGACTACACTCCAGCAAGGGCAACCAGCCGTAGTGATGCTGAATGTATTTGCATTACTGACTGGAACCTCAAACCCCACTCGGTTGTGAATACTGTGCATGATTCCACAGGATAAGCAGCTGGCTGTGTGCTAAGAGTCTGCTTCTGCACAAAAAAAAATAGTTTTCCCTTTCCTAATTATGCAACTGTAAAATTACCAGAGCAATACGCAATAAATCTCTTCCTGTAATTCCTCTTTGCACACAGAGTCATGTTTTCATATTAGACAGAAAACGAAATTTGTTTGCCAATTTGAAAGCACACTTACTACTCTTTTTTTGGCAAGTGATAAGTACTTTTACAATCTGACACATTTCTAATCCACTTTTCAGATTCTCAAAATAGCACATGTCCAAACGGCTTTTTCAGACCAGCAACATGTGTAACCTGGGTGACTGACTACACTCCAGCAAGGGCAACCAGCCTTAGTGATGCTGAATGTATTTGCATTACTGACTGCAACCTCAAACCCCACTCAGTTGTAAATACTGTGCATGATTCCACAGGATAAGCAGCTGGCTGTGTGCTAAGAGTCTGCTTCTGCACCAAAAAAATAGTTCCCCCTTTCCTACTTATGCAACTGTAAAATTACCAGAGCAATACGCAATAAATCTCTGCCTGTAATTCCTCTTTGCACACAGAGTCATGTTTTCATATTACACAGAAAACGAAATTTCTTTGCCAATTTGAAAGCACACTTACTACTCTTTTTTTTGGCAAGTGATAAGTACTTTTACAATCTGACACATTTCTAATCCACTTTTCAGATTCTCAAAAAAGCACATGTCCAAACAGCTTTTTCAGACCAGAAACATGTGTAACCTGGGTGACTGACTACACTCCAGCAAGGGCAACCAGCCTTAGTGATGCTGAATGTATTTGCATTACTGACTGGAACCTCAAACCCTAAACAGTATTCCTCATTTATAATAATACACCTTATTTTATGGTGAAAACATAGTCCATATTATTTTTCATGTTCCTCACATTTAAATTTCTCTCAAAACACAAAATGATAAACACAACTTCAACAAAAGGAATTCCAATGCTATTATTCATTTCTTAATTTACCATATACATCCCCTCTCAAACTCTTAACTCACCTTTAAAATTAGTTAGTTGTGATAGAAATGTGGCACTCAAACAGCAGATTATGAGAGCCAGGATCTCTGTTCTGTACACCTCTCTCCTCTCAGCAGAACCAGATAATGGCAAAGTTTCCCTCTCTTTTTCCACACATATACATGTTAAGTTCAAATCTCAGTGCTTCCCCCTTTTTTTCAAATGTATTCACACATTTCTATTGGTTGAAAACCAAGCCTTTTCCAAAAGTACCCTTCCCCCAACTTGACTTCTGCCTAGCACCCTTCCCCCAACTTGACTTCAGCCTGCTACCATAGCAACAGCTCATGGAACACTGCTGTCTACAGTCAGGTCAGAAGTTCGCCACACAATGTTTCATTTTAAAGGAGCAAGAGTGCTTGACTTTTCAAATCTAACAGCAAATCCATAGTACTGTTCTTTGATAACACATTTCTCTGTACCAATACAAAACATGCTTCTATAATTTGACACGTACAGCCTAGTTTTTAGTGTAGAATGGTATGAAACAGCCAATGAGTTCTTTTTATTTTAAAAAAATATGTATGCCTCCATTTCCAAACTGTCTTTCATTTTTTTTCCCCATTCTACTGAAATACACCTCCTGAGTGCATCCAGATCTCCTTTGAAGATGTTCACAGTGTGGATTGTAGGGCACAGCTATGTTTTCTGGAGTGAAAAGTATGCAGAGAAAACAGGTATGGTGAGAGACCTTGCTTTGCCAAATGTAGACATTAAATGGATAGGTCAGAGAGGGTTAAAGTGGCACCAATTGATGCCATTGGTGAAATCCTTCATGCAAATCCAACACCCTGACCTCATAATAGTGCACTGTGGTGGCAATGACCTAGGCACTTTGACTGGGGTAGGTCTGGAAATGCTTATGAAGGAGACCTTTGCACAACTGTTTTCACTTTTCCCTAAAACTGCCTTTGTGTATTCTAACATATGCCAAAGGCAAAAATGGAACTGGTCCAATCATTTTTGTCCGCAGATTGACAAAGCAAGAAAGCACGTCAACAAATCTGTTTCTGCTTTCCTCCGAGACTATGGTATGGGTTCCATTTACCACAACAACTTGCGTTACGACATGCAAGACATTTATAGAGGAGATGGTGTACACTTCACTGATGAAGGGAACAGAGTCTTCCTCTTGAACCTTAGACTCTGCATCGGTACTTACTTGTAGGTACCACTAAAAAATCACAATAAACACAACGGCTCTTTTTAGAGCCCCCTAATATCTAAACACTTAAATCTGCATTTAATTTCATTTTTTTTTTTTTTTTTTTACCGTACGCGTACGGTAAGCTTTCCGTACGCGTACCCCGCGATTTTTTAAAAAAATGAATAAATGTTTTTTTTGTACTTTTCTGTCCTTCTTTGACCCCCTTTCAAATGTTAGGGGGTCTGTAACTCCCTTCCTTGCCCACCTTTTCACGTTTTCTCCCTTTTTTTTCTGAGTGAAACACACAAAATGGCGGCCGCCGCTTCCTGGTTTCTACCGATTCGAATGTTTACTGAGATCTAACAGCCAATCAGAATCGCGCTCGCGCACGTCACCGTACGCGTACGGTAAGCGCACCGTAAGCGCACCGTAAGCTGGCTCAGATATATATATTGATTTAAAGACTATTTTCTCAGAATCTACTGAACAGATTTACACCAAACCTACAAAAGGCACATCCCTGACCTGAGGGCTACCTCACTGCCAAATTTCAAGTAATTCAGTTCAGCCGTTCGGGCTGTAGCTCGGACTAAAGGTCCTATGGAAAAATGCATGGGAAAAACGCGTTTTGGGACCCCCCTTTTATCTCAGCCCCCGCTTGACGAATCCCCCCGAGACTTTCAGGGTAGGAGCGGAGCGTAGCGCCCCATTAGTTTTGAAAATTTCGCGAGGATTCGTCGACCGGCGCCAAAGTTATTCCAAATAGAATGTTGCGGTTTTCCTATGGAAAGAGGGTCCTAACTATAACTACCTACTGGCGACCGCCAGTAGGTAATATATATATATATATATATATATAGTTATATTAGCTACTTGCGGTCGCCAGTAGGTAGTTATAGTTAGAACCTAGTTTCCAGGGGCGTGGTCACGGCACCGACGAAGATGGCCGCCTGATTCGGGACCGCCGACGCACCGGAACTATTTCCGTCATGCCGGTCCTGATTTTCGTTCCTTTGGAGTCCACCTGAGGTCGGATTATGCCAGCGGAATGCAGCGCGCTTCTGGTGAGCGCTTTTTTTTCGTTTTTGCAGCCAGAATAACTCTATTTCTGCCGCGCTTGTTCTCCCCTCAGAGCGGCCGCCATTTTGTTTAACGCGCGACGCTCGCACTTGCTAATGGCTTACTTTATTTATCTTCCTTTTTTCTAAACTGGCCTCTTTGATGATTTTTGAACCCTGGAGACCGATTTTTCATCATTTGGGATATTGGACTGCATACACTGATGCTTTGACATTTTTGTTTTCTATACTACAGAAATGAGGTAATTTTCTCACTGTTGCTTACATATTGTGAGTCTACGTTTTCTGCATTTCGCCACACCTTTGGTTCGGATATTCATTAATGTACTTAGCGCCAACTTTGCAGACTTATTTTTAGTGAAGACCTTCACTTGTTTTGCCCTTCGTGGATGGACATTGTTATTACATTACATGTGAGTGGACTCCTGCACATTCCAGACTCCTTCATTCCACGCTCTCCTCACCTACCCCACGGTTGCAAAGAACTAGTTTTCTATGGGCAAATTACGCAATCCCAAATTTGTTTTTATTCCCTTGGGGAGCACTTCTGTGACAACATCTCCACTCCTCTCAACAACGGACTCTCCTCCCAAGGCAGCCCAAATGGCGGGAGTGTCTCTTCCTCACTCCTCCTCAGCGCAGCCACTTTCGAATAAATCCTCACCTCCATCAACATCTACTAAGCGTCTGAAACAGAACTCTTCCAACCCAGATAAATCGCCATCTCCTTTCTCTATGGAGATGCTTTTAGAGGAAATTCGTGCTTTACGCCCGTTTGTAGAAGAAACCAACAATAAAATGCAGTTTCTTGAAGAGAAATGGTCGTCCATGGATAATAGAGTGACATCTGTGGAGCGGCAGATTTCGGATCTTCAATCTACATCTCAACGGGTTTCCTCTTTGGAAAAGTCTGTTTTGGCGCTCCAGCAACATACTGAGGAATTGGAAAATAGAAATAGGAGGAATAACCTTTGTATTTATGGTTTGCCGGAATCTTTGGAAGGGGATGATCCTGTACTCTTCTCCTCCTTCCTTCCGAAGCTTTTGGATATGCCGTCCCCCACCTCTCTTAATATTCAGAGAGCTCATAGACTCGGCGCTCATTCATCCACATCAACCAAACCAAGAGGAGTCATTATTCACGGATCTTCTTTCTGTTCTCTCAGCTGCTCGATCTAAACGTCATGTCTCCTGGTTGGGTCAGAGAGTGTTCCTCTCCCAGGATGTTTCGAATGCTACTGCTTCTCGACGGAAGGAATTTTTGTCTCTACGTGCTCCTCTAAGATCTCTTGGTGCTAGATATGGTCTATTTCATCCATGTACTTTCAAGGTCACTCACCAAAATGAGACATGGACCTTTCAAGACCCTGCTGAACTTAAAAACTTCATTCATATTCGTTCTAATTCTGCTATGGAAACTTCCTCCTCTTCCTGTGGCTGATTGTCTAACTTTTTCTTCTTTTGCAGGTTTCCTGAATATGTTTAACTTTCTCTTCCCTAACAGGTTTTCTAATTATGTTTTTGTCTTTGTTTCCATATGTTAGACTTTACTTATTAGACTGTAAATTCGCTTTCTTCACAATTTTTTCATCTAATTATAATTCATTTCTTCCCTTTGTTTAATAATAATGTATACTCTCTGTTCCTCCTTGATCTTGTTAGACATCTTTATTCTTCATTATCCTCATTTCTTCTAATTGTTTGTCGTTCTTTAACATTTCATCCTTTGTTCCTCTTTGTTTATCTCTATGATCTCAAATGTTATTTATTTATTTATCTAGATGGATTGATTTCTTCCCCATTTGATTCTTCATTCATGTCCTTCGTCCTGGTGCGGCCCGGTCTGGACTCCCGTTTTGGGAGACCTGTCTCGTTGAGTGTCGCCATCTCCCCGTTGTCCTATTTCGTATTCCCCTCAGGTATGTTTGCCTCAGTCATCCTTTTGGGATATGTACTGTCTCTTCTTGTAATTTCCTCCTTTTTTTCCTTTTTCCTTTTCTTTCCCCTTTATTTGTTGATCAAGTTCACTTTTCCTTCATTTCCATTTCTCCCCTATCTCTTTGCTCTATTCTATTTTCTCGGTATTCTTCCTATTTTTCTCTTTTTCGGCTTTTTGTATATGCATCTTTTTTACTATTTTCTATCCCACTTGATTTTATGTTATTTGTAAATTCAAAGTTGTTACTTGGAATGTAAAAGGTTTCATTGATCCTATTAAGCGGCAGAGAGTTCTTTCCCATTTAGCCTCTTATAACCCGGATATAGTTCTTTTGCAAGAAACCCATCTTAATGATATTGAATCTCTTAAGTTAAAAAGGAATTGGGTGGGTACAGTCTTATTCTCGCCTTCCAACAACAAAAAGAATGGTGTTGCTATCCTATGTCACAAAAGACTAAAGTGTACGGTTCTGTCTCAGGAAAAGGACACGGATGGACGATGGATATTAGCCAAATTATTACTTAACTCTATTCCTTTAACTGTCTTCAATGTGTATGGTCCTGTGCAGCCAGATTGCTCTTTTTGGCCTTTAATTACAAGGAAATGTATCCAATATAAGGATGAATCATTTATTTTAGCTGGAGATTGTAACCAGATTGTTTTTTTTTTTAATGAGAAACCTTTATTACACAGCAAAAAGGATACAAACAAGGGCCTACAACCACAAGGGCCAGCCGCTAGAAAGCTCGGGAGCCAGCAAGGCAGCGCCATACATTCAAATGAGCCAGAAGCAAAAGCTCCCGGTAGTTCGTAAGCACATATAACAGTCCGTGGCCACAGTCCAAGGGCGATCAAAAAGGACGGTTTCATATTTTTTAATAAAAGAAAAAAACAAACAATAACACACAAACAAGGCAATGAGAGTCCGAAATAGCAGCGTGCGCTCCCCAGGATGGGGGAAGATCCACAGTATCTAGAATAACTCTTGACAGTAGTTGGCAGTGGGGGGCAGCGGAGAAGAGGACAACGCATACACAATTACGTAGAATGCGCGGCTAGGGGGACAAAGCGACGTCGACCTCTCGCGGCAGAGGCGGAGCGCAGATATTTCCACGATAGGAATTCCATGGACCCCACACCTTAGTCCACCTCCCAGGCTTGCCTCTCGCCACATACACCGTCTTCTCCCTGAACATACACCAATCCATATTCTCCTTCCATACCGAAACCGTAGGCGGCCTCGGGGAACCCCACAACTGTGCGATATTGCGCTTAGCCACCATGTACCCCAAAGTCAACCACTGCGTCTGCGCCGCATTATAGTCATTTGGTTCCCAGACATTCAGCAAACACCTCCTGGCCTCTGGTAACAAAGCGACATGCGTGACCTCCTCCATTACAGTATGTACTCCGTTCCAAAATCGCACGACCTCCGAGCATTCCCATAGGATATGAAGAAAGGTACCCAACAAGCCACAGCCACGCTTACACATTCCATCCCTCGAATAACCCATACGTATCAAGCCAGGCCCTGTGACATACACTCTATGGAGTATCTTCAACTGCACAAATCTAAGGCGGGCCGGGATCGCTGTAACCAGATTGTTGACCCATTCCTGGACCGTAAATCCACAGTTCGTTTCACACCACATAAATCCCACAAACAATTTCTTAACACCATTTCGCAATCACATCTCATTGATTCTTGACGTCTCTCACACCCTGACACTTTGGACTACTCTTTTTTCTCTACTCCTCACTCATCTTTTTCTCGTCTCGACTATATCTTTCTTTCTAAACCTTTATCTCAAAACTTATTGTCTTCTTCTATTGAACCCATTGTCATTTCGGACCATGCCCCTATTGTAACAGATCTTGATCTGCTTCCACCACGTCCCAAGCCCTCCCGTTGGCGCTTTAATAGCGCACTTCTTACCGACCCCAATTTCTCCTCCTCTTTTCGTTCTTTTGTTGAGGAATTCTTTCTCTTTAACTGTGACCCTAGTACCACTCCTCATGTTCTCTGGGACTCTTTTAAGGCCACTGCAAGGGGATTCATTATTAATTTTGTCTCTCGGAAAAAGAAACAATATCTTCAAAAACGGAAAACTTCCCTGGCACATATTAAGCTTTTGGAGCACCAGTTTTATACTTCTTCAGATACATTTATGTCACCAGATCTCTTACGAGCAAAGCTGGAGTTTAATAAATTAACTACAGATAATGCCTCTTCGATTCTTCTTCGTAGTAGTGCCCGTTATTATGGAGGCCGCAATAAGTCAGGAAAACTCTTAGCTAATTATCTTAAATCCCGTAAGGAGCGTACTCTCATTGACTCTATCTACTCTTCTGACAATGTTCTTCTCCATAAAGATAAGGAAATACTTGATCAATTTCAATCATTTTATCAGCAACTCTACACCCCAGAATGCCCTCCTACTCCTTCTCTTATTCAGAATTATTTTGAGAAACTTCCTAAACCGTCCAACTCTCATCTTAACTTTCCGAATCTTGAACTTGACCTCTCATTGCATGAACTTACTATAGCCTTGACCTCTCTTACTAAAGGTAAATCCCCAGGCCCTGATGGCTTTCCTGTGGAATTTTATTTGCATTTCTCAGACCTTTTACTGACCAAACTTTTGACCCTTTTTCAATCATTTTATTATCCGGCAAGGCAGAAGGTACTTTTCAGGATGCTACCATTTGTCTTATCCCAAAAGAAGGTCGTGACCATCAGCTATGTAAAAATTACCATCCGATCTCTTTAGTTAATGTGGACTATAACATTTTTGCCAAATTACTTGCGATGCGCTTAGATCCTCTCATGCCTCATCTCATTGGCAAAGAACAATGTGGCTTCGTCAAAGGTAGACTCACATCGGATAATTCTCGCCTATTTCTTAATGTCCTAAATAAAGCTTCCTCACTTTCAACCCCACTTGCCGCTATCTCTGTTGATGCGGAAAAGGCCTTTGACAGAGTCGATTGGTCTTTTTTGTTTGCTTCATTACATTGGCATGGCTTTGGCCCCAATTTGATATCCCTTATCTCTCTGTTATATTCTGCTCCCAAGGCCTCGGTACTTGTGTACGGTCAACTCTCTTCACCTTTTACTCTCCGGAGAGGTGTTCGCCAAGGTTGTCCTCTCTCCCCACTTCTTTTTGTCTTGACTCTTGAACCCTTTTTATCTTCCATTCGTAATAATATTTCTATTTCTGGTTTTCCATACGGTAATAATCAATTGAAGCTTTCTGCTTATGCAGACGATATCTTATTGTTTATTTCTGATCCAGAATCATCTATACCCCCCTTATTGTCCGAATTCAACTCCTTTTCTTTGGTATCAGGATATAAGATTAACTCAGATAAGACTGAAATTCTCCCTCTTACCACATCCTGTCTTCCTCATTTTTTTTCCTCTACTGGTTTTGCTTGGAATAGCTCAAAGATTAAATATCTTGGTATTTGGTTCTCTAATTCTATTTCCTCTTCAGTTAAATTAAATATGTCTGCAGTTATCTCTAGAATCGAACAATTATTCTCGGCCTGGAATCCTCGTTTTCTCTCCTGGTGGGGTCGGTTGGATCCAATTAAAATGATGATAGCTCCTATTCTAATTTATACCTTCTCCATGTTACCGGTTCATATTCCTGCATTTTACTTTAAACAAATTGATTCTCTCCTTTCGCAATTTCTCTGGAAGAATAAAAAATCCAGAATTTCCCTTGCAACCCTTCGTAAACCCAAATCCAATTGTGGAGTTAATTTTCCGGACTTCCGTCTTTATCATAGGTCCTTTTCCTTACGACAAGCCTCGAGATGGATCTCATCAACTTTTTCCCCTTTCACTCCTCTTTGGCTCCTCATTGAGCATTCATTACTATTACCTTTCTCCTTTGCCGAAGTGGTGCGTTTTTCTGCCAGGAATTCCTATTTGCTGTTTCCCCTATTCAAACACACTTCTTCTCTTTTAAGATCTTTGGTTCTTCCTTCCATCATAACGCGTACATCCTTTTTAAATACCCCTATTTGGTATAATTCACTTATCCTTTTAAATAATAGACCCATCTTTTGGAAATCTTGGAGAGTGAGAGGCGTAATGTGGGTTAATCAACTCTTTGATGGTGCTTTACCTTGTTCCTTTCCCCAATTTCAACTTTTATTTCATTGCCCTCGGTCCTTTTTGCAGAAATTTACAACCCTCATGGCAATAATCCTTGACCGCTACTATTCTCTCCCTTCTTCGTCCCCATTAATTCCTCCTTCTCCTCTTCTTAATATTCTTACTACCCTCCCTAAAGCATCTCTTATCTATACATTTTTCGTATCTCCTAACCCAACCCGAGCCAAAACTAAAGTGGAGCTTTCTTGGGAAGCAGATTTTGGTTGTACTTGGTCTGTTGCTCTTTGGGATAAGCTTTGGTCCAGATCTTTAAAAATTTCTCGTTCTGCTTCTCTTACTCAATCCTTATTTTATCTGTATCATAGACTCTATCTCTCTCCTCTTTCTTTGTCTCGTTTCTCGCCCTCTTCTGACTCTAAATGCTGGACTTGTGGTACTCCTAATGCTGACCTTCTACATCTGTTCTTTTTGTGTCCTGTCGTTTCTACTTTTTGGGGGAAAGTTTGGTCAACCTCTCCCGTATCTTCAATCTTTCTACTCCTTTCTCAATCACTTTTCTCTTCTTGGGTAGTCTTTCTGAATCTTTAAACGTATCCGTACACTCACATGGTCTTTTCGACCTGATGCTTGCTCTTGCCTTCCAACACATCTCTTCTAACTGGAAATCTCTAACAAATATTTCCTTACAAGGTTGGTGGAACTCTTTATGTAATTTTCACAGATTGGACGTTTCTTTTGCCTCCACCTGCAAACCTATACGTAATGTTGATCTTTTTTGGTTGCCCCTCACCACATATCTTGATCGATTGGCTTTGAAGAAGCCTATGCATGTCAACTCAGAAAATTTTAAACCCCCCTGAACGACTTGAACTCTCTCCTTCTTGTTACCTCTTATAGGTTTATTCAGTTTTATTTCTTGCTTATGCTGATCATTTTGTATCGTTCATTTATATTACTTGATTGTATGCTGTAATTATTTGCTAGTTTAAGGTTTGGAATACTGTTTCTTTATCCCTCTCCCTTCCTATCTCTTCCCTTCCCTTCTCCCCTTTTAGCTTTAAAACCCTTATAAAATGCTTTTTGGTTTTTCTAACATTGATATTAGCGGTATTAATGGTTTCACACTGGATTTTTGTATGATTTCTATGTATGCTAATATCTTTATGTGTTAACAAAGTCTTCAATAAAGCTTTCAAACATAAAAAAAGAACCTAGTTTCCATAGGAAAAGCATTTTTTGATTTGCTAATAACTTTGGCGTCGTTAGATGGATCTTCGCAAAATTCTCCCAAAAAATGTTTCATCCAGGTCTGCTCCTACACTGAAAGTTTGGGGGTGATTCGTCAAGCGGGGGCTGAGAAAAAAGGGGGTCCCAAAAAGTGTTTTCTCCATAGGAAACTTTAGCCAAGGCTACAGCCCGAACTACACCAAATTTAGCAAAAAGGTAGCGCTTGGTTCAGAAAGCGTCCTTTTTTTTTAAAATGGTGTAAATCCATTCAGTAGTTGCTGAGAAATTCAAAAAATAAGAGTCAAAAAAACAATTTCCCATAGGAAACTTTAGCCAAAGCTACAGCCTGAACTGCGGAACGGAAGTACACCAAATATGGCAAAAAGGTACTGTTTGGCTCAGAAAAAGACCTTTTTAAAAATGGTGTAAATCCATTCAGTAGTTGCTGAGAAATTAAAAAAATTAAAATATCGATATCTAGAGGCATGGTGGATCCGCGGACCCTCCCGAGCACGAGCTTTATTCTAATTGGCTGTCAACACTCCAAACCAGGGAATGTTGGCAGCCATCTTGTGACTCAGTAGAACCGAGTAACAAGAAAACAGAGAAACAAACGCGAAAAACAAGAAAAGGGGGCAGCACAGAAACAACCTGACCCCCTAGGCCTGCTCAGGGGGTCCCACAAGGACCCTCAGGGCCAAAAACAGCATTTTTAAATAAAAAAAAATCGTCGGAATTCGCACTGTGGTCACAAATCCGTCCGAGAAAATAAAAAAATAACAAAGCACGGGCTCCCGTGCTTTGTTGCATTGAAGCCCCCGGGTGGGCAAGGTCCCCGGGGCACTGAAAAAATGAGTGGGGGGTCCCAATCCTATATATATATATATATATATTCACTGAAAAAACCATAGGTTTCATGCACGTTATAGTTAGAAATTAGCGTTAAAAAAACTGAAATTAACTGAAAAAACTATAGGTTTCAGGAACGTTATAGTTAGTTGGACATTTCACTCGTACAAAACCATAGAAATTCCGGCGTTATAGTTAGTTCAGCTAACTATAACTCGCGCCGCCGCAATGCACTGCTGATGACGTCACATATCATCATTCATGACATGGTCAGTGACATCACTTATGACATCACTGATGGCATCTCAAATGACATCACTGATGACATCATCCAGTGACTGTGTGTTTCCGTATAGTTTACATTTGTTTTATATATATGCCAAGCTGTAATGAAGAATGAATGGGTGTATAGGTGTCTGTATGGAGGATTTAGTAGTGAGTGATTAAATGTGTCTTTCTGAATGCATGGGTTAGTGACTAAACTATGTGAAAGTCTGTATCAGTCAGTCTGTCGTTGTGTAAGCTGCTGCATGGGTTGTTGAGTAGCTGCATGAGTGTCTATATGGGTTATTGATTGCTTGACTGAGTATTTGTATGGCTGCCTGAGTGTGTGTGTGGGTGGGAGGTGTGTGACTATATGTGAGAGTCAGTAATTGTGAGATTGGCTGAATGGATGAGTGTGTATTTGTATCAGTGATTCTATAAGAGAGTAATTATGTTTCAGTATCTGTATGAATAAGTGAGGTTGTGTCTGTATAACTGCATAGGTGAGTAAATGGAAGTATGATTGATTCTTTGCATGACTGACTAAGTGTGTGAGTAACTCTGGGTATGTGGCAGTGTGTGAGTGTCTGTATAGGTGTATGAGTGCATATGATAGTGTGACTGCATGTATGAGTGACTGTATGGGTGAATGAGTGGATTTGTGTGTAGACCTAGGAATCAGTCAGTGCGTATTTAGTAACTGGTATTGATGTGTCTATTTTTTCAAAAATGGTAGTCTGTATTTTAGAGTGGGTGTATCAAAGGTTATATTCAGGTGTGAGGAGCTTCATCAGATTTTCACGTGGATGATGTAATCATTGATGTCATCAGTGATGTAATTTGAGATGTCATCAGTGATGTCACTGACCATGTCATGAATGATGTAATATGTGATGTCATCAGCAGTGCATTGCGGGTGCACGAGTTATAGTTAGCTGAACTAACTATAACGCCGGAATTTCTATGGTTTTGTACGAGTGAAATGTCCAACTAACTAAAACGTTCCTGAAACCTATGGTTTTTTCAGTTAATTTCTATGGCTTTTTAAATGCTAATTTCTAACTATAACGTGCCTGAAACCTATGGTTTTTCCAGTGAATTTCTATGGTTTTTAAATGCTAATTTCTAATTATAACGTGCCTGAAACCTATGGTTTTTCCAGTGAATTGCAAAGGTTTTTTAAATGAAAATTTGTAAGTCTAGTCTAATGTACCTCAATCCTATGTTATTTTATTTTCTCTATCTATATTTATATATATATATATATACATATATATATATTTAAAAAAAAATTGTGAATAATTTTTAGTAAGGAAAACTATATTCATTCTTTTAAAAAAAAAAATATTATACAGAAGTCGTGCACCCTTCGCGCACCCTACACGATGGCTGCATGCATTCCGGTAGCCATTTTGAAAGGTCGCACTGGAGTCGCGACTTCAGCATAATTTGTAAAGTATGAAATATCTTTAAATGAATTATAAATAAAAGTTTTCCTTTAAGTGTTTGTCTAAATTTATTAATAAAAGTATTTTTAAAGTATTATTTTCAATATAATTTCGACTAAAAATTATTTGATTATTATTGGATTCAGAGGGATGGCCATTTTGCTCGATCTGTTTTGCAAGATTTTTTGGTCTAGTCAGATCGACACCCTCCCCCGGGTGAGGTACGGCTTGAGGATTCTATTGAAAAGGTGAGGAATCAACAGGCAGAAGTATCCATCAGAAGAGCAAGTTACTTACCTTCGGTAAAGCTATTTCTGGTGGATTCAGTATCTGCCTGTGGATTCCTCACTGTCCCACCCGCCTCCCTGTTGTCCACCTGTTTCTACCAAAAAGATGCTTTTTACTGTTTGGCATGAATGTTTTTAATATGTCTTAATCATGCTTATGTTTTGATAGTGAGAAATGCTTGATCTGTTGCTATTTCTTTATGCCTTTATTGCTTATGCATTTGTATATATTTAGTATACTATGAATACATGTGAAAATGTGTCGGTCCACCTGTTTACCTCGGTGGGATGGAAAAAATGGGTGGAACTGTCGTCAGCACGCCGACGAGGTCCTCTTATGGCTCCTATGACGTCATACGGTGTCGCGAGCCGAGCCGTGCTATTATGACATCGTCGGCGACGTGGGAGAGATAGGAAAGAATTTCCGCAGAATGCTGGCACAGGGGATATTCACCTAAGTGTTCAGACTAGGCCTTTGGGAGCAACTGTTTATGTTACCATTCCAGAAACCGAAACCAGTGATCCGAGGGTAGAGGCCCTGCAGATGGCACACGAGGTGGGGAGCCCAGTCGTGTGCACCGGCGGGGCAGCGAATTGACAAGCGCCACTACCCACAGAAAAGGTAATGAGGGCACTGAATAACACAGGATCTTCTCTTTGTATCTGGCAGGAACAACAAGGTTGAAATGCCCTAGTTCCAAAATGTAGAATTAGTGCTACAACGGTCTTCAAGAGGACCTGCGTTGGATGCTGCTTCTGCCTTCCGTACACTGGAGGCGCCACATGGGTCATGCGGTACGGTAATACTGCGGTGGGACGCACACTTGTTGACCTCTCATGGCACTGCTCCACACTTCGGGGACAACGCTTTCCATTAGCTGTGTTTTCTGATGACGTGTCGCGCTGGCCCCGTCCTACAGCAGAACCCCTTTAGATCCAAACAGACTCTTCAACTCTCTCACCGGAAGTGAAACCAGGCCACGCGGACACTTTCACAATACAACAGCCAGGAATGCACTTTCGGTAAAAAAAACACATTCTTTCCTCCTAATTTATCAAGAACACAACTCACTGACGAACAGGGGCCAGCTTCGATTGGTGAACAGCTGTTACAACGACGTTTTTACTTCGCGAAGTCATTACTACGCATTTTTTTAGAACGCATGGTCATTTACCACGCATGCTTTTACAACGAATTTTGTTGTAAAGGTATGTATGGTTAATGACCATGAGTTCTAAAAATATGTAGACGATCTACGTCGTTGTAAGGAAACAGAGGCTGTTCTGTTTCCTCACAACGACGTGCACCGCCCCTCAGAAACAACATGAAGCAGGAACCATGAGGAGAGAGGAACCAAGAGGAGTGAGAGGTAAGGGGGATTGGGCATGGGGTGGTGGTTACTTTTCTAGGGTTTAGGATAGTACAGTGGTGTTTGAGTAGTGTAGGCGGTTGTGCTGAGGGTAGTGTTTTAGGGTTTACAGTAGTGCAGTGGTGTTTGTGTGGTGTAGGGGGTCGTGCTGGTGGTAGTGTTTTAGGGTTTAGGGTAGTGCAGTGATGTTTGTGTAGTGTAGGGGGTCGTGCTTGGGGTACATTTAGGGTTTAGGGTTGTGCAGTGGTGTTTGTGTAGTGTAGGGGGTCGTGCTGGGGTAGTGTTTTATGGTTTAGGGCAGTGCAGTGGTTTTTGTGTAGTGTGTGATGCTGGGGATAGTGTTGTAGGGTTTAGGGCAGTGCAGTGATGTTTGGGTAGTGTAGGGGGTTGTGCTGGGGGTAGTGTTTTAGGGTTTAGGGTAGTGCAGTGGTGTTTGGGTAGTGTAGGGGGTTGTGCTGGGGTAGTGTTTCAGGGTTTAGGGTAGTGCAGTGGTGTTGGTGTAGTGTAGGGGGTCGTGCTGGGGATAGTGTTTTAGGGTTTAGGGTAGTGCAGGGGTGTTTGGGTAGTGTAGGGGGCCGTGCTGGGGGTAGATTTAGGGTTTCGGTAGTGCAGTGGTGTTTGGGTAGTGTAGGGGGCCGTGCTGGGGGTGGTGTTTTAGGGTTTAGGGCAGTGCAGTGGTGTTTGGGTAGTGTAGGAGGTCGTGCTGGGGGTGGTGTTTTAGGTTTTAGGGCAGTGCAGTGGTGTTTGGGTTGTGTAGGGGGTCGTGCTGGGGGTGGTGTTTTAGTGTTTAGGGCAGTGCAGTGATGTTTGGGCAGTGTAGGGAGTCGTCCTGGGGGTGGTGATTTAGGGTTTAGGGCAGTGCAGTGGTGTTCAGGCAGTGTTGGGGGTCGTGCAGGGGGTAGTGTTTAGGGCAGTGCAGTGGTGTTCGGGCAGTGTAGGTGGTCTTGGTGGGGGTGGTGTTTGAGGGTTTAGGGCAGTGCAGTGGTGTTCGGGCAGTGTAGGGGGTCTTGCTGGGGGAGGTGTTTCAGGGTTTATGGCAGTGCAGTGGTGTTCGGGGAGTGTAGGGGGTCTTGCTGGGGGTGGTGTTTCAGGGTTTATGGCAGTGCTGTGGTGTTCGGGCAGTGTAGGGGGTCATGCAGGGGTGGTGTTTCAGGGTTTAGGGCAGAGCAGTAGAGTTCGGGCAGTGTAGGGGGTCATGCTGGGGTGGTGTTTCAGGGTTTAGGGCAGTGCAGTGGTGTTCAGGCAGTGCAGAGGGTGATGTTTCAGGGTTTATGGCAGGGCCGTGTAGGGATTCATGCTGGGGTAGTGTTTCAGGGTTTAGGGCAGTGCAGTGGTGTTCGTGCAGTGTAGGGGCTCGTGTTGGGGTAGTGTTTTAGGGTTTAGGGCAGTGCAGTTGTGTTTTTGTAGTGAGCAGCGCATGCGCTGCGTCACTAGGCGAGACCTAAAAAGCATTGCACCAAGATGGCTGCCAACACTTCCTGGATTGAAGTGTTGGCAGCCAATTACAGCCAAGCTCGTGCTTGTGTAGTTAGGTCCCGCCCAGATATATAAAGATATTTTTCCTTTAATATCTCGAAAACTACTGAACGGATTTACGCCATTTAAAAAAATGTCGCTTTATGAACCAAGCACTACCTTTTTGCCAAATCTGGTGTAATTCTGTTCAGCAGTTTCAACTTTGCCCTGCAAGTACTAAGAGCCTTTTAACGCTATTGATATTCTGCCTACTACGCTGCTATTTTATTGCCATTTTTGCACATCATTAGGCACTCGCTCCTTCATTAGAAGCTTGGGGAACCTGGGGGCTTTTCTAGCTGGGGCTACGATCAGCATTGTTTTTAATGTTTTTGATGGTATTTTAAACGCTTTTAAACTGTGTTTTTATTGTGTTCAACCATCATTGCACTTACCTGTACTGCCTCTGTTGCTGGTATTGGGGCCGCCCCGTTCCGTCACGGCTGTTGTGCCGATTGAGCGGAGGGCGGACCCGGCAACACTCAGCTACTCCGCCTCCCTCTTTCCGCTTCCGGTGGTTCGCGCTTTGGCGCTCACCGGAAGGGTTTATAGGCACCGATGGGGCGGACGCGCAGCGGACGCGCGCAGCGGGCGCGCCGCTGGCGCGCCAAAGGCGCGCCTAAGGCAAGCCCGTCTGCGCCCGTCCGCGCCAAGTCCGTGCCCAGGGCCCCGCATAATACATCCTCGACGTTGAATTACACTAGTAATGCTTTACATGCCCTGGGATTTCCTAAGAAGCCGACCTGCTGTACCTTATATCCCGGGGAAATGCTAACTAACTGTGCCTGCGGATTCGTTCTCCCCCTCCCTATTCCAGTGAGGGCGTTTCGCGCCTATGAGCAGCGAGAGGAGACCTTGCCACAGGTTCAATCTGTCTTCCAGATTGGTCTCATCAATGCTAGGTCCTTGGGCAAGCACAAGTACGAAATTGCTCAGATGATAGAGGACCTAGCTTTTGACATATTATTTATAACAGAGACCTGGGCAGATGCGGCATCTGACCCCGATTTCATTACGGCCACACCCACGGGATATAAAGTGATCAGGGAAGACAGGTCTGCTAAGCGTGGGGGTGGAGTGGCCATTATCCTTAGGGACCGGTTTCCGTCAGCTCATTATTCCATCTCTTCCTCCCTCTATGAAGGCCTCCACTTCTCGCTTTCACTTCATCCCAAATTAACGCTCAAGGGAATTCTTCTCTACCGCCCACCTGGCCCTCGCTCCATGTTTTTAACTAATTTGGGCAGTCTATTGGAACCAGCTATTTTAAATTCTGATTTTATCATTCTTGGGGATTTTAACTTTTATTTAGAGGATGCAGGGAACAAAGATACAGCAGAACTATTGGACAGTTTTGGTTCTTTTGGACTCTCACAATTGGTGCATTCCCCCACACATACTGCTGGGCACACACTTGATGGTGTGTTCTCCTCGCTTCAGGGTCTTATGATTAAGGACACGCTTCCTTTGACGTGGTCAGACCACTCTCTAGTTAAATTCACGCTCCCCATGCCTAGTGTACCCAAGGAGGTTGTCAGTAAACACTCTACATCTGTTGGGCTTGCATGGAATAAAGCAGACTTACCATCTTTTACTGCTCTGCTAGAATCTTCTTATCCCTCCATACATGACCAGGTAGACCTGGCTGTGGACAGTTACACTAATTGGATACAGGATGCAGCGAATGCTTCAATTCCTCAAAGAACGCTCTCGACTAATAGGTCTACACCTTCTGCCCCCTGGTTCTCTGGCGGTCTTCGTCTGGAAAAACAGCATTGTCGTCGCTTAGAAAGACGGTGGCGGACAAATTATGATGAGCCTCAGAAATTAGCGTATAAGAATGCACTTTCCAATTATAAAAAATTCCTCATATCGGAAAAAAAAAGATACTTCACTTCTCAGATCGAGTCCGCCGCCAACTCCTCTAAAGAACTGTTTACAGTGATCAATAAGCTCTCGACACCCACTAACTCAGGCAGGAGGGTTAACCAGGAATTCTGCAACGAGGTGGCTGAGGTTTTTAAATCTAAGGTTTTAGATATTTTTAATGCTTTTAGGGTGGCTTCTGACCCCAGCCCAGTTTCATACCCTAACAGCCCTAGCATTAACAAGCTTCCACCATTTGTGTTCTCGGCAATCTCGATAGACACAGTGAGAGACCTTATCCTTCAAGCTAAGTCGGGTTCACCTTTAGACCCCTGCCCCCCAAGGGTCTATCAAGAACTGGCACAGTCGGTGAGTTCCCCACTCACCGATATTTACAACCTGATGTTCTCTTCTGGTGTTTTCCCGACTAGCTGGAAGCAGACGTCCGTTTTACCTTTACTAAAAAAAACGACTCTTGATGCAACTAACCCTACCAACTATCGGCCCATTGCCAGACTGCCGTTGCCAGCTAAGATAGTGGACAAAATAATGAATAACCAATGGTCCCTATTTATTAATGCCAACGACCTTTTGGACCACACCCAATTTGGCTTCCGTAAGGACCACAGCACAGAGTTGGCATTGATCAAAGCCTCCGAGGAGATTAGGGCAGTTATGGATGGTGGAGGCGCAGCAGCTTTGGTGCTCCTCGACCTCTCTGCGGCTTTTGATACGGTGGATCATGGCCTTCTGCAGAGACGCTTGGAGAAGCTAGGACTAGGAGACTCAGCACGCGCACTTATAGCCTCCTTTCTTGCCGATCGAACATCCACCGTATCCATGGATGGTTTTAATTCAGACTCTTACACACTTCCCTGCGGTGTCCCACAAGGGAGCTCTCTAAGCCCCACACTATTTAACATATATGTCTCCGAATTAGCACCCCTTATCCGGAATTTTGGTTTCAGTCTGACCACCTATGCTGATGATACTCAGATTGTGGTGGCGGCCTCCAAATCCCAACATTCTCCGGCTCCGCAGTTCAGGAACTGCATGAGTGCCATCAATAAGTGGATGACAGCACACTGCCTGAGGCTCAACTCTAGTAAGACAGAAGTCTTAATTTTCGGGAGCATTCAGCCCCCGTGGAATGACCTGTGGTGGCCCGTTGAGCTGGGTTCCCCTCCCACTCCGGTGATTAAGGCAAAGAACCTGGGCGTGCTTATGGATGCCAAGCTCACTTTCCATCATCACACAAACGCGGTAATGTCGGCTTCGCATTTTCTCATCAAGAAAATCAGGAAAATTTTTCCTTATATCCCTAACCACACTAGGAGAACAGTAGTCTCTTGCCTTATTTCATCTAGGCTCGACTACTGTAATGGCCTTTTTTTGAATGCACAGAAGCAACTTTTGCACAAATTACAGATGATCCAGAATGCAGCAGCTCGCCTCATACTGGATATTCCCAAATATCACTCCGTCTCCAACGGAATCCGCCATCTCCACTGGCTTCCCATACCCCAGCGTGTTGATTTCAAAGCCCTGTGCATCGTCTTTAAGGCCTTGCATGGTATTGGTCCGAGTTTCTTGCAGGATCATCTTTCTTGGTACTGTCCCACCAGACAGCTGCGGTCCACTGGAGCTCGATTACTCGCTGTACCAAGAATTTTTAAAACTCACTGGGGTGGACGCAGTTTTTTTTACGGAGCATCTAAATTGTGGAACACCCTTCCGTTCTCCCTCAGGAATGCTAGCTCCCTGACGATTTTCAGGAAGCAACTGAAAACTTGGCTCTTCCAGCACTAGGGCCAAAGTATTCTTGTATCACTGTTATGTCCAGCGCCAAGACACCCCCGGGTATACGTGCGCTTTATAAATTACTGTAACATAACATAACATAACGTAACCGTGTCTAAAGTTTCCTATGGGAAATTGATTTTTTGACATCTATTTTTTGAATTGCTCAGGATCTACTGAACGGATGTACACCATTTAAAAAAAAGGTTTCTTTCTGAACCAAGGGCTACCTTTTTGCCAAACTTGGTGTAATTCCGTTCAGCAGTTTGGGCTGTAGTCGTGTCTAAAGTTTCCTATGGGAAATAACATGGAGAAAACGCGTTTTGGGACACCCTTTTTTCTCGCCCCTCGCTTGGCGAATCACCCCGAAACTTTCAAGATAGGAGCTGACCGGAGCGGGACCAACGTTTTGAAAATTTCGCGAAGATTCGTCAACCGGCACCAAAGTTATTGGGAAAAGAAAAAATGCTTTTTGACTAGAAACAAGGTCCTAACTATGACTACCTAGTGGCGACGGCCAGTAGGTTATATAATGTCATGACTTGGGGGGAGCAATTTTACAATATTAAAGAGGTCAGGGAGGAAACCGGTTTACACTACATTAAAACACGTGGAACTGCAGATGCGGCTCTAGGAAGGTTAGCATTGAGTGAATGAAGGAAGCATTTACATGAAGCACTGTGACACTGTGATAGGGCACATTACGAGACAAAAACACTGCTACCTTTCAAGTAAGGGTCTTTCTTGAGATGTGCACCGCAGCTCTTATGTAAGTGCGACATCTTGTTTGCTTCCACGTGTCACTTCCTCCGAGAACTTACTATCACTAAATGGAAACGTTAGTTTAGATAAAATCTGAGCAGATAAGATTGTGGCTGTGATAACGCGCTGTCTCGAGATCTATCCAGAGATTTCACTTTAACACCTACCCCTGAAGCAGTACTTTGCATGGTCGGCGACGTGTTCTTGCCACAATCATCGGAGTTCGTGGACGATGTGGAAGTTGGAGTCATGGGGACGGAACTGTTGCTGCCTGTAAGACCAGTGAAAACAGGTTTCAAACATGGCGCTGTGGTATTTTCAAAAGCCGCCCACTGGGCGTGCTTGTCGCTGAGATGTCACTTACCCGAGGAAACCCTTCGATTTATTGGGGTTCTTCGGTTTCCGCTTTCTCGTTTGTATACCTTCTTTTTTCATAGCGAGCGGCCTGGGCACCTGCACATCAAACACATTCATTAAAATTCATTAAAAAAACTATATTAAAACAACGTCATGTTCAGCAAAGCTTTTTTAGTGCTTTGAAAAGTGTGCCATCAAACAGACAATGTCAGTTAATTCGACATTAATTATAATGAGAGGCAACTGACTTGCACGCCTAAAATTTACTAGGATCTGTACATCGGTCCAGTGCAGATGCAAACAAGTTCCTTCTGTCCTCCACTTCCAGAGGGTTTTAAGTCTCCTATACAGAGCTCTAGTGCACCTGGTCTTGGCCGTCCAGTGGAGAGAATCTCTCCTCACCCTCTCCCTACCTTGTACAGTGGGGGCTTTAGCTGCCAAAAACACATACATACAGAACTGTGTATCACCATAACTATATTTTTTTAGGCCTAGAAGAAGGTAAAACGTACTTGCTAGGAAAATGATAGTTTGGAAGCAAGTACACAATTTAAGTATGTATGGAAGCGCTGCCTATTCACCAACAGTTATTTGCGACACAAAATTAGCTAGAAAGGCATATGTTACAAAGTTGCTTTGTGTCAGAAAAATAATAAAATACTTATTCTAAAAATATATATTTTTCTTTTTTAGTCACTTTCTTACTTAGTGGTTTGGCAAATTTTAGTTCTTCGCAGGGACTTCACCATCAACCACCAAAACCACCATCTACTGAGGCAAACTTTCTCGTCCCAGAGACCCGGGCTGCAGATGCATTGTTATACTGTTTTTAGGAATCCGCACACACAACTTATTATAATGCATCTTAAGAAGACTAAACAAGTCATGTCTGCTTCAGATGAAAGCATACGAAATGCGCAATTCAACACAATAAATGTGTTACATTTTGGAATAAGAATGCCTTGCAGAAGGATACGATTATGGCACAAGGTCAAATTCAGCTATTCCGTATTTCAAAGTCTCTTTTTAATTCTGAGTGTGAACAAATGTAGCCTAGCGGGAAATATGAATGCTTAGGTTTATCTTCTGACAACAATAGTCTATTGAGAACTATTCATGTTTCTTTTTTTGATCGATAGTCTCCTGAGAAATATCCACGCTTACCTTCACTTATCAGCTGATAATACTGACGTTTTATTCGTTAGCTTTAATCTGTAAAATGCATTATTTATGCAAGGCATGGAAAGATAAAATCAGTGCTTATTGCTGAATAATCCTATCAGTGTAAGTGTTCCATGTAATACAGTTATTAAAATATTCACCAGACCTGGCGCCTACATTCCACAATCCTTGAGAAAAACCTGCTGGAAGGGCAGTTGCAGCGATATCTGTAGCTAGCCTTATTGGGAAACAAGTGGCTTCCGAGAATGATGCGGTCACAATGACATTCATCAGCAAAGCTCAAGTAAACAGGCCAGACTGCAGTCGGTCCAGACTTTGCGCATTGTCCGGGTCCCTCACACCATCCTTCCCGAAAGGTGTCCAGATGAGCATTTTATCTCGCTTTTTATCTCAAAAAGGGTTACCAGTGTTCTATGCCATGCAGTGTGTGGGATGGAGTGCCGTACAATGGGGACGGAGCTCAACAAAGGTAGAAAAAAAAAGAAAAGGGGACAGGGTAGAAACATCCTGACCCCCTAGCCCTGCTCAGGGGGTCACAAGGATCCCCAGGCTGCAAAAAAAAGCATTAAAAAAAAAAAAAAATCGGCCGTATTTGCACTGGGTCCGCGAATCAGGACGAAAAAGAAAAAAGAAAATGAAGCACGACTCCCTTGCTATGTTATTTTTAAGCCCCCGGGTAGGCCAGGTCCCGGGGGATGCAAAAAATATATAGCGGGGGCCCCCGCAGCCCCGGGGACCGCCAACTCCCCGGGGTTAAATTTATGTTTTGCGGGGGGGCATGCAGCCCCCCCAGCAGCCCTGGGGACCGCCACCTCCCTGGGGCTCTATTTTTTAAAAATAATTATGTGTGTGGGGGGTCGAGCCCCCCAACACGCCCCGGGGACCTCCACCTCCCCAGGGAAAGGATGAAAAGACCGCGGGGGGGGCAAGTAGCCCACCCCGGAGACCGCCACCTCCCCGGGGCTCTCTTTTAAAAACAAAATTACCTGTGTGGGGGGGCTCGAGCCCCCCCACACGCCCCGGGGACCACCACCTCCCCAGACCACTAACTAGGTAAATGCAGGGGTCCGTTACGGACCCCCGAGCCCCGTGGACCACCACCTCCCCAGGGCTTTGCAAACATTGTGAGGGGGCCGTGGCCCCCCTCCTGGAGCCTTTGATGGCCCTGGGGACTGCCACCCCCAGGGCCGGCTCCTGCAGTGTCCCGGGGTGCCCACCCCGGGACACTGCTGTTTGCTATGGTAGGGTGGGAGAACGGCTCCCATCCGACCATAGCAAACTTGCTTTGGATTTTGGAAGCGAGAGCAGGGAAACCTGCTCTCGCTTCCAAAATCCAAAGCAGAATTGCTTTTCCACAAGGGGAGCTGCATGTTAGCAGCTCCCCATGTGGAAAATCAATGCCGGCTCCCGCAGGAGGCAGGGAGCCGGCGGGACCATGGGAGCATTGGGGCTACCCCCACTGTCCCCAACGGATAGGGCCGGCCCCAGAGGATGGGGTCGCCGGGGCCAGAAGTGGCCTGGGAGGGAGCCACGCGGCCCCCCTCCCCTTTAAATAAATGTAATTAAATTTTTTTTTAAAAGGCGAGTCCGCCCCAGGGAATGGGGTCCCTGGGGCCATAATTGGCCTGAGGAGGGGGGCCACGCTGCCCCCCTCTGATTTTTTCAAAATTTAAAACGAATGGCCAGGCCCCAGGGGACGGGGTCCCCAGGGCCATAAATGACCGAGGGAGGGGGACAACGCGGTCCCCTTCGGCATAATTTTTTTTTTTTTTTAAAGGGTGCCAGGCCTCGGGGGATGGGGTCACCGGGGCCAAAAGTGGCCATGGGAGGGGGTGGGGCATGCAGCCCCCTCCCCCCCCCAAAAAAAGAAAATAAAGGAACCGGCAAATCGCCGAAGGCCCCACCCCCTCTCTGCACCACTGTGCAAACGCGCCCCGTGGTGCGTTTTAAGGTGGAGAATTAGTGCCCCTTGAATCCTGAGAGTCCCTGGGGGCTATCTAGACCACCAGGTACGCGCAACAGGGCTGGGTTGCAGAGAGGTGGTACAAGGCCACACCCATTTTTACACCTCTCTGCAACGCAGTTGTGTAGCGCTTACTGGAGGTACCTGGTGGGCTAGTTGGCCCCCAGGGACCCTCAGGATTCAAGAGGACTTAATCCCCCAAATTAAAACACGCCATGGGGTGCGTCCAGAAATCCCTGTCACTAACCATGCACTCCTCTAATCACTCATCCAGCATCAAGTACTTATCCAATCACTCCGACAAAACCCAAGCACTTATAAATTCACCATGCACTGTCCTTGTGGCACTCTAATTTTCCAGTCACTACCCATGTACTCATGCATTGACCCAGGCACTAACACATGCACTGCTACAATCCCCTAAGCACTACTGATGCAGTCCTGCCATCTCCTTGTCACTACCCATGTACTCCTCCAATCACCCAGCCAGCACCATGCACTTATCCAATCACTCCGCCAAAACTCAAGCACTTATAAATTCACCATGCACTCTCCTTGCAGTACTCTAATCATCCACTCGGTACCCATGTACTCATGCAATGACCCAGACACTCATGGCAAATACAGAGGAGGTCATGCTAATCACAGGGGTACCCCAACGCATAGTGTTCCCTAGTGTATGTAGGTGTTTTCACTGTATTCTAAGTGTCTTTTAGCATAGCACTGGCTCCGGTCCTGGTTAGTCAGTTAGTTACCACCAGTACCCGTCAGTAAAAAGTTGGGGGCACAGGAGGACTTTCTGCTCCTCTGTTGGTTCTTTCTGCACAGCTCTTGCTTCTTCCTGCACTTTTCTTCGTCTTTCTGGACTTCTGTTGCCTCTTTCTGTATTTGTCTTGCTTCTTTCTGCACTTTTCTTCCTCTTTCTTCACATGTCCTACCTTTTTAGGCATAGTTAGAAATCAGCATTTAAAAACCTTTGAAATGCACTAAAAAAAACATAGGTTTCAGGCACTTTATAGTTAGAAATTAGCATTTAAAAAACCTTAGAAATTCACTGAAAAAACCATGGGTTTCAGGGACGTTATAGTTAGTTGGACATTTCACTCATTCAAAACCATAGAAATTCAGCCGTTATAGTTAGTTCAGCTAACTATAACTCGCGCCCCCGCAATGCACTGCTGATAACGTCACATATTACATCATTCATGACATGGTCAGTGACATCACTGATGACATCACTGATGACAAATCAAATGACATCACTGATGACATCACTGATGACATCATCCACATGAAAATCTGATGCACCTCCTCACACTCTAATATAACCTTTGATACACCCACGGTAAAATACAGACTACCATTTTCGAAACCATCAACACACCAATACCAGTTACTACATATGCACTCACTGATTCCTAGGTCTACACACACATCCACTCATTCACCCATACAATCACTGAAACATACAGTCACTCATCAATACAACACTATCATATGCACTCATACACCTATACAGACACTCACACACCGCCACTCATCGATGCAGTTACTCACACACCTAGTCAGTCATGCAAAGAATCAATCACACTCCCATTTCCTCACCTATACAGTTATACACACACCACCTCACTTTTTTTTTTTTTTAAACATAATTTTTATTATTTTACCAAATTTGCACGGTTCTTACAGTGGCGTGACATTACATAATAACTCTTACATATAACTTGCACTGTAAGATAGCTTCTCGTCCTCTTCCCATAGCTGTTCCCGGCTCCTGCAATTGTCTACCATAGTGCACGATTCAGCAAATAATATATATCCACAACAATAACATTCCCTCCCCCCCCTTTCTCCCTGGGTCCTTGCATATCTCTCCTCATCCTGTTCAGTCTGTATCTAGCTGCTTCCCTCATCATACACATTTCTTACTGCTTTGTACTGGTCTGCCCGTGTCTCGGTCTCAGCCACTGCCCTGCGTGTTGTCACTAGTGGTAGGGTAATCTACATCTAAGGCGCGCCCCGTTTCCAGCATAGCATCCCATTCTGTCACAATAGGAGTCCTCCTTAACCCTCTCGCTTCCTCCCGCCTCAGTGCTGCACTCTCTGCACTCTCCCATCTCACCAACTCAGTATGCCATGCATAGATTGTAGGCGGCGTTTTTGATTTCCATCTCTTGGTGATTGCTCGCACTGCCAATAAAAGTGATAGGTTCACAAACCTGTTCTGCACTTTATATTTTGAGGTCCCCACCCTTAATCCCAGGATGCAGCTCTCAATTGTAGCCGGTACTTCTCTGTGTGTAATCTCTGCCATATGACGTCTAACCGAATCCCAGTACCCTCCAAGTCTATGACAGGACCATACCATATGTATAAGGTCCGCTCCTTCTAATCGGCATCTAGGGCAATGATGTTCTGTATTTGGGTACATCTTGTCTAATCTATGCGGTGTAAGGTATACCCTATGTAAGATCATGGTTTGGATGTACTTGAACCTTGCATTCCGTGATACCTTCTTTGGGTGTTCCACTACCCTCTCCCATTCCCTGTCCTCTAAGGCTCTGCCTATATCACCCTCCCATGCTGTGCGCAGCGGCAGCAGATCTATTTGTGTATGGGAGCGCAGCCCTACATACAACCATTTAATGAGGTGTCGGACCCTCCCCATATAGTAGAGTGTTTTAACCAGATAATTCGTGGCTGGCTCTTGTCTCTGTGGGGCCCACTGTGTCCTGACGTACTGTAACAGTGCTGCGTGTAAGAGGTATAAATGATCCGGAGCCCCGGTTTCTCGTACGAAATTATCGTGATCCATTAACATCCCATCTCTAAAAAGATCCGCCATCATGCTGACCGCCACATCCAACCAAAGCGTCAGTCTGCGCATCGTCACCAAGCAGGGGTATGTTCCCCGCATATGCAGGGGTTGTTCCAGTGTATTGCAGGGCTGCCCTCCAGCATCGCACGGCCGTGTGCAAAAGGGGGGGGAGATCCCTCGGGAGCCTGCTGTGTGGTAACAAGAGGGTGTGCAGAGCCCCTCTCTCAATATCCTGTTCAGTCATCCCTATTTCCTGTAGATTGTGCCCTGCTGTCCAGTAAGACAACCACTGCAATTGACAGGCATAAAAATAAGCTCTGAGATCAGGCACTCCCAAGCCTCCTCCCGAGGTGCTGCGTTGTAGCTTCTTAAGGCTAATCCTCTGTCTACCTGTCCCCCATATCAGATCTATTAATAGTGTATTCATCAATTTGAAAGTGGTGCCCGGTGGCATAAGTGGTATATTCGTAAAATAGTAGAGCAGCCTCGGGAGGACCACCATTTTAGCTATTGCCGCCCTGCCTGCGACCGACAATGGCAGAGCAGTCCAAAAGGTAATGCTAGATCGCAATGCCCTAAGTGCTCTATTCAGGTTGCCCTCCACCATGTCTGCCTGGGACCGGTAAACATGGATACCTAGATACTTGAACGTTTGAGGTGCCACCTTGAACTGTAGCGTACCAAACCAAAAGTCCCGTACTGGCATCTGCTCCTTGACATAAAATACCGTCGATTTCGTTGGATTGATAGCCAGCCCCGATAACTGCTCAAAGCGTAGAAACATCGCTGCCATCGCGTCCGCCGGGGTACGGAGGTCGCGTAAATATAACACAATGTCATCGGCATACGCCGATATCAAATGCGTGGTACGACCCACTTTGATCCCCATATTCCCCAATTTGGCCCTAATTTTCAATGCCAAGGGCTCCAGTGCTAGTATAAAAAGAAGAGGCGACAGCGGGCACCCCTGTCTCGTTCCCCTATGTATCTGGTATTCTGCCGAGATATGCCCTCCCGTTCGCGCTCTAGCCGTAGGGGCGCTATAAAGAAGACGGACCCACCGGGCATACTCTTCTGGTACTCCGAATCGTTCCAGGGCCTTAAACATGTAGTCCCACTTAACGGAATCGAACGCTTGCCGCATATTAAGCGAGATACAACCCGCATAATCATAATGCTTCGGAGCTTCCGCAAGCAGATGGTGCATTCTCCTCGTATTCAATGATGTGCTTCGCTCAGGCAAAAAAACAGTCTGATCCATGTGGATCAGTTTATGCAAATTCGGCAGAAGTCTATTAGCCAGCACTTTACTGAGAAAACCCTTCTGTAACTCTCTTGAGAGTCTGGGGCAAGGCGTCGTGCTCCAAAACTCCTCTACGTCTACTGCCAATGTTTCCCCCACCTCACCATAGAGTCTCTCGTAATATTGCCTGAAAGCCTCATTTATCTCCCCTTGGGTGGACACCACCTTCCCTGTGACGTCAGTGACCTCCCTGATAACCACACTAGGAGGGTCGTCGCTTAACAATTTTGCCAACAGGGTCCCTGCCTTGTCCGCCTCTGTATGACACAGTTGCGTGTATCTTCGGTAGTCTATAACCCGGAGTGATTCCAGGAGTTCAGCCTGTTTAATTCTATCCTCCTGCAGGGCGGCACGCTTGTCAGCGCTGTGCACAGCTTCCTGCTCTAACTTATGGAGTCTTTCTTCCACCTCCGTAAGGGATTTATTAACCTCTTGCCGCGCACCGTCGCCCCTATTGCCTTACCGCGAACCACCGTTTTGAAGGCATCCCACTCGATTAATCTAGTAGATGCCGTGTTACTGTTTTCAGTAAAATAATGCTGAATGGTGTCGAATATAGCATCACGAAATACTGAGTCTTCCAGCATTTGGGCCACATCCGCCATGTTGGCACTGCGGCGGGTATCGTCCCCCACTCAATCACCACTTCCAGCGGATTATGATCAGAAAAAGATTTCGCCAAATAAGTAGTGTCCGTCACCTGCATCGCTATGTTATTGGAACAGTATAGCCTGTCAATTCTCGTGTGCAGCATGTGCACTGGTGAGTAAAAAGAGTAGTCCCTATGAGTTGGGTGTCTCATTCTCCAAACATCACACAACCGCCACCCCTCCGCCCAGCCACACAACCCACTCGCCTGTTTGCAGACCCCTGTCCCATGCAGTGGTGGATGCGACCTATCCAGTGCCACGTCCATCACAGCGTTGCAGTCGCCGCCTATTATCCATGGGTGGCCCTCCCACCCAGCCAATGCCAGCGACAGCGCCCCTAGGAATCTCTCCTGCTCTGTGTTCGGTGCATATATAGAGCCCAGCACCACTGGTCTACCATCCAGGGTACCCCTTACCAAAATGTACCGCCCCTGTTGATCCACTCTTTGCTCCAACGGCGTAAAGGGCACGCCATGCCTGACCCATATTGTGGCTCCTCGCGCATATCCCGAACATGTGGTAGAGAAAACCTGCCCTTTCCATTTTCTACGAAGTTTCCCCACCTCTATCTCTACCATATGAGACTCCTGCAGGTAGGCTATCTGCGTCTTGCGCCTCAGCAGCTGCGCATGTATTCTATGGCGTTTATGAACTGAGCCCAGTCCCCGGACATTCCACGTTATTATGGTGTATTTATTCTGCATGTGTATCGCTGATCCCCATTTAGCCACCACCTGTTAGCTCCATCTTGTATACTGCCAGACCATCTTAGGAGATCACGGTGAGCAGTCTAAATATCGATAATTTAATTCGACCTACCATAATATCGAGTCTAGAATATCGTAGGGACAGAATATCGATGTCAAGAATATCGATGGACAGAATATCGACCCTAAGGTAAGTAATATCGATTTTTGTTATATCGATGATAGTAATATCGAAGTTAGTAATATCGATATGAAATATATCGATGTTACTAATATCCATGTCACTAATATCGATATTTATAATATTGTTATGTATTTTATTATGTATTTAATATGTATGTGTTAATTATTTTTTGTTAAGTGTTCTACTGTTTTTAAAATATATGTATACAATTTATATATGTTAATAATGGGTTTTTTTAAGTTAATTTTGTGTTTTAGTACCGTAGCGGGTTGTGGGTTTATAGGGGAATAGGGTGGGAAGTAATTTAATTATATGAATTTAATTATACATTTTTTGGAATTATAAATTAATTTAAAATATTTTTTGCGTTTAAATTCTGTAGCGGGTTGTGGGTTTATAGGGGATTAGGGTGGGAAGTAATTTAATAATATGAAATTAATTATACATTTTTAGGAATTATAAATTTTTTTCAAATAATTTTTGCGTTTAAATTCTGTAGCGGGTTGTGGGTTTATAGGGGAAGAGGGTGGGAAGTAATTTTATTGTAATTAAGTAATATTTATATTTATTTATTGGTATTGATAATTATATTATTGTTAATTAAGTATTAATTGGTAATTAATTTTATTAATTGGTAATTAGTTTTGAATAATTGATTAATTGTTAATTATATTATTGTTAATTAAGTATTAATTGGTAATTAAGTTTTTATTAATTGGTAATTAGTTTTGAATAATTGATTAATTGATAATTATGTTAACTGTATTATTTTATTATTTGAGTGTTTCGTGCGTTTATAGGGGAATAGTGTTGGAAGTAATTGAAATCTAATTAAGTAATTATTAAATTTGTAGTTGGGTATTGATAATTAATTAATTGTAGATTAATTATTAATTGGTAAATATTTAAAATAATACTTTTTTGGTTATGAAAAATAATTTATTGTTGATTAATAATCAATTGGTAATTAAATATGTTTAAATATTATTTAGTGATATTTCTAATTAATATATTAATAAGATATTATTAATTGGTAATTAATGTATAATAATTATTATTTTGTGTTAAAATAATATGTAATTGTTTAAGATTTTTTAATTGGTAATTAATGTTTGATAATTAATTTTTGGTATACAAAATTTAATTGTTCAATAATTTTTAAATTGGTAATTAATATTCCTTAATTATTATTTATTGGTATTTATTAATAATTTTTTGCTAATTAATTATTTATTGGTAGTTATGTTTTTAATAAATATGTATTGGTATTTGTAAGTAATTTTGAGTTATTTAATAATTAAATTATTAATTATTTTAAATAATTATTTTATTTAAAAGTATGTTATTTATAACTTCTAAGCTATCCAACACTTTCTCTACTGTTGCACTCTCTGGAGTTAGAATAGTAATTTTTACCCCTACGCAATCCAACACTTTCCCTACTGTTGCACTCTCTGGAGTTGGAGTAGTAATTTGTACCCCTACTCTATCCAACACTTTCCCTACAGTTGCACTCTCTGGAGTTGGAATAGTAATTATTACCCCTACGCTATCCAACACTTTCCCTACTGTTGCACTCTCTGGAGTTGGAATAGTAATTGTTAGTCCTACGCTATCCAACACTTTCCCTACTGTTGCACTCTTTGGAGTTGGAGTACTAATTTTTATCCCTACGCTATCAACATTTTCCCTACTGTTGCACTCTCTGGAGTTGGAATAGTAATGTGTACCCCTACGCTATCCAACACTTTTTCTACTGTTGCACTCTCTGGAGTTGGAATAGTAATTTTTAACCCTACGCTATACAACACTTTCCCTACTGTTGCATTCTCTGGAGTTGGAATAGTAATTTGTATCCCTACGCTATCCAACACTTTCCCTACTGTTGCACTCTCTGGAGTTGGAATAGTAATTTTTACCCCTACGCTATCCAACACTTTCCCTACTGTTGCACTCTCTGGAGTTGGAATAGTGATTTTTACCCCTACGCTATCCAACACTTTCCCTACTGTTGCACTCTCTGGAGTTGGAATAGTAATTGTTACCCCTACGCTATCCAACACTTTCTCTACTGTTGCACTCTCTGGAGTTGGAATAGTAATTTTTACCCCTACGCTATCCAACACTTTTCCTACTGTTGCACTCTCTGGAGTTGGAATAGTAATTTTTAGCCCTACGCTATCCAACACTTTCCCTACTGTTGCACTCTTTGGAGTTGGAATAGTAATTGTTACCCCTACGCTATCCAACAATTTCCATACTGTTGCAGTCTCTGGAGTTGGAATATTAATTTTTACCCCTACGCTATCCAACACTTTCCCTACTGTTGCACTGTCTGGAGTGGGAATTTTAATTTTTACCCCTACGCTCTCCAACAATTTCCCTACTGTTGCACTCTCTGGAGTTGGAATAGTAATTTTTACACCTACGCTATCCAACACTTTCCCTACTGCTGCACTCTGTGGAGTTGGAATAGTAATTGTTACCCCTACGCTATCCAACAATTTCCCTACTGTTGCACTCTTTGGAGTTGGAATAGTAATTGTTACCCCTACGCTATCCAACACTTTCCCTACTGTTGCAGTCTCTGGAGTTGGAATAGTAATTTTAACCCCTACGCTATCCAACACTTTCCCTACTGTTGCACTCTCTGGAGTTGGAGTACTAATTTTTACCCCTACGCTATCCAACACTTTCCCTACTGTTGCACTCTCTGGAGTTGGAATAGTAATTTTAACCCCTACGCTATCCAACACTTTCCCTACTGTTGCACTCTCTGGAGTTGGAGTACTAATTTTTACCCCTACGCTATCCAACACTTTCCCTACTGTTGCACTCTCTGGAGTTGGAATAGTAATTTTTACCCCTACGCTATCCAACACTTTCCCTACTGTTGCACTCTCTGTAGTTGTAGTACTAATTTTTACCCCTACGCTATCCAACACTTTCCCTACTGTTGCACTCTCTGGAGTTGGAATAGTTATTTTTACCCCTACGCTATCCAACACTTTCCCTACTGTTGCACTCTCTGGAGTTGGAATAGTAATTGTTACCCCTAAGCTATCCAACCATTTCCCTACTGTTGCACTCTCTGGATTTGGAATAGTAATTTTTACCCCTACGCTAGCCAGCACTTTCCCTACTGTTGCACCTTTTGGAGTGGGAATCTTAATTTTTACCCCTACGCTATCCAACACTTTCCCTACTGTTGCACTCTCTGGAGTTGGAGTATTAATTTTTACCCCTACGCTATCCAACACTTTCCCTACTGTTGCACTCTCTGGATTTGGAATAGTAATTTTTACCCCTATGCTATCCAACACTTTTCCTACTGTTGCACTCTCTGGAGTTGGAATAGTAATTTTTAACCCTTCGCTATCCAACACTTTCCCTACTGTTGCACTCTCTGGAGTTGGAATAGTAATTTTTACCCCTACGCTATCCAACACTTTTTCTACTGTTGCACTGTCTGGAGTGGGAATCTTAATTTTTACCCCTACGCTATCCAACACTTTCCCTACTGTTGCACTCTTTGGAGTTGGAGTACTCATTTTTACCCCTACGCTATCCAACACTTTCCTTACTGTTGCACTCCCTGGAGTCGGAATAGTAATTTATACCTCTACGTTATCCAACACTTTCCCTACTGTTACACTATCTGGAGTGGATATAGTAATTTTTAGCCCTGCGCTTTCCAACAATTTCCTTTATGTTGTTTTTTTGGGAGCTGGAGTAGTAGTTTTATTGTCTCTGCTATTTAATATTTATTTTTATTATTTTAGCTAATGTAGTATATAATTAATTTTAACAATCTTTAAATTAAATGTAATTTAGTAAATTTGTTATACATAATTATTTAATTTTTATTTATGTTATTGTTTTATGTGTGTAATGTGTTTGCAATTTTTAATATTTTTAAATAATTTATAATTTATTACAATAATTATAAAAACATTATTAAGTAAGTATATATATTATATGTATATGTTTAACTCATTTTTTATTAAATTATATTGATTAATTATTAATTTTTAACATTATTAAATATATTTAATTATGTTTATTTCATTTATAAGTATTATTATGTTTATTTAACATATTTATTGTAACAAAAAAAACCGATATTTTTAAAAACGATATTTTTGACATCTATATTTTTTTTCCGATATTTTTGCACTTACCATGTTGTAGATAGGATGTCGATATTCTTGACATCGATATTTGTGTTGCGATATTTTTGTAGGTCGATTTTCTGACCTTCGAAATTTTGTCAGAGATCCGGAGATCACACATCCCAGGACCAATTCCCACCCCCCTAACACCCAATACTCGGTCCGATTTTAAAACTAAACCGAACCACCCAACCAACCAAAAAACAGAAAAACCAACATAACATTCACACAAGGCTTTCGCATGCAGGGGTACGTGGCCAAGCCTACCTATCCAACGCATACGCCGCCTCTGGGGTACCATGGTATTCCCTCATCCCCCGGGCCACATATACAGCAAATACAATGCCATTATAGCTACTCTATGAATAAGGAGCTAGCAGCCATATACGTTACTGTTCTGTTTGAGTCCAGGGTCACTGCACAGTCCCATCCACTAAGGGATCAGCCCATCCGCCGTCTGCGGAGTCACCAACGGAAACAGGGCCACACTCCCATCTGAATCCGATCTCTGGGTGTCCACCTCCAAGGTAGTCAGATCCCCGGTCCCTGCCATGTCTCGGAGGGAGGAAACCGCAAGAATCGCCTTCTCCTTGCCCTTCTGCATCTGCTGGGTCGTTGGGCAAAACTGCCCATCCACTCTTCGCAGTCTGCGCGAGGTACGCTGTCCCGGCGACCGACCAATCCGTGCTGTGGTATTCGGGGTCTGTGAGGCTGTCCTCGATCTCCTTTCCGGTTCCGTCACCTCCAGCCACTCCTCCGCATCGCCAGGGCTCTCAAAAAAATAAGTCTTCCGCTCATAAATGATCCGGAGCCGCGACGGAAAGAGAAGGGCATACTGCACATTCAATTCCCGCAGCTTCCTCTTAACTGTCTGGAAGGAGGAGCGCTGCTTCTGCACCATCTTTGTGTAGTCTGGGTACAACGAGACCATAGTGTTCTCAAATCTAATCTGGGGCATTTCTCTCGATTTCTGCAACAGCACATCCCGATCCCTATAGTTGAGCAATTTAATTATGAAGGGTCATGGCGGAGCCCCCGGTTTCGGACAGCCCGCAGGAATCCTGTGTGATCGCTCTATACAGAAATGGTCAGAGAGCCCCTCCGCGGTGACGTGTTCCTTCAGTCATGTCTCCATGAATCGGGCAGCGTCGGCCCCCTCGCTTCTCTCCGGCATACCAATAACGCGAATATTATTCCTTCGCGCCCTCCCTTCCGCATCCTCCACGCGCTCCAGCAAGGTGGCTACCTGGGTCTGCAGCTGTTTGATATTGGTGGTGTTGTGGGTCTGCTGGGGGCAGAGAGCACCCAGCTCGTCAGTGTGGCCTTTCACTTTATCGGCAAGCTTAGTGTGATCCGCTCGGAGCAACGACAGACCAGTCGTGATGGCACCAATTTGTGTTTCTATAGCTTTCCTCGAGTCTCTCACTTCCTGCAAAATTAAATCCAGCTTGTCCACCGTGCCCACCACGTTGGTAGGTGGTATGCAGCTGTCCTGTGTGGAAGCTTCCATGGATGTTGCTGTGCCTGGGATACGATCAGCGCCCGCCTCGCTTTCCTGGTGTCTGCCCTTCACTCGCCCCATCACGAAGCTACCAGGGTCCGAGGCCCGCGTCACCGCTGGGAGTCCGCACCCACCGGCGCCGGTGAGTTATTCTCGTGCGCTTCCCGCCGTGTCGGCCAGGTGCCGTATTTCGTAGCTGCCCAACCAACACCACCGTTTGTCTCCAGAATAATTCTTGGCCCCGGCTCTAACTTTCAGACCCTTGGTCCTGGCTTCGGCACTCCGTACCAGGTACCCTGACAGCAACCACTCGACGCTGTGCAGTTGCACCGGTTCAATGCCTTCTCAGTGAGGTTGGGGGTTGCAGTCGTCCAGACTCTCTGTGTGGCCCCTTCCCCGTAGTCTCATACAGGGTGCTATGTCCCCCTCAACGCAGCAGCTCCGTACTCACTCCGTCCATGCACTCTGCGCAGTCCTTCGCTTGTCACCGGCGTCAGTGTTGCTCCCTTCGCCCACTATCTGGCAGTTCCCATCCGACTTGCCCCACTGTCTCTAAGGTCCATCCACACAGCACAGCAGAGTCTCCTCTCCTGCAGGCTCTAAACAGTGTCCTGTCGCTGCCTTCCGCCGCTATGTACCAGGCTATTCACTCCTCCTGGGTGCATCAGAGGTCTCAGGCCCGTATAGGCCGCGCCGGATCCCCGGTGCTCACGTTATCAAACTCCCATCGCGCACTTCTCCAGGCCTCCTGCGCACTCTCTTTATTTCGCGCTGAATCACCCAGTTCCTTCCGACGGCTAGCGTGTGCTCTCAGCGGAGTCCCGTCGTTCCCCTCCGGGCCGCCTGCGCCGTGTCACAGCCTCGCCATCTCCCCGGCTTGTCCCGCCGTAACTCTCCGCCGCTCCGCAGACCTCACATCGGCCAATCGCGCCGCTCCCCAGCAGAGACCCCTCGAGAGCCCCAAGACGGCTCCGATGATCGACACTGATGCTGTGCCTCGGCGCCCGGTCTCCGGTCGCAGGGAGCACCACAGAAAACGGCTTAATCCAGGATAATTAGTGCCCGGGTCCGGAGCTCATCTAACAGGCGACCGCCATGTTTGGCAGTTGGCCACGCCCCCCACACACCACTTCACTTAATCAAACATATACTAACACATACTTACTCTCTTATACAATCCCTGATACAAGTAAACATTCATCCATACAGCCACTCTCACAATCACTGACTCTCACGTATAATCATTTATATATTCCAACTCTCACATGCACTGCCTTTTACATATGTAGTTACTTGGACATGTACCACTGAGACATCCAATCTCTCACCAACACACCCATACACACACTCACCCGCCCATACAGCTGTTTCCACATGCACTCTTGAACCCATACACCCAGTGAATCAACCACTCACACATCTATGCACAGAGTCACACACCTCCCATCCACCCACACACACACTCAGTCTCCCATACAAATACTCATGCAACCAATCAATAACCCATATAGACACCCATGTAGCTACTGACCAACACATGCAGCAGCTTACACAACAACAGACATACTGATACACACATTCAGACAGTTTAGTCACTAACCCATGCATTCAGTAAGACATATTTAATCACTCACTTATACAGTCAGTCACGCACAAACTAAATCCTCCATCCAGACACTTATACACCCACTCATTCTTCAATACACCTTGGCATATATATAAAACATATTTAAACTTTACAGAAACACACAGTCACTGGATGATGTCATCAGTGATGTCATTTGAGATGTCATCAGTGATGTCACTGACCATTTCATGAATGATGTAATATGTGACGTCATCAGCAGTGCGAGGTATAGTTAGCTGAACTAACTATAAGGGGGGAATTTCAATGGTTTTGTACGAGTGAAATGTCCAACTAACTATAACGTCCCTGAAACCTATGGTTTTTTCAGTGAATTTCTAAGGTTTTTAAATGCTAATTTCTAACTATAATGTGCCTGAATCCTATGGTTTTTTCAGTGAAAATATGTATATATATATATATACAAATTTGCAGAGTCCTGGCCCACCTTATTCACTCATGGGACGATCTAGGTACGGACCACAAAACCCCACCGCTCTGATGTTGCATGTTCACAAAAGTGCTTTTATTTGTTTCATCACCTCAAAATTGAAACAGACAAGTGTCCGCCATGACGTGTTTCGATCGCTAAGATGCGATCTTGATCACACATATATATATATATATATATATATATATATGCAAATGTGGAGCACTCACGGGACTCAGTCAGTTGAATTTATTTAAGCAAACGCATTTCGGCGTCTAGCAATCTTCAGTGCATGTCAACTTGGCATTAGACATTGCGCAGGTTTAAATACATTTTAAAACGATCTCATTGGAGAGGCTCATGATCATAGCCAGTGATGAGGGACAAACACAGTTCAAGATCAAATACCTCTTTATTTATTTAAACCTGCGCAATGTCTAATGCCAAGTTGACATGCACTGAAGAAGGCTAGACGCCGAAATGCATTTGCTTAAATAAATTCAACTGACTGAGTCCCGTGAGTGCTCCACATTTGCAGCTTGAATATTTTCCGTGACCTCACCCTGACGTTTCGTGGAAGAATAGCACCCGCCACGAGTTCAGCAGTTCAAGGGTGAGACCTGGAGCCATAATATATATATATATATATATATATATATATATATATATATATATATATATATATATATATATATATATATATATATTACCTACTGGCGGTCGCCAGTAGGTAGTTATAGTTAGGACCCCTTTTCCATAGGAAATCCGCAACATTCTATTTTGAATAACTTTGGCGCCGGTCGACGAATCCTCGCGAATTTCTCAAAATAGGTGGGGCGCTACGCTCCGCTCCTACCCTGAAAGTCTCGGGGGGATTCGTCAAGCGGGGGCTGAGATAAAAGGGGGGTCCCAAAACGCGTTTTTCCCATGCATTTTTCCATAGGACCTTTAGACAGGGCTACAGCCCGAACGGCTGAACAGAATTACTAGAAATTTGGCAGAGAGGTAGTCCCTAGGTCAAGGAAGTGCCTTTTGTAGGTTTGGTGTAAATCTGTTCAGTAGATTCTGAGAAAATAGCCTTTAAATCAATATATATATCTGAGCCAGCGTACGGTACGCTTACCGTAAGCTTACCGTACGCGTACGGTGGCGTGCGCGAGCGCGATTCTGATTGGCTCTTAGATCTTAGTAAACATTCGAATCGGCCGAAACCAGGAAGCGGCGGCCGCCATTTCGTGTGTTTCACTCAGAAAAAAAAGAGTGATAACAAGAAAAGGGGGCAAGGAGGAGAGTTACAGACCCCCTAACATTTGTAAGGGGGTCAAAGAAGGACAGAAAAGTACAAAGAAAACATTTATTGATTTTAATAAAAATCGCGGGGTACGCGTACGGTAAGCTTACCGTACGCGTACGGTAGAAAAAAATAAATAAAAAAGGAAATTAAATGCAGATTAAAGAGTTTAGATATTAGGGGGCTCTAAAAAGAGCCGTTGTGTTTATGAAGTGATTTTTTTGTGGTACCTACAAGTAAGTACCGATGCAGAGTCTAAGGTTCAAGAGGAAGACTCTGTTCCCTTCATCATTGAAGTGCACACCATCTCCTCTATAAATGTCTTGCATGTCGTAACGCAAGTTGTTGTGGTAAATGGAACCCATACCATAGTCACGGAGGAAAGCAGAAACAGATTTGTTGACGTGCTTTCTTGCTTTGTCAATCTGCGGACAGAAATGATTGGACCAGTTCCATTTTTGCCTTTGGCATATGTTAGAAAACACAAAGGCAGTTTTAGGGAAAAGTGAAAACAGTTGTGCAAAGGTGTCCTTCATAAGCATTTCCAGACCTACCCCAGTCAAAGTGCCTAGGTCATTGCCACCACAGTGCACTATTATGAGGTCAGGGTGTTGGATGTGCATGAAGGATTTCACCAATGGCATCAATTGGTGCCACTTTAACCCTCTCTGACCAATCCATTTAATGTCTACATTTGGCAAAGCAAGGTCTCTCACCATACCTGTTTTCTCTGCAAACTTTTCACTCCAGAAGACATAGCTGTGCCCTACAATCCACACTGTGAACATCTTCAAAGGAGAACTGGATGCACTCAGGAGGTGTAATTCAGTAGAATGGCAATATGAAAAGAAAGACAGTTTGGAAATGGAGGCATACATATTTTTTTCATAAAAAAAAGAACTGATTGGCTGTTTCATACCATTCTACACTAAAAACTAGGCTGTATGTGTAAATTTATAGAAGCATGTTTTGTATTGGTACAGAAAAATGTGTTACCAAAGAACAGTACTATGGATTTGTTGTTAGGTTAGAAAAGTCAAGCACTCTTGCTCTGTGGAATTGAAACATTGTTTGGCGAACTTCTGACCTAACTCCACACAGCAGTAATCCATGAGCTGTTGCTATGGTAGCAGGCAGAAGTCAAGTTGGGGGAAGGGTACTAGGCAGAAGTCAAGTTGGGGGAAGGGTACTTTTGGAAAAGGGTTGGTTTTCAACCAATAGAAATGTGTGATTACATTTGAAAAAAAGGGGGAAGCACTGAGATTTGAAACTTACATGTATATGTGTGGAAAAATAGAGGGAAGCTTTGCCATTATCTGGTTCTGCTGAGAGGAGAGAGGTGTAAAGAACAGAGATCCTGGCTCTGATAATCTACTGTTTGAGTGCCACATTTCTTTCACAACTAACTAATTTTAAAGGTGAGTTTAGAGTTTGAGAGGGGATGTATATGGTAAATTAAGAAATGAATAATAGAAATGCGATTCTTTTTGTTGAAGTTGTGTTTATTATTTTCTGTTTTGGGAGAAATTTAAATGTGAGGAACAAGTAAAATAATATGGACTATGTTTTCACAATAAATTAAGGTGTACTGGTATAATAAAAGAATAGTTTAAGGGTTTGAGGTTGGACTCAGTAATACAAATACATTCAGCATCACTAAGGCTGGTTGCCCTTGCTGGAGTGTAGGCAGACACCCAGGTTACAAATGGTGCTGGTCTGAAAAAGCAGTTTGGACATGTGCTTTTTAAAAAATCTGAAAAGTGGATTCATAATGTGTCAGTTTGTAAAAGTGTTTATCACTTGCCAAAAAAAGAGCAGTAAGTGTGCTTTCAAATTGGCAAAGAAATTTTGTTTTGGGATTAATGTGAAAACATGACTCTGTGTGCAAATAGGAATTACAGGCAGAGATTTATTGCGTTTTGCTCTGGTGATTTCACAGTTGCATTAGTAGGAAAAAGGGGGAGCCTTTATTTGGTGCAGAAGCTGACTCTTAGCACACAGGTAGCTGCTTACCATGTGGAATCATGCACAGTATTCACAAGCGAGTGGGGTTTGAGGTTTCAGTCAGTAATGCAAATACATTCAGCATCACTAAGGCTGGTTGCCCTTGCTGGAGTGTAGGCAGACACCCAGGTTACACATGGTGCTGGTCTGAAAAAGCAGTTTGGACATGTGCTTTTTTAAGAATCTGAAAAGTGGATTCATAATGTGTCAGTCTGTAAAAGTGATTGTCACTTGTCAAAAAAAAGAGCAGTAAGTGTGCTTTCAAATTGGCAAAGAAATTTCGTTTTGGGATTAATGTGAAAACATGACACTGTGTGCAAATAGGAATTACAGGCAGAGATTTATTGCGTTTTGCTCTGGTGATTTCACAGTTGCATTAGTAGGAAAAAGGGGGAGCCTTTTTTTGGTGCAGAAGCTGACTCTTAGCACACAGGTAGCTGCTTACCATGTGGAATCATGCACAGTATTCACAAGCGAGTGGGGTTTGAGGTTTCAGTCAGTAATGCAAATACATTCAGCATCACTAAGGCTGGTTGCCCTTGCTGGAGTGTAGGCAGACACCCAGGTTACAAATGGTGGTGGTCTGAAAAAGCAGTTTGGGCATGTGCTTTTTTAAGAATCTGAAAAGTGGATTCATAATGTGTCAGTCTGTAAAAGTGATTGTCACTTGTCAAAAAAAAGAGCAGTAAGTGTGCTTTCAAATTGGCAAAGAAATTTCGTTTTGGAATTAATGTGAAAACATGACTCTGTGTGCAAATAGGAATTACAGGCAGAGATTTATTGCGTTTTGCTCTGGTGATTTCACAGTTGCATTAGTAGGAAAAAGGGGGAGCCTTTTTTTGGTGCAGAAGCTGACTCTTAGCACACAGGTAGCTGCTTACCATGTGGAATCATGCACAGTATTCACAAGCGAGTGGGGTTTGAGGTTTCAGTCAGTAATGCAAATACATTCAGCATCACTAAGGCTGGTTGCCCTTGCTGGAGTGTAGGCAGACACCCAGGTTACAAATGGTGCTGGTCTGAAAAAGCAGTTTGGACATGTGCTTTTTTAAGAATCTGAAAAGTGGATTCATAATGTGTCAGTCTGTAAAAGTGATTATCACTTGCCAAAAAAAAGAGTAGTAAGTGTGCTTTCAAATTGGCAAAGAAATTTCGTTTTGGGATTAATGTGAAAACATGACTCTGTGTGCAAATAGGAATTACAGGCAGAGATTTATTGCGTTTTGCTCTGGTGATTTCACAGTTGCATTAGTAGGAAAAAGGGGGAGCCTTTTTTTGGTGCAGAAGCTGACTCTTAGCACACAGGTAGCTGCTTACCATGTGGAATCATGCACAGTATTCACAAGCGAGTGGGGTTTGAGGTTTCAGTCAGTAATGCAAATACATTCAGCATCACTAAGGCTGGTTGCCCTTGCTGGAGTGTAGGCAGACACCCAGGTTACAAATGGTGGTGGTCTGAAAAAGCAGTTTGGACATGTGCTTTTTTAAGAATCTGAAAAGTGGATTCATAATGTGTCAGTCTGTAAAAGTGATTGTCACTTGTCAAAAAAAAGAGCAGTAAGTGTGCTTTCAAATTGGCAAAGAAATTTCGTTTTGGGATTAATGTGAAAACATGACTCTGTGTGCAAATAGGAATTACAGGCAGAGATTTATTGCGTTTTGCTCTGGTGATTTCACAGTTGCATTAGTAGGAAAAAGGGGGAGCCTTTTTTTGGTGCAGAAGCTGACTCTTAGCACACAGGTAGCTGCTTACCATGTGGAATCATGCACAGTATTCACAAGCGAGTGGGGTTTGAGGTTTCAGTCAGTAATGCAAATACATTCAGCATCACTAAGGCTGGTTGCCCTTGCTGGAGTGTAGGCAGACACCCAGGTTACAAATGGTGCTGGTCTGAAAAAGCAGTTTGGACATGTGCTTTTTTAAGAATCTGAAAAGTGGATTCATAATGTGTCAGTCTGTAAAAGTGATTGTCACTTGTCAAAAAAAAGAGCAGTAAGTGTGCTTTCAAATTGGCAAAGAAATTTCGTTTTGGAATTAATGTGAAAACATGACTCTGTGTGCAAATAGGAATTACAGGCAGAGATTTATTGCGTTTTGCTCTGGTGATTTCACAGTTGCATTAGTAGGAAAAAGGGGGAGCCTTTTTTTGGTGCAGAAGCTGACTCTTAGCACACAGGTAGCTGCTTACCATGTGGAATCATGCACAGTATTCACAAGCGAGTGGGGTTTGAGGTTTCAGTCAGTAATGCAAATACATTCAGCATCACTAAGGGTGGTTGCCCTTGCTGGAGTGTAGGCAGACACCCAGGTTACAAATGGTGCTGGTCTGAAAAAGCAGTTTGGACATGTGCTTTTTTAAGAATCTGAAAAGTGGATTCATAATGTGTCAGTCTGTAAAAGTGATTGTCACTTGTCAAAAAAAAGAGCAGTAAGTGTGCTTTCAAATTGGCAAAGAAATTTCGTTTTGGGATTAATGTGAAAACATGACTCTGTGTGCAAATAGGAATTACAGGCAGAGATTTATTGCGTTTTGCTCTGGTGATTTCACAGTTGCATTAGTAGGAAAAAGGGGGAGCCTTTTTTGGGTGCAGAAGCTGACTCTTAGCAGACAGGTAGCTGCTTACCATGTGGAATCATGCACAGTATTCACAAGCGAGTGGGGTTTGAGGTTTCAGTCAGTAATGCAAATACATTCAGCATCACTAAGGCTGGTTGCCCTTGCTGGAGTGTAGGCAGACACCCAGGTTACAAATGGTGCTGGTCTGAAAAAGCAGTTTGGACATGTGCTTTTTTAAGAATCTGAAAAGTGGATTCATAATGTGTCAGTCTGTAAAAGTGATTGTCACTTGTCAAAAAAAAGAGCAGTAAGTGTGCTTTCAAATTGGCAAAGAAATTTCGTTTTGGGATTAATGTGAAAACATGACTCTGTGTGCAAATAGGAATTACAGGCAGAGATTTATTGCGTTTTGCTCTGGTGATTTCACAGTTGCATTAGTAGGAAAAAGGGGGAGCCTTTTTTTGGTGCAGAAGCTGACTCTTAGCACACAGGTAGCTGCTTACCATGTGGAATCATGCACAGTATTCACAAGCGAGTGGGGTTTGAGGTTTCAGTCAGTAATGCAAATACATTCAGCATCACTAAGGCTGGTTGCCCTTGCTGGAGTGTAGGCAGACACCCAGGTTACAAATGGTGCTGGTCTGAAAAAGCAGTTTGGACATGTGCTTTTTTAAGAATCTGAAAAGTGGATTCATAATGTGTCAGTCTGTAAAAGTGATTGTCACTTGTCAAAAAAAGAGCAGTAAGTGTGCTTTCAAATTGGCAAAGAAATTTCGTTTTGGGATTAATGTGAAAACATGACTCTGTGTGCAAATAGGAATTACAGGCAGAGATTTATTGCGTATTGCTCTGGTGATTTCACAGTTGCATTAGTAGGAAAAAGGGGGAGCCTTTTTTTGGTGCAGAAGCTGACTCTTAGCACACAGGTAGCTGCTTACCATGTGGAATCATGCACAGTATTCACAAGCGAGTGGGGTTTGAGGTTTCAGTCAGTAATGCAAATACATTCAGCATCACTAAGGCTGGTTGCCCTTGCTGGAGTGTAGGCAGACACCCAGGTTACACATGGTGCTGGTCTGAAAAAGCAGTTTGGACATGTGCTTTTTTAAGAATCTGAAAAGTGGATTCATAATGTGTCAGTCTGTAAAAGTGATTGTCACTTGTCAAAAAAAAGAGCAGTAAGTGTGCTTTCAAATTGGCAAAGAAATTTCGTTTTGGGATTAATGTGAAAACATGACTCTGTGTGCAAATAGGAATTACAGGCAGAGATTTATTGCGTATTGCTCTGGTGATTTCACAGTTGCATTAGTAGGAAAAAGGGGGAGCCTTTTTTTGGTGCAGAAGCAGACTCTTAGCACACAGGTAGCTGCTTACCATGTGGAATCATGCACAGTATTCACAAGCGAGTGGGGTTTGAGGTTTCAGTCAGTAATGCAAATACATTCAGCATCACTAAGGCTGGTTGCCCTTGCTGGAGTGTAGGCAGTCACCCAGGTTACACATGGTGCTGGTCTGAAAAAGCAGTTTGGACATGTGCTTTTAAAAAAATCTGAAAAGTGGATTTATAATGTGTCAGTCTGTAAAAGTGATTATCACTTGCCAAAAAAAAGAGTAGTAAGTGTGTTTTCAAATTGGCAAAGAAATTACGTTTTGTGACTATTGTGAAAAGAAATGTAGTAATATATTTAAATAAAATAAAGGATTTTTTTTTTTAGTTTTTTTCAGGTATTGCTGAATAGCAGTGAACAAAATTTAAGATGCCTACAAAATCCAGAGTTAAAAAAAACCACAAAAAAAACCTATATTTGAAGACAACTGGAGGACCAAAGTTAGTACAAGATGCTCATGTTGGGAAAAAGAAAAAATCTTCTGGTAAGCAGACAAAACAATTTCTAAAAAATATATTCAAAAAAAGGAAAAATGTACAAAATGTCTGTACTGGAAAAAATGTTTTCAAAAGAAAAGGACAGGAAAAAATTGAGAATTTAGTTAATGCCAATATACCTTCTGCAACTGAAAAGATTTACATAAACAGAAAAACAGCGTTTAAAGAGATACGTAGAAAAATGTTTCAGAGAAGAGTTATGTCCAATTTGATAAAGGATGTGAAGAAATATAAGCAAAAACCTAAGTTTTACAAGAGAAAAAAAGAAATTGAAGCCATTGCAGCAAAGGCATTAGAATTAAAAAGGAAACTATTCATTTTAATTTTGAATAGGATGCGTACATTAGACAAAATGGTTAATGTACTGAAATCACATAGCAAAAGGAAAAGAGTAGTGAACAGAACAAACTTTTGTAAAGTGTTTTTAGGAAAGTGGATGCATAGTTCAAGTAGTGAACCTTTTTTTAATGAAGAGAGCTATTTTCAAAGTAATAGTTTGCTGCATGCAGTTGACACCAGAGGTCGTGCTTACGAAGTGAAAAATGGTTGCATAATGGAGAAGGAGATAATGGTTCCAAGAGATGAGGTACAAGTGATGGCGGATGAGGCTATGGGGAGACGTCCTAAAGCCCCAGTGTACACTTGGAATTGTAGTAGTATTTGCACTGTGCGTCAGGAATCTATTGACAAATTTCGTGAGTTTCTAAGAGAGTATAGTAAAAAAAGTATAAAACAGAAGATTAAGGTGCTTCAAAGTCTGGATCCATGCAGAGTGAGAGAGAATACTGGTTTGCAGGGTCATTCTCTGGCTTGTCTATCTAGAAAAGTGTGTAATAGTGTTTTCCATCATTTTAGGATGCTGGCTGTTCATCATACTGAAATGAGAAAGTTTGTGAGACGGTTGTATTTTGCTAAAAGTCCAGCAATAAAGTTAAATGAATTGAATAAGGCTCTGTTTCAAGGAACGGTATCAGATGTAGAGAAGGTTGTTGATGAAATTCAGTTTTGTTACTTTGGTCCTGAACAAAACAGTGCAGAGAAGGACACAGTAAATGAGGAAGAAGTGGAAGAAAATGTAGAACCCTTTGTAAGTAAGACATTTAATGATCACATAACAAAATGTGCAATAATCTCTAATGAAAGACCAAATATAACTTGTATTTGTTGCCGCAGAACTCATTATAGAAAACAAACCAGGTATGTTGATCTCTACAGAAAGAGTGAAAATGAAGATAATTATAAGTGGAAGGATTTTGCCACATATATATTTCTTGAAAATTGTTTTGAATTGGGTGAAGTTCAGCGTATTTGTAAATACTGTTACAACAAGTTAGAGGAAAATAGAATGCCGACCAGAGCTGTACATAATAATTTAGAATTGGATGCTATTCCTGCTGAACTTTCTGAATTAAATACATATGAGTCTATACTCATTCAATGTGTTCATCCGTTCCAGACCATAGTACGTATGGAGCCCAAAACTGGTAAATTACCTCCTTCAGATTTACTGAGAGGTTTAAAAGGTAGAGTGGTGTATTTGCCCTTGGATTTGAAAAAAAATATGGAAACTATTGATGCGGATACTTTGGAAACTGAACCATTAGTAATTCTGGTTAATGGTGTACCTACAAAGAATAAGAAGATTTGGCAAGAGCTGGTGGATGTACGGAAAGTACAAAGAGCAAATTTGTATTTGAAAAAAAATAACAAATGGTATGAATCAATTTATATAGAAGAAGAAGAAGAAGAAGATTTACAAGAAGACACAGAAACACCAACTGGACAAATTGAAAAAGTGGACAAGTCAAAGGAAGAAGAAATTTATGAACATTTTAGCATACATCCTCTTCATTCAAAAGAAGTTCTGGGAGACAATATTGATCTGTTTCAGATGAAGAAAGCAAAAGGAACTCCCGTGAGTGTATGGGAGGAGAGCTTGGAAGCTCGATGTTTTCCCCAGCTGTTTCCTAAAGGAAAAGGAGGACGATACGATGAACGTCCGGAACAGATTCCAGCTTCTGAGTATCGGACTACAAGACTATATGCTGAAGATCCCAGATTTCGACAAAGTATTCCTTATTTGTTCCATCTTTTATTTGAAAGCGACTTGTCTGCACTGTCTTATGCAGTAAATCACATTTTAAAAAGTGGAGTACATTTACAAAATGTGTCTGCTAAGGATTTTATGGAGAAAGTGCAGCACCGAGATGATCATTTGGAAACACAAATAATCAATCTGATGGCTTGTCAGCGTGGGACAAATGAATATTGGTACCGACGCCATGGTGAATTAAAATGCATGTTACGGAATTTAGGAACACCAACATGGTTCCTTACCCTAAGCTGTGCTGAGTACGCTTGGGATGATTTACTGGATTTTCTACGAGAGGCAAATTCAAACATTGAAAACATCGAATACAAGACAGCTGGAGAACTGTGCTCATTGGATCCGGTTAATGTTTGCAGATATTTCAATCATAGATTTGAGGCTATGATGTCCTTCATCTGCAATAAAAAAAATCCACCTCTAGGAGAAGTTGTGGATTTCTTTTGGAGAAAAGAGTACCAGGCAAGAGGTGCTCCTCATATTCATATGCTGTTGTGGATCAAGGATGCCCCAAAGTTTGGAACAGATACTGATGAAGCAGTGTTATCTTACATTGAAGAATATGCAACATGTGCTATACCAAAAAGCACAGAAGAGAAAAAGTTAAAGGAGCAAGTTTTACGTTTCCAAAGTCATCGGTGTGGAAAAAAATGTCGACGGAAATACAAGAGCAAAGATAAATACTACACTAAATGTCGATTTGGATTTCCTAGACCTGTTCTTTCAAATGGAAGAGTTAACAGTTTTATGTCATCTGTGAGACATACTATCACAAGAAAATCACCTAAGAATACCTACAACCTTAAAAGAAAAGAAGAATCAAAAAATATAAATGACTACAACCCAGTCATTTTATCCATGTGGAACGCTAATATGGATATACAGTATGTAGCTGACAATTCCATTGCTGTTGCTCGATATGTAACGTCTTACATTACTAAATCAGAAAAAACAGAATTGAAGGAAATGTGGGAAGAGATTTCTCACGAGAAGACTGTCAGTAAGAAGCTGTACAGTTTCAGTTTGAAGATGTTATCGCATCGAGAAATTGGATCCTACGAATGTTCAGATAGGTTATCTTCTGCAAGTCTCTACTCGAAATCAAGAAGAATAATTTGGGCAAGTTTAGGCCTTGCAGCAATGCGAAATCGGGTACTGAAATTTGTTGGAGAAATTGAATATTTGGCCGAGAATGACCCAGAAAGTACAGATATTTTGAAATCAAACATGTTGGACACATATTATCCCAAGAGAAGTCATCATCTGGAGAACATGTCTCTCTATGAAGTGCTGCAGAACTACATTTATTCACGGAAAGCCACAGAAGACATCAACAATGGAAAATATAAAGTCATTGATGAGGAAGAATGTTTGGTGAAGCAAACAAAAGGAAGTTTGATAAATCACAGGAAGCCGAGTTGCGACACTACTGACAAAAAGGAATTTTACTACTTGGCTCTTTTACAGCTGTTTAAACCATGGCGTACAGAGGATGAACTACTGGGAGAATTTCAAAGCTATGAAGATTCTTTTAATGCTTGCAAAGACAGCATACAATGTAGTACATTCTCAACTTATCTGCAAATGTTAAATGAAGAAATTGAACAGGAAACTACAATTGCAGCAGAAATAGCTAGAGACAGTTCTCAGGACAGCCAAAGTTCAGGAACACTCAGTCAAGATCCCCTAGGACAACCAATCATTGAAAATGAAGCATCAATAGCCATGAATGAAGTGGAAACGGCTATGAATCAAGCTCAAGAAGAATTTATAGACTTACAAAATTTGGAAAGACAACTGAACGAAGAGCAGCAACAAATTTATGAAGAGATCAGAAACAAAATTGATCACGGATTTCTACATGAAAAAAAAGAGTGCTCATGCACATCATTTCATCCAATCAGGATGTATGTAAGCGGACAAGCTGGAACTGGAAAAAGTTTCCTTATAAAAGTCATCAGAAGCTACCTACAGCAAAAAATGGATTCTTCTTTGTCTTGTGTGGTTACTGCTCCAACTGGGTTAGCAGCATATAACATAAAAGGAATCACCTTACATCGTTTGCTAATGTTACCAGTGGAGCATGAGAACAAAATACAATACAACAAGCTAACTGGAGAAGCATCCTTGGAAGTTTCAAGAGTATTGAAGAAGATGCAAGTTCTCATTATTGATGAGGTGAGCATGGTATCAAACTTAATGCTTGCCTTTGTGCATTTAAGAATGCAGCAAATTCTGAAGACAGACTATGACGTGTTATTTGGAGGAAAACACGTCATAGTTTTTGGAGATCTTTTGCAACTTACTCCAGTTAAAGGACAACCAGTGTTTAATACTGTGACACATGAAGACACGAAGAAGTCATTGGGAAGCATCGGTAATGCAAATATTTGGTCCTTCTTTGAGTACAAGGAACTTACTACTAATATGAGACAAGTAAATGATGAAGAATATGGAAGTATTCTGAAAGATATCAGAATTGGACTACTCACTGAAGCTGGCAAAAAAGCATTACAGAGTCGGCTGCTACATAATTTATTTCCAAAGGAAGAAATAGTTGCAGAGAAGATATACAAGAACATTGCAGAAAAGAAAAGTGTCATCTGCTTAATGCCAACTCTACGTGAATGCTCAATATTCAATGAGGAGCTTTTGAAATTGGAAAAAGAAGATATCAGGAAATTGGAAGCAGTGGACAAAATTGAGGATGGAAGAATTACTGTCACATTAACAGGCACACTGAAAAATAAATTGGATTCACTAGAGAAGAACATTTCCAAAACAGCTGGATTAGAAAAAAATCTATATGTTTGCATGAACTGTAGAGTATTTTTAAGGAGAAATTTGGATGTTGAAAAAGGTTTAGTTAATGGAGCTATGGGAAGAGTTGTGAGTTTTATTAATTATCAGAAAAAAGATGGAATTGAATGTTTAAAAATAAAATTTGATCAGATAGAAGAAGTTATAGACATTTGTCGTTGTACAGTTCGTTTCATGCTTGTGAAAGACTTATATGTACGTAGGAAGCAGTTTCCGTTTTCGCTAGCATATGCTGTAACTATTCACAAGTCTCAAGGATTGACTGTAGATTGTGCATTTGTGAACATTGGTTCAACTGTGTTCAAAGAAGGTATGGCATATGTTGCTTTGTCACGAGTAAAAACATTATCAGGTTTATTCATGATAGACTTTGATGATTCAAAAGTTAGTGCTGATACAAATTGTGTAAAGGAGTATAATAGATTAAGAAGAATCTATGCTCCTCATTTAGGTCAGTATCCTGTGTTGGAGAAACGTGTAGTTTCTCGTAAAAGGAGAAATGAAAATATCTGTAATGAAGATGTAGAGAGGAGGAAAAAAAAGAGGAGTGATGTGATTGCAAGCAAAAAGAATAAGGAAAATGAAGAACAGGTTGTAGGATGTCATTTTGAAAATAGCTCTGGTGTCAACTGCTATGCAAATGTAGTGCTGAATGTTGCATTTTATCTGGAAAGTTTGCAAGAGCAGATAATAGTAAATCAGGGAAAAAGATTCTGTTCTGTGCTGAGTCTCCTTTTTGAAAAGCTGAGTAATGATAAAACTCAAATAGAAAGTGCTACTGAAATTAGAAAACTTTTAGATGTATGTTCAGGACAAACACAGTTTTCTCAAAATGTACAGCAAGACGCACAAGAATTCTTGATGTATTTTCTTCAGGTACTGGAAGAAGAAGGGGTTCCTATTCAAACTTTATTTGGTCTCTCTTATAAATGGGAACATAGTTGTGAAAACTGTTATAATATATGTGGCTCTAATATTGATAATGAAAGGTTTATTTATTTAACATTGCCAGAGAGTAAAACAGTCACTTTTGCTAAATTAGTTAAAGATGCTAATCATAGCATGCAATGCGGTGAGTGTAAATCTGACATGTTTTCAACGTTAATTTTAAAGGAATACAGACAGTATGTAATTTTAATGATGCAACGATGTAGAGCTGATGGTTCAAAATTGGATACTTTAATAAAGAAGTTTACAGGACAGCAATTATCAATTTCAGGAAAAACTTTTGTAACAGTTGCAATAATTTTCCATGATGGACCTACTGTAACTTCTGGTCATTACACAGTTTATCTTAAATGTGAAAAAGGCTGGACACTGTGTAATGATTCCCAATTGATTTTTAAGCAACGTTTGCCTTTTGATTTAGCAAATTCCTATCTAATCTTCCTGAAACCTAAATTTTAAAGAGATTTGGCAACATCTGGACAAAACAATTTTACCATTTTATTGGATTAGCATTGGAATTTTCATAAAAAATGATTTTACAAATTATCATTTGGCCTAATGGAAAGGTAACCAATTGTAATGTGGACTTTTTCAAATTTTAATGAAACTTTGGAAAACCAAAAATTTAGAAATAAATCGGTAACATCTGCACAATTTAAATTTTGGAATGTTATTGGATTGCCATTGGAAATTTATTCAAAAAAGATTTTTAAAATTACTATTTGGCCATGCGGAAAGGTAAACAATTCTATTGTGGACTTATTTAATTATTAATAAATCTTTCGGAAACCAAAATGTTACAGAGAATCGGTGAGATCTGTACAATTTAAACTTTAGATTTTTATTGGATTACCATTGGAAATTTAACCAAAAAAGAATTTTAAAATTACTATTTGGCCTAAAGGAAATGGAACCCGATGTATTGTGGAGTTATTTGAGATATATTTTTGTGATTATACTTCTGAAACAAAAATGTCAGACGGTATTTTAAAGAAATAAGTATTGATATTAGATGATATTTTTTTTAGAATATTATGCATTTCTATAATGTTATGTTTAAGTTAAAAGAGATTCTGGGCTTTTTTTATACAATCTTTGAGATTGTTATTTTTTTTTTGCCCGCTGTTAAATGATGAATGCAATTGCTTTCACAATTTATAGTGAAATGCAATATATTCTGAAAACAGCAAAAAAAAGGCAAAAATATTTTTTGAAAAATATGTAAATATGTGTACTGTATTATAAAATGTTTTATTAAATATTAATACTTTTTTCATTTTTTTCAGATTGAGATAGAAAATTTTCGAAAACTAGAACCATTTTTAAAGCAATTAAAAAAAAATTTAAATGAATAAATATTTTTTTTGAGTGGATATGGTAAGTCAATAATAACATGGTCCCTTTCTTCCACTTCTCTACAATCACATTTTCAGTTTTTAATTGTAGTCTCTCAAGGACCTTCTAATGTGATAATTGATTTTTAGTGTTTTTAAAAAAAAAAAAAAAAAATTACGCGTACCGTACGCGTACCGTACGCGTACGGTAAAAAAAAATTTAAAAAAAAGTTTTTAAAAACATATATAAAAAATAGATGAAAGGTAAGGTTGGCTCTTAAAAGAGCCGTTGTGTTCATGCAGGGACAGAGGAAAGAAAGATTGGGAATATTAGACGGTACGACAAGTGTGCTGATCTATTTTGTTGTTCACTAGGGACATACTGGTCTCCCTATGACAAATTAGATCATGGCAAGTGGCGCACCGTACTTCAACCCTCGCAAACCGACGGTTAATTTCCAGAGGACCAGAAAAAGGAGATGCTCCCCCCACAGATGAAGGGCTCACCTGACCTGCAGAAGAAGGACTCGGCCCTGCAGATGATGGTCCAGGCTGAGCTGCTGTGGATGTGCTTGGTTGACTTACTGAAGGGTTACCTTCAGTAAGTCGAGCATGTGTCCTTCTGTGTACATCCTTGAGGTGCCTCATCATGGTGTGATTCCCAAAGGAATACTTCCTGTCAGGATTACCTCTTGAAAGTACACGCTTACACAGCTTGCAAGTCACTAAGGGTGCATTTACCTTTTGCTGGCCTTCTGGAAAAGTAAAATACTCCCATACGTAAGAGGTCTTTTGTTTCCTCGCTCTCTGCCTCAAGGTAGTGCTGCTAGCGTCACTATCAGAAGAGCTCTGCTGTTCTGCCATCGTATCACAAAGACAACCCAGCTCCTTCTCCTAAGGGATCACAAGCAGAAATGAGGGGAATGGGTGTGGTGTAGGAGAGTTCTAGAACTGAAAGTAGTTTCAACCAATCAAAAGTTGTGTTTCATGATCACATGACCTACCGTACGCTTACGGTGCGCTTACGGCAAAAGTGCGCATGCGCGTAAAAAAGACACGCGCACGCGCGCATGCGCAAAACAGGCACGCCCCTTCACTTCCGCGTAACGTGCGCGTGTAGCGTACACGCGTACGCGCCCCACGCGGACTACGCGTGGCTACGCAAATTGCGTAACTATACGCAAACAGCGTAGAAAAATTACGGACATTGCGTAAACCGTACGCTTACCGTAAGCTTACGGTACGCGTACTAAAAAAAAAGAAAAAAAAAAAGAAAAAATGTATTGCTAATAAATTTTACCTGTTTATTTTATAAAATATATTAAAAAAAACATATTATAGAATTTTAAAAATTTAACCATAGTTTTTTTACAAAGGATAGAAAATTAAAATAAAAATAAGTAAAAAAAAAAGAAGAAAAAAAAAAAAATTAGCATTTAAAAAACCTTGCAAATTCACTGAAAAAACCATGGGTTTCACACACGTTATAGTTAGGAATTAGCATTTAAAAAACCTTGCAAATTCAATGAAAAAACCATGGGTTTCACACACGTTATAGTTAGGAATTAGCATTTAAAAAACCTTAGAAATTCAATGAAAAAACCAAAGGTTTCACACATGTTATAGTTAGCTGGAAATTTCACTCGTAAAAAACCAATGAAATTCCCCCGTTATAGTTAGTTCAGCTAACTATAACTCGCGCGCCCGCAATGCACTACTGATGACGTCACATATTACATCACTCATGACATGGTCAGTGACATCACTCATGACATCACTGATGACATCTCAAATTACATCACTGATGACATCATCCTTGTGACAGAGTGGTAGACCTCCTCTCACCTTAATATAACCTTTGATAAAAACATTCAAAAAAAGAGACTGAAATTTTCAAAAAGATGGACATACCAATACCAATTACAACATCCTCTTCAGTAATTCTAAGATCCACATAAACATCCACTCATTCACCAACAGTCCTATACAGTCACTCATACATGTACTCACACATCATATGTACTCATACACCTAAACATCCTGTAAAACAATGCCACTCATCCATACAGTTACTCACACATAGTCACTCATGCTAATAAAGAATCAAACATCCATTTACCTGCATATACAGATATACACACACCACCACACTTACTTTTACAGAAACTTACACATACTTAGTCTTTTAAATAATCACTTATAGAAACACATACTTATTCATACAGGCACTCTTCCAATCTCTCACTCTCAAATATACTCACTTATATACACCAATAGTCACATATACTAGTTTAAAACATATGTAGTTACTCATAAAGACACTATTGAGACAGTCATTCACTCACTAACACACCCATACACACACTCATCCACCCATACAGTCCTGCACACATGCTGTCTTCAACACATACAAACAGTGAGTCACTCATTCATGCACCTATGCACTACGTAATACCCCCCACCGAACCATGCAGACACTCAGACTGATACTCAAAAAACCAACTAATAACCTATATAGACACCCATGTAGCTACTCACCAACCCATGCAGCCACTTATACACAAAGTGAGAGACTGATACAGATATTTACATATTTAAACATTACTCAATAAGCCATGTATTCACTATGATACACTTAATCAGTCAGTTATACAATCAATTTTTCAAAAACAAAACATCCATTTAGACACTTATATACCCATTTATTCTTCCATCAACCTTAAGATATACATATATAAAACCTATTTAATTTTCAGAAAAACACACATTCACTGGATGATGTCATCAGTGATGTCATCAGTGATGTCATTTGAGATGTCATCAGTGATGTCATGAGTGATGTCACTGACCATGTCATGAGTGATGTAATATGTGACGTCATCAGTAGTGCATTGCGGGCGCGCGAGTTATAGTTAGCTGAACTAACTATAACGGGGGAATTTCATTGGTTTTTTACGAGTGAAATTTCCAGCTAACTATAACATGTGCGAAACCTTTGGTTTTTTCATTGAATATATATATATTAATTAATTAATTTGCTGTGGTCTACGCTCCTTTTTCTGCTCAAAGAGACGAGGAGACTTACGAGGAGTTTGCTGATATATATATATATATATATATTTGAGTGTATATGCACACACATCCATATATATATACACGCACATATGTGTGTATATACATACACATACATATATATATATATATATATATATATATATATACACAAACACACACACACACACAGACATATATCTGCATTACGGCTCACCAACTCAAATGTGGCTATCCTAAAACCTAGTCCTGATGCTTGCAGGGGGAACACTTAGCGGCACGGGTTTCTGGGTTTTTATTTAATGTGACACTCAAAGGTATACAACAGACCGGCTAAGAATATCATGAGCAACCTGAGACTTGTGATATACTCCTGTCAACCTAAGGCCCTCTAATGCCACATAACCCTTAGATAGCTTAAAATGGCTTATGCAGATACCCGGGCAGAGGCGGATTGACCCAGTGGAGGAAATCCGAGCAAGGTGAGTAGATCTTGGATAAAAGACATCAGAAGGGAGAGTCGCAGGCAGGACGGTGTCTCTGAGAAGACCATAGGCCTCTTCAGAGTCACTGATGGGCTTACGTACTAGGGCATAGCTGCCAAGTTCCGCAGGTCCATAAGAGATGACCTGCTCCAGTCCATATTTTTTTTCTTGGGATTCAGGGACTTATTAGTCCTGGTTAAATAGTGTAATAAACAAAACTACTAGCCCCTGAAGTAAAAATTAAAAACTACTGTAGCAGCTCATAACGCATGGTCCTGGGAAAAGTTGCAGACCTGCAGACCCAAATGGACAACTGTTCGCAGGCCAGTACCTTCTTAAGAGTCTGTCGGGTGGGGCTCACAGACAGACCAGAACTTCTTCATAAGCTGGTGCCTTTGAAAGTTCATTCAGGTTTGGTGAGAGTCATTATCCCATTCCATTTCTGACAGACCAGCGCCTCTGTGAAGGGCACAAGTGCTGAACAGAGTCAGTGCACAGGTTTCCCCAACAAGAGGTAGGCACCTCTGAAAAGGTCAGTATGGTAGGGGAAAAATATGTCTCCTTAGATAGTACCCAAAAAGCTAGTGCCTGGAAAATAGCAAAGTTATGACACTCCTCTGCTTGGCCTCCCAGCATAAATTGCCAATCACAACTCACTAAGCTGCTTTTGCAGTGAGCACTGCACTCTTTAGGCACATATGCAACTGGGTTGATATTGCAAACTTGATCATAAACACAATATACATCAGATCTGTCAATAAACAAGACTTGCACATGAAGATACCAACAGACTTTTCAACTCCACTTTTTAAAGTCTTGCCTTTGACAAAGCTTGAGCCGACTCACAAAAAAACCAAAACATAATGCATAATATACATACGTGTTGGAGCTTTTAAGTCAACGGTCTTAATTCACTGGTCTGTTAAACTGTATATCACACATTGCTTCTGCCTACTGCCACCCCATACAGCTTGTGCCAATGTGTCCAGCCACTCAAGCCACTGGCTCCCCTCTGCGTGCATCATGGCATTTTGTTTGTAAACAATGTAATCTTCCATATAGTAAAAGGTGCATATAATTGCCAGGAGTCGTTGGGCTCTGTTTTTTTTTTTACATTTTAAATTTGTTTATTTCTTTTGCCACGACTGCCAGCTCCCAGCACACTACTACCAGGCCTCTTGCTTGTCTTGATGTACATGGCATCCCCACATGTTTTTATTATCATTGTGCAGTTACAAAATATATTTCTGCCAACTTTGGAATGGTAAACCAATGTTAAAGTACTCAAAAAATATTCCATGAAGGCCACGCTCATGCATGCACGCGAGTGCACACGCGACCCTATTTGAATTATTTTGGTTTTTGCCATAAAGTATTAAAAGAAGATGGCTGCCTGTGTCTGTGTATGAGTCTGGACACATGATAGGTTATCATAACGTCATATAAATGAATCACAAAAAATAGCATATTATGTTACTGGTTATTTGTCTAGAGCATCATTCACCAATTACTTGGCTGCATTCCTGAGCCACATTTGGATTGGATATGTGACTTGGAGGGTGTGGGGAATCTTAATGGAGGTGTTCCAAGTGGGCAGGAGGGGAATGGACTTTGCGACATTTCAACACAACCCTTGTGAGTCATGAAAACCTACTCAGAAAACGGTTTGATTTTAAATGCACGACTACACCCTTTGACTTTGCCAATGCCTGTTTAAGAGGCATTTTGTTTTCCTGCTGCTTTCACGCTTTCCACTTAGGTGATCTCTTATTTACCTCTCTATCTTCCTCCTTTTGAAGAGCGTGTATTTACAAACATTCCACACCCGTATCAATGGCATCACTAAGTATCTGCTGCTTTATCTTCAGAGAGCAGACAAGGCTCACTATACAGTGCTTCTAAATAAGACATGATCATTCAATCAATCGATAATTCATTCAATATTATATTAAAAAGATTCCAGTCTCCGTTCTGACTTAAAGTTGTCGTGCTCAAAGTGTGTGTGCATGTTTTTAGGTTGAGTCTGGGCAGCGCATGCACTGCCTCAAGGCATGCAATAGTGGAATATGGATTTGAAGCTCTGCCCACTCTCCGCCCATATTTTTAATTGGTTTGTGTCATTGTATTTCCTAAACGCCGTCTTGTGATTCATTACTAGGCTTGTTAGTCCCTCCTTCATACCGCCTTGTCTGCATTTGCACCTCCCATAATGACTGGACCTTTTACTTGACTTGTTACACAGTCTACTTTGTCTTGGCTGTGAGCACTGTTTAATAAAATGTTTTAGCCCTATTCCACCCACTAACACGCAGCACGCCGCTTTTATTTTATGTACTATTGGTGGGCGAGCAATTATTTATTTATTTATTTTAGTAGCGTGATCGCTTTAAGTTTACTAGCGCCCGTGCTGCGCTTTCACATTCATGAAGGCCATGCACCTTTCTTTAGACAAGCCGCATCTAAAGAAAGGTGCCTGGCCAACATTAAAGGGAAAGCCTACCATGGCCGCTTTTACCCCCCCAAAAAAACATTTGTTTGTCAATTTAACAAACAGATTATTTTCTTTGGTCAAAGCCCCGCAGTTTCACTTTAATGTCGGCCACGCCCCTTTCTTTAGATGCGGCTTGTCTAAAGAAAGGAACGTGGCCTTCATAACTGTGAAAGCGCCGCATGGGCGCTAGTGATGCAATAGGCCTCGCGTTTGCAAGAGTTTAAGCGATTGCATTGCTAATAGCTTAAACGCTCATCAATGCGAGACCTATTGCATTGCAAATGCTTTTTAAAATGTTAATTCCCATGTACTACTGCCTCGGGAACGAGCAGCAGCGTGCACGCTGCTTGCGTGCCTTCGTCTTGTTGTTTTCCTTATTTCCACATTTCCTTCTGTGCGTCGATCTTGACTGCTGTGCTCAGTTTTCCGTCCTTGCAGCTAGCCCTGCCCTCCCACCCTTCCTGGGCTCGGCCACTTCCTTGGGGTCTACCTGTGATCGGTTCTATGAACACAGGTTTTACTTTCCCATTCTCTGACCATACTTGATGTCAGTGTTGAAGTAGCTTGTTTATTCATATGGACTGCCTCAATCCGTCTTCCTCTGCTGGGGGAAGTCTCATCCTTTTGCAGCAGGCATCCTGGACGCCATGGGTGCAGGGGTGCATTCCAAAGGTGCGTGGCCCAATGCGCCTAGACAGGCTCTGCTCCTGCCTGGGCGAAATGAAGCGATTCCAGGAATTTACCCCTGGGTGGGGAGTGTGGCAGTGTGATTGCGAAAGTGCAAAGCCTAGAGTCGTGGGACACATGACTAATGACACAACAGACAGGTAGGCGGTTTGAACCTCGTGTGGTTCCTCCCCCTTTTTTCAAATCCCCAGGCCACACCTGACCCGCGGATGATGTGTCACACATTTCTGTATCCGGCACTGGATCACAGGACTGCTCACATGTTACATCCCTCCCCAAGTTGGTCTTTAACGGTAGTTTTATCTGGTCAACATGCAAAGTTCTAAAAATGCCTGCTAAGATGAGGGTTTGGCCTGAGGCTGTAACCGTGGGGCTGGTTTTGGATGAATAACCCATTCTGCTGTGGTGTGATTGGTGGTGAGTCTTGAGAGAATCCCTCAGGCTCTTCTGGATCTGGGTCCCGGGGGTGTCCGTAGGCCGGGCTAGATATGTCACTCTTGAGTTCCTGAAGATCTCTGTGGTCCTGCTCGGGGTGAGGTGGTGGGACTTACTTGAACCACAAAATATTGTGAGATATATCCTCAGTCCTTTTTCAGGCCGTCACCATGGTGCCACTGTTGGTGACAACTATCCAAGTTCCTGAATAGTGTGTGGATCGGAAATTGCCACCAGGTCGACGGTACTTGAGGAATGCTGTATCTCCTGCCCATATTGCTCTGTGGACGGCGTGGCGCCGTGCGCTAGCTTGTTTAGCTTGTTCCTTTCTTCACTCATGGCATGCCTGGGTGCCCTGGATGTCATGGGGTGGAGGCGTCCAGCCCGGACAGACAGGGATCAGGTCTCTCTGTGGCCTGTTGAACATCAGAATTAATGAATGAATGAAGACATTTATATAGTGCACAGCTACTCAAAAGAGTGTCCCGGTGATCCAGAAAGCTTTCCCTACACCCTATCCAACAAACCACCAGATGCGAACGCTGCGGGAAACTGCTGAAGGATGGATGTTCGTTGACGAAATAACCAGGTTTTAAGCAATTTCCTAAACGTGGCTAAGACTGTCACAGATCTCAATGACAAAGGGAGCAAGTTCCATGCCTGTGCTCCTAAGAACCTGAAAGAGATTCCGCCCAAACGGGCATGGAAAATTCTCAGAACAGCAGCCAAATTCAGAGAGGAGGATCTCAGGGTTCTGGGTGGCGCGTATAGGGATACTATTTTGCTAAGGTAGCCAGTGCCACTCCCATGAAAGGCCTTGAAAAATAGGACCATAGCCTTGAACCTCTCTTTTTCATTGGAAACCAGTGAAGAGCTTTAAGATGTGGGGAAATATGCGTCCTTGGTTTCAGCATGAGAACTGCACCAGGGGCTGCATGTTGGGCTACCTGCAGGCACCTCAGCACATATTCCGAAAGGCCAAGATACAGGACATTGACATAGTCCAGTCTAGAAATAACTAATGCCTGGACCCCAGTCTTCCTAGAGTCCAAAGGCAAAAGTTGCAAAAATGTTCTCAGCATCCGCAACAGGCTGAAGCAGGTACCCACTAACGACTGGACTTGGGCTCTCATCGATAGGGAATCCTCTATAATGATGCCCACATTTTTAACCGTGTGTTGGGTGGAGAGTCGGGGTGACGTCTTCTGGCCACCAGTGTTCCCATTCCTCCAGAGGAGGAGAGCCCAAAAAAATAACGTCTGACTTCTCAGGGTTACATTTCAGTTGGTTGGTGCTAAACCACACAAACACATTAGTGAGGCAGTTTTTGATATTCTCACCCTCGAAGCTCTCACCCCTGTCACAGGTAAACAGGAGCTGCGTATCGTTGGTGTATGAGATGATTTTAGCACCGTAAGCTTCAGCCAGGGATGTAAGAGGGGAAATATACAAATTAAATAGTATGGGACTTAAAATAGAGCACTGCGGGGCCCCCTCATTGAGACTGGGGATTATGGCCGGAAAGGGCGGAGTCCATACCTTCTGACCTCTATCTTCCAAAAAGGAAGAGCGCCATTTTAGAACCGAGACGCCGATACTGAGAACTGCAAATCAGAGCCCAGGGAGTCTGCAATGTCGTGCAGTGAGGGGTGCTCCGGTATTCTCTGAGGAATATGTTGAGCCGGTGATCCGGGTCGGCCTGTTTAGCTACGGTGGTGCACAGCATTTTGTTCAGCATGCGCATGAACCTCTCCACGTTGCCGTTGGCCTGTGGCCACTGTGGGGTGATTCAGTGATGATGGCTTCCGCGGTGGCTAAGGAACTCGGCAAACTCTGCCCCATGTCACTCCGGATCTCAGTTGGGAATCCGAAGATCACAAATAATTTCTCGAGGAGCGGCGCCACGTGAGTGAAGGCTGTTGAGGGGATGGTTTCCACTATCGGATACTTGGAGTATGCGTCCACCAGGAAAAGCATAGTTTTCCCTCCGAGGAAACTTTGGTAATTACTGGAGCCGGGCGGTCTGGCATGCTTGTCATCTGGCAGGCATGGCATATGCACTCTAAATCTTCAACCATTGTCTCTAGCTCTGGAAATCAGACCTTTTCCCTCATTCTGGACTCCATCTTGGTGGTGCCCTGTTGTCCACCGTGAGCTTGTTGTGTCACTTGTAGCCTTAGTGTCTGTGGGATCACGAGACGAGAGCCTCACAACAGGATTCGTCCTGAGTTGAGTCCTGAGTAGGGGTGGGCGGAATTTGCGGAATTGCGTTACGCAAATCTCCGCGAAACGGTAAAAAATCTCCGCGAACACGCAGAAATTCCGCGAACACGCGGAATTGCTTGTTCGCGATCCTTTTTTCCTGTTCGCAATTGCTGTTTGCGTGCTCGAGGAGAAATATCTCGCGAACATGCATTTTGAGAACGCGAACAAGCAAAAATTTCGCGAAATCGCGGAAAGCAGACTTTTGAGTAATTCCGCGTTCTCCGCGGAACGCGAAATTACGCAAATTCCGCAAATTCCGCGAGCGGAGCGGAATTTGCCGCCCAGGCCTAGTCCTGAGTTGCGCCTAGCTCATTTCTCACCCTCCACTTCTTGGTCTGTTCCTCTTTGTCTTCCGGAGCCCAGGCGTTTGCGTGTCAGAGGAATTCCTTCCATGACCCGCTCTGGACGGCCTGTAGGGTTCAGGTGTAGACTGGGTCAAGTTTGGCTACCTTTTTGATGTCATCGAGAGTCATTGCCTGTGGACATCTGGATATGTTTTTCGGAGCCCTCCCACACGACTGACTCTTCCATTGGCATGGGGTGCCAGGATAAGACATCTGCAGGGTTTTTGGTAACTGGGTGGTAGACCACCTCCATTTGGTAGTGTTACAGCTGGGTAGCCCATCTTTCAATCCGTGGTGGCAGGTGAAGGGCTGACCCTCTGAAGAGCGGGACCAGTGGCTGATGGTCAGTCACGACCGTGAAGGGTTGGCCGCTCAGGTACAAGTGTAAGTAGTTGCATGCCCACTTGATTTCAAGAGCCTCACACTCAATATGGGTGTATCTGGCTTCAGGTGGAGTCAGTAACTTGCTGGCAAATGCGAGGGCCGCCCATCGTCTGGGCTCTTGTTCCTGGGTCAGTAATGCCCAAACCCCACTGGGCTGGCATCCACTAGTCGTTCAGTGCGCCTCTCATGGTTGAAATATGTTAGCGTTGCTTCACCGAGGAGGTCATCCTGGATGCTCTAGAATGCCCCTTCCTCACGCTTGCCCCAGGTCCATTTGGCTTCCACTTTCGTGAGGGCCCGTAGCGGTTCAGCCAGGGTTGCGAGGTCCTGGATGAACCTCCTGCAGTAGGTCGCCATGCCGAGGAAGCTCCTTACTGCTGAAGGTGTGTTTGGGGCAGGCACGCTTCGGATTGCTTGTGACTTGGGTGGGGTCCACTTGGATGCCTTCCTGGTTGAAGATGTACCCAAAGAATTCCGACGGTTGGAACAACGAGCACTTCTCTCGGTGCAGCATCACCCCGTGTTCACTGAGGCGCTGCAGGGTGTCTTTCAGCTGCTTATGGCGGAGTGGATTAATATGTCATCGCTGACGTTCCCCGGGTAGGCCAGAGAGCATCTCTCATATGGTGTTCTGGAAGACTTCAGCAGCTGACAATATTCCGAAATTTAGCCACAGGTGTGTAATGTAGGTTCTGATATATCTGCTCTTCTCCGCCAGGGGTAGTTGGTGATACCCGGCATTGAGGTCCAGTTTGGAGAAACATCAGGACCCATTGACATCTGCGATTATATCATACATCGTTGGTGTGATGCGTCGCTCACACTTGATGGCTCGTTTGGGTAGTCTCATATCGATAAATAGCCATATTGCTCCCGGCTGTTTGGGCTTTTTGGCGATCACCATCGGGTACACCCACGGCGTCGGACCCGAGACTTTTTTGATCACTCCTTGTCGTTCTAGTTTTTCAAGCTCCTTCTCGACCAGGGGCCTGAGGTGGAAGGGGACTCGTTGGTGTCATAGTGCCACTGGGGTGATGGCCTAGTCGATATGCAGCTTAATGGATGCACACTTGAGGCGGCCTAGTCCCTGGATTCGTTTGAGGAACTGGTCCAGGATGTCGTCAACCTGTTGTGTCCGAACGTTCCTGGTGAATGACACCAGTCCTAAGTCTTCGGTGGTGTGGCTGCCAATAAGGGTGTCGGCTTTGTGATCTTTGATGTGGATCGTCGTCATGACTTCCTATCTCTCTGAATTCACTGGTACTGACATTCTCCCCTATAAGGGCAGTGGGGACTGGCTTCTGTAGGGAATGCTCCCTCCAATTTATTTCCTCTGTGTGCGACAGTGTAGGGTCTCTGTGCGCTGCAACCATGACTATGTGAGTCAGAACCAGACCACGTGTGTGTGCAGCTCCAAATATCACTCCAAACTTTTTCTTAAAAAAGTGCAAAAGATTGTGCATTTCCACATATACAGCGCCACGTTAAAGGTCTTAAGGCAGGTTTGCAATTTGGATAAACATGCCATGCCATGAATTGGTTACACAGGCAAGTACACTTCAGGTTTAGAAAAGCACAAGACTCCAACGGGGGTACCATCATAAGATTTTACTAAATATTCTTAACTGGAGCACTGTTCATTGGGTGGGGAAATGTTGCGAGCCTATACAAGATCACATATACACAATAAGCTACAAAATCACATAAGATATTTACAATTTGATGTGAAAACTACTGAGTAATGTTGGGCTATCCCGCCAGAGATAGTTTTTAAAAGTGTGACATAAAGGCAAACATGGACTGTGGGAGAGGGCCGTTCACACAAGTCAAGTGCCATCATTATATGGGTGACATGGTTGCTTCTCATGGCGATCCTTGCCATTTTCCACTGCTGATAAACTCTATCGAAGTCAACTTTCCCATTCAGGAGGTAGGCTTTTGTCCTCATCAGCATATCCAAATGCTTCTGCTCTAATCTATTTCTCAATTTACTCTTGATAGTATTCATGAGGCTGAATCCTCGTTCACAATATGAACTAGATGCTTCAAATGTTGCGCAGACATCAACAAGCTGAGACACCACACTATAAGGAGCAGCATTGCGTACAGTGAAATTCACAATGTCTTGAAAGGTGGTAAATAGCCCGCCCTTTACATGTTCTGCTGCCACATATTTATAGTCTCTGTATTGTCGTCGAACAACATCTTCCGGTGTTTCAAAATCACCCAGGACCAAGACATTTTTATACTTTTGAACAAGTTTTTCTACATTCTCAGTCCCAAAATGTGATTGTGTTGCTATTGCCTGGAATTCAAAACTTGCCCATTTTTTCAGTTCATCTTCAGGGAATCTTTTTTCACAAAGGGAAACAAAAGACAAACTAGGCCCACTGTCAAACTTTTGCCTTTCCTTGTACAGCACCATCAGATCTCTTACATTACTGCTCCAAAAGACAGCGCCCCCCCAAATACTGTTCCTTAATTTGGCCAATCTTTGCTCTTGCATACTGTACAGCTTCAACAGTAGTCAAAGAACTTTTTTGGAATAGTTTGCACAAAGATGCAGATTCACCCAGAATGTCATCAAGTACTGCAAGGGAAATATGGTAGTTGGAGTATGATAGCTTTTTGTAACAATATTTAGCACTGGATAATTCTCCTCAACGTCCTCATGCTCAAAGTACTTGAGAACAGCCTCAAAATTACGAATTAGTACACCAACAGCAAAATGCCTTGAAAGCCACCGGATTTCATTCAGTGGTCGAAAAGAGACCACTTCACATTCAGTGACCGATGCAATTTCATCCAGCTTGGACTTCCTTGCAGGAGATCTGGAGAACACTGTGTAGACAGTCCTCAAGAATGTCTCCATCTCTCTTATAATTGGAACCCTCTTCCAGGCATCATCAACTCCCAAATCTTCTCGATGGGCACACAATACTGCTCAACTAGATGAGGAATGGATTGTTTAAGGTGAGTAGCAACATCATTATTCTTACCCAGCATCACAGATGCACCATCGGATGTGATCATGACCATTTTCATGAGGTCCAGTTTATTGGCAGTGTAGAATTATTTCACAGCAGTAGTGATAGCCTTAGCATTACAACTAGTCAGCTTCACTATGCCCCCAAACAGTGTTTTGTGCTCTGTTGATGTTACAGGTTGGAACTTGAAGTACATGATGAGCATTTTTGTAACAGAAATATCTGTGCTCTTGTCAATTATCAATGTGTGAGACAAAGCATTACTAAGTTCTGCCGTAGCTTCACAGTGTATCATGCTATTAATGGCCTCAAGGAACTCAAAGGCATAGTTCTTGCTCCTCCAGCTGTCTGGTATCTTCACATACAAAGCTAGTTGGTCATGGATGTCTTGTACAGATAACATTGGAGTATTCATCTTGACTGCCAGCAACAAGTTGTTGATGAGAATCTTTATCTTCTCAGGCATAGATCTTTGTCGTTCAACTACTTCCATTCTATTTGGTTTGTCAGTGGCAGTTTCTGTCAGCATTGCCCACACTCCATAACCAAACCTGGCAGCAGCACTTCTGTTTCTCAATATCACCATGGTAGACTTGTGAACTTTGCTAATTAGATGGCGTTTCATGTACTCCTGTTTCCATCCATCACTCCATTTATTCCCTGTAGAAAAGTCCCCAACAATCTTGCCTTCTGCACATGCTTTGCAAATCAAGCCCACGTCTGGACTGTATTGAAATAGTTCCCAGAGTTGCACGCAAACCTTGCTTTGTGATTTCTGTGTCTCAGCCTCCACAATTTCTTTCATCCACTCTTCCTTGAATACAAGGCAACATTTCTATCTTTGTGGTGAAGCACCGCACTCTCCCAAAGTTACAGCTTTGCGCTTGAACATTTCCGTGCCCGCCGGTTTGAACCTGCTGTGCCACAAAGCATGCAAAATAAAGGAACATGGCTTACGTTGAAGTCTATGCTAATGAATGCATTGTGCATTGTGTCCTCATGTAATGCAACTGGTGCTATGTAAAGCACTCGGATACCCGATTCGGGTCAAGTTTGCGCTATATAAAAATGTAGAGTGTAATTACCTGGATTTTTCTGTTCTCTGCCCTGCCCTTCCAAACGTATATGTAGTACTGCCCGTAGTTCCTTCAATAGAAGTAAAGATTGTTATGGCACAGTGTGATACAGCACATAGTGATACAGCAATTTACCATGTGCACCATAAGGGAACTCAACTAAAACAATTACCTGTTCTGCTTGTACTCACGTACACCCGTTTAAATGTGTGGGGTACTGTCTGCAAAACCTGCAACAGAAAAAAACATAGGTAAGGTATGACGTTATACTACAATGTACAAGATGCACCACAGTTTAACTCTACCAAACAATTACCTGTTCTGCTTGTACTCACGTACACCCGTTTCAATGTGTGGGGTACTATCTGCAAAACCTGCAACAGAAGAAAACCTGGGTAAGGTATGTTATACTACAATGTACACGATGCACCACAGTTTAACTCTACAGGACAATTACCTGTTCTGCCTGGTCTCACGTACGCCCATTTAAATGTGTGGGGAACTGTCTGCGAAACCTGCAACAGAAGAAAACATGGGTAAGTATATTATACAACAATGTACAAGATGCACCACAGTTTAACTCTACCAAACAATTACAGATTGTGATACAGCAATTTACCATGTGCACCATAAGGGAACTCGACTAAAACAATTACCTGTTCTGCTTGTACTCACGTACACCCGTTTAAATGTGTGGGGTACTGTCTGCAAAACTTGCAACAGAAGAAAACATAGGTAAGATATGTTGTTATACTACAATGTACAAGATGCACCAGTTTAACTCTACCAAACTATTACCTGTTTGTTCTGCTTGTACTCACATCAGCCTGTGCAATTGTGTTTGTAGTACGGTCTCACAAACCTGCAAAAGAAAAGGGGTGCAAACTGTGAATCTATTTACCCAGCAACCCCCAACCCAACGAGGAATGTAAACAGAATTACATTGTCTTTGTGGGTACTCGCACCTGACCACTCAAATCGAAATACCTTGCAGACTGAAAACCTGCAATTGAAGACAAGATCGTTAGCAAACGCTCGAAGAGTTACAAACTATGAATGGGGCTGGTCTAGAGACCCCAATAGGAAAAATGAGCAAATAGTTACCTGGGATTCCAGTTTAAGCCAAACAGGCACGTGCCCATGTGCTTCATCATTAGCATCCATTATCTTAAACTGGTCTATAAATCTGTATTTTGTGTTACACCTTCTGTGATTCAGCTTTTCCCTGGCATTCAAACTGCGCAAAAGATTGAGTTGGGTGAACAAGGAAATTCAAAGGGAGGACTCAGCAGCACACAAGCCATCAAAAGATGCCATCTGAAGATGATGCAGTGGCGTGCAAAACATCCGATAAAGACTTTCTAGCAATTTTCAGGCAACTATAAAAATGTCAAGATAACTCTGAAGATTGATAGACCTGCTGCAGAGAGATCTGAGTTTTGTCTAGTGGAAGTTTTGACTCATCATAAAGTATAGGAGGAGGTTGAAATGCCTGATGCAAAGAAGCTGGTAAACCACGCAGATCACAAATTGCATGCAATGGAAATAGGTCAGCGCATTACTGCTTCTGTCAGACAGCCCCTTTTGTTACTTGCAGTATATAAGTTTAAATCCTAACATAGAACAGTAAGGTATTAACCATCAAAGAGCTGCATTATCGTTCATTGCAATGGCAGAAAACCTGCAACAGACCACCTGAGCGGAAGAGTAACATAGCCTTAAATTTACAAAATCAGCAGGAACAACCTTCAATCATGTTTTACTTGCAGATAAGTTTAAACAAACCACAGAACAAGGCACAGTAGGGCGGCCTATTCAAGGGTGTTCCTCAAATATTAAATAGATGCTTTGATCTTATTTTGCCATAGAAAACAGATCAAGAAATGCATGCCTTCGCCAAAGTAGCTCGCTCACCATGGGGTTTCCTTCTGTTTGCTTTGGCTTTCCTGCTGCCAATTTCCCCTTATGCTAAGGAAGCTCCAATAATGAGTAACAGTTCTTGTGCATTTAAAAGTCATCGACCCACTGCGCTTGTTAGTCACACATGCAAGAGGACACAAAGGCAATATTTTATTTACACACGCAGTGTGCTTTAACTTGAATAGCAATGCAAAAAGAACAGGAAAATACGTTTTGATCGGTACCCTCTTTAGCCGGAGAGGTATTAGCAGACCGCAGACCTTTCATATTTCATCTTGTTCATGTATTTCAGATCCAAATACATGCTGCCGATCTTCTCCAGATGAAACTAAAGTGCCGTTTATAGAAAGAAGGCCAAAATACCGAAAAACAATAGATTAATCTGAACTAATACCGTAGTCAAAAAGGCAGAGACTGCTATACTGCAAGAACATTCAATTATTTGCACAGAAAGATTTTAGAGGTTAATCTCTAATGGGGAGAAGTCAATTACTCCCTTCTGTGCATCAGATAGTGTGAAGCAATAACTGCCCAATGCTGTTAAGCAAGTGACTTTAACGTATTTATTTTAATCACAGCTTGTGAAGGGGCTGCAATTAACATGAATACTTAAACAAAAGCACACAATCTGCCCCGCAGCCACACTTTACTAACAAAAGGGTACAGCAAGTCTGAAAACATGGCGCGTGCCTCCTGTTTGTTTTCCAACAAAAATAAAAATGGATAGAAGACTACATGATATACTCATGAAGAATGATTGGCTGAATGCAAATGGCAGATCTGACTCTTATTTCCCCTCTCAATTTACTCACAAAGCAATCACTGGATGCTCTATAAAAGATTATTTCATTGTTTCATATGTTGCCTTTCATTTTATTTCCAGCATAGAAATTATTGACAGCTCTCTTAGTGACCATAGAGCCCTTTCTTTTACTTTAGAGTTTAGTACTGTTCATGTAGGGTATTGGAAATTGTATAGGTTTAATTCTAAATTTCATAAGGTTACAGGAGAAACCCACAGGTATTTAGCAAAGATTCAGTAACTGAAAGGGTCCCTGGAAGCTCTGCTTAACAGGGGTTTCTGGAATTAATAAATAATTAATATGGTACAGAGGGACAGGCATATCTCTCTACAAACACAACCACTGTTATTTCCCACTACTCAGTACAATTGTATTTCTTATGTGTCTCAATTTATATATCAAAATGAGTTAGCTCGCACAATTGAAGACGCCACACCCAACGTGTCTTTTACCATCTTTATTTGGCTGGCAGCAGCAAGCTGAGTAGGGCTCTCACCGCATGTTTTCAGCCAATCTCGCCATATGCGTTTCGGGGATGAATTCCCCTTGATCACCGGCTTGGCATAGGGGAAAGGAACAGCTTTGCAGTGATATTTGCAGGTGTTTTAAGTTCTCAATACTGCCCTCCTGGGCGTGTCTGCGCACAGCATTGTGGTTCTCGTAGTCTCAGTAAAATCCTTAGTGGATGACTCTGTGCCTTTTCCTCCGTCAATACAATTTCCATCAGGTTGCTGATTTAAACCCGACCAACTTACTGCTCATATTTTGCCACACCAAACAGGTACGTTGCTCCTAGTGTGTGTCTCCTAAGTCAGAGGCACACGGACCCGCTTTTCAGGCAGTGGGGTGTCTTCGTGGCCGGAGCAGGTCCCCATATCCAAATGAGTTTGCTCGCACAATTGAAGACACCACACCCAACATGTCTTTTACCATCTTTATTTGGCTGGCAGCAGTAAGCTGAGTAGGGCTCTCAGAGTGTTTTCAGCCAATCTCGCCATATGCGTTTCGGGGATGAATTCCCCTTGATCACCGGCTTGGCATAGGGGAAAGGAACAGCTTCACAGTGATATTTGCAGGTGTTTTAAGTTCTCAATACCGTCCTCCTGGGCGTGTCTGCTCACAGCATTGTGGTTCTCGTAGTCTCAGTAAAATCCTTAGTGGATGACTCTGTGCCTTGTCCTCCGTCAATACAATTTTCATCGGGTCGCTGATTCAAACCTGACCAGCTTACTGCTCATATTTCGGCACACCAAACAGGTACCTTGCTCCTAGTGTTTGACTCCTGTGTCAGAGGCACACAGACTTGCTTTTCAGGCAGTGTGGAGCCTTCGTGGCCGGAGCAGGCCACCACATATCCAAATGAGTTTGCTCGCACAATTGAAGACGCCACACCCAACGTGTCTTTTACCATCTTTATTTGGCTGGCAGCAGCAAGCCGAATAGGGCTCTCATATGTAGCGGCCTGCTCTGGTTGCGAAGGCGCCCCGCTGCTGACTGTGCGGGTCCAGCGCACTGATGGAATGGCATGCCTGTTTGTGAGGACATAAAAAACAGCATGGTACCAACCTTGTGAGTATCGCAGTAACCCACTGTGGGATGTAAGTTGGAATGCAGGAGATAATGTAGCGGCACCCATTTGGGATTTAAAAAGCAAATTGACTACAGAGACCATAATGCACATAGTACACACGCCGACTTGAGCGGGATTTATTAACTTACCGCAAGTGCGATGTTACTATTTGCGGCTACGACTCCGTAAAGCCTTGCCAGTGACCAAGGGCGAAGGAACGCCCGAAACGCGTATGGATTATAAGGCACATTGTACTGTGACATCGATGTTGTTTGCCATGCGTTCCTCTGAACAATAAAGGAAGTTAACACGCCATGTGTGGCGCCTTCAATGCTGAGCACTTTCATATGGAATATGTAGCGGCTTGCTCTGGTTGCGAAGGCGCCCCACTGCTGACACTGCCGGTCCAGCTCTGTCACTAATATGGCGCTGATGGAACGGCGTGCCTGTTTGTGAGGACATAAAGAACAGCATGGTACCAACCTTGTGAGTATCGCAGTAACCCACTGTGGGATGTAAGTTGGAACGAAGGAGATAATGTAGCGGCACCCATTTGGGATTTAAAAAGCAAATTGACTAAAGAGACCAGAATGCACATAGTGCACACGCCCACTTGGGTGGGATTTATTAACTTACCGCAAGTGCGATGTTACTGTTTGCTGCTACAACTCAGCAAAGCCTTGCCAGTGACCATGGGTGAAGGAACACCAGAAATGCGTATGGATTATAAGACACATTGTACTGTGACAGCAATGTTGTTTGCCATGTGGTCCTGTGAACAATAGAGGATGTTAACACGCCGTGTATGGAATATATATATGCACTGTCATTAACTTGCTAAAAAGTTATATTTGATTTTTTAGTTATGGTTTCTCTATATTATTTCATTGAAGAAATTGTATTAATAAAGTGCTGTTCAGTTTTTTTATTAGTAACTTCTGCCTTCAGTCATCACTACTGATTGGTTGTTGTAATCTTAGGGCAGTCAGAGACGCATTTTTCCACTGACTCCACCTCCTGTGGGAATTAGACTGAGATACAGTGGACGATCAAAGGACATACGTGGACAGTTTTTGTCAATTTTACAGCAGGCATGGTCCACTACTCTTTGAGTCATTTGTTCAGAGCAATATATTTTTGAGCATGTACAAAGACAAATGCACTATATAGAGGAACATATTGCAAACCTGTAACTCAGAGATAGGAAAGTACAACAAAAATAGAAGAAACACTCCAGAAACCTTATTGCAATACATAGCTTGTATTCCTAAATGTATGTTAATTTTATAAAGTTTAGAAGCAAAAGGTTTCTCTAAATAACATATGCGCCTATTTGTTATGGAAGTATTAACGTCAATTACATGGTCCCTAAACTTCATTAAAAACCAAGAAGAAGAGAAAGATCGGCAACAACATAAAAGTAGGCGTATCACTGCCATAGATGCAGGCAGCACCTTTCTAGATCTGAACAAGAAAACTTAATGGTGAGCAACATTAGAAAACGAATATTGCGCAAAAGGCAGTGCTTGTGGTTTCCGGTGCTCAGCTCCGGCACATATTTGTCAACACTGAAATGTTCGCCGTTTAGGGGCACTGGGGGTGACCGCTAACGCTACGCAATGCGCTGAGCTAGCGCATAACCACACACCACGCCAGAGGATCACAGTTGGAGAACCACGCCCCCGAGCAGGCGGCCCCTTTTATTAGGTCCCTACGGGCCACGCCTGGCCCGCGGATGTAGTGTGACGAAATGTGCAACCACTAGACTGTGGAATACTACATCCCTATCCAAATTGGTTAAAGGAACAACAAACAACTTTACAACAGTTCACAAGAGTTCAAAAAGTTCCAACCACATGAGTGACGATACTTGCGTGCCTTCCGGCGTCAGCGTCTGGCGGTCTGGCAAAGTCTTTCAGACGCTGGCTGGGGCACAGATTGGGCCTTAGGCAGTATCTTTGGGGTGATCCCCGCATTCGAGAACCAGCGGGGTGTTCGTCCTCAGCGGGCGGGCTAGCCGCTGACCCCATAGCATTCTCAGAACTCTCAGGGGCGTCGGTGGTGGCGCTCTCCGCGGGTTCTCCCGCAGGTCTCTCTGGTTGCCCCGATGGCACTTCTTTGAACCAGGATATATTCCTGGACACTTCATCACCTCCTTTTCTGGCAGTTACCATAGTCCCTCGGCTGGCCGTTACTGTCCATGGTCCGGGTTCATAGTTTGTTCTGAACTTCCCCCCAGGGCGACGGTCCTTGAGAAGAACGGTAGCTCCGGTCCAAAGTGTTCTGAACGTGGCCCGGCGGTGGATGCTCGTCCGTTGGTTTCGGCGAGTTCTTCGGGCGTGCACTTCCTCAGTATCTATGGGTGGCACGTAGGGAAGAGGTCTCTCCGGGGTCCTTGGAACATCGGGGCTCATGGGCTTCGTTGAGTGGAGCAGTGGGGTGTGCTTCGGTACTCCCATAGGAACTCATGAAGCCGTCTCTCGGGGTCCGTTTGCTCCACTCCTGCGATACGGAACACCTTGTTTAGGGTGCGCATGAAACGCTCCACGTCGCCGTTTGCTTGCGGCCATTGGGGAGTTACCCGTCGGTGGCGCACCCCTCTCTGGCTGAGGAATGTTGCAAACTCGATCCCCTGGAAGGGAGGTCCATTGTCGCTGCGGATTTCCTGGGGGAATCCGAACATCGCGAACACTTTCTCTAGGATGGGCTCCACGTGGGCGAAGGCTGTCGAGGTCACCAGTTCTACTACAGGGTACTTTGAGAATTCATCCATGAGTACCAGGGTGTGTTTTCCTCCGGGGAAACTCCCAGAGTCCATGCTTACCCTCGACCACGGGAGGGTGATGCCACTTTTGGTTATCACGGGTGCGGGTTTTTCCCCCCCCCCGGTCAGCTGGCACAGCGGGCATCGCCGGACGTACTCTTCCACCATAGCTTCCAGCTCGGGGAACCAGACTTTCTCCCGCATCCTGGCCTTCATTTTCGTGATGCCTTGGTGGCCCCCGTGGGCTAGTCGGGTTGCTTGATGTCTCAGGACATGAGGGATCACCAACCGTGCACCTCGTAACAGGATCCCGTCATCGGTGGCGCTGAGTTCATGTCGTACGTGCCACATCTTCCCAGAGTACTCTCTCTCTCCCAGGCTCCAGGAATTGGCTGGCCGCAGACAGTTGGTCCACACTCCAGCCTGTACTGCGGCTAGGGTCCATTGGTACACCTCATCTGTGGCAGCCGCTTCTTTGATGTCTTCGAGGGTCATGTTCACCAGGCAGGCCACCGTGGATACCAAGGGGATGTATTGTTTAACGTCCTTGGTGTCTTTGTGTGCAGCCGCCGGGGCCGGGTGCCTGGACAGGAAATCGGCTGGGTTTTTGGCGCCGGGCCGGTACACTACTTGCATTTCGTAGGGTTGCAGTTGTACCGCCCATCTCTCGATCCGCGGCGGGGGTGAGGCGCTGTTCCCTTGAAAAGGGGCACGAGTGGTTGGTGGTCAGTGACCATCGTGAACGGCTGTCCCTTGAGGTATAGGTGAAAATGGTTGCAGACCCGTTTGATCGCCAGGGCCTCGCGTTCAATCTGTGCGTACCTGGCTTCCGTGGGAGTCAGTGACTTGCTGGCAAAGGACAGTGCTGCCCACCGTCCGGGTTCTTGCTCCTGGGTTAAAACGGCACCCAACCCCACCGGGCTGGCGTCTACGAGTACTTCAGTCGGTTTGGTGGGGTCAAAGTATGCGAGCGTAGCTTCTCCTAGTAGGGCGTCCTTGATGCTTTGGAACGCCTCTTCTTCTTTCTGTCCCCACTCCCACTTGGCGTCTGACTTGGTGAGGGCTCGCAGTGGTTCCGCCCGCGTGGCCAGTCCTGGGATAAATCTCTCACAGTAGATCGCCATCCCGAAGAAGCTGCGTACTTCTGTTGGAGTCATCGGAGCCGGTGCGTCTCTGATGGCTTGGGATTTCCTCGGGTCCACCTGGATGCCCTCTTGATTAAACACGTACCCGAAGAACTCTAATGATGGCTGAAAGAACTGACACTTGTCCTTGTGGAGGGTTGCCCCGTGATCTCTGAGGCGCGCCAGTGTGCTGCGGAGATGTTTGTAGTGTTCAGCCGCTGTCGCAGAGTAAATAAGAATGTCATCACTGACGCTTAGCACGCCGGGCAACCCAGACAACATCTCTCTTATCGTGTTTTGGAACACTTCTCCGGCGGACGATATGCCGAAGTTGAGCCTCTTGTATCTCCTTAGCCCGAGATGGGTGCTGAACGTGGTAATGTATCGACTGTCTTTAGCTAGTGGAGGTTGGTGGTACCCTGCGTTTAGGTCGATTTTCAAAAACCACTTGGACCCATTCACATCCGCGATGATGTCATCCATGGTCGGCGTGATGTGTCGCTCCCGCCGTTTTGCTTTGTTCGGCAATCTCATGTCGATGCACAGGCGTATTGCTCCAGGTTGTTTCGGCTTCTCCGCGATGACCATCAGCGACACCCATGGGGTTGGCCCCGTTACTTTCTCGATGACGCCTTGTTTTTCCAGAGTTTCCAGCTCCTTTTCCACCAGCGGCCGCAAGTGGAATGGGACTCTCCGGTGTCGTAATGCGACAGGGGCGACTGTCTCATCAATATGCAGCTTGACTGGGTTACATTTGATGCGTCCAAGTCCCTGAAAGAGTTCTGGGAACTGGTTTAGCAGTTCTTCTACTTGATGAATCTGTATCCGCCTTGCGAATGAGATCAGACCCAGGTCTTCTGCGGTGTTACTGCTTAGAAGGGTGTCCGCTTCTATGTCAATGACGTGCATCGTCGCTGTTACCTCTCGGTCGTCCGCCTTGACTGGCACAGTGATCTTTCCCTTCAACGGCAACGGTGTGTCGGCTCCATAGGCATAGATGCGGGTCTTGGACGGTCTTACCACGGGCCGGGGCTTCAGCTGTCGGTTTTGTTGCAGGCCCATGACGTTCACTGTGGCTCCGGTATCAATGACGGCCTGTATTTCTGTTCCTGCCACGTGGACAACGCACGTTGGTTGTGGCCTGCGGCGCAACTTAAGTTTCTGCGCGAACGAGATGAGGTAGGCCTCTCCTTCCTCTTCGTCCGATGACTCTTCACTCATGTCTAGGTACTTTTTCCCTCTTCTCTTTGAGTCTTCGGGTGGCCTCCCGTCCGTCACCGACAGGTGTCTTACTGCCTTCGTCGGGGGTCTTCTGTTTCGGAACTCACGGTCTCTCGTGCGTCTCCGGCATACCGAGGAGAAGTGGTTCGGTATCCCGCAGTTGGTGCACACCTTCCCTTGTGCGGGGCAGTCTTTAGCAGCGTGTGGTTCATGCCCACAATACCCACACTTCGATTTGGTCTTCTCTGTGTTCTGGCTCCTGGACGGGCCTCCTCTTGGCTTGGCGCGAATGACATCCGCCCGCTCCACCTTGATATTTTCGGGTTTTTCCGGGGTCTTGGTGAGCGCCTGGTCCATCTCGTTTGCTCTGGCTGCCGACAGGTCGTGCGATCTCGCCAGTACCTGCATGTCTTCAAGTGCAATTTTTGGCTGGCGCAGAATAAGTCCTCGCAGCGTTTTATCCCGACACCCCTGTATTAGCTGCGCGCGAATTTCCTTTGGCTGGTCATCTTCCGTACACGTGCTTGCAAGCTTGTGCAGTCGGGCATAGAAAACGTCCATTGACTCCCCTTCCCTCTGCCGAGCCTGGCGCAACTTGAACCGTTCGAAGTCTGGGTTCAGTTGGGGATCAAAATGGGCATTCAGGGCGGTTACCGCTGCGTCGTAATCCCCCGCCGCTCCAGTGTTAGGCAAGTGCTTAAACAGCTTGAAAATCTCATCCCCTGCGTAGTGTAGGAGCAAGGACCTTTTTATAGCGTCGTCGGTTTCCCTAGTCACGATAAAGTAGTTGTTGAGCCGCTCGATCCAGATCTTCCATCTGGGCGACGCCGTCGCAGGGTCTTCCAGCTCGCTGAACGGGGGTAACACTCCTGACGCAGCGTGTTGGAATGGGGCCGGAGCAGGCGCAGCCGCCGGTCCTTGTGCGCCTCTCTGGGCATTATCAACCATGGTGGCGGGTGTGGGTGACTGGTCTGTCTAGTGCAGTAGGCGGTGGGCCCCTTTCTTGATTGGTCTTGTTGGCCCTTGTGGCGGTCTCCTGTGTGTGTAGTGCGCCTGTGTCCCCTTTCAGGTGCTTTCAGCTCTCCCTCCAGCTATGAAGCTGTGGCCCAGCGCTTGTGGGTAGGTGCAATGCTCACCTTTGTCTGCCCCTTTATTTCTTTGTGATTGTTCTTTCCACCTTCCAGATCCCCTCCAGTTGCTGGTGCGAGCGCTTTGGCCCCGGATGACTCCTTTGCTAAAATCCCTTTTGGTTTCACTTTCAACAACCTTGTGTTGCCGTTGGGGCCTCAGAGCAACAGAAGGCAACCAGGCAGGCCTCTGGAAGGTAGCAGCGCTACTGGCGCGCAGATCAGCTGGCCCCGTGGCAGCAGGGGTCAAGGGCAGATACTCCGGGCCTCGCGCAGGAGGCGGCAATGCACACGCGGCCTCAGGCGTGTCAGACGGGCCGGCACACGTGCGCGCGCACCCGGGAGCCGGGATCCGATGCTCACGGCATCCTCGGAGCCTTCCCGGCTCGCAGAGCTTCAGATGGAGGGATTCTGAGCCCCCCACCCTCGTCGCCAGTGTAATGTTCGCCGTTTAGGGGCTCTGGGGTTGACCGCTAACGCTACGCAATGCGCTGAGCTAGCGCATAACCACACACCACGCCAGAGGATCACAGTTGGAGAACCACGCCCCCGAGCGGGCGGCCCCTTTTATTAGGTCCCCGCGGGCCACGCCTGGCCCGTGGATGTAGTGTGACGAAATGTGCAACCACTAGACTATGGAATACTACAAACACCAGCACTTATGGCAGTCTTCCACATGGTGACGCTATTTGTCTAATTTACGGATGATTACAATAGCAGTTGTTTATTATTACAATATATCTTAGAAATTACTAATACCTGCTGTGTCTAAGCTATTACTATAGCCTTGGAGGTCTGGAATATTCTGAATGGTCACCCTTGTAGGAGTGTGATGGTTTGTAGTTGTGTTGGTGCTGTCATTGGCCTCGATGTCAAGAGCAATGGGTGGTGCAAGCTGCAGGACCCTTCTGACGATGGCCCTGGCACTTATATTTTTTCAAATTAAGCGCCGTCAACAGGGCGTAGTTGTGAGGATTTATAAACGAGCTGGTCGGCCAAAGATGATCTAGTGTATTTGGGGGGTGGGGGGTGTATGGGCCTGTTTTAATGACATAGTAATGAAGCACTGCCTTGTACCCTAGAGTGGCACATACAAATGCAAGTTGCCTGACTGGTGTCGTCTCTAAGGCTGACTAAAGATTCAGCTAGTTAAACTAGCCCAGAAGTGAACACATTCAAAAAACAACATAATTAATGCACTCAAAGAAAATAAAATCGAATATTGGATGCTTATGTTTTTTTACATTGATAATACTTGAAGCCTATAGAATGTGTATAGCGTAGAAGGGGGGCTGCTTTTGTTTAAGTATTCATGTTAATCACAGCTCGTGAAGGGGGTGTGATTAACATGAATACTTAAACAAAAGCACACAATCTGCCCCGCACATCGCTTTACTAACAAAAGAGTACAGCAAGTGCCAACAGCCCCAAGCCCCAAGCCTTACCTGCACTCCTGACTCTTCCTCTGGCACACCGCATCCAGGAAGTGCCTGTTTTTCGTGCCGCTTGCTTTTTAAAGCGGCGGTGCAAACTCTCGCGGGATGTCCTGTGTGTGTGATGGAGCAGGTAGAGCTAAATTTTGTATACCTCCTCTATTTTGCATGAAAATACTGATTATATAACCTAATCATTATAATTTACTAATGGTTTGGAGTGTTGTACTAACCAACCTTTGCATACACCAATTACACGTGGGAAACTGCTATTTGCATGACGAAATAACTCTGATAACTAAAATCTGTACGCATATTAATAATAGTACATGTGATAATAGCAATCCCATGATATATGTTGCTTTTGTGACGTTTGCATCTTCGTGGAGGACCGTAAAGGTAAATATTATTGCTTTAAATGTCGCAATATGCTAGGAAAATACTAACACATAAAGGGATTAGTAAGGGGTTAACATTAGAATCTTCATTTATTTGTATTAATTATTCCTTTGTGTTTGTTTCGCTTAAGTTGGCATTTGCGGCCTACCTAAAATGGCGATCGAAACGGAGTTCACAAGTGGCCACCGTCTCGTGAGCGCGATCTCTACTGCGCAGACTCGGATGGCTCCGTAAACCTCCACATAACCTATTCCACACTGTCCCCGGTCAAGGATAAGAACTTGGTGGATTGCCAGTCTAAATGAACAATTGGAATATACAAGTAAAACCGGAACAAATTGAAACATAAGGACTGACGATGTCATAGAGATGACTGAGCGAAATTCATGGGAATAAAATCAGACAATTCCTCACCAGCCAATCAAAATCCTTATTCACTTAAAAATGTTTCATGTTATCCCGAATTTCATTATAAAAAGAGTAGGGGTCTGGTCCTGGTTCTCTGCCCTGATATGATGTTGCTGCACTGATGCTGCTTTTTGATCTATGACCGCAAATCTATCGATGACCGATGCTTGCACGATTTCTAGACCTTTGGAGATCTTTGGGACTGTAGCGTGCTGAGCAAAGAACTTTTGGACCTATAGCTTTGGCCTGCTTTATTGGGACAATTGACGGCTAAAATTCGATTATGCAGAGCCAAACGAACTAGAGAAAAATCCAGATAGCCAGAATAGGTAAATATAAATGTCCAGCATTTTATATTGACTAACTAAATTTCTAAACTTCGATTAATTAAATGATGAGATTAAATGAAATAATATTTAGATAAACGATTATTGATTAACAGAATTTACGAGTTTGTGGTTATTCAATGAGGGAGTAAGGGATTCTAAGTCTTTAATGTGTTTTAGCTGGTTCTAAATCACCATCAACCAATCCAACTAATTGGTCCGTCGACCAAGTGGTGGAGTGCCTTGATGTTTGGGATTAGGAATCTATAGGTGGCGAATGCTTATGTATATTCTGTAAAATAACTTTTCTTCCCTATAGGTTATAAGGTACCCCCCACGTGTCCAGTGCTTGAATCACTCATCCCTCCTGTGTGCAGACTCGTGAATTGTGACGTGTGTGAGTTGGTGTTATGGGCCCCACCAATGAATGCATGTATAAATGAGTTTGTGTGATGGCAGGTCTGCGACGCAGGGAGGATACTGGTTTATGTTATTCCCCATTTACCCAGTCTTGCGCTGGATCATGTGCACGCTCCACACACAGCAGTGCGCGCTCCAAACACGGCAGTTCGCGCTTGCGGGAAGAGAGGTGCACGTGCACCTTGAAAGGAGCAGTGTCTGTAGGCGAAGATTCTGGTCTGGGATGGCGAGAGAGGCAGTTTGGGCTGGAGGCAACAGTACTGCTGGATGCCCATTACGTTGACCTCTGCCCCTGTGTTGATGATGGCTTTTACTTTGGATCTGGCAATCTTGACACATGTTGGCTGAGGCCTCCTGCAGCCCCTGGTATGTTCGACTGGCTCCTTTTGGTTCTTCTCGTTGTGATATGTTTGTGATGGACAGTTGGCGCACCGCTCTGGATGGCAGTCTCTGGCTTCTGGTGTCCTTCCCTCGGTTTTTCCTCCTGTAGACTGTCGCAAAATAGTTGGCAATCCAGCAGTTGTCACAGGTCGGCCTTGGGCTGGACATTCACTGGCTGGGTGCTCGTCGCGCCCACAGTAGCTGCACTTTGTCTTAGACGTTTGGGGCTTTTGTTTTCTATAGGTGTCATTCCTCGTCCATGTGCGGAGTGCGTCTGTTCATTCTACCTTGACCTTTGCCAGTCTTTCTGTGGCTCTAGTGAGGGCCAGGTCCATTTCGCTGGCCCATGCTGCGGACAGGTCATGGGTTCGCGCCAGTATCAGGATGTTTTCTAGACTGATTTCTGGTTGGCTTCCAATAAGGCCCCGGAGCACTTTGTCCCAACATCCTTGGATGATCTGTGCCCTGATCTCCTTTGGCTGGTCATCTGCTGTACAGGTGCTGGCCATTTTGCGCAGCTGGGCGTAGAATGCTTCGATGGACTTGCCTTTCCGTTGTCGCACCTGGTGCAGTTTGAACCTTTCGAAATCCAGGTTGTGTTGGGGGTCAAAGTGAGCATCAAGTGCTTGTACAGCGGCATCGTAATCTGTGGCGATGCCTGTATTGGGTGGATGCTTAAATAGTTTGCAAATTTCATCCCTGGCGTAGTGAAGGAGTAATGACCTCTAGACGGCTCCGTCAGTCTCTCTCGATGCGACAAAATAGTTGTTCAGGCTTTTGATCCAGATTTTACACCGTGGAGGCGCTGTCGCTAGGTCTTCTAGCTCGCTGAAGAAGGCAGTACCCCTGTGAGGGCATGCTGTACTGTGGCTTTCTGCTGGTGCTGGTGCTGGGCTTGGTCTACGTCAGCCATTTAGCTTTGTCTGTGGGGCTTCTCTGCTTTGTCTCCCTCAGTTTTTCTTTTCCTTCTGTCCCCTTTAGAGTTGATTGCTACAGCTTTCTTGTGTGGCTATTGCTTTGTCACTGTCTTCTTTTGCCTCTTTATTTACCTTTCTTTTCTCTCTATGTGCTCATATGCTCCATATGCACCCTTGCAAAACTCCTTGAAAAATGCGTTCAGTCCCAACTCTGTGCTCACATTGAGAACTTCCAGCTCTTAGACCAACATCAATCCGGCTTGCGGATGGGGCATAGCACTGAATCGGCTCTCGTTCATGTTATGGATGACATTCTAAAGATTCTCGATCAAAACGAATCCTGCCACCTGATCCTCCTTGACCTTTCCTCTGCTTTTGACACGGTCAATCACGTCAATCTCTTAGCTATCCTGCAAAACAGGATGGGTTTTGGTGATCAGGTGCTACAATGGTTTTCGTCCTTCCTCCAGCACAGATCGCAAAGAGTCAAGGCAAATCACTCTCTCTCCAGGCCTTCGCCTGTTCTCATGGGGGTCCCCCAAGGATCTGCGTTATCTCCTATCCTCCTCAACCTTTTCTTGGAACCATTAGCTAACGCACTTAACTCCATGGATATTCAATCAATCAATCAATAGTTCTTTATTCGGTGGTTAAAAACCATCATAAACGAGTGCACATGTATACAATTAAAACAGTATTAAATAGATATACAGAACATTGACAAATCTATGTACATACAAATAATTCATTGGTCACAGACGAACCTTCATAATCACTTAATCAAACTGACAAATTGGGGAGTCTACAAAATTCATGGCTGATACTGGCCTCTAGTTGCCCGGAGTCTAAGTGCAAATTTCAGAAAACTTATCACCGCGCACAATGTTAGCGGGTCACTAGCCCTTTGTAAAAAGGACAGAGCCTCTTTGGCTCTGGTGAACCTTGCCTTTTTTAGAATATCCTTTAAGAATCTGCGTCGTGGGATTACGTATATTGAACATAAAAGTACAAAATGAAGGGTGTCCTGCGGAGACCTGTTGTCGCAGCCACAGGCACCCTTCTGCTCAATTGTATGACTAAAACCGGCTGGGTCAGCTAATAAATAAGGTAAAAAATTGAGCCTAAAACGTGACATTAAAAATCTTTCTTGGGCGTTATACAAGACACAAAGATATGGTTCCATCCCTTCAGTGGTTTCAAGTTTGCTGTGGATAGTCACTGCTAGTTTACTCCCTTCTATTGTAAATCTGCCCTCTACTCTTGATTCCATGAAATTTCTCTTCAGGTTAAGCTTGTCGTGAGCAGTGATCCGTAAGGGATTTGAATACAGCTCTTGACAACCCATACTTTCCAGGCTGGTCTTAACGTAAGTCAGCCACGGGATTTTCAGGTGTTTATCTCTACCAAGGCAATCTTGTATAATCAGCCTACTTAGTGTTGCTTCCGGGTTCGTCCATATTTTGAGCCAGGCCATGATAGGTCTAAATTTTATCAAGTCCTCTAGGTAGGGTCTTCCTAGTTCTTTATGGGCTATAAGAGCTGGTGTAGAATTGGGGACTTTCAATACTGAGCGGAGTATTTTATTTTCTTCCCGTTGTAGTCCATCCAGATTTATAAATCCCCATACTTCTGAACCGTACATAGTTTTTGAGCAACACATTGATCCATAAAGGTTCATTGTTTGTTCCGGACACATGGATATTCATTTCCACATGTATGCCGACGACACGCAACTCTACTTGAAAATCTCATCTCCGGAAAACCTTATATCACTCAACACCATCCTAACGTATACTCAAAACCGGTTAACTGAGAACCATCTCCTGCTCAACACCTCAAAAACAGAATTCCTGCTCGTCTCCGCTCAGAATTACACCCCCAATCTTGACCTTTGGCTTAGCCACCTCACTGCTTTCAACTGCACTCCGCTCATCGTAAACTCAGCCAAATCTCTAGGAGTCACCATGGACAAGAACCTGAATATGAAAAATCATATCAGCAACACCTGTAAAGGAGCAAACCACTTGATAAGGACACTCAGAAACATCAAACCTTTCCTCCCGCTTAAGGATTTCAAGCAGGTGGTTCAAGCGCTTGTCCTACCGAGGCTAGATTTTGGCAGTGCAACCCTCTGTGGCCTGGCCAAATACACCCTGGCTCCGCTAAGGGCATCACTGAATGCTGCTGCTAGACTGGTTACAGGGACCAAACACAATGAGCGCATATCAACAGTCCTAAAAACTCTAAATTGGCTCACCTTTGAAGCACGAATCCAGCTAAATATTGCCACGATGACGCACAAAGCTATCCACTTCAAGACGCCGAGGTATCTAGCGCAAAAACTTGAACTATCTTGTGGTGTAAGAGCCTCTAGAAGCGCTACTACCCTACTCTTGAAACCACCTATCTTTAACAAAAAGAGAACCTCTAACAGAGCCTTCTCTGACGCTGCTCCAAAGATATGGAACTCTCTTCCTCCCGAAATACGCAGAATCACCAGAACAACGGTGTTCAAACTGGAAGTCAAAAGATTCCTGATGAATAAACTCCTTCAGTAATTGGGCTAACCCCTTGGCCCGTTGACATTGTTCTTACATACATTGTCTCAACATTTACTACTATACTTTTTTTTTCTTTCTTTTTTTACATACTGTGTACACTTTACTCTGTTTAACATAACTTGTTTGTGAATTTTTATGCACTTTACGATTCATTTGTGTTTTCAGCTTGTGGTTGGTACTTTTTTAGCCTTCCTGGTCTAGGCTGATTGTAAAGCGCTCTGATATCCCCTGGGATCTTGTTTGCGCTATATAAAACTTTATAAATAAATAAAACTGTTCCCTGTTTTTCTGATTTTCCCTTTTGTTTTGCGGTCCTTATATCATTAATTAGTTTTTTTCTTTGCAGGCTTTCCTACTTATCCTGTGGACATGTCAGCTATCTGCTGATAGGGGGCAGCACGACCGTTTACTGAGGCAGGCTTTACTGAGCGGGCGGGGCTGGCAGGAAAGATATATCTTCCTCAGCACACCTGTGGCCCAGAAGGGGCCCGCTGTGCACTCACCGCTTAATCGACTTCGGGCCTGTTCTGCCGGCTGGGGGCAGCGTTGACACAAGGTGCTCGTCGCACGGTGGCTCTCGACCTCTTTCGTGGCGTAAGGAGTTGCCTAAGCTGGGAGGGGTCACCTGAACCAGCGAACCAGGGATGGTCTAACGGGGCGCGGGTTGCGACCCCCTCGTCGCCAGTGTGGCAGTGTGATTGCGTAGGGCAAGGCCTACAGCCATGGGACGCATGAATAACAAAACACCAGACAGGTAGGCAGGCAGATTGGGAGCTGAACCTCGTGCAGTTCCTTCCCTTTTATTCAACAGCACGGGCCACGCACGGCCCGCGGATGACGTGTCAGACATATCCGGCTCCGGCACCGGATCACAGGACCGCTAACCTCTTACGGGGAGGAGAAGCTGGGGGCATGGGCAGCCTCCCACTCCCCAAGGATCAACGCAGACTGAATGACTGGGAGGAACTGATGAATGGATTACAACACGCATGGGGAAATGGATCGCCTCTAGGCACCCCTTGACCGAAACAGTGAGTGCGCAAACTTTTTAGATAAGGTACGCTGGCAGTCTAGAAAACAATAGGAATCATTTTAAATGCCTCACTGGGAAGTTTAAACACGCCCTCGCATGGGCCACATTATGTCCTGCAAAAGAACAAAGCTCCCCGTAGTCTTCAACGGTCATGTCTTCCCTGTCGAAGCAATGGGGAGAGGATGTGTCGTAACAGCAAGAGCTGCCGACTGTGGAACCGGGGAACAAAGAAGGAGTCTCGGCATGCGCTCAACAACATCCTGTGATTCTGGACAAATCACTTAACCTCGCCGTGCCTAAAAAACATGAAAGTGTCCTTGTGTAATGTAACTGGTTCCCATGTAAAGCGCGTCATTACCTTCGGGTTGAATTCGCGCAATCTAAAAAAAATGCTCAAAACCCCCAAAATGCAAATGCACACCTGGTATATGCCATTCAGCTGCAGTACTATTTTATGGAGCGTACATGGCCTGCAACACTACTTTCAGGAGGCAGCAGGCACAGTCGACACTCCGTCTCTTCTTCCACTGTGCCGATGCTCTGGCTTCATCTCACCTCCTATGTGTCTCTAGCTGTCTCTACCTTCACACTTTAATAACTCCCCGGACACTTTGAAACATGTCACGGAGTGAGGCTGTAAGTGAAATCAAATATTTGAAACAACATCTCGGTGGACACTTTCCTGTTTGAAAGGTGCCCATTGAACCAGAGACTTGTGTTATAGCACCACAGACTGAAAGTCGAGCATTAAACACCCTTCAAGTTGTGTCGTCAGTTTCCTAATTGCACAATGAGTTAACGTTAGTCACGAGAGACTGCCAACCTCAGCCACCGAATCCCTAACTACCAAACGTGTTAAAAACAGTTGAAACAGAAACCTCTCATGTACCCCAAGAATACAAATAACCATGGGCCTCCACTAATTCTGTGTGAAACTGAATGCAAGAAAACACGAACGCAGGTTTGCAGCTCCCAAAGCAAGGCAAAATGTGTTGGTCGGAACCCGTTGACATGATTCACTGTATGGTGCATAAACAAACCTCGTCATCAGGATAATAATGCACGTCTCCATTCTCCTCTTCCACACAATCTATACAAAGCAGTGAGGAGTATTTAGCTGGTGTATACTAACGACATGTTTTCCTTACGCAATCCCAATGGGCGTGTATAAACATAAGGACATTTTCCATGAAAAGTCCATCTATTTCTCTTTGCAGTGGGCTCTGGTGGCAAGTTGCTGCTGGGCTCTGGCTCAGGTGCTGCTGAACAAGGGCACTTTGGGCTGCTGGAGCACTAGGGCCTAAGAGACTGGGATCTGCCTGCATGCCTTTCAGCCTCCAGGGCCAGTCATGAGGGTCTGTACTTCAAGCGAGGACCGCTGCAGGAATCCTTTCCTTCTTTAGAACATAGCTGCAGACCAGGTAAGGGGCTCAGCCAGCGAGCCTACGACGAGAATGAGGAAAGAGCTATGTACTTTGCTCTCACATACCTCTCCATCTGCTAGAAAGGAAGGGGGTAGGGGGTTAGGCCCAGTGACGGACATTTAAGATGCCCTTCGTTCAGAAAGCACATTAATATCCAGTGTCTCTTGAGATCTCTGGGGCTGGGGGCTCCCCAGCTGCTTCATCCAAGAGGAAAACAAGAATGGCCACGGTACCCAGGCAATTGGAGCGATTCTCCTTATTCCGCATCTTCTTCAGACTATTTAGATAGGATTCACATTAATGAAGATTACCCGATTTGTCCAAGATTACACAATGTAGTCAAGTGAGAGAGTCAGGAATAAAACCCAGTGCTACTGGTTCCACAGTCAACAATTTAAGCGCCAGATCTTTTCTAAGAAATCAATCATATATTTGTTTAGTAAGTCATTTCTTGTAAAGGCTGTTTATTTCCAAAATGTGGATCTTTTCATTCGGTCTTATGAGACCAGCAAGCAACAAATAGAACTCAAAGAACTAAAAATAGCAATCTTGATACATCTTAATTTTACCAATAGAATTTAGAGGATATAGCCTAACAGCTAGGGCGGTCGATCTCTAATCTGGGGAACCTGATTCGAGTCTCGGCAATGACGCTCAACATACTGTGATTCTGGGCAAATTGCTTAATCTCCCCGTGCCTACGTGTCCTTGTGTAATGCAACTGGTGCTCATGTAAAGCGCTCTGATACCATTGGGTCAAGTTCGCACTATATAACAAAAAATACTATGAAAATTAAAAACTATCCTTATAGCACTGATGGGCAATGTTGACATAACGTATAGCCCATTCTTCAATAGCATCCTCTCTCATCTTGGTATAATGTCTCCTCACCAACAAGGCCATGTCCATGATAGTCAACAGCTGCTTGAGGGGGGAGTAAATAATTAGCAGCTGGACTAAATCTGAACATCACCAACTGTGCGTGCGTAGCAAAGCACCCTAGCATGGGAGCTGGCGATGCCCAGGAGTGGGCACAAGAGAAAACAAACATGGAGAAGAGAAAAGGAGCACGCCTGTGTGCTTTCAAGGTATCCGCCAGCTGGAACATGATTTCCCATACCACATTCTTATTAAAAGCTGACAGTAGTTGTTTGTTTGGAGTTTGTCATAGCTTACAGTAATGCTTTGTCTCTCAGGAGGAGGAAACCCGCTGGCAGAAATAGGTTTCAATTTCCAGATTTATCAACTTCTTAATTGAGTTGCTGCTAAGAAAGGAGTATTATTATGAGTAAAAAAAAAGCACACGGAAGAATCCACAGTATGTGTCGGGAGCGGAACTAGACTCCCAGCCATGGCTGGCCTTAACACTGGTGACGCACGGTGCAACCGATTTTTCCGGCGCCCCCTACCTCATTTCCTCCTTCTCAATGAATTCCCACACTACCACTCGCCAACAATGCACCTCATCTCTCTATATCCTCTTTCTGGTCAAACATGTCATTTTTTTATAGGGCTACCCATAGTTTACTCACCCTCAGTTCTGTGATCTGCATTGCACACGTTCTTTGTAGCAGGCACAGTCCGTCTGCGCTGTGTGGGTGACAGGAGTGCCCATGTGAGTGCACGGTGAGTGATACAACAGTGTGAGCGTAGGGTGAGAGGAGTGACTGCAGGGTGAGTGAGGTGACCAGATGAATTTGGGTGCAGATGTAATTGCAGAGTGGGACGAATGAATGTATGGTTATTGATGGGCCTGTTTGAGTGAGATTGCAGAGTAAGCAGTGAGGGGGACAGGTGAGTGAAGTGTCACATGAGTGCAGGGTGAATAGTGTGGCAGTGTGACTGCAGGGTGAGGTACAGAGTGAAGAGCGCAAGCGCATTATGAGTGCAGAGTGATCACTGTGATTGCAGAGTGAGCAGTGTGCTCATGTGACCGCAGGGTAAGTGGAGGGAGAACGGTGTGAGTTCATGGCGAGTGGCATAAATGCAGTGTGGTCACTGTGAATGCAGGGTGAGCGGGTGAATGATGTGAGTGCATGGTGATCAGTGTGAGTACATTGTGATTGCTGTGAGTGCAGGGTGAGTGTGAAAGTGAAGGGCCAGAATGAGGAGTGAGTTGTCTGAATGCAGGGAGCATTCCCAGACATTTGAAGTAACTCAGCATGTTATTGATGTCTGGCGTAGGGTTTCAGATATATGTTAAACTATTGCTCTTATGGCATTATTCAGGGTCCTGGGATTGAGGGTGGAGGAAATAAATATTGTGCTCAACCTGCAACAAACTTCCAGTCTTATGATTAGGGTCGCCAGCTCATTATATTGATGTCCCGGACTGTACAAAAATAAGCCTATTTTCAGCACTTATATGTGCATACTTGGAACATCAAATATAAATAGAAAGCCTTTTTAATTATGTTCTAGGAGTGCCTGAATGATCCATGACTGATAATTAAAGAGAACTATGACAGAAAAGTTACATTACAAATGAATACATGCTATTTTATTTCTAACCCTACTTAGTGTCAAAACAAGTCCTTTACGAGCTCTTTGAATAACAAATTGATGGAATTTTTCTTTTGGTAACCCTACTATATTCCTTTCCATGAAATGCTTTCTCACACTACGGCAGCAAATGTAAAAGACATTTGTAAGGAATAGGCAGAGTGAGGGCCCAGGGGGTACTGGAACCAGAAAAAAAACTAAGCCTGGGTAACCAGTTTACAAAGGTATGTAAATATGCAAATTGTCTTTAAAGACCTGTGAAAAACTCTGGCGTGCCGGAGATACAACTCCAGACACTGCCCAGCTGAGCCCCCAACAGCTGGAGCTGCAGAAGTCCGGACTGAGACACACGATAGGGGGGAGCTGAAGTCCTATTAGCCCTATGGGCGTTGCATGTCTGGTCTGTGTGAATTTAAGAACATTCAGATAAACGTTCACTGACTGCCTCCGCAGCAACGCTTCAGTCACCACCTCTACCCTGCTAACTAAAGGGCGTGCTAAAGAGGTGCACACAGGCACAGTTTCACAACAAGAGACCTTATGCCTAATTGCTAGGAAGAATTGAGCAGAACAGTTCGATGTAAGTGCAAACGCTTCTAGCAAAGTGCTATAGAGGGGTGTCTGGCATGACCACTGACGACCTCCAATATTTAATTTTATCGACCATCCCAATATCGAAATAATTACTAATGACAAGAAATAGGGCCTGTGTTAATTTCGCAGCTCAAATGCATTTTAAAACACAAATTTGCCAGTAATCTAACCCCTTAATACCACCCGCTATGAGTCTGTCATGATGCGACTTCAATGAATGATCCCAAGGCGACCCACAAAATAGAAGGCACAGCAACCTCTTTAGTGCCAACTATGAATAAGATTTCATTAGGGCACTTTACAATGTTAAAATGGTCAGAACACTGGCGCACCCCAATGATCTCATACTATAGTTACCTCGAACCTTTAGCCACACCCACTGAGCTATCTCCCTGTGAGCGCAAACCAAGAACCATAATACACACACAGATCTCAGTGCGGGACGAATCAACCTCATGACCATCCAGTGGGGGCTGCAGCTGAAACCTTGTGGTCCTAGGCAGCACCAGGCGTTTACCCGGAGAGTGGTTTCACTAGAGCTTGGTTACACACACACCCACACATATATGTGTATATCATCATCATCATTCCTTTGTTCCTCTGGGGTAGAGGGGCCTTTGCCCAGTCCAAACCGGTTCCTGAGCACTTTGTTGACATGACTCTGCCTTTCTATTCAGGGTGCAGGGCAGAGACATCAGTCGCTCCACAGGAGGTGGAGCCGGCATTGTGGTGGCAGAGCACAGCCCTATTCAGAGTCCAGGTGCACTCCTCCCACCCATCTGGATGTCAATCTCTCTATTCACCACCAGGCTACCTAGCCCTGCCCCTCTGGGTTTCCCCAGCCCTGTCACTCACACAAACCAGACAGGCAGATACACATCAGAGCAGAGGCAGGCTGAAATGGTTTAGGCAAGCAAATACCACCTTTCTAAAAGGGGTATTTGCAAACACAGAATATTAAAATAAACTTTACTAAAAGATGTATTTTATTATTCTGAGTTCAGGCATACTAAACTCGAATTTCTACCATGTTCCCTGGGCATGTTAGGATCATAGGATGTAACAATCTTAACAGCCCATTCTGGCCTATGGGAGCAGGTAGCCTTACAATAGTGAAAAACGAAAATGGCTGTAATTCACTATTAGGACATGCCACACACATCAGGGCTTGTCCTACCTTATGCTTACAATGCACCCTGCCCTTGGGCCTACCATAGGGGTGACTGATATGAAGTTAATGGAAGGTTTAGGGACTGGCAAGTGGGTGCACTTGCCCAGTCAGCATGACAGTACCAGACTGCACGCAGGTTCTACAATGGCAGACCTTAGACACATTTTACCAGGCCGCTTCTGTGGGTGGCACAACCAGTGCTGCAAGCCCACCAGCAGCATTTGTATTTACAAGCCCTGGGCACTCCTGGTGCACTTTACTGGGGTCTGACAGTAAACCAAATAAGCCAATCATGGAATCCAACCAACATATACATTTTACAATAGGGAGCACTTGCACTGTGGCACTGGTTGGCAGTGGCACAGTGCTCTGAGCGGCCAACACCATAAAAACACATGAGGCACAGTGACAAAAAGTGGAAGGGAGACTCACGCCAAGGTGCCAGGTCTAACACGTGTCCCCTCCAGCTGAAAAGTGGGGAGAACTACCCTACCACAGGGAGTTCCTCATCACTAAGGCGGAAAAATATGGACAGACCGTCAGCATTGGCGTGATCTGTACCAGGGCGATGTTCCACCGTGAAATCCATACCCTGTAGGGAAATGGACCACCTCAACAGCTTTGAATTCTCACCCCTCATATTCATCAACCATCTGAGGGGCCTGTGGTCTGTCTGAACCCGGAAGTGAGACCCAAACAGGTAGGGTCTTAGCTTCTTCAGCGCCCAGACCACAGCAAATGCCTCACGCTCAATAGCACTTCATCTCTGTTCCAGTGGAAGTAACCTCCTGCTAAGGAAGGCTACAGATTGTTCTAGGCCCTCTTCATTAATCTGTGAAAGAACAGCCCCCACACCATGCTCTGAAGCGTCTGTATGAACGATAAACTCTTTGGAGAAGTTGGGAGCCAAAAGCACGGGCACCGTGCACATAGCAGCTTTCAGGGCCTCAAAGGCTTCCTGACAGGTGTCCTTCCAAATCACATTCCTGGGCTGCTTCCTTGAAGTCAGCGCTGTCAAGGGGGCAACAATGTTGCCATGCCCCTTGACAAACCTCCTGTAGTACCCGGTGAGACCTAGCAAGGCTCTCACCTCTGTCTGGGTTTTGGGCGACTCCCAATTCAGAATGGTTTCTATCTTGGGTTGAAGGGGTGCCACCTGGCCACTCCCAACTTGGTGCCCCAAGTACACCACTGAACCCTGCCCGATCTGGCACTTACTCGCCTTGATCGTGAGGCCTGCCCTCCGCAGCGCCATCAACACTTCCCAGAGGTGGCGCAGGTGTTCCTCCCACGTGGAGCTGAACACTGCGATGTCATCCAGGTAGGCGGCACTGAACGAATCCAGCCCAGCCAACACCTGGTTGACCAACCTCTGGAAGGTGGCAGAGGCATTCTTCATCCCAAAGGGCATAACCCGGAACTGGTAATGCCCATCAGGGGTGGAAAATGCTGACCTCTCTTTGGCCCCATCGGTCAAGGCGATCTGCCAATACCCAGACGTTAAATCAAACGTGCTGAGGTAGTTGGCAGCCCCTAGCCGATCTATGAGCTCATCAGCTCTGGGGATGGGGTGTGCGTCAGTCCTGGTGACCGAATTAAGTCCTCAGTAGTCCACACAGAACCGGAGTTCGGGTGTGGCTCCCGGCGCTGCAGCCTTTGGGACCAAGACCACTGGGCTGGCCCAAGGACTGCTGGAGGACTCAATTACCCCGAGTGCAAACATCTTGGAGACCTCCTCCTTGATGCATGCCCTCACCCTGTCAGTCACCCTGTAGGCCTTGTGCCTCACAGGTGTACTATCCCCAGTGTCCACATCATGGACACACCATTCAGTGAAACCGGGAACCAGGGAAAACAGATCGGAAAATTGTCCCAGCAGCTGGCGACAATCATTCTGTTGCTCAGGGGTCAGGGCGTCAGAGAGGATGACACCATCCACTGACCCATCTTGCTCCTTGGCTGACAGGAGGTCAGGAAGAGGCTCGGTCTCCTCCTCCATCCCAGCATCTGTTGCCAAGAGCATGCCCACTTGGGACCGCTCCAAGTGGGGCTTGAGGCGGTTGACATGAAGGACCCTTAAGGGGTTCCTTGGAGACCGCAAGTCCACCAAATAGGTAACCGGACTCTTGCGCTCCACAACCTCAAAGGGACCAGTCCACTTATCCTGGAGCGCACACGGCTCCACGGGGGCCAAGACCCATACCTTTTGTCCAGGCTGAAGCTCTACCAGAGTGGCATTCTGGTCGTACCACCGCTTCATCTCCTCCTGGCTGGCTTCCAGATTTGCCTCAACAAGTTGCCTGAATCGCCTAGTCTGATTTCTGAAGGCCAGCATGTAGCTATATACATTCTGGGGAGGTTTCCTGGGAGATTGCTCCCAGCCTTCCTTGACCAGACTTAGAGGTCCTCTCACTGGGTGTCCGTACAGAAGCTCAAAGGGGCTGAACCCTAGAGACTTCTGTGGCACCTCTCGGTAAGCAAAGAGAAGGCATGGTAAGAGGACGTCCCACTTACGCCTCATGGGTTCCTCAAGACCCATTATCATGCCCTTCAGGGTTCGGTTGAATCTCTCAACCAATCCGTTACCTTGGGGGTGGTAAGGTGTGGTGAATTTGTAGGTTACACCACACTCTTGCCAAAGGGATTTCATATACTTAGATATGAAATTGGTACCCCGGTCAGACACCACCTCTAGACGGAATCCCACTCAGGAGAAAATTCCCATCAGCGCATGTCCCACCACGGGGGCCGTCACTGTCCTCAGAGGGATGGCTTCCGGGTACCGGGTGGCATGGTCCACCAGGACCAGGATGAACCTATTGCCCATCGCTGTCCTGGGGTCCAGTGGCCCTACAATGTCAATCCCCACTCGTTGGAATGGGGTACCGACCACAGGGAAGGGTTGGAGTGGAGCCTTCTGCTTCCTTCCACTCTTCCCACTTCCCTGGCAAGTCTGGCATGTCCTGCAGTGAGTGTCTGAACTCCTGCGCATTTGAGGCTAATAAAAGTGGGTGACAAGCCTTTCAAAGGTCTTGTCCTGCCCCAAATGTCCTGCCAACGGCACATCGTGAGCCAGCCCCAGTAGGAAGGCTCTGAACTCCTGGGGTACCACCAGCGCACGGGCTGACCCAGGCTCAGCAACCTTAGACTCTGTATACAGGAGGTCGTTCTCCCAGTAAATGAAATGTGACCCACACTGATCACCTGCGGCCTGGTCTGCAGCCTGCTGCCGCATACCCACGAGAGAGGGGCATTCTTTCTGCGCCTTACAAAAGTCCTCCCTGGAGGGACCTCCTTCCTGTTGCCAATGGGTCAACTCAGGCAGGTCTCCCAGTTCAGCTATCTGCTCCCCTGTAGGCTCCAGGGCATCCCCCTCAAGGTCTGCTCCCTCCTGGGCCGTGGGAACTTCAGGGGCCGGTCTCCCATGCCCCCTGCTCCTTCTCTCTAAGGCCGGTCCCTGGGCCTCCCTCTCAGGCTCTAGGACCTCTTGAGCACCTTTACTTGCTGCCATGGACCGTGTGGTGACACACGCCCAATCCGGCATACTCAACATCTCCAGGTGAGCACTCCGCTCCACCTTAGCCCAAGGTGAGCTCTCCAAGTCGTTCCCTAACAGACAGTCTACTGGCATGGCGGGCCTCACAGCTATCTGAAGAGTACCAGAGACCCCCCCACTCAAAGGGAACCTGAGCCACCTTGCAGTGACTCTCTGTGTTGTCAGCGGCAACAACTGGATAGAATGCTCCTGGGACAACCTGCTCTTGAGACACCAGGTGACACTTGACAGCTGTCACACTGGCTCCTGTATCTCTGAGAGCTTCCACCCTACGGCCATTGATGGTCACCCACTGCCTGTATTTTTTAGTGTTATCAGGCAGCTGGGTTTGGGGGACCATCTCACAGTCTCCTAATGAGACAAGGGACATCTCTGCGGGACCCCACCCACCTTGGACTGTCATCCCCTCCCCCAAGGCTACACTAGCCACGTGCCGGGGCGGAGCAACAAGGGGTGCTGGTTTCCCATACAAAGGACACTTTAAATGAGAGGCAAAATGACCCATGTTACCACACTTGTAAAATTTGATGGGCCCCTTTTGAACAGGGGGACCTGTCAGGGCCCCGGTCGGTTTCTGGGGTGGGGGAGGCTGAGAACCTTTCCCTTAGTTCCCTTGGGGATTACTTTGGGGCCTTCTTGGGAACTCCCTCTGTTTACCCTTGTCCCCCCCACTCTTCTGCTGGGGACCCTGCCCACCTTTAGCGGAGTCTCCCACAGAACCCTTGTGGACCCTGGTACTGACCCAGCGGTCCGCCTCCTCAGCAAGCTTACTAGGGTTAGTCAACCTACTATCAATCAGGTGCTGGTGTAGCTCAGGAAAACAATTACTGGACAAGTGCTCCCATGCCATTAAATCAAGAAGCCCTTGAAAATCATTAACCTTACTACCCTTCACCCAACCATCCAGTGCTCTGCAAAAAAAAGTTACATACTCAACATACGTACTGTTTGGAATCTTGGTGCACCCCCTGAACCTTTGTCTATATAACTCAGGGGTCAACCCATACCTAGCCATCAAAGCTGCCTTCATATGGGGGTAAGAATTATAATCATCTGATGGCAAGTCTAGCAGTGTGTCCCGCCCCTCATTAAGGAACCGTCCCCACAACCCCGCTCCCCAATCCTTCTCAGGGACCCGGTGGGAAGACATGACTACCTCATAGGCTTTGAACCACAGCCCTATGTCATCATTTTTAAAGAATTCTTTGACTACGTCTTTTGGTATGTAAACTCTAGATTCTACAGGCATTGACGGTGTGCTGCCACCAGAGGGAGCAATTTCTAAACTCTGGGCCTTCAGCTCCAACTCCCTCAAAACCTTTTCATGTTCATACTGTAGCTTTTTCTCTTCTAGGGCTAACTTTCTACTTTGCATTTCAAATTCTAACTGCCCACTTAACTTGAGCTTGGTCAGCTCCAATTCGTGCATCCTACACTCTTTTCTATCTGCCAAATCCTCTGGAGATAGACTTTTAACAGAAACACTGCTACCGGCAGGGGAAGGGGTTCTCCTTCCTCTGGAACCCGCTGGCTCATCCAGCTGCTCCTCTGCATTATCATCAACAGTGACATTCCTTTCTTCTACCCAGGCCCTCAGAGCCCTGTAGAACTCTGCCTTGTTTTTGCATCCAGTAGTGGAAACTTTAAACTTCCTGCAGAAGGACTTCAGCTGCTTGGCAGTGTAGCTATCCAATTTCTCTTCTTCCCATTCCAATTCAGTATTCACAGAGACTATGGATGCTGCTTTCTCCACCATGGTTAAGTTTGGCAATGCTCAAAAATAGAAAGTCCCAAAAAGAAATCTACCAACAAGTATTGGTTGCGTTAAGGTCTGCACTCACTAAGTAGTGTTCACCAATTACTGTACATGAGTCACAAATGCAAGTCCAGAATCCTCACCGCTGACCACCAATGTTAGAATCCGGGTTCTCTGGTTGGCACAGGTAGGTACTTGTGACAAGCAGGGAACCTTTCCTCTAGTCAGGGAAAGGGGTTACACACCTAAAACAACCCCTGCTCACCCTCTAGGTAGCTTGGCGCGAGCAGACAAGGCTTATCTCAGAGCGTTATAGGTTAAGCATTTGTGAACACATACAGTAACCAAGTGACAACACTACAAATGGACACCACACAGGTTTTATATTAAAAATAAGGATTCTTTATATAGAGTTACCACAAGACCATTAAACGACAAAAATACACAATACGGTTACTTTAGTTGGTAGAAGTTTGCTTAGTTCTCTTAAGTTCTTAAATGCGACACTTTAAGTCAATGTACCTTAGATGCGACACGCAGGGCAACGAAAGTGTTGCAACGATGCTGATGCGATGAAGTTTTTGGTGCAAAGAAATAAAGATGTGAAGATCTTCCAGATGCGTTACGCTTCTCCGATGTTGCGAGAAGGCTCGACTCGATGCGTCAGCTACAGCGGCGTCACCCCTTTACGCGATGCGACGACAGCGGTCTTGGCAGCGGCACTCTTCTCCGACGTTTGCGAGACGCTTCCGCTCGATGCGATGCTGCAGCGGCGTCACCCCTTTACGCGATGCGATGACAGCAGCTCCGACGGCGGCACGCTTCTCCGTGGATGCGAGGCGCTTTTCTTGATGCGGTGCAATGTGACAACTACGATGGCTGCGATGGCGACACGCTTCTTTCTCGATGCGAGACTCTTCTCTTGATGCGGTGCAATGCGTCAGCTGCGATGGCGACACGCTTCGTCGGCGTTGCGAGACTTCCGGAATGATGCGAGATGTTTCCGCTCGATGCGATGCTGCAGCGGCGACACCCTTTGCGAGATGCGACGACAACAGCTCCGACGGCGGCACGCTTCTCCTTCTTGAGTCGCGCTTCCAGCTCCTTGCGACACGCAGTCCCTCAGAAGGCCCAAGAACAGCAGCAGGCACTTCAAAAGAACTCTGGGGAGCTGGGGGTGAAGTCCACTGCTCCTGGGACTTCGTTCAGGGGGCAAGCTCAGCACAAGCCCTTGGAGATCTTTAAAGCACAAGTTGAAATAAAGTATTTTGCAGTCTTTCTCCTCTCCTTCAGCAGCAAGGCAACCACTGCAGGCCAATCCCCCAGGTCAGGGATAGTACTCCTCCTTACAGCTTTCCCGGTTCCTTTTCCTCTGCAAGAGGTTCTTCTTGTCAAGCAGGATCTAATTTCTTGGGAGCAGGGTCCCAATACTTATACTCCTAATTCCTTTGTTCCTCTGGGGTAGAGTGGCCTTTGCCCAGTCCAAACCAGTTCCTGAGCACTTTGTTGACATGACTCTGCCTTTCTATTCAGGGTGCAGGGCAGAGACATCAGTCGCTCCACAGGAGGTGGAGCCAGCATTGTGGTGGCAGAGCACAGCCCTATTCTTAGTCCAGGTGCACTCCTTCCACCCATCTGGATGTCAATCTCTCTATTCACCACCAGGCTACCTAGCCCTGCCCCTCTGGGTTTCCCCAGCCCTGTCACTCACACAAACCAGACAGGCAGATACACATCCAGCAGAGGCGGGTTGAAATGGTTTAGGCAAGCAAATACCACCTTTCTAAAAGGGGTATTTGCAAACACAGAATATTAAAATAAACTTTACTAAAAGATGTATTTTATTATTCTGAGTTCAGGCATACTAAACTCGAATTTCTACCATGTTCCCTGGGCATGTTAGGATCATAGGATGTAACAATCTTAACAGCCCATTCCGGCTTATGGGAGCAGGTAGCCTTACAATAGTGAAAAACGAAAATGGCTGTAATTCACTATTAGGACATGCCACACACATCAGGGCTTGTCCTACCTTATGCTTACAATGCACCCTGCCCTTGGGCCTACTATAGGGGTGACTTATATGAAGTTAAGAGAAGGTTTAGGGACTGGCAAGTGGGTGCACTTGCCCAGTCAGCATGACAGTACCAGACTGCACGCAGGTTCTGCAATGGCAGACCTTAGACACATTTTACCAGGCCCCTTCTGTGGGTGGCACAACCAGTGCTGCAAGCCCACCAGCAGCATTTGTATTTACAAGCCCTGGGCACTCCTGGTGCACTTTACTGGGGTCTGACAGTAAACCAAATAAGCCAATCATGGAATCCAACCAACATATACATTTTACAATAGGGAGCACTTGCACTGTGGCACTGGTTGGCAGTGGCACAGTGCTCTGAGCGACCAACACCATAAAAACGCATGAGGCACAGCGACAAAAAGTGGAAGGGAGACTCACGCCAAGGTGCCAGGTCTAACAGAGGGCAGAAGGGTGTGGCAGTAAAATGAACCATGGAGGACAAGGGGATAGGGGCATGGAATGTGGACAGGCAGGGTGGAGGTGGCAGGGACAGGTTACAGTCATCTGACAATGCTAGGCAGGTGGGAGGGGAGTAGCAGCTCAACAGAACACTCAGAGCAGATAGGAGTGGCAGGTCCATGGAACATGGTGGGCAAAAAGGATGGAGCAGGGGCATGCATAAAGACATCGGAGGGCAGGGGGAAGGAGAATAGGGGCAGCAAGCTAAGCACAGAGGCTAAGCAGGAGGTCAATGATGGGGCATAGAATTGGGCAATGCAGGGCAGGAGGAGTGGACTGGTACATCATGCTAAATGGATGGCAGTGACAGCACATCACCATGCATGGCAGGAGGGAGGAGGCTAGTCCATGATTCAGACAACAGAGGATAGGGAGGAGGTGGATGGGGCAGCAAGCTAACTGTTCAGAGAAGGCAGGAAGGCCAGTGGCAGAACAACGGCCACACAGGGCTGTAATAAGGAAGCAGGGACATGGACCTGGACAATGGATGGCTAGGAGGAAGGAAGGCAGGACCAGCAAGCTTGGGTGGGGGCAGCACAATGCCAGGCCCTGCTTCCAACCCCCCACCATCCATTGTGATATGCATCTTACTTAACGTAAAAAAAAAAAAACTAGAAATTTGCTGAAAAAAACAAAGATTACAGGGACGGTATAGTTAGACTCAGATTTCACTCAACCAGGGAAATTCAGCAGTTATAGTTACCTGAGATAACTATAACTTACGCCCTCGCAATGTAATGCTAATGACCTCAGACATTACATCATTCATGACATGGTCAGTTACATCACTCATGACATCACTCATCTCTAATGAGCTGTGAACGGAATGGAACTATAATCGCTAGAACCTTATTTAGGGATAGTGTGTGTATATTAACACCCCTTTTTAGGTCTCGCGAGCCAAAGGCTCGAAAGAGACATTTTATATGTGGGAATTTCAAAGTGCTACCCACACTTTTGGCTGGCCTAAACCTTGAGTGCACGAGATCACATGCACGTGCACAGCTGCTTCTCTGCTCATTGCATTTCCCCCCTCCCTTCTCACCCAGCCCTTTGATGCTCTGCTGGAGTACTTTCACTTTCGCCGCTTTGACCCTTGCATTCCCCCCTCCCTTCTCACCCAGCCCTTTGATGTTCTGCTCGCATCTCCCTCCTCCCTGGGCGTGAAGGGAGACAGAGCCATCCTGCTTGATTAATGGCATTCTTATGTGTTCCTGTAAGCGCTTGCTTTAGGTCTTTCTCTATAACCTGTAACCCCACCCAGTCTTTTCGCCCTCTCCATGTGTCCTGTTCTCCTCATGGGGTCGCGCTCTTTGCTCCCCATGTACCTCCCTTGCACCCTCCTTTTGCCCCCTCTTTGCCCCTTTCTCCCTCTCCTTGCTTCCTTTTCACCTTCCGGACTTTTTCTCGAGGCGCACTACAAACACTGTTCAGTTTTGCGTGTAGTCACAGTTCTACCACAGAAATGTACACATTCTATTGCTTACAGACTTCAAGCCTATTGCACTCTAGCTGCAAAACCGATCCATTCATGTGAGTGTTTTAGTACAACGCGCACACAGCGCACTTTCAGTTCTGTGCCGGTGCGAATTACAGCGCGCCATGGGTATACACAGACGTTGCCCAAGGTGGCTATTGACAAACACTGAATAGGTTTCAAGCCGCTACCCAAAAAACAATACATTGATATACAGAGCACGCGCACACTTTTGCGTGTAGCCACAGTTCTAACACAGAAATGTACACATTCTATTGCTTACAGACTTACAGCCCATTGCACTCTAGCCTGTGGGCCCCGTGAACTGTGGAGAATACAAAGTCGGACTCGCTTGTTCAGCACAAACTCCCCCATCCTCCCCCACCCTCCCAAAAAATGGAAAGGCACAAGTTTAACACTTTAAAGGGCTCCGTTTATTATCGGAATGGCACCAACATCGTATTTCTGGCTATGGCTCCTCACACTGTCTCATTAAGCAAGCCCCCCCCTCAGCCGCTGCCAAACCGATACATTCATGTGAGTGTTTGAGTACAACGCGTACACAGCGCACTTTCAGTTCTGTGCTGGTGCTGATTACAGCGCGCCATGGGTATACACAGGCACTGCCCAAGGTGGCTATTGACAAACGCTGTATAGGTTTCACGCTGCCAAACCGATCCATTCATGTGAGTGTTTTAGTACAACGCGCACACAGCGCACTTTCAGTTCTGTGCCGGTGCTCATTACAGCGCGCCATGGGTATACACAGGCACTGCCCAAGGTGGCTATTAACCCCTTCAGCGCTGCGGGAATTCCCCCGCGGTGCTGAAGGGTTCGAGCGCGGGCGGGGCCATGACGGAACGGTTCCGTCATGAGCACAGCGCAACCGATGCTCATGACGGAACCGTTCCGTCATGAGCATCGAAGGGGTTAACAAACGCTGTATAGGTTTCACGCTGCCAAACACATCCATTCATGTGAGTGTTTTAGTACAACGCGCACACAGCGCGCTTTCAGATCTGTGCCGGTGCTCATTACAGCGCGCCATGGGTATACACAAGCACTGCCCAAGGTGGCTATTGACAAACGCTGTAGAGGTTTCACGCTGCCAAACCGATCCATTCATGTGAGTGTTTTAGTACAAGGCGCACACAGCGCACTTTCAGTTCTGTGCCGGTGCTCATTACAGCGCGCCATGGGTATACACAGGCACTGCCCAAGGTGGCTATTAACAAACGCTGTATAGGTTTCACGCTGCCACACACATCCATTCATGTGAGTGTTTTAGTACAACGCGCACACAGCGCGCTTTCAGATCTGTGCCGGTGCTCATTACAGCGCGCCATGGGTATACACAAGCACTGCCCAAGGTGGCTATTGACAAACGCTGTATAGGTTTCACGCTGCAAAACCGATCCATTCATGTGAGTGTTTTAGTACAACGCGCACACAGCGCACTTTCAGTTCTGTGCCGGTGCTCATTACAGCGCACCATGGGTATACACAGGCACTGCCCAAGGTGGCTATTAACAAACGCTGTATAGGTTTCACGCTGCCAAACACATCCATTCATGGGAGTGTTTTAGTACAACGCGCACACAGCGCGCTTTCAGATCTGTGCCGGTGCTCATTACAGCACGCCATGGGTATACACAAGCACTGACCAAGGTGGCTATTGACAAACGCTGTATAGGTTTCACGCTGCAAAACCGATCCATTCATGTGAGAGTTTCAGTACAACGCGCACACAGCGCACTTTCAGTTCTGTGCCGGTGCTCATTACAGCGCGCCGTGGGTATACACAGGCCCTGCCCAAGGTGGCTATTGACAAACGCTGTATAGGTTTCACGCTGCCAAACCGATCCATTCATGTGAGTGTTTTAGTACAACGCGCACACAGCGCACTTTCAGTTCTGTGCCGGTGCTCATTACAGCGCGCCATGGGTATACACAGGCACTGCCCAAGGTGGCTATTAACAAACGCTGTATAGGTTTCACGCTGCCAAACACATCCATTCATGTGAGTGTTTTAGTACAACGCGCACACAGCGCGCTTTCAGATCTGTGCCGGTGCTCATTACAGCGCGCCATGGGTATACACAGGCACTGCCCAAGGTGGCTATTGACAAACGCTGTATAGGTTTCACGCTGCCAAACCGATCCATTCATGTGAGTGTTTTAGTACAACGCGCACACAGCGCACTTTCAGTTCTGTGCCGGTGCTCATTAGAGCGCGCCATGGGTATACACAGGCACTGCCCAAGGTGGCTATTAACAAACGCTGTATAGGTTTCACGCTGCCAAACACATCCATTCATGGGAGTGTTTTAGTACAACGCGCACACAGCGCGCTTTCAGATCTGTGCCGGTGCTCATTACAGCGCGCCATGGGTATACACAAGCACTGACCAAGGTGGCTATTGACAAACGCTGTATAGGTTTCACGCTGCAAAACCGATCCATTCATGTGAGAGTTTCAGTACAACGCGCACACAGCGCACTTTCAGTTCTGTGCCGGTGCTCATTACAGCGCGCCATGGGTATACACAGGCACTGCCCAAGGTGGCTATTGACAAACGCTGTATAGGTTTCACGCTGCCAAACCGATCCATTCATGTGAGTGTTTTAGTACAACGCGCACACAGCGCACTTTCAGTTCTGTGCCGGTGCTCATTACAGCGCGCCATGGGTATACACAGGCACTGCCCAAGGTGGCTATTAACAAACGCTGTATAGGTTTCATTCTGCCAAACACATCCATTCATGGGAGTGTTTTAGTACAACGCGCACACAGCGCGCTTTCAGATCTGTGCCGGTGCTCATTACAGCGCGCCATGGGTATACACAGGCACTGCCCAAGGTGGCTATTGACAAACGCTGTATAGGTTTCACGCTGCCAAACCGATCCATTCATGTGAGTGTTTTAGTACAACGCGCACACAGCGCACTTTCAGTTCTGTGCCGGTGCAAATTACAGCGCGCCATGGGTATACACAGACGTTGCCCAAGGTGGCTATTGACAAACACTGAATGGGTTTCAAGCCGCTACCCAAAAAACAATACATTGATATACAGAGCACGCGCACAGTTTTGCGTGTAGCCACAGTTCTAACGCAGAAATGTACACATTCTATTGCTTACAGACTTACAGCCCATTGCACTCTAGCCTGTGGGCCCCGTGAACTGTGGAGAATACAAAGTCGGACTCGCATGTTCAGCACAAACTCCCCCATCCTCCCCCACCCTCCCAAAAAATGGAAAGGCACAAGTTTAAAACTTTAAAGGGCTCCGTTTATTATCGGAATGGCACCAACATCGTATTTCTGGCTATGGCTACTCACACTGTCTCATTAAGCAAGCCCACCCCTCAGCCGCTGCCAAACCAATACATTCATGTGAGTGTTTGAGTACAACGCGTACACAGCGCACTTTCAGTTCTGTGCCGGTGCTGATTACAGCGCGCCATGGGTATACACAGGCACTGCCCAAGGTGGCTATTGACAAACGCTGTATAGGTTTCACGCTGCCAAACCGATCCATTCATGTGAGTGTTTTAGTACAACGCGCACACAGCGCACTTTCAGTTCTGTGCCGGTGCTCATTACAGCGCGCCATGGGTATACACAGGCACTGCTCAAGGTGGCTATTAACAAACGCTGTATAGGTTTCACGCTGCCACACACATCCATTCATGTGAGTGTTTTAGTACAACGCGCACACAGTGCGCTTTCAGATCTGTGCCGGTGCTCATTACAGCGCGCCATGGGTATACACAAGCACTGCCCAAGGTGGCTATTGACAAACGCTGTATAGGTTTCACGCTGCCAAACCGATCCATTCATGTGAGTGTTTTAGTACAACGCGCACACAGCGCACTTTCAGTTCTGTGCCGGTGCTCATTACAGCGCGCCATGGGTATACACAGGCAGTACCCAAGGTGGCTATTAACAAACGCTGTATAGGTTTCACGCTGCCAAACACATCCATTCATGTGAGTGTTTTAGTACAACGCGCACACAGCGCGCTTTCAGATCTGTGCCGGTGCTCATTACAGCGCGCCATGGGTATACACAAGCACTGCCCAAGGTGGCTATTGACAAACGCTGTATAGGTTTCACGCTGCAAAACCGATCCATTCATGTGAGAGTTTCAGTACAACGCGCACACAGCGCACTTTCAGTTCTGTGCCGGTGCTCATTACAGCGCGCCATGGGTATACACAGGCACTGCCCAAGGTGGCTATTAACAAACGCTGTATAGGTTTCACGCTGCCAAACACATCCATTCATGGGAGTGTTTTAGTACAACGCGCAAAGTGTGTGCTGTACACATGGCAACACCGTGCCACAGCGCACTGTTGCAAGGAATGCTTTGATCCTCAGAGGCTAACAGACCTCACTCTCTGCATTAGTTAACCCCGTCTTGGCACTGCATGAAAACAGGGTACACACTGTCCACCATGAAGTGAGACATTGTCCTCGGGGCTGGAGATCCTATTTCGCAATCTGCTTTAAACATTGTGATTCATTTAGGCCATTAAACATAAAGGAGCACTGGGAACGCTGATAACATGGATTCCATTTTGAGTATTGACTACAACTTTTAAAAAGCACGCAGTACTGAAACAAGCATTTACACTGCAATAGGTCTCGCATTTAAAAACAGGCATTTGCAATGCACTAGATCTCGCATTGACACGAGTTTTAGATATTGGCATTGCACATAACAATGCATTTTTTTTGGGATTACTTTTTGAATACTTAAATAGAAAGGATTTGTTATTTACAATACCAATAGCTCCAACTCCAATAAATGCGAGACCTATTGCATTGCAAATGCTTGTTTTCCTTTTCTTTCGTGTAAGAATCATTATAATACGCAACGTGCCCAGATTAATATTGGCGATAGCCTTTCACTTTAAAGTAATGTGTAGACCATTGTTTATGTTGATGTTTGCAATTCTAAGTATGTGTATTATAAATAAGTCACGTTGAAGAACATACAGGTATGGCGGTCACAGGACAAGACTTGCTGAAATGACATTGTGTGCATATTAACACTTGTTTTCTTTTCTTTGTTGTATCAATTCCTGAATTTTCACATCGTGACCAGGCCAATATGGCCGCCAGCTTTTTGGATTAAAGTAATGCACTGCTGATGACGTCACATATTGCATCACTCATGACATGGTCAGTGACATCACTGATGACATCACTGGTGACATCTCAAATGACATCACTGATGACATCATCTACGTGATCATCTGATGCACCTCCTCACACCCTAAAATACAGACTACCATCTTCGAAACCATAGACACACCAATACTAGTACAGCTACAATATTCTGTGCACTATGCATGCAGACCTCTGATCAGCTACATAGCTTTGATAGTCTTTTAAATACTCAGTTAGTACCTATGCAGTCTAGGAATCCTTCTGTCTGTCCCATGCACTTCTCCATTCAACCATCCAGCACTATCTATGTATCCTATCACTCTACCAATACCTAAGCACTAATAAATTTAGCATGCACTCTCTTTGCAGCACTGAAATTACTCCAGTTATTAGTCATATACTTAAGGAATGGCCTAGCCACTAACACAAGTGCAGGTACAATATTTTGTACACTATGCATGCAGACCTCTAACAAGCTACATACTTACTGATATGCTCTTCTAAATACCTAGTTAGTACCTATGCAGTCTAGGAATCCATCTGTCTGTCCCATGCACTTCTCCATTCACCCATCCAACACTATCTACGTATCCTATCACTCCACCAATACCTAAGCACTTATAAATTCAGCACGCACTTTCTTTGCAACACTGAAATTACTCCAGTTATTAGTCGTATACTTAAGGAATGCGTAGTCAAAAACACAAGTGCAGGTACAATATTTTGTACACTATGCATGCACCTCTAACCAGCTACAAACTATTGATACACTCTTCTAAATACTCAGTTAGTACCTATGCAGTGTAAGAATCCTCCTGTCTGTCCCATGCATTTCTCCAATCACCCATCCAGCACTATCTACTTATCCTATTACTCCACCAATACCTAAGCACTTATAAATTCACTATACACTCTGTTTGTAATACTGTAATCATTCTAGTTACTAGTCATGAACTTATGGAATGGCCTAGCTAAAAACACAAGTACATCTATAATATTTTGTGCACTATCCAAGCAGACCTCTAACTAGCTACATACTATTGATACACTCTTCTAAATACCCAGTTAGTACTCATGCAGTGTAGGAATCATCCAGTCTGTCCCATGCACTTCTTTAATCCCTTATCTACCACTATCTACTTACCCTATCACTCCACCAATACTTAAGCACTTATAAATTAAGTGTGCACTCTGTTTGCAGAACTGTCATCATTCCAGTTATTAGTGGTATTCTTATAAAATGACCTAGGCTCCAACACAACTACACATAAAATATTCTGTGCATAATCCCTACAAATCTCTAAGCAGATATAATTAAATAATTAAATACTGAAGTAGTACCCATGCAGCGTAGGATACCTCCTGTCAGTCTCATGCAATTCTTCAATCACCCATCCAGCACTATGTTCTTATTGTATCAATCTGCCAATACCGAAGCACTTATGGGGCAGATTTACAAGCACCCTGTGCCACCAGTACGTCACTTTTTGTAACGTGGTGATGGCGCCAGGCACTCCTTTATATTTACAAGGAGAGGAAAAGCCACCCTGTGTGGTTATTCCTCTCCTTGTAAATACGACCCCTTCATACACAAAACTTTGCGTTGAAGGCGCGTCTCATAGGTGTTGCTGTGGGTGTTCCCACGCAACACCCATAGAACAAGACACATCTCCAGATTTATGAGATATCGTAAATCTGGAGATGTGTGTGAATGCTGCGCCATCCTAGAGTTGGTGTAGTAAGGCGCAAGGAGGAGAGTTGTTTTCATTTCTCCTCATTTTTTCCTCTTTCAATGCATGCTGCATTCCACAGCATACATTGAACGAGGAAAATGCCTTTACTGATTGTTTTTGTGCAGGAAGGTGTCCCATCCTGCACAAAAACAATCTCCACACTACACAGACATCCTTGCACCATGGTGCAAGGGTGCCTGTGTCACCGCATGGCTGCAGTTTGTGCAGCAGTGCAGAGGGAAGCACAGAGTTGCAACATATTCATGTACATATGTCACATCCCTGTGCTTCGGAAGTGCCACAGTGCAGTGCAGCTAAAGAGCTTGCAGTGTCACGCTGCAGTACTTCCTCATAAATCTTCACCTATAAATTCATCATACACTACTAATGCATTCTTTCAGTCAATCATACTGTATACATATATTCAACCAAACTTTCACACATTACCTTGCAATTAAAGTTCCTTCTTTAACCAGATAAGGTAGTTCTTTCTTTTGTATTTATTTTTAATTTATTTGAACAATTTTGTATTTTTTTCAACAAATGAACAAAAAAAAAGAACAAATAAAACAGGAAACATTTGGAACTACTTATCATTCCAAAAACAAAAAAACAAAAAAATTAACACCGATGGTTGCGTTGCGCAACACAAACTGCATCCACCGACTGCTCACCGAAGCATATCAGTTGCTTACACTTCACGCAGTGTTGCTCGAGAAAGGCGAATTCTGGCCTAATGTCCATTGCAGGTGTTCCTGAGGACGCTCCAGATGTACTTGCCACAGCAGGTGAGGGGTTCAAAGCAGCTTGCCTCATTTCCTCCCGAGCAAGATTGAGAGGATGTGTGGCCCGGAGATGCTTGTACATAGCAAGAGTGCCACAAGAGTATTTTTTTTCACTGCCTCTTGACAGGACTCGGTCACAAATTTTGCACGTAACCTTTCTCGCATTTACTTTCTTCTCTCCAGGTGGAAAAGTGAAGAATTTCCACACCACAGATTCCGGCCTCTGTGGACGTGGTGCCTCCTGCAAGAATTCTTCTTCAGAATATACTTCCTCCTGCTGCTGCTGCTGTCCAGATGCCATTTTGTTTGATATTTCTTGAAAAACACCAAAAAAGGGGGCATGGTCTAACTGGCAATGCAGTCGGATGGGCGCTAGAGGAGCTCCAGCGCCGCCGTGCACTAACGCTATCATAGCGGAGCTGGGGGTCCCCTGACGCTCAAATCGGGGGTGCCCTAAGTGCGGCTGGTGTGCGACACCCCTTGGTGGGTGGAGGACGGCGTGGGAGCGGCGGCAGCGGTGATCTGATGCGGGGCCTCGGACCGGCAGTTGGAATGCCCGCCATTGTTTTTGGTGATCGCAGGCCTCCGGATTTGCAGCGGCTCCTGTGTTCTGCGATGACGCCTGGCGCTGTTTGCCTCCGGAGGTGAGAAAGGCATTGCGGGAGTGCTCACCCGGTCAGTGGGGGTGCGGACGGCGGACCTGGGCCACGGACGCGGCCGGATGGGTGGCGTGCCTGTAGTCGGCCTGGGACCACCATTTTCTGTGCTGGATTGGTGAGGTGCAACAGGCTGGCTGGCTCTTCCGGTCCGGGGGGGCCTTCCTATGCCCTGACGGTTGGTGGTGGCTGAGGAGTACTGGTGAGAGGCCACGGCTGGGCTTTCCGCAGCTGCTTCATCCCTCCCTTCCTGTGGCATCCGGGACGGCATCCCCCAGGAGTGGACGGTCCTGCGCCAGAGGGTGTGGGGCTCTTCTGTGAAGGAGCACACTGGGACTGCCTCCATCTGCCTCGTGCCTGTGGTGATCTCTGCAGTGGCCTGTGTGGAGAGCAGCGAGGATGGCGGTGGTGACGCGGGGGGACTCTCGGAACCGCGGGAGCTGGCTGCAGCGGCGGCCGCCGTGGTGCCTGCGTGGGACCCCCGGTACTGTGAGTAAAGCTGTAGGGGCGCGCATCCCTGACCCCTTGCTGTGGGCCCTGTGAGAGCGGGTGCTCACCCTGTCTGACGCAGCACTTTTGCCTTCAGTGGGGCCCAGCTCACATCATGCCTCTCATGGACGCGGGGCGGGAGCTGCCCCTGGGAGTGCCTCTGGCCGCCATTTTTAAGGCAGTTAACTGAGACAGCATTGCGGGATAGTCTGGGCCCACGTGGGTCCTCCCTGGGCCGCACTGCCGCCATATCTGCCACACTAGGGCTGCATCGCCCCCCGGAGGCGGCGGGGGCAGCGGGAAGTATCGTGGGTCGCCAGGCAGCCCGGTGACGACGCCTGTTGCCCGCCAATTGATGAAGCGGTGGGGCCCGGACGGCGGCGGTTGGTAGAAAGGACTGGCCGTTGCTGCCACTTGCCGTGCTCCGGGTGGCTGAGGGGCCTGGAGGTGCATGAGGATCTCCAGCACAAGGAGACAGCAGAAGCAGACGGGGAGCAGCTCTTGAATTTGGAGACCCCAGAGAGACCTTGCATTTAGTGCCCTGTTTCTGTGCTGTGGGGGGGCCCTGTGCTGGGGGGTGCCTGGGACCTGGACTGCCTTGTTGCGAGACTCTGGTGGAGGCTTTCTTGGATGTTGCCCATCCCCCGCTGCGCTGCCATCACAGGTCACTCGACGCCCGTTTGCCCTGCTCGCCGGGCCTGTTCCTCCTGCTGGCTGGCGCCTGCCCTTGCCGTTGGGGTGGGCGCTTACTTGCCGCGGGGGGGGGGGGGGGGGGGGGGGAGTCTGATCGTTCTACTGTATATTGTCGTCAGCCGGGTCGACCCCTTTGCTGGACTGCTCCTGCCCATTGTTCTGTGAACTCTCTCTATTGACGGCTTATTACTGCCACTTTGTCTACTGCTGGTGGTGTCGGGCTGCGGCACCCTGAGCGTCATGGGTCTGGCCTGAACCTGGTCTGATAACTCTCGCTTTGGTGGGGTGCAGGTTGGGGCTCAGGTCTGTCTGCCTGCTTCTACAGGGTGTACATGTGCTTTAAAGGGCTGTAGGGGGGCTGACAGGGGCTACTGGCCCTTTGAGTGACTACATTTTGCAGAGCTGTGGTGGCGAACTAAATGCTGAGACCCCCTACTCGGCGCTGTCTGGGCCTGTTGGGCTTGCTGTGGGACTGAACACCTTTGACGGAGTCTGTGGTGGGGAAGGGGGCCTTCCGTGGGGCCGGTGCTTAGGGGTGGCGGCGGAGGGACCTCTGATATCTGATAGATCTTACCATCGGCTGCTCCACTGTGCCGCCAGTATGACGTGCACTAACAGAGTCAAAGATGCCCCGGAACCAGCCCCTAAGGACAACTCGGTGGCGGCCTTGTGGGGCAAGATGGACCCGTCTGCACCCGCTGAGGGACAGGCGTCGGCTGGGGGGGACTCGCTCCCGGTGACGCAGGCCTTTATGTCCTCCTTCATGGCTGAACTGAAATCGGAGATTGACTCCCTGCGTACCGAAGTGCACTCCTGTGTCAGAGAGCTCCAGAAAGAGATCGCGGATCTTGGAGGACGGGTCGATGGGTTGGAGAAGACGATGGATGCCCGAACGGAAGACCAGGAGCAGCTCTGGCAGCGTCTGGCTGTCCTGGAAGATCAACACATCGAATTGCAGCTGAAGCAGGAGGATTTGGAGATTTGAAGTCGCCGGAATAACCTCCGCATCCGGGGGATTCCTTTGGGTGCGGAAGGGAAAGACATCATGACGTATGTGCCACAACTGCTCCATGAAGTGTGGGGCGATTAGGACGCTTCTCCCCCGGCCCTGGATCAGGCTCACCGGGTCTCTGGGCCTGCGGGCAGATCGGGCCTTATTCCTGATATACTAACCAGGGTTCATTTTTTTACAGAGAAGGAAGCTATTCTATGGGTGGCGCGGGCCAGGCAGGACCTCGCGTATGAGGGACATCGGATTCAGATTTTTTCCAGGATCTGGCCCCAACCACCCTCAGGCGCCGCCGTACCTTCAAACCAGTGACAAGTTATAAGTTGCGAAGCTTGAACATCACCTATCAGTGGGGTCATCCCTTTGCGCTTATATTTACCTGGGAATCTAGGCGAATGGTGATTTGATCCTACAGGGATGCGGCACAGCTGCTTCGACTCCCCACCTCGCGGCCTGCCAGCCCCGCTCGTCCTCCATCCTCTACAAGGGTTCCTGCTGAGCCAGCCTGGTCGACCTTGCGCCAGCGTAAGCGCTCCCCTCCTCTCAACGAACAGGACTCCCTGCAGGCTAAACAGGACATTATAGAACACATCAAATCTCTATAGGGCGACAAATCTGACTCTGGTCCAGAATCTCCCCCTCCGTGATCAACGGTCGGAGTGGCATTGGTGGCTCCTGGAGCTATTCTCGACGATCATTGATCCTTATGGCCTAGTGCTTCCTAGATGGGCTTGGTCTATTGGGGGGGGACTTTCAATTCCCCAGCTCCTCATCTTATTTTCTCCTCTTGTGTGCGGGGTGGCTAATGCCGGGGCCCTCTCCTTGGTCGACTTTGAGACCGGTGGACGGCGTACCCCCCTTTGTTCCTGGGAGAGTGACTTCTCTAGGCTTGTCCGAACCCTTGGATGTAGGCTGGCCGGCGATTGGAACAGAGAAATGTGGCCCGGTTGGCCGACGTTGGAATTATCTCATCTCACTTTCTGCTCTCCTAATTCTCTGGATCTCTTCTTCTTCTTTTCTGCAGGCGCTAGGTATGGCGAGCGGCTACTTTCGCTATCACAGAGCGCACTTGGTGTTAGAGACGGTGCGCCCCTGTATTCCTTCCCTACCCCCCAGAAGCGCCTTCTTCGGTGGCATGATGGACTAACTTGGAATTTGATTTTCCCATGACTGTTCCTGGCCCATTAAAGATACTAATCCTTAATGTTAAGGGCCTTAATTCCCCCAACAAGCAGCAGCAGGTGTGGCGCTATTTACGACAGCATAGCCCGGGCATTCTTTTTTAGCAAGAAACCCACCTGCTGCATATAGATACTCTCCGTATGGCGCACCCATTATCCCCTCCAGTTCTGGGCCTCGACGGATACCAAAACAGCTGGGGTGGCTATTCTCTGTAGACCTGGAATCAGGCAGGGGCACTCTGGAAGGTTTATCGCAGTCCGGATGGACGCTTCATAAGGGTGGAGGTGCGGGTGGGGGGACGCCCGCTTATGCTGTGCAATGTTTATGCACCAAACCAGATGCAAGATTCTTACCTCCGAACACTGATGCGGGAACATGTGCCACATGGCGATCCCTCCTTAATTTTGGGGGGAGATTTTAACCTTGTGTGGGACCCTGCAATGGACCGTAGCGAGGCCCCCTCCAATGGGACGGGAGCCATGTCCTCCGCTCTACGAAAACAGATAACGGATCTTGGATTGCTGGAGGTCTGGCGATATCATTCTCCGGAGATGCGGGATTACTCATACTACTCCCATGTTCACCGTTCGTACTCGCGTATTGACTATTTATTCATCTCACATGATGCTGTGCGGGACACGGTGGGGGCATCTATGTCCGACATATTGATATCCGACCACGCCCATGTGGAGCTACTGCTGCAGGACCCGGCCGCTTCTCCTATCCACTCTCGGCGGTGGCGACTGCCGTTGCACATCCTGCGCGATCCGGCAGATGTGGAGAGCATACGGTCTGCCATTGACTCCTACTTTGTAAACAATGATCTTCCTGAAACTCCTTTCCCAGTGGTGTGGGATGCATTTAAGGCTACCATCCGTGGCCACATCACGTCCTTAGCGATTGCACGTGCCCGGGAGGCATGCCGCCTGGAGGACAACCTTTCCAAGGACATAAAGGCGCTAGAACACCAAGATCAGGGTCATTCCTCGGTCACAACTCGACGACGGCTTGCTAACCTCCGAGCTCAACTCCGTATACTACGCACTAATAGGGCAGAGCAGTCCCTGCTAACCCTAAAACAACGGTATTGTGAGGGGGGAGGTAAAGTGGGCAGCGTACTGGCGCAGCGCCTACTGGCTCGTGCGGCGAAGGCCCACATAGCGACTATCCAAACACCGGATGGGATCTGGGCTACTACAGAACGAGCTAAATGTGAGGCCTTTAGGGCCTATTATGCTGCCCTCTACGGGGCGGACAACCCCTCGCCCTCCGACATAGATGATTTCCTAGCTCAATGCCCCTGGACGCCAATTCACCCGCAACATGCCCAACAGCTAGAAGACCCTCTCACGGCGGAGGAATTGCGGGCGGTGCTGAAGGATCTGCCTTTCGGGAAGACACCGGGGCCAGATGGCTTGCCATTGGCTTTTTATCGTATGTTCCTGCCGCAGCTCCAGCAGCATCTCTTGCGGCTGTATAACTCCTTGTCGGGTGCGGAGGGGCCGTCGTCCTCTATGGGTATGGTGGAGATAGCTCTTATCCCTAAACCGGGCAAGGACCCCACGCTGTGTGCGTCTTAACGCCCTATAGCTTTGCTGAATACGGATCTTAAAATTTATACCAAAATGCTTGCTAGATGCTTGGATCCCCACATGCCCGGACTTGTGGAACCGGATCAAGTTGGCTTCATCCGCAGCAGGCAAGGGGCGGATAATGTGTGTCGAATCGCGCACCTGGTGTGGAAAGCCCAGCACTGGAAAATACCAGCCTGCCTTCTCTCGCTGGACGCGGAGAAGGCGTTCGATCGAGTGGATTGGGGCTTTCTTCGAGCGGTACTACAGAAGATCGGACTGGGTAGGAATATGATCTCTGTGATCATGGCACCTTATCTTCCCCGCAAGCTCGGGTTTGAGTTAATGGGCAGCTTACAGATCCCTTCTCAATCTCTAGAGGTACACGACAGGGCTGTCCCTTGTCACCTCTGCTGTTGCCCTGGTGGTAGAGCCCTTAGCGGAGATGATTAGGCAGCACCCGGACATACATGGGATCTCCCTTGGGGGCCGGCAAAATAAGGTGGCGCTCTTCGCGGATGATCTTATCCTTACTTTGTCGCGCCTGCATACGTCTCTTCCGATGCGCCATACCCTACTGCAGTCTTTTGAGCACGTCTCGGGCCTCAAAATAAACTATGGCAAATCCTGGGCTCTGAATCTCACGATTCTGCCAGAAGAGGTGCCGGTCCTGAAAACGCTCGCTCCTTACCAATGGGCCACGGAGCATATTCAATATCTTGGCCTCCAACTGACCCCCTCCTTAGACACATGGACCCAGGTAAACTGGCGGGAGTGCTGGAGGACGGTTCTGGAAGATCTGCGGGGGTGGAAAAACCTCACGGTCTCTTGGTTGGGTAGGCTTAATGCCGTAAAAATGTCAATACTCCCTAAAATCTTATATTTATTTCAATGCCTCCCCACCCCCATACCGCAGCGTCAAATTCAGGGCCTCCAACGCAATATAATTCGCTCCATCTGGGGCGGCCGCAGGCCGCGATTCTCCCACAGGGCCCTCATGTCGCCACGTGACAGAGGGGGCCTTGAGTGCCCTAACCTCTTGGACTATTATTAGGCCTCGCACCTTTGCTTTGTGTCGGAATGGATAGCCGTTGAGAGCAAGAAGGTGTGGTTCCACATGGATAGGACGGTAACTCGGCGTTCCATTTGGGACCTTGCCTGACATTCTCGCACGGCACGCTCGCGGAGTGCCTATATGGCAGTCCCTACCAAAACGGTATTGGATATATGGGACGCAAGTACGTAAGGGTTTAACAACATTTCCCTCCCCCCACACTCCTATCTCGGGCAACCCAGCCTTTGCCCCGGCCCTTCACCCGCCAGCCTTTGCTAATTGGTTACAGGGGGGATGTAGGGTGATTGGTGATCTGTACGAGGGGGGAATACTTAAGACGTTTGCCCGGTGTCGGAAGGACTTTGGTCTCCCGATGACTGCGGGTTTACAGTATGCGCAGCTGCGGCACTGGGTGTCCTCCCCAGAAATGCACAGGGCCGCTACCCATCCATTCACCCCGTTTGAACGGCTGGTCCGTTCCTTTGATGAGTCAAAGGGCCTGATCTCTCGCACATATCAGATTTTACAACATCCCCCGGACTTATCTCCGCATCCTTACCAGGCGCTCTCACCCACGGAAATCACTCCAGCGCAATGGCGTCGTCTCTGGCGGGATATCCCTGGGTTTTATCGCAGTGTCCCGCAGAAGGAAAACGCTTATAAAATCATGACGCAATGGAATTATAGGCCTACTCACCTGCACAAAATATTCCCCAATGTTTCCTCATCGTGTTGGAGATGCCTGAAGGCTCCTGGAGATTTCATGCACATCTGGTGGGCATGCCCGCTCCTGACCCTATTCTGGAAGGAAGTACTTAGCCACATCAAGGGGGTGATGGGGTTTCCACTGCCTGACTCCGCCACCGTAGTCCTTTTGGGCCTTAAGCCTGTCAGTCTGAAAGCACTTACCCGCAGCGATTGGACCGTAGCACTCCATATGCTAGGGGCGGCCAAACAGACTATAGCATTGTACTGGAAAAAAATGGACACTCCGCCAATAGCGGCTTGGTACACGCGTTTATGGCATGTGCTAACTATGGAACTGCTTACAGCGCGATTACAATCACGTGACACACGCTTCACTGCGCGTTACTTACCCTCCAAGCTTAGAGCGCTACACCTTTTTGAAGATGCCCTACTTCCGTCAGATCCCAGTAGACTCCTCGTATGATTAGGTCAGTCATCAGGGACGCCCCCTCTGACTACCCCCAAGGCAAGCACGTCTAATGTTATGCGCTGTTGCGTACACATTCCCGTCCGTCTGCCTGGCCACTACTGCTGCTGTCCTGCTCTTCTCTTCTTTCCACTCTTTCTGTCTGGCTTTCCTCTATCTAGTCTCCTCTATCAGCTTTTGATGGGCCCTTTACCCGTGTTTTTGTTGTTTTTGTTTTTGCATTGCAAAGGTTCCCGACGCTACATATAACGCCCCTATATCTCCATGTGTTTTGATACACGGCCGGCCCCACAGGGGTTGTAGGCGACATGCTGTGTTTTAAATTGTTTTATACTGCTTCCATAGAACCCTTCTGACGGGCTTTGACTGAAACGCGGCCGGCCCTAAGTGGGTTGTAGGCTTAACGCTGTGTCATTGGGGACCTTGGTTAAGAAAAAGGACAATAAAAAGACAAGTTCAAAAAACACCAAAAAAACAAGCAAAAAGGGTTCTTGTAGGAAAAGAGATGTCTCTCTAAAGATGCTCCAACAAGAATGATTAAAATGGGTGGGGTCCTTCAATAGTTACAGCGGGAAATGTTATGAACCAATAAAATCTTTTTTTTTTAGGTCACATGGGATCCGCGCACTCTGCGCTCATGAAGCACGCACCCGACGCAACTTCACGAAAATATATTTAAAAATAATATAAGTTTATTATAAGTACAAATATATTATTTTTATGAATATCTTAGATAGTCTCTTGGCCTAATATGTATATTAAACACACATACATATCATTTTAGCACATAAAAATATTTCGCAAGAGTCGTGCACTCAGCGCGCCCCAGCACGTATATGATGTCATGCGGAACCCGCCACCGCACAAGCATTGCATACTGTAATGCGCATGTGTCGCGAATGCGCGGGAGCAGGAGACGTGGACTGGTCGCATACCAATCGCGCACATCACGTAATATTAAATGTATATGATGTAACTGAAAAACACGCAGCCGTCGCACACCGTACGCGGATCCTTGACAACGTTTCTAAAATGGCGACTAGAATCCCCGCACCCACCGTGATGTGTACGCTTTGGGTGCGCGACTCCAAAAAATTTTAGAAAAAAAAAACTAAAAAAGAAAATAATATAAATATATTAAAATAAAAAAAGTAAAACAAAAAAATTAAACAATATTTCAGTTTTAATTTTTTGTGTGCAATTTTCAGAAAAATATATAATGTTATTTAATGAATAAAATATTTATAAATAAACAGTTAAAAATCTGTAGGAAATCAGTACAAAAAAATAGGTATAACTACTATTACACTTAAAAATTAGCATTTAAAAAACCTTTGAAATTCACTGAAAAACCATAGGTTTCAGAGACGTTATAGTTAAAAATCAGCAGTTAAAAAAGCTTTGAAATTCCCTGAAAAAACCATAGGTTTCAGAGACGTTATAGTTACAAATTAGCATTTAAAAAAACATAGAAATTCACAGAAAAAAACATAGGTTTCAGGGGTGTTATAGTTAGCTGGACATTTCACTCGTACAAAACCATAGAAATTCCTCCGTTATAGTTAGTTGTCACTGACCATGTCATGAATGATGTAATATGTGACATCATCAGCAGTGCATTGCGGGCGCGCGAGTTATAGTTAGCAGAACTAACTATAAAAGAGGAATTTCTATGGTTTTGTACGAGTGAAATGTCCAGCTAACTATAACACCCCTGAAACCTATGGTTTTTTCTGTGAATTTCTATGGTTTTTTAAATGCTAATTTCTAACTATAACGTCTCTGAAACCTATGGCTTTTTCAGTGAATATATATATAAATATATATATACACACACATATATGTGTGTATATGCACACACATACATATATATATTCACTGAAAAAACCATAGGTTTCAAGGGCGTTATAGTTATCTGGACTTTTCACTCGTACAAAACCATTGAAATTCCCCCGTTATAGTTAGTTCAGCTAACTATAACTCGCGCGCCCGCAATGCACTGCCGATGACGTCACATATTACATCACTCATGACATGGTCAGTGACATCACTCATGACATCACTGATGACATCTCAAATGACATCACTGATGACATCATCCAGTGAATGTGTGTTTTTCTGAAAATTACATATGTTTTATATATGTATATCTCAAGGTCGATGGAAGAATAAATGGGTATATAAGGGTCTAAATGGATGATTTGATTTTGAAAAATTGATTGTATAACTGACTGATTAAGTGTATCTTAGTGAATACATGGCTTAGTGAGTAATGTTTAAATGTGTAAATATCTGTATCAGTCTCTCACTTTGTGTATAAGTGGCTGCATGGGTTGGTGAGTAGCTACATTAGTGTCTATATAGGTTATTAGTTGTTTTTTTGAGTATCAGTATGAGTGTCTGAGTGTCTGTATGGTTCGGTGGGGGGTATTACGTAGTGCATAGGTGCATGAATGAGTGACTCACTGTTTGTATGTGTTGAAGACACCATGTGTGCAAGACTGTATGGGTGGATGAGTGTGTGCATGGGTGTGTTAGTGAGTGATAGACTGTCTCAATAGTGTCTTTATGAGTAACTATATATGTTTTAAACTAGTATATGTGACTATTGGTGTATATAAGTGAGTATATGTGAGAGTGAGAGATTGAAAGAGTTCCTGTATGAATAAGTATGTGTTTCTATAAGTGATTGTTTAAAAGACTAAGTATGTGTAAGTTTCTGTAGAAGTAAGTGTGGTGGTGTGTGTATAACTATATATGCAAGTAAATGGATGTTTGATTCTTTATTAGCATGAGTGACTATGTGTGTGAGTAACTCTATGGATGAGTGGCATTGTGTAACAGGATGTATAGGTGTGTGAGTACATATGATGAGTGAGTACATGTATGAGTGACTGTATAGGGCTGTTGGTGAATGAGTGGATGTGTATGTGGATCTTAGAATTACTGAATAGGTTGTTGTAACTGGTATTGGTATGTCCATTGTTTTGAACATTGTAGTTTCTATTTTTGAATGTGTGTATCAAAGGTTATATTAGGGGAAGAGGAGGTCTGCCACTCTATCACAAGGATGATGTCATCAGTGATGTCATTAATGATGTCATTTGAGATGTCATCAGTGATGTCATGAGTGATGTCACTGATCATGTCATGAGTGATGTAATATGTGACGTCATCAGCAGTGCATTGCGGGCGCGCGAGTTATAGTTAGCTGAACTAACTATAACGGGGGAATTTCAATGGTTTTGTACGAGTGAAAAGTCCAGCTAACTATAACGCCCTTGAAACCTATGGTTTTTTCAGTGAATTTCTAAGGTTTTTTTAAATGCTAATTCCTAACTATAACGTGCCTGAAACCTATGGTTTTTTCAGTGAATTTCAAAGGTTTTTTAAATGCTAATTTCTAACTATGCCTACAGAGATAGGACATGTGAAGAAAGAAGAAAAAACGCACAGAAAGAAAAAAAAGAAATGCAGAAAGAAGCAACAGAAGTCCTCAAAGACGAAGAAAAGTGCAGGAAGAAGGATAACGTGCAGAAAGAACAAACAGAAGAGCAGAAAGAAGCCTTGTTGCAAAATCATCCTGTACCCTCAACTTTTTCAGACGGATACTGGTGGTAACTGAGTCTGACTAACCAGTCCTAGAGCCAGTGCTATGTTAAAAGACACTCAGAATACAGTGAAAACACCTACATACACTAGGGAACACTATGCGTTGGGGTCCCCCTGTGATCAGCATGACCTCCTCTGTAAGCCCCTAGTATATAATAGGGCAGGGGATTAAAACTACCTCTTAAAACGCGCCACAGGGCGTGTTTGCACACGTCACCTCAGGCCCCGTCCCCTCACTTCCCCACTGTGTAAACACGCCCTGTGGCCGTTTTAAGTTGGGAGATTAAGTCCCCTTGAATCCTGAGGGTCCCTAGGGTCCAACTAGACCACTAGGTACCTCCAGTAAGCGCCACAGAGCTGCGTTGCAGAGAGATGTAAAAAGGGGCACGGCCTAGACCACCTCTCTGCAACGCTGCGCAGTGGTGCTTACTGGAAGCACCTGGTGGGCTAGTTGGCCCCCAGGGTCCCTCAGGATTGAAGGGGAATTATTTCCCCAACTTAAAACGCGCCACAGGGCTTGTTTGCACACGTTAACTCAGGCCCCGTCCCCTCCCTTCACCACTGTGTAAACACGCCCTGTGGCCGTTTTTAGTTGGGAGATTAAGTTCATTTGAATCCTGAGGGTCCCTAGGTTCCAACTAGCCCACTAGGTACCTCCAGTATGCGCCACAGAGCTGCGTTGCAGAGAGGTGTAAAAAGTGGCACGGCTTGGACCACCTCTCTGCAACGCAGCTCAGTGGCGCTTACTGGAATCACCTGGTGGGCTAGTTAGTCCCCAGGGGCCTTCAGGATTGAAGGGGAATTATTTCCCCAACTTAAAACGTGCCATAGGGCGTTTGCACACGTCACCTCAGGCCCCGTCCCCTTCCTTCCCCACTGTGTAAACATGCCATGTGGCCATTTTTTAAGTTGGGAGATTAAGTCCCCTTGAATCCTGAAGATCCCTAGGGGCAAAATAGCCCACTAGGTACGTTCAGTAAGTGCCATTGCAGAGAGGTGTAAAAAGGGGCACGGCCTGCACCACCTCTCTGCAACGCAGAGCAGTGGCACTTACTGGAAGCACCTGGTGGGCTAGTTGGCCCTCAGGGTCCCTCAGGATTGAAAGGGAATTATTTCCCCAACTTAAAACGCGCCACAGGGCGTGTTTGCACACGTCACCTCAGGCCCCGTCCCCTCCCTACACCACTGTGTAAACGCGCCCTGTGGCCGTTCTAAGTTGAGAGATTAAGTCCCCTTGAATCCTAAGGGTCCCTAGGGTCAAACTAGCCCACTAGGTACCTCCAGTAAGCACCACAGAGCTGCGTTGCATAGAGGTGTAAAAAGGGGCGTGGCCTCAGAACACCTGTCTGCAACGCAGCTCCCTGGCGCACACTGGAGATGCCTGTTGGGCTAGTTGGCCCTCAGGGACCCTCAGTATTGAAGGGGAATTAATTCCCCAACTTACAACTGGCCAGGGGGCGCGTTTGCAGAGTGCTGCAAGGAGGGGGCGTGGCCTCCAGCGCGATGCCGTTCTTTTATTTATTTACTTTTTTTAGGAAGGAGGGCTGTGTGGCCCCTCTTCTTTTTCTAATTTACTGGCCCTGGGGACCCCATCCCCCAGGGCCTGCACCCTAATTTTTTTTGTTGAAAAAAATAAATTTGGCCCTCCCAAGGCCTTAATCGGCCCCGGGGACCCCAACCCCCGGGTCATGGCCTTTTTTTAATTTAAATTCTTTAGGAGGGGGCTGCGTTGCCCCCCTCCTCAGGCCACTTATGGCTCCGGGGAACCCATCCCCCGGGGCCGGCCTTTGTTTATTAATATTTTAAAAATATATATATTTATAGAAACACCTAGGACATGCTGGACAAACCGTATGTACCTATCGCCATGACGATTTGAGTGATATTCATTAAAAGGCGACTATGCATAGAATGAATCCACATGGAATGTATTTACACCGCTAGTGAAGCTCTGACGTGTCTGACGCCCTACCGTGCCTAATCCCGGCGCCCCCGCCGGTGGGTACTCTCCAAGTAGACACCCTTGTTGTTTATTTATACAAACATGGGTAGATATTGACGGGCACATTTGATATACACGCACACCAAGCCATTCAAAAAATTCGACCAAACTATGCAAGAAACCCCCCACACGGTTAATAAAAAACACATCCTCCGCCGGATGTGTAATACTTTTTATTTTACTCTCTGGAAAGGAGACGAACCTCACTTGAGAGTCACAGCGTGCTCCTGGCTGAGCCCAATGCTGTGTTACACCCACCAGTGCCCGCCGATTGCCTCACACCTCTGTGTTGTATTCCACCAGCTAGTGCGTGTGCTATGACACTCTCTAGCCCATGTGCACTGTAACACCACCCCGTGAATATGTCATGCCACACTTGCCTTTGCACGGGTTATATTGCCCCATCTAACATGCCTTCCTCGATGTGTATGTTATAACGCACAGCGCTATGCCATACATATTACAATCTGGGATCCATATCTTTGCCACAGTGCATATGCAACGTTACACTCCCCAGCACATATTTTATATTACAACTTTAGAGACTAGTTATGTTACACAACACTGCCCTGTTCATATTACACTCCAAGGCGCATATCGCATAGCACGCGCTAGTGCCTGTGCTATCTCGCGCTCTCCAATGAATCTGTCATTGCGCACAATGTATTGCATATTATATTTCACGCCCCGGTTCATCTTATATCACACTTTTTGGTGCATAGTTTATACCATATACTACATCTAGTTTTCATTTTCAATCGTGCTCTCAGGACTATGTTCTATATAACACTGCGTCCACCTACCCTTTTCACGGGCATTACATTTTGCGATGGGGGTGGAGGGTCAGGGGGTGTTTCTGCCAAGTGAGCCCGGAGTCACAGTCACAAACGTCCTCTTCTTCCTGAATAAAGGTGAGATTATGCTGCATACTTGTTCATATTTTAAGTAGTTCGCACAGACACACATTTTAAAAACAATAAAGTTCCTAATACCTACCTTCTCTGAACAGTTAGCTTGCTGCCCAATCCACCTCCTCCCTATCCTCTGTTGTCTGTATCCATGGACTAGCCTCCTCCCTCCTGCCATGCATGGTCTGATGTGCTGCCACTGCCCTCCATTTAGCATGATGTACCAGTCCACTCCTCCTGCCCTCCATTGCCCAATTCTATGGCCCATCATTGACCTCCTGCTTAGCCTCTGTGCTTAGCTTGCTGCCCCTATTCTCCTTCCCCCTGCCCTCTGATGTCTTTGTGCATGCCCCTGCTCCATCCTTTTTGCCCACTATGCTCCATGGACCTGCCACTCCTATCTACTCTGAGTGTTCTGTTGAGCTGCCACTCCCCTCCCACCTGCCTAGCATTGTCAGATGACTGTAACCTGTCACTGCCACCTCCACCCTGCCTGTCCACATGCCATGCCCCTATCCCCTTCCTCCTGTCCTCCATGGTCCATTTTACTGCCACACCCTTCTGCCCTCCCTGATCTGTTGTGCTGCAACTGCTCCTCCTGCCTGCCCCGCGCGGTCTGTTGTGAGGCCCCTTCCCCTGAACTCTCTTGTCTGTGCCCAGGTCCTGACCCTCCCTTCTATCCTCCATGGTCCTTTGTGCATGCCCCTGCACCCTCCTTCTTGCCCATCATAGCCATTGTGCTGCCACTAACCCTCCTGCTTGCCATGCATGGTCTTCTGTGCTGCCATGGCCCCTCCCACCTTCCCTGTGTGGTCAGCTAGCTGCCCCTGACCCCCTCCCACCTTCCCTCCATGGTCTGTGTATATGCCACCATAGTCTCATTGTTGCTCTCCATGGTGTGTCTTGTTTCTAGTGGCCATCCTGCCCGACCTCCATGGTCATCTTTCTGCTCCTGCCCTGCCACCTTGCCCCCAGCCCTCTGTTTCCATGTGCAGACCCCCTATTCCCTCCCTCCTGGCTTGTCTGTTCCATTGTAATGCCCCTGATCCGTCCCTCCTGCCCTTTATGGTCTGTTATGCTGCAGCTTTCTCTCCTGTCTGTCCATTATGGTCAGCTAGCAACCATTGCCTCTTTCCCATCTGTTCTCTGTTGTCCATGTGCATGGTCCTGTCCCCTCCCTATTGCTTTCTATGGATTGTTGTGCTGCACTCCCGTCCCGCATGCGCTGTGTGGTGTATTGTGCTGCTGCACACCCTGATGCCTGCCCTGTAGGGTCAGTTTGGTGCTCCTCTCCATGTCCCTCCTGTCCTCTGTTATCCGAGACCATGTCCCTACCCCAATTCCTCCTGCCTACCATGATTCAATGTACCATACTTGCGAACATTTTGAACTTGCGAAGAGGGAGATTTTGAAAAAAAACTGGGGTATTGATTTTACCCTTTGAGTTACATTGAAAAAGAGGAGATTGTAGACAGGAGACAGATCAAATAAAGCCCATTTGAGCTTAAAAACATTGGACGTTTCCTGGCTGAAACGGGTCTGTTGGCATGTATGGTTGTACTACCACTGCCTCTTCCTTTTGCCCACAATGGTCTATTATATTGCCACAGCCTCTCTTGCCAGTCCTCTATTGTTGGTTTGTTGCCCCTGCCCCCCTTTCCACTGCCCTCCATAGTCTGTTGTGCTTCCACTGCCCTTCCTGCCTGCCCAGTGTCGTCAAATTGTTGCCTCTGCACTCTCCTACCTGCCTTCAATTTTCAGAGTCCGTGCCCCTGGCCTCTGCCTCTCAACAGTATCCCAATGAACAGCTAGATTGCTAACATTCTATATTTATTACAAAAGTGTGGAACGCCTGACGTCATCTTGATGTAATCAATACTGTAATACCTAGAGTATTTCCTTTAGAAATTACATATATGAGAGGGTCTTATTTGCATCAAAATGATGGTTAGTGCTCTAAAAAGCTAAAATGAGGACATATTTTCTGAGTTTTCAAATAGCGACAAAGAACTTTTAAATTATTTGTAATCTTTATTTTTTTTATCCAGTTGACCACTTGATTAAATGTTGCACCTTGGCGAGAGGATGTGGTGTTACTTCCAGAGCTGCAGACTTTGCAACTGGGGAACCAGGTTGGAGTTTCTGCTTCAGCTCAACATTCTGTGATTGTGGTCAAATCACTTAATCTCCCCATGTCTACAACCAAAATGAATTTGATCTTGTGTGATGTAACCAATGCTCATGTAAAGCATTCCAATACCTGACAAGTCTGCACTATATAAAACTGCAAATACACAAAAAATAAGTGGTTTGCACACTTCTGTTATTGGGCTACATGTGGGCTACATGTGGGTGATATTTGTGCTGCATTTAGGCTCTTTTGTGTCTGGTGGCCATCTTGGGAGATTTATTTGTTATGAAGTTTCCTAATTTCCTCATTCACTGCAGTCTCCTCAGTAGGAAATGCTTTCAGTTTTTTACTTTGATTCCATCAAGAAGGTATTCAGATATGTCACACATTTGCCATAAATTCTGAATGTTAGCACTCTAGTTGCTCATTAGATCACTGTAGTAAAGCTACTGCTCACCACGGAAGTCTGCTGCTGGTATTAAAAGTGCATGTTTCAGTCTGCATATCAGAATTTTTTAATGAAATAGAAGAGGATTTGAGAAGTCAAAATGTGCCCTAATTTTTCTTTCTGCAGAACTAATCATAATTTCTATGGCAAAATGAACCCCCTCATTTTGTTCCTTTGTAAATTAAATGTTTTAAGTGTTACCACTTTATTCCAATCAAGATGGCTTCAGGTGTGCCATACTTTTGTCATAAGTAAGACTGTTAGCGCTCTAGTTGTTCGTTAGAACACTCTGGGACATTCTGTCATTGGGCTATACTTGGGCTACATCTGGGTGATATTTGGGCTACATTTGGGCTCTTTTGTCTCTGGTGGCCATCTTGGGAGATTTATTTGTTATGAAGTTTCCTAATTTCCTCATTTACTGCAGTCTCCTCAGTAGGAAATACTTTCAGTTTTTTACTTGGTTCCATCAAGAAGGCATTCAGATGTGTCACACATTTGCCATAAATTCTGAATGTTAGCACTCTAGTTGCTCATTAGATCACTGTAGTAAAGCTACTGCTCACCAGGGAAGTCTGCTGCTGGTATTCAAAGTGCCTGTTTCAGTCTGCATGTCAGAATTTTTTTATGACATAGAAGAGGATTTGAGAAGTCAAAATGTGCCCTAATTTTTCTTTCTGCAGCACTAATCATAATTTCTACGGCAAAATGAATCCCCTCATTGTGTTCCTTTGTAAATTAAATGTTTTAAGTGTTACCACTTTATTCCATCCAAGATGGCTTCAGGTGTGCCATACTTTTGTCATAAGTAAGACTGTTAGCGCTCTAGTTGTTCGTTAGAACACTCTGGGACATTCTGTCATTGGGCTATACTTGGGCTACATCTGGGTGATATTTGGGCTACATTTGGGCTCTTTTGTCTCTGGTGGCCATTTTGGGAGACTTATTTGTTATGATGTTTCCTAATTTCCTCATTTACTACAGTCTCCTCAGTAGGAAATACTTTCAGTTTTTTACTTTGATTCCATCAAGAAGGCATTCAGATGTGTCACAAATTTGCCATAAATTCAGAATGTAAGCACTCTAGTTGCTTATTAGATCACTGTAGTAAAGCTACTGCTCACCAGAGAAGTCACTCAAAATGTGCCCTAATTTTTCTTTCTGCAGCACTAATCATACTTTCTATGGCAAAATGAACCCCCTCATGTTGTTCCTTTTTAAATTGTTTTAAGAATTACCACTTTATTCCAACCAAGATGGCTTCAGGTGTGCCATACGTTTGTAATAAGTAGGACTGTTAGCGCTCTAGTTGTTCTTTAGAACACTCTGGGAAGCTGCAGTAGAACACAAAGGAATCAACTGACAGTCTCTGCCCTTGTTGGATGTACATGTTTTACTGAGAATGTCAGACTTCATTCTCACATGACTGAGAAAGATAATGTGAATTTACAGAAAATATGCTCTCAGTTAGCTTATAGATCACCTTCCAAACCTCTGTGGGAAAAGCATGAGAAAATAGTTTTCTCTCAAACATGATTCATGATATCACAGCAGAAGGCTTTTTCACATGGTAAAGTCACCTTAGAACACACCACAAATCCTAAAATGAGTATGGTACCATCAACAAATGATTTATAATGTAACTAAAGTCTTAAAACCTTCTATTAACTGCAATGCTTTTTAATGAGGTGCTATCATGTATATTGGTCCCAAGATGGCTGCCAACACTTCTTGGATGAAGTGCTGACAGCCAATCAGATCTCACGATGAGATGTGTGGTTATGCTCCGCCCAGATATATATGTGATTTTACTTTTGATTTTCTCAGGAACTACTGAACGGATTTACACCATTTAAGCAAAAGGCACATGCCTGCCCTGAGGACTACCTCTTTGCCAAATTTCAAGTAATTCTGTTCAGCCGTTCGGGCTGTACCTTCGACTAAAGGTCCTATGGGAAAATGCATGGGGAAAACGTGTTTTGGGACCCCCCTTTTTTCTCAGCCCCCGCTTGACGAATCACCCCGAGACTTTCAGGGTAGGAGCTGAGCGGAGCGCCCCATTAGTTTTGAAAATTTCACGAAGATAAGACAACCGGCGCCAAAGTTATTCAAAATAGAATTTTCAGATTTCCTATGGGAACTCGGTCCAAACTATAACTATCTACTGGTGACCGCCAGTAGATAATATATACATACACACACATATATATATATATATACACACACACACACATATATATGCAGTACAGCTCACCAACTCAAATGTGGCCATCCTAAAACTTAGTCCTGCTGCCTGCAGAGGGAACACTTAGCGGCATGGGTCACTGGGTTTCTATTTGATGTGACACTCAAAGGAGTACAACAGACTGGCTAAGAATATCATGAGCAACCTGAGACTCGTGATACACTCCTGTCCACCTAAGGCCCTCTAATGCCACATATCCCTTAGATAGCTTCAAATTGCTTATGCAGATACCCGGGCAGAGGCGGATTGACCCTGTGGAGTAAATCCGAGCAAGGTGAGTGGTACTTAGATAAAGGACGTCAGAAGGGAGAGTCGCAGACAGAACGGTGTCTCCAAGAAGACCATAGGCCTCTGGTAGAATCATTGACGGGCTTAAGTGCTATGGCACAGCCGATCCATAGCTGCCAAGTTCCACAGTTCCATAAAAAATGAGCTGTACATGGCCTGCAACACTACTTTCAGTAGACAGCAGGCACAGTCGACACTCCGTCTCTTCCACTGTGCCAATGCTCTGGCTTCATCTCACCTCCTATGTGTCTCTAGCTATCTCTACCTTCACACTTTAATAACTCCCGGACACTTTAAAACGAATGTATGTCGATACTTCGCATACCATTACTTCGCATGATTTTAGTGCGATGTTTTTACTTAGCATAAACCATTACTTCGCAAGTTTTAACTGCGCATGCATTTATAACACAAATGGTTATAAATGTACTATGGTTTACACTAATTAAAAACATCGCACTAAAATCATGCTTACACTACACAACCTTACACTACTTAAACACCACTACACTACCCTAAACCCCAATACACTACCCCTACACGACCTTCCTCCTTCCCTCTGCCTGGATCCTACACTCTAACACTACACTTCACGACCCCCCCGACACTACCCTAAACTCTAAAACACTATACGAACACCACAGCACTACCCTAAACCCTAAAACACTACCCCCAAGCACGATCCTGCCCCTACCCCCAGTCCGTTCCCTACACTTAAACACTACCCTGCACGACCCCCCCAACACTACCCTAAACCCTAAAACACTACCCTACACTACACAAACACCACATCACTACCCTAAACCCTACAACACTAGTCCCAGCACGAACCTGCCCCTACGCCCAGTCTGGTCCCTGCACTGAATCACTACCCTGTACGACCCCTGACACTACCCTAAACCCTAAAACACTACCCTACACAAACACCACATCACTACTCCCCAACACTACCCTTCACGACCCCCGACACTACCCTAAACTCAAATACACTACTCTACACTACTCAAACACAACCCTACAACCCAAAATGCTACCCCTACACGACCCAAAAAAACTACACTTACCTCTCTCTTCACCGTGGTTCCTCTCTTCTCCGGATTCCAGCGGCTTCCAGCAACGTCAGATTTGCACGTCGTTGTTTGGAAACAGAAGCGCCTTCCAAACAACGATGTGGATAGCGCATACCATTACAACGCGTGCGTTGTAACAACGCTTGAGATGTAACAACTTGCGTACTAATGGTACACATTGTAACATCGCAAGCGTAGTAACGCTTGCGAAGTAATGGTATGCGCACGAGTAGCCGCGCACTAAAGGCTGTTTACCCTTTGAAACATGTCACCTAGCGAGGCTGTAAGTGAAAGCAAATATTTGAAACAACATCTTGGTGGACACTTTCCTGTTTGAAAGGTGCCCATTGAACCAGAGACTCGTGTTATAGCACCACAGACCGAAAGTCAAGAATTAAACACCCTTCAAGTTGTGTCGTCAGTTTGCTAATTGCACAATGAGTTAACGTTAGTCACGAGAGACTGCCAACCTCAGCCACCGAATCCCTAACTACCAAACGTGTTAAAAACAGTTGAAACAGAAACCTCTCCTGTACCCCAAGAATACAAATAACCATGGGCCTCCACTAATTCTGTGTGAAACTGAATGCAAGAAAACACGAACGTAGGTTTGCAGCTCCCAAAGCAAGGCAAAATGTGTTGGTCGGAACCAGTTGACATGATTCAATGTATGGTGCATAAACAAACCTCGTCATCAGGATAATAATGCACGTCTCCATTCTCCTCTTCCACACAATCTATACAAAGCAGTGAGGAGTATTTAGCTGGTGTATACTACTAACGACATGTTTTCCTTAACCAATCCCAATGGGCGTGTATAAACATAAGGACATTTTCCATGAAAAGTCCATCTATTTCTCTTTGCAGTGGGCTCTGGCGGCAAGTCTGCTGCTGGGCTCTGGCTCAGGTGCTGCTGGACAAGGGCACTTTGGGCTGCTGGAGCACTAGGGCCTAAGAGACTGGGATCTGCCTGCATGCCTTTCAGCCTCCAGGGCCAGTCATGAGGGTCTGTACTTCAAGCGAGGACAGCTGCAGGAATCCTTTCCTTCTTTAGAACATAGCTGCAGACCAGGTAAGGGGCTCAGCCAGCGAGCCTACGACGAGAATGAGGAAAGAGCTATGTACTTTGCTCTCACATACCTCTCCATCTGCTAGAAAGGAAGGGGGTAGGGGGTTAGGCCCAGTGACGGACATTTAAGATGCCCTTCGTTCAGAAAGCACATTAATATCCAGTGTCTCTTGAGATCTCTGGGGCTGGGGGCTCCCCAGCTGCTTCATCCAAGAGGAAAACAAGAATGGCCACGGTACCCAGGCAATTGGAGCGATTCTCCTTATTCCGCATCTTCTTCAGACTATTTAGATAGGATTCACATTAATGAAGATTACCCGATTTGTCCAAGATTACACAATGTAGTCAAGTGAGAGAGTCAGGAATAAAACCCAGTGCTACTGGTTCCACAGTCAACAATTTAAGCGCCAGATCTTTTCTAAGAAATCAATCATATATTTGTTTAGTAAGTCATTTCTTGTAAAGGCTGTTTATTTCCAAAATGTGGATCTTTTCATTCGGTCTTATGAGACCAGCAAGCAACAAATAGAACTCAAAGAACTAAAAATGGCAATCTTGATACATCTTAATTTTACCAATAGAATTTAGAGGATATAGCCTAACAGCTAGGGCGGTCGATCTCTAATCTGGGGAACCCGATTCGAGTCTCGGCAATGACGCTCAACATACTGTGATTCTGGGCAAATTGCTTAATCTCCCCGTGCCTACGTGTCCTTGTGTAACGCAACTGGTGCTCATGTAAAGCGCTCTGATACCATCGGGTCAAGTTCGCACTATATAACAAAAAATACTATGAAAATTAAAAACTATCCTTATAGCACTGATGGGCAATGTTGACATAACGTATAGCCCATTCTTCAATAGCATCCTCTCTCATCTTGGTATAATGTCTCCTCATCAACAAGGCCATATCCATGATAGTCAACAGCTGCTTGAGGGGGGAGAAAATAATTAGCAGCTGGACTAAATCTGAACATGACCAACTGTGCGTGCGTAGCAAAGCACCCTAGCATGGGAGCTGGCGATGCCCATGAGTGGGCACAAGAGAAAACAAACATGGAGAAGAGAAAAGGAGCACGCCTGTGTGCTTTCAAGGTATCCGCCAGCTGGAACATGATTTCCCATGCCACATTCTTATTAAAAGCTGACAGTAGTTGTTTGTTTGGAGTTTGTCATAGCTTACAGTAATGCTTTGTCTCTCAGGAGGAGGAAACCCGCTGGCAGAAATAGGTTTCAATTTCCAGATTTATCAACTTCTTAATTGAGTTGCTGCTAAGAAAGGAGTATTATTATGAGTAAAAAAAAAGCACACGGAAGAATCCACAGTATATCGGGAGCGGAACTAGACTCCCAGCCATGGCTGGCCTTAACACTGGTGACGCACGGTGCAACCGATTTTTCCGGCGCCCCCTACCTCATTTCCTCCTTCGCAATGAATTCCCACACTGCCACTCGCCAACAATGCACCTCATCTCTCTATATCCTCTTTCTGGTCAAACATTTCATTTTTTTATAGGGCTACCCATAGTTTACTCACCCTCAGTTCTGTGATCTGCATTGCACACGTTCTTTGTAGCAGGCACAGTCCGTCTGCGCTGTGTGGGTGACAGGAGTGCCCATGTGAGTGCACGGTGAGTGATACAACAGTGTGAGAGGAGGGTGAGAGGAGTGACTGCAGAGTGAGTGAGGTGACCATATGAATTTGGGTGCAGATGTAATTGCAGAGTGGGACGAATGAATGTATGGGTATTGATGGGCCTGTTTGAGTGAGATTGCAGAGTAAGCAGTGCAACAAACTTCCAGTCTTATGATTAGGGTCGCCAGCTCATTATATTGATGTCCCGGACTGTACAAAAATAAGCCTATTTTCAGCACTTATATGTGCATACTTGGAACATCAAATATAAATAGAAAGCCTTTTTAATTATGTTCTAGGATTGCCTGAATGATCCATGACTGATAATTAAAGGGAACTATGACAGAAAAGTTACATTACAAATGAATACATACTATTTTATTTCTAACCCTACTTAGTGTCAAAACAAGTCCTTTACGAGCTCTTTGAATAACAAATTGATGGAATTTTTCTTTTGGTAACCCTACTATGTTCCTTTCCATGAAATGCTTTCTCACACTACGGCAGCAAATGTAAAATACAATTGTAAGGAATAGGCAGAGTGAGGGCCCAGGGGGTACTGGAACCAGAAAAAAAACTAAGCCTGGGTAACCAGTTTACAAAGGTATGTAAATATGCAAATTGTCTTTAAAGACCTGTGAAAAACTCTGGCGTGCCGGAGATACGACTCCAGACACTGCCCAGCTGAGCCCCCAACAGCTGGAGCTGCAGAAGTCCGGACTGAGACACACGATAGGGGGGAGCTGAAGTCCTATTAGCCCTATGGGCGTTGCATGTCTGGTCTGTGTGAATTTAAGAACATTCAGATAAACGTTCACTGACTGCCTCCGCAGCAACGCTTCAGTCACCACCTCTACCCTGCTAACTAAAGGGCGTGCTAAAGAGGTGCACACAGGCACAGTTTCACAACGAGAGACCTTATGCCTAATTGCTAGGAAGAATTGAGCAGAACAGTTCGATGTAAGTGCAAACGCTTCTAGCAAATTGCTATAGAGGGGTGTCTGGCATGACCACTGACGACCTCCAATATTTAATTTTATCGACCATCCCAATATCGAAATAATTACTAATGACAAGAAAACTTTGATTTTAAATAGGGCCTGTGTTAATTTCGCAGCTCAAATGCATTTTAAAACACAAATGTGCCAGTAATCTAACCCCTTAATACCACCCGCTATGAGTCTGTCATGATGCGACTTCAATGAATGATCCCAAGGCGACCCACAAAATAGAAGGCACAGCAACCTCTTTAGTGCCAACTATGAATAAGATTTCATTAGGGCACTTTACAATGTTAAAATGGTCAGAACACTGGCGCACCCCAATGATCTCATACTATAGTTACCTCGAACCTTTAGCCACACCTACTGAGCTATCTCCCTGTGAGCGCAAACCAAGAACCATAGTACACACACAGATCTCAGCCTCATGACCATCCTGTGGGGGCTGCAGCTGAAACCTTGTGGTCCTAGGCAGCACCAGGCGTTTACCCGGAGAGTGGTTTCACTAGAGCTTGGTTACACACACACCCACACATATATATGTGTATATCATCATCATCATTCCTTTGTTCCTCTGGGGTAGAGGGGCCTTTGCCCAGTCCAAACCAGTTCCTGAGCACTTTGTTGACATGACTCTGCCTTTCTACTCAGGGTGCAGGGCAGAGACATCAGTCGCTCCACAGGAGGTGGAGCCAGCATTGTGGTGGCAGAGCACAGCCCTATTCTTAGTCCAGGTGCACTCCTCCCACCCATCTGGATGTCAATCTCTCTATTCACCACCAGGCTACCTAGCCCTGCCCCTCTGGGTTTCCCCAGCCCTATCACTCACACAAACCAGACAGGCAGATACACATCCAGCAGAGGCGGGCTGAAATGGTTTAGGCAAGCAAATGCCACCTTTCTAAAAGGGGTATTTGCAAACACAGAATATTAAAATAAACTTTACTAAAAGATGTATTTTATTATTCTGAGTTCAGGCATACTAAACTCGAATTTCTACCATGTTCCCTGGGCATGTTAGGATCATAGGATGTAACAATCTTAACAGCCCATTCCGGCCTATGGGAGCAGGTAGCCTTACAATAGTGAAAAACGAAAATGGCTGTAATTCACTATTAGGACATGCCACACACATCAGGGCTTGTCCTACCTTATGCTTACAATGCACCCTGCCCTTGGGCCTACAATAGAGGTGACTTATATGAAGTTAAGGGAAGGTTTAGGGACTGGCAAGTGGGTGCACTTGCCCAGTCAGCATGACAGTACCAGACTGCACGCAGGTTATGCAATGGCAGAACTTAGACACATTTTACCAGGCCCCTTCTGTGGGTGGCACAACCAGTGCTGCAAGCCCACCAGCAGCATTTGTATTTACAAGCCCTGGGCACTCCTGGTGCACTTTACTGGGGTCTGACAGTAAACCAAATAAGCCAATCATGGAATCCAACCAACATATACATTTTACAATAGGGAGCACTTGCACTGTGGCACTGGTTGGCAGTGGCACAGTGCTCTGAGCGACCAACACCATAAAAACACATGAGGCACAGCGACAAAAAGTGGACGGGAGACTCACGCCAAGGTGCCAGGTCTAACAGAGGGCAGAAGGGTGTGGCAGTAAAATGAACCATGGAGGACAAGGGGATAGGGGCATGGAATGTGGACAGGCAGGGTGGAGGTGGCAGGGACAGGTTACAGTCATCTGACAATGCTAGGCAGGTGGGAGGGGAGTAGCAGCTCAACAGAACACTCAGAGCAGATAGGAGTGGCAGGTCCATGGAACATGGTGGGCAAAAAGGATGGAGCAGGGGCATGCACAAAGACATCGGAGGGCAGGGGGAAGGAGAATAGGGGCAGCAAGCTAAGCACAGAGGCTAAGCAGGAGGTCAATGATGGGGCATAGAATTGGGCAATGCAGGGCAGGAGGAGTGGACTGGTACATCATGCTAAATGGAGGGCAGTGGCAGCACATCACCATGCATGGCAGGAGGGAGGAGGCTAGTCCATGATTCAGACAACAGAGGATAGGGAGGAGGTGGATGGGGCAGCAAGCTAACTGTTCAGAGAAGGCAGGAAGGCCAGTGGCAGAACAACTGCCACACAGGGCTGTAATAAGGAAGCAGGGACATGGACCTGGACAATGGATGGCTAGGAGGAGGGAAGGCAGTACCAGCAAGCTTGGGTGGGGGCAGCACAATGCCAGGCCCTGCTTCCAACCCCCCACCATCCATTGTGATATGCATCTTACTTAACGTAAAAAACAAAACTAGAAATTTGCTGAAAAAAACAAAGATTACAGGGACGGTATAGTTAGACTCAGATTTCACTCAACCAGGGAAATTCAGCAGTTATAGTTACCTGAGATAACTATAACTTACGCCCTCGCAATGTAATGCTAATGACCTCAGACATTACATCATTCATGACATGGTCAGTTACATCACTCATCTCTAATGAGCTGTGAACGGAATGGAACTATAATCGCTAGAACCTTATTTAGGGATAGTGTGTGTATATTAACACCCCTTTTTTTCCTTTTCTTTCGTGTAAGAATCATTATAATACGCAACGTGCCCAGATTAATATTGGCGATAGCCTTTCACTTTAAAGTAATGTGTAGACCATTGTTTATGTTGATGTTTGCAATTCTAAGTATGTGTATTATGAATAAGTCACGTTGACGAACATACAGGTATGGCGGTCACAGGACAAAATATGCTGAATTGACATTGTGTGCATATTAACACTTGTTTTCTTTTCTTTGTTGTATCAATTCCTGAATTTTCACATTGTGACCAGGCCAATATGGCCGCCAGCTTTTTGGATTAAAGTAATGCACTGCTGATGACGTCACATATTACATCACTCATGACATGGTCAGTGACATCACTGATGACATCACTGGTGACATCTCAAATGACATCACTGATGACATCATCTACGTGATCATCTGATGCACCTCCTCACACCCTAAAATACAGACTACCATCCTCGAAACCATAGACACACCAATACTAGTACAGCTACAATATTCTGTGCACTATGCATGCAGACCTCTGATCAGCTACATAGCTTTGATACAGTCTTTTAAATACTCAGTTAGTACCTATGCAGTCTAGGAATCCTTCTGTCTGTCCCATGCACTTCTCCATTCAACCATCCAGCACTATCTACGTATCCTATCACTCTACCAATACCTAAGCACTAATAAATTTAGCATGCACTCTCTTTGCAGCACTGAAATTACTCCAGTTATTAGTCATATACTTAAGGAATGGCCTAGCCACTAACACAAGTGCAGGTACAATATTTTGTACACTATGCATGCAGACCTCTAACAAGCTACATACTACTGATATGCTCTTCTAAATACCTAGTTAGTACCTATGCAGTCTAGGAATCCATCTGTCTGTCCCATGCACTTCTCCATTCACCCATCCAACACTATCTATGTATCCTATCACTCCACCAATACCTAAGCACTTATAAATTCAGCACGCACTTTCTTTGCAACACTGAAATTACTCCAGTTATTAGTCGTATACTTAAGGAATGCGTAGTCAAAAACACAAGTGCAGGTACAATATTTTGTACACTATGCATGCACACCTCTAACCAGCTACAAACTATTGATACACTCTTCTAAATACTCAGTTAGTACCTATGCAGTGTAAGAATCCTCCTGTCTGTCCCATGCATTTCTCCAATCACCCATCCAGCACTATCTACTTATCCTATTACTCCACCAATACCTAAGCACTTATAAATTCACTATACACTCTGTTTGTAATACTGTACTCATTCTAGTTACTAGTCATGAACTTATGGAATGGCCTAGCTAAAAACACAAGTACATCTATAATATTTTGTGCACTATCCAAGCAGACCTCTAACTAGCTACATACTATTGATACACTCTTCTAAATACCCAGTTAGTACTCATGCAGTGTAGGAATCATCCAGTCTGTCCCATGCACTTCTTTAATCCCTTATCTACCACTATCTACTTACCTATCACTCCACCAATACGTAAGCACTTATAAATTAAGTGTGCACTCTGTTTGCAGCACTGTCATCATTCCAGTTATTAGTGGTATTCTTATAAAATGACCTAGGCTCCAACACAACTACACATAAAATATTCTGTGCATAATCCCTACAAATCTCTAAGCAGATATAATTAAATAATTAAATACTGAAGTAGTACCCATGCAGCGTAGGATACCTCCTGTCAGTCTCATGCAATTCTTCAATCACCCATCCAGCACTATGTTCTTATTGTATCAATCTGCCAATACCGAAGCACTTATGGGGCAGATTTACAAGCACCCTGTGCCACCAGTACGTCACTTTTTGTAACGTGGTGATGGCGCCAGGCACTCCTTTATATTTACAAGGAGAGGAAAAGCCACCCTGTGTGGTTATTCCTCTCCTTGTAAATACGACCCCTTCATACACAGAACTTTGCGTTGAAGGCGCGTCTCATAGGTGTTGCTGTGGGTGTTCCCACGCAACACCCATAGAACAAGACACATCTCCAGATTTATGAGATATCGTAAATCTGGAGATGTGTGTGAATGCTGCGCCATCCTAGAGTTGGTGTAGTAAGGCGCAAGGAGGAGAGTTGTTTTCATTTCTCCTCATTTTTTCCTCTTTCAATGCATGCTGCATTCCACAGCATACATTGAACGAGGAAAATGCCTTTACTGATTGTTTTTGTGCAGGAAGGTGTCCCTTCCTGCACAAAAACAATCTCCACACTACACAGACATCCTTGCACCATGGTGCAAGGGTGCCTGTGTCACCGCATGGCTGCAGTTTGTGCAGCAGTGCAGAGGGAAGCACAGAGTTGCAACATATTCATGTACATATGTCACATCCCTGTGCTTCGGAAGTGCCACAGTGCAGTGCAGCTAAAGAGCTTGCAGTGTCACGCTGCAGTACTTCCTCATAAATCTTCACCTATAAATTCATCATACACTACTAATGCATTCTTTCAGTCAATCATACTGTATACATATATTCAACCAAACTTTCACACATTACCTTGCAATTAAAGTTCCTTCTTTAACCAGATAAGGTAGTTCTTTCTTTTGTATTTTTTTTTTATTTATTTGAACAATTTTGTATTTTTTTCAACAAATGAACAAAAAAAAAGAACAAATAAAACAGGAAACATTTGGAACTACTTATCATTCCAAAAACAAAAAAACAAAAAAATTAACACCGATGGTTGCGTTGCGCAACACAAACTGCATCCACCGACTGCTCACCGAAGCATATCAGTTGCTTACACTTCACGCAGTGTTGCTCGAGAAAGGCGAATTCTGGCCTAATGTCCATTGCAGGTGTTCCTGAGGACGCTCCAGATGTACTTGCCACAGCAGGTGAGGGGTTCAAAGCAGCTTGCCTCATTTCCTCCCGAGCAAGATTGAGAGGATGTGTGGCCCGGAGATGCTTGTACATAGCAGCAGTGCCACAAGAGTATTTTTTTTCACAGCCTCTTGACAGGACTCGGTCACAAATTTTGCACGTAACCTTTCTCGCATTTACTTTCTTCTCTCCAGGTGGAAAAGTGAAGAATTTCCACACCACAGATTGCGGCCTCTGTGGACGTGGTGCCTCCTGCAAGAATTCTTCTTCAGAAGATACTTCCTCCTGCTGCTGCTGCTGTCCAGATGCCATTTTGTTTGATATTTCTTGAAAAACACCAAAAAAGGGGGCATGGTCTAACTGGCAATGCAGTCGGATGGGCGCTAGAGAGGCTCCAGCAGGCCGCCGCGCACTAACGCTATCATAGCGGAGCTGGGGGTCCTCTGACGCTCAAATCAGGGGTGCCCTAAGTGCGGCTGGTGTGCGACACCTCTTGGTGGGCGGAGGACGGCATGGGAGCGGCGGCAGCGGTGATCTGATGCGGGGCCTCGGCCCGGCGGTTGGAGTGCCCGCCATTTTGTGGTGATCGGAGGCCTCCGGATTTGCGGCGGCTCCTGTGTTCTGCGATGACGCCTGGCGCTGTTTGCCTCCGGAGGTGAGAGAGGCATTGCGGGAGTGCTCACCCGGTCAGTGGGGGTTCGGACGGCGGACCTGGGCCACGGACGCGGCCGGGCGAGTGGGGGGCCTGTAGTCGGCCTGGGACCGCCATTTTCTGTGCTGGATTGGTGAGGTGCAACAGGCTCCGGGACCTCGCTGGCTGGCTCTCCCGGTCCGGGGGGGCCTTGCTATGCCCTGACGGTTGGTGGTGGCTAAGGAGTACTGGTGAGAGGCCACGGCTGGGCTTTCCGCAGCTGCTTCATACCCCCCCTTCCCGTGGCATCCGGGGCGGCATCCCCCAGAAGTGGACGGTCCTGCGCCAGAGGGTGTGGGGCTCTTCTGTGAAGAAGCACACTGGGACTGCCTCCATCTGCCTCGTGCCTGTGGCAATCTCTGCAGTGGCCTGTGTGGAGAGCAGCAGGGATGGCGGTGGTGACACAGGGGGACTCTCGAAACCCCGGGAGCTGGCTGCAGCGGCGGCTGCCGTGGTGCCTGCGTGGGACCCCCGGTACTGTGAGTAAAGCTGTGGGGGCGCGCATCCCTGACCCCTTGCTGTGGGCCCTGTGGGGGCATTGGGAGCGGGTGCTCACCCTGTCCGACGCAGCACTTTTGCCTTCAGTGGGGCCCAGCTCACATCATGCCTCTCATGGACGCGGGGCGGGAGCTGCCCCTGGGAGTGCCTCTGGCCGCCATTTTTAAGGCAGTTGACTGAGACAGCATTGCGGGATAGTCTGGGCCCGGGTGGGTCCTCCCTGGGCCGCGCTGCCGCCATATCTGCCATGCTAGGGCTGCATCGCCCCTCGGAGGCGGCAGCAGGAAGTATCGTGGGTCGCCAGGCAGCCCGGTGACGATGCCTGTTGCCCGCCAATTGATGAAGCGGTGTGGCCCGGACGGCGGCGGTTGGTAGAAAGGACTGGCCGTTGCTGCCATTCGCCGTGCTCCGGGTGGCTGAGGGGCCTGGAGGTGCTTGAGGATCTCCAGCACAAGGAGGCAGCAGATGCAGATGGGGAGCAGCTCTTGAATTTGGAGACCCCGGAGAGACCTTGCTTTTAGTGCCCTGTTTCTGTGCTGTGGGGGGGCCCTGTGCTGGGGGGTGCCTGGGACCTGGACTGCCTTGGTGCGTGACTCTGGTGGAGGCTTTCTTGGATGTTGCCCATCCCCCGCTGCGCTGCCATCACAGGTCACTCGACGCCCGTTTGCCCTGCTCGCCGGACCTGTTCCTCCTGCTGGCTGGCGCCTGCCCTTGCCGTTGAGGGGGGCGCTTACTTGCCGGTGGGGGGGGGGGGGGGGGGGGGAGTCTGATCCTTCTACTGTATATTGTTGTCAGCCGGGCCGACCCCTTTGCTGGACTGCTCCTTCCCATTGATCTGTGAACTCTCTCTATTGACGGCTTATTACTGCCACTTTGTCTACTGCTGGTGGTGTCGGGCTGCGGCACCCTGGGCGTCATGGGTCTGGCCTGAACCATGTCTGATAGCTCTCGCTTTGGTGGGGTGCAGGTTGGGGCTCGGGTCTGTCTGCCTGCTTCTACAGGGTGTACATGTGCTTTAAAGGGCTGTAGGGGGGCTGACAGGGGCTACTGGCCCTTTGAGTGACTACATTTTGTAGAGCTGTGGAGGCGAACTGAATGCTGAGACCCCCTACTCGGCGCTGTCTGGGCCGGTTGGGCTTGCGGTGGGACTGAACACCTTTGACGGAGTCTGTGGTGGGGAAGGGGTCTTTCCGTGGGGCCGGTGCTTTGGGGTGGCGGCGGAGGGACCTCTGTTATCTGATAGGTCTTACCATCGGCTGCTCCACTGTGCCGCCATTATGACGTTCACTAACAGAGTCAAAGATGCCCCGGGACCAGCCCCTAAAGACAACTCGGTGGCGGCCTTGTGGGGCAAGATGGGCTCGTCTGCACCCGCTGAGGGACAGGCGTCGGCTGGGGGGGGCTCGCTCCCGGTGACGCAGGCCTTTATGTCCTCCTTCATGGCTGAACTGAAATCGGAGATTGACTCCCTGCGTACCGAAGTGCACTCCTGTGTCAGACAGCTCCGGAAAGAGGTCGCGGATCTTGGAGGACGGGTCGATGGGTTGGAGAAGACGATGGATGCCCGGACGGAAGACCAGGAGCATCTCTGGCAGTGTCTGGCTGTCCTGGAAGATCAACACATCGAATTGCAGCTGAAGCAGGAGGATTTGGAGAATCGAAGTCGCCGGAATAACCTCCGCATCCGGGGGATTCCTTTGGGTGCGGAAGGGAAAGACATCATGACGTATGTGCCACAGCTGCTCCATGAAGTGTGGGGCGATTAGGACGCTTCTCCCCCGGCCCTGGATCAGGCTCACCGGGTCTCTGGGCCTGCGGGCAGATCGGGCCTTATTCCTCATATACTAACCAGGGTTCATTTTTTTACAGAGAAGGAAGCTATTCTATGGGTGGCGCGGACCAGGCAGGACCTCGCGTATGAGGGACATCGGATTCAGATCTTCCAGGATCTGGCCCCAACCACCCTCAGGCGCCGCCGTACCTTTAAACCAGTGACTGATTAGTTGTGAAGCTTGAACATCACCTATCAGTGGGGTCATCCCTTTGCACTTATATTTACCTGGGAATCTAGGCGAAGGGTGATTCGATCCTACAGGGATGCGGCACAGCTGCTTTGACTCCCCGCATCGCGGCCCGCCAGCCCCGCTCGTCCTCCATCCTCTGCAAGGGTTCCTGCTGAGCCAGCCTGGTCGACCGTGCGCCGGTGTAGGCGCTCCCCTCCTCTCAACGAACAGGACTCCCCGCAGGCTAAACAGGACATTATAGAACACATCAAATCTCTATAGGGCGACAAATCTGACTCTGGTCCAGAATCTCCCCCTCCGTGATCAACGGTCGGAGTGGCGGTGGTGGCTCCTGGAGCTATTCTCGATGATCATTGATCCTTATGGCCTAGTGCTTCCTAGATGGGCTTGGTCTATTGGGGGGGACTTTCAATTCCCCAGCTCCTCATCTTATTTTCTCCTCTTGTGTGCGGGGTGGCTAATGCCGGGGCCCTCTCCTTGGTCGACTTTGAGACCGGTGGACGGCGTACCCCCCTTTGTTCTTCTCTAGGCTTGTCCGAACCCTTGGGTGTAGGCTGGCCGGCGATTGAAACAGAGAAACGTGGCCCGGTTGGCCGACGTTGGAATTATCTCATCTCACTTTCTGCTCTCCTAATTTTCTGGATCTCTTCTTCTTCTTTTCTGCAGGTGCTAGGTATGGCGGGCGGCTACTTACGCTATCACAGCACGCACTTGGTGTTAGAGACGGCGCGCCCTTGTGTTCCTTCCCTACCCCCCAGAAGCGCCTTCTTCGGTGGCACGATGGACTAACTTGGAATTTGATTTTCCTATGACTGTTCCTGGCCCATTAAAGATACTAACCCTTAATGTTAAGGGCCTTAATTCCCCAAACAAGCAGCAGCAGGTATGGCGCTATTTGCGACAGCATAGCCCGGACATTCTTTTTTTGCAAGAAACCCACCTGCTGCGTATAGATACTCCCCGTATGGCGCACCCATTATCCCCTCCAGGTCTGGGCCTCGACGGATACCAAAACAGCCGGGGTGGCTATTCTCTGTAGACCTGGAATCAGGCAGGGGCACTCTAAGGTTTATCTCAGTCCGGATGGACGCTTCATAAGGGTGGAGGTGCGGGTGGGGGGACGCCCGCTTACGCTGTGCAATGTTTATGCACCAAACCAGATGCAAGATTCTTACCTCCGAACCCTGATGCGGGAACATGTGCCACATGGCGAGCCCTCCTTAATTTTGGGGGGAGATTTTAACCTTGTGTGGGACCCTGCGATGGACCGTAGCGAGGCCCCCTCCAATGGGACGGGAGCCATGTCCTCCGCTCTACGAAAACAGATAACGGATCTTGGATTGCTGGATGTCTGGCGATATGATTCTCCGGAGATGCGGGATTACTCGTACTACTCCCATGTTCACCGTTCGTACTCGCGTATTGACTATTTATTCATCTCACATGATGCCGTGCGGGACACGGTGGGGGCATCTATGTCCGACATATCGATATCCGACCACGCCCATGTGGAGCTACTGCTGCAGGACCCGGCCGCTTCTCCTGTCCGCTCTCGGCGGTGGCGACTGCCGTTGCACATCCTGCGTGATCCGGCAGATGTGGAGAGCATACGGTCTGCCATGGACTCCTACTTTGTAAACAATGATCTTCCTGAAACTCCTTTCCCAGTGGTGTGGGATGCATTTAAGGCTACCATCCGCGGCCACATCACGTCCTTAGCGATTGCACGTGCCTGGGAGGCACGCCGCCTGGAGGACAACCTTTCCAAGGACATAAAGGCACTAGAACAGCAAGATCAGGGTCATTCCTCGGTCACAACTCGACGACGGCTTGCTAACCTCCGGGGTCAACTCCGTACACTACGCACTAATAGGGCAGAGCAGTCCCTGCCAACCCTAAAACAACGGTATTGTGAGGGGGGAGATAAAGTGGGCAGGGTACTGGCGCAGCGCCTACGGGCTCGTGCGGCGAAGGCCCACATAGCGAATATCCAAACACCGGATGGGATCTGGGCTACTACGGAACGAGCTAAATGTGAGGCCTTTAGGGCCTAATATGCTGCCCTCTACGGGGCGGACAACCCCTCGCCCTCCGACATAGATGATTTCCTAGCTCAATGCCCCTGGACGCCAATTCACCCGCAACATGCCCAACAGCTAGAAGACCCTCTCATGGCGGAGGAATTGCGGGCAGCGCTGAAGGATCTGCCTCTCGGAAAGACGCCGGGGCCAGATGGCTTGCCATTGGCTTTTTATCGTATGATCCTGCTGAAGCTCCAGCAGCATCTCTTGCGGCTGTATAACTCCTTCTCGGGTGCGGAGGGGCCGTCGTCCTCTATGGGTATGGTGGAGATAGCTCTTATCCCTAAACCGGGCAAGGACCCCACGCTGTGTGCATCTTACCGCCCTATAGCTTTGCTGAATACGGGTCTTAAAATTTATACCAAAATGCTCGCTAGACGCTTGGATCCCCACATGCCCGGGCTTGTGGAACCGGATCAAGTTGGCTTCATCCGCAGCAGGCAAGGGGCGGATAATGTGTGTCGAATCGCGCACCTGGTAGGGAAAGCCCAGCACTGGAAAATACCAGCCTGCCTTCTCTCGCTGGACGCGGAGAAGACGTTCGATCGAGTGGATTGGGGTTTTCTTCGAGCGGTACTACAGAAGATCGGACTGGGTAGGAATATGATCTCTATGATCATGGAACCTTATCTTTCCCCGCAAGCTCGGGTTCGAGTTAATGGGCAGCTTACAAATCCCTTCTCAATCTCTAGAGGTAAACGACAGGGCTGTCCCTTGTCACCTCTGCTGTTGCCCTGGTGGTAGAGCCCTGAGCGGAGATGATTAGGCAGCACCCGGACATACATGGGATCTCCTTTGGGGGCCGGCAAAACAAGGTGGCGCTCTACGCGGATGATCTTATCCTTACTTTGTCGCGCTCGCATACGTCTCTTCCGATGCTCCATACCCTACTGCAGTCTTTTGAGCACGTCTCGGGCCTCAAAATAAACCATGGCAAATCCTGGGCTCTGAATCTCATGATTCCGCCAGAAGAGGTGCCGGTCCTGAAAACGCTCGGTCCTTACCAATGGGCCACGGAGCATATTCGATATCTTGGCCTCCAACTGACCCCCTCCTTAGACACATGGACCCAGGTAAACTGGCGGGAGTGCCGGAGGACGGTTCTGGAAGATCTGCGGGGGTGGAAAAACCTCACGGTCTCTTGGTTGGGTAGGCTTAATGCTGTAAAAATGTCAATACTCCCTAAAATCTTATATTTATTTCAATGCCTCCCCACCCCCATACCGCAGCGTCAAATTCAGGGCCTCCAACGCGATATAATTTGCCACATTTGGGGCGGCCGCAGGCCGCGATTCTCCCACAGGACCCTCATGTCGCCACGCGACAGAGGGGGCCTTGAGTGCCCTAACCTCTTGGACTATTATTAGGCCTCGCAGAAGGTGTGGTTCCATATGGATAGGACGGTAACTGGGCGTTCCATTTGGGACCTTGCCTGACATTCTCGCACGGCATGCTCGCGGAGTGCCTATGTGGCAATCCCTACCAAAACGGTATTGGATATATGGGACGCGATTACAGTATGTAAGGGTTTAACAACATTTCCCTCCCCCCACACTCCTATCTCGGGCAACCCAGCCTTTGCCCCGGCCTTTCACCCGCCAGCCTTTGCTAATTGGTTACAGGGGGGATGTAGGGTGATTGGTGATCTGTACGAGGGGGGAATACTTAAGACGTTTGCCCGGTGTCGGAAGGACTTTGGTCTCCCGATGACAGTATGCGCAGCTGCGGCACTGGGTGTCCTCCCCAGAAATGCACAGGGCCGCTACCCGTCCATTCACCCCGTTTGAACGGCTGGTCCATTCCTTTGATGAGTCAAAGGCCTGATCTCTTGCACATATCAGATTTTACAACATCCCCCGGTCTTATCTCCGCATCCTTACCAGCGCCATTGGCAGGCGCTCTCACCCACGGAAATCACCCCAGCGCAGTGGCGTCGTCTCTGGCGGGATATCCCTGGGTTTTATTGCCATGTCCCGCAGAAGGAAAACGCTTATAAAATCATGACGCAATGGAATTATACGCCTACTCGCCTGCACAAAATGTTCCCCAATGTGTCCTCATCGTGTTGGAGATGCCTGAAGGCTTCTGGAGATTTCATGCACATCTGGTGGGCATGCCCGTTCCTGACCCTATTCTGGAAGGAAGTACTTAGCCACATCAAGGGGGTGATGGAGTTTCCACTGCCTGACTCCGCCACCGTAGTCCTTTTGGGCCTTAAGCCTGTCAGTCTGAAAGCCCTTACCCGCAGCGATTGGACCGTAGCACTCCATATGCTAGGGGCGGCCAAACAGACTATAGCATTGTACTGGAAAAAAATGGACACTCCGCCAATAGCGGCTTGGTACAAGCGTTTATGGCATGTGCTAACTATGAAACTGCTTACAGCGCGATTACAATCACGTGACACACGCTTCACTGCTGTTTGGCGGCCCCATGTCCAGTACCTTTGTAAAACAGAACATGCGCGTTACTTACCCTCCAAGCTTAGAGCGCTACACCTTTTTGAAGATGCCCTACTTCCATCAGATCCCAGTAGACTCCTCGCATGATCAGGTCAGTCATCAGGGACGCCCCTATGATTCCCCTCAAGGCAAGCACGTCTAATGTTATGCGCTGTTGCGTACACATTCCCGTCTGTCTGCCTGGCCACTACTGCTGCTGTCCTGCTTCTCTTCTTTCCCCTCTTTCTGTCTGGCTTTCCTCTATCTAGTCTCCTCTATCAGCCTTTGATGGGCCCCTTGCCCGTGTTTTTGTAGTTTTTGTTTTTGCATTGCAAAGGTTCCCGACGCTACATAGAACGCCCCTATATCTCCATGTGTTTTGATACGCGGCCGGCCCCACAGGGGTTGTAGGAGACATGCTGTATTTTAAATTGTTTTATACTGCTTCCATAGAACCCTTCTGACGGGCTTTGACTGAAACACGGCCGGCCCTAAGTGGGTTGCAGGCTTAACGCTGTGTCATTGGGGACCTTGGTTAAGAAAAAGGACAATAAAAAGACAAGTTAAAAAAACACCAAAAAAAACAAGCAAAAAGGGTTCTGGTAGGAAAAGAGATGTCTCTCTAAAGATGCTCCAACAAGAATGATTAAAATGGTTGGGATTTTTCAATAGTTACAGTGGGAAATGTTATGAACCAATAAAATCTTTTTTTTTAGGTCACATGGGATCCGCGCAAAAACAAACTGTTGATGCACACGCAAACTTTTAAATACATGTATACACAATCAGTAGACAAATGACATTGATTAGAACTCTTGTTCTTCTTTATTCTTGAAAAGAAATCTTCCACTCCCTTCCACTCCCAACGCGTTTCATCGCAATAGGGATTAACCCAAACGACTTCCTCAGGGCTGGAAGTAATGAAATTACAATAAATCCAAATATCCCTCTAGTGTACATAATAAAAATACATTTTCATAAATTTGTTGTAGATGGCAGCAAAAACAAAATGCATTCCACCAGAAACATTATACCGTTTCAATTTACGTACAACATGTTCCTTCAAAATAATTCTAATTTAAAATTTTTCATTAATGAAAATCTGTGTCAACCAATATTCGTAAAAACCCAGTGCCCTGCTTGACCATATACTCAAACGAGCTCTAAACTAAATATCATGTAGTACACGCACCCAAAACAGAAGTGCAGTTCACCCCCAGAAAAAGGTGAAATCGCATGCCATAGCCACACATTATTAATTCGTACCTTGAGTGTTCTTAATTCATAGAATTCCTATTAATTTATAATGAAGATATTTGTTGTTAGTAACTGCAAGAAACAGGAGGCAAGGTAACATCACTCGCAGGGCGATTCAATCGCCACGTATATTTTCTATAAATATTGCTCACCTCGTTATTCCTTAAACAGTCAGTTTCTTAATGATCCAAGATTCTTTTTTAATTCGTTTTTACAAACTACAGCATAATCCCTAAAAAAGGATAACCAAAACTAATATGTGACTAAATGTCACCGTTTGCAATTGCGCCCTTTATTCACTCAATATAAAGATTCTCAATGCTTTTTAAGTGTGCTCACCTCTAAAACAAAGCCGTCATATCTCATGCCAGTAAATATCCAATAAACGCCAAAAAAAAGAGCGATATTTAAATCTGAAGGTACCTCCAAATTCAGGACCTATGGATTAAAGATAGAATCAACTCATCAAGTAAAATAGAGTAAGTTCACTAACATAGACAGCGTACAACGATATATGCGTCAAGATTAGAAACACGCTCACCTTGCAGAGTTCGTTTTTCAAAAAATGCTTATAATCCAACTTTCTTAGTGTCTAGAGGTACCCTAGAGTACTGGGACCTATAATAAATCAAAAGGATTTGTCACAAATGTTTCATGCTCCTGATAATATTCCCAAAACGCTTTAAGAAATTCAAACGTTCCCGCTTACCTTCCAAATAACACTGCTACCCGAATACAGGCTACGTCAGCTGACGCGAGACACAAGCGTCGCGTTATACACGCTCAACAAGAAACATAAAAGAGGTGACTAGTTACCAACGTATTGTCGGGCGCCATATTTAAAAGGTTTTGTGGCTAGAGGCTAATGGAATAAGAGCGATAATTCATCCTTCTATTTCCAAGCATAATTATTTCTCCTTTGATTATACGCAAAAAAGGTTTTCACCACATAGTTTATAATTCATTATTAACGTATCCTCAGCTATTTCAAAATTAAAATACTTAAAGGCCCGACACCAACACAAAAGAGGTGACTAGCCTCCTATGTATAAACTCAGGCGCCATTACTCAGTGGTAATATTATTGAGATTAAAGAAATACAGAAATGATTGTTCCTTCACATTGTACTTGCCATTGTTTTTCATTTGGCGGTAACCAAAAACAATACGTGACCGCCAATAATCTATAATTATTATATGCATTATTCAATATTGTAATGCGATATAATATATAGACATCTCATTATTAATACACACAGTGTGTATTAGCTACATAAATATCCCAGCAGAAATGAATAGCATGTCATATTGGAGCCTCCAGTGTCTAAAAGTTACCAACTACCACCTTACAGAGTACTCATATCAGTAAAGCCCCAAAAGGGGGATACATTCTCATCCCCAATGATGCCTTAGTCGGGGAGGAGCCTAGCGCGCAACCAAGATGGCCGCGTAGGCTTACGGCTCTCGAGGGCCTCCGCAACCTCCCACGTCTATCCTGACTTAATCCTGGTTTTATTGACGGGCTTTTGCTGATGAACTTGCGCTGAGGTGCCACCCGTTTTCCAAATTCAAATCGGACGCCGGGAACCGGAATGGTTGCGCTCCGAAGTTTGCGGCCTGCTCTTGCCTTGGTCCCGACCTCGAGTTGGTGAGGTGCCCGGGTACGAAGTGAACAACAGCGGCATGCCGGGCTTGACCTGCCACGTACCCCGCACTTTCACTTTCGTTTTCAAGCTTGTTTGCTGATATCGGCTGAGGGACTTTGGTGTTTCAGAGGAGCGCGGATGGCGGAGTGTCTGGCCTGACTCTCGGACTATACACAGGCTTACTGTCTACGACGGCTGTGTTCAATTGAATTAGCGGTCTGGTCCTTATTCCTGGTGCTGGCGGGTGCCAACCTTGGTGGCCTCCAGACGATGGCGGCGAGACTAGACGGAGACAAGTTGAAACCCAAGTCAACCCGGAGGGGAGCCTATACTCAGGCCAATAACATGGATCGTTATGCGCAGACAAAGGGATCCCCTAGTGGCTCGCATAAATCGCCTGAGAGGTCCAAAGAGGTCTCGGGCCCATCTTCAGAATTGACTTTGCTGGACGTCATGGGCGCCATTGAGGAGATGAAGGCTGCTCTGGGTCAGCAGTTTGATACCCTGGCTCATAAATTGGACGCGGTCCTGATCGATATGAATTTGGTCAGGGCAGACCTGTCCAAAACTAATGAGCGGGTCAACTCCTTGGCTCAGGCTGCGTCGAGCCTAACTGTGGACGTGGCCGCCCTGCAGACGGAGGTCCATAGGTTGCGGCTAGCCGGTGACCTGACGGACCGTCGACTTGAGGACGCCGAAAGCAGGGCTAGACGGAATAATGTTCGTATCATTGGAGTGCCGGAAAGATCGGAGGACTCTGCTGCTGATCTTTTTGTGGAGGATCTGGTGATCAATCGTCTCGCGCCCAAGGGACTGAGCAAGTTCTTCGCGGTGGAGCGGGCCCACAGGATTCCGGGTGGTGTGCCCAAAGTGGGTGCTCCCCCGCGGCCTATAATCGCCCGACTCTTTAACTTTCGAGACAGGGATGCTATCCTTCAGGCGTCGAGGGTGGCCGGGCCGCTGAAGTTTGAGAACTCTAATGTAAGCTTTTACCCAGACTTCACGCAAGCGGTCCAAAAACAACGGCTGGGATTTTTGGGCGTCAAACGGCGCTTGAGGGACATGGAGCTGAAATATGCGATGCTATTCCCGGCTAGGCTGCGGGTTGAGTTCGGGGGTCGCTCACACTTCTTCGACCGGCCGGAGGCGGTTGGAGACTGGTTGGATGCCCTGCCTCGGGGACAGGATCGGGATGGTCGGACGGCGGAGAGCGGAGAGGGCTTGGCGGAGCAGGACTAGAACTTGGTTCCTGGTGATGGACTAGACTGGTGACGTTTTGTACCTTGGCTCAACTGGACTCTAGTTTGGCACAATATGCCCTTCAAATGCTTGGAGGTTGTGGGGAGCTTATTGGGGCCCTTTCCTCCTTCTGGGGTTCTTTTTGTGGTATATGTTAGGGCGACAGGCACACTGCGAGTTGGGGGGGCTGTTTGGGCTCAAGCAGGGGTGCAGGGACGGGGGAGTTGTGGTTGGGGGATTGTGGGGGAGGGGGGGTGTTGGGGACTGTTTGTTTGTTTCGCAAGGCAATGTGAAGTTCTCTGCTGACTTGTCCGGGTTGTGCTCTCCGGGATGTGGGTATCATGCACGGGAGTGGGGTGGGGGGTAGGGGATTGAGAATCCTTTCGTGGAATGTGAATGGATTGGGGGACAGGATCAAGCGCGGGGTGGTGTTGCAGTTTTTGAAACGGATTTCGCCTGACATTGTTTTCCTGCAGGAGACACATTTGATTGGGAACTCCTTCCATGCCCTGAATAGGCGGGGCTATCGCCTTGCCGCTCACTCTGGTTTCACTTCTGGCTCAAGAGGAGTGGGCATTTTGGTTAGGGCCTCTCTCCCATTGGAGGTGGACGAGGTGCTTCACGATGATAGGGGGCGCTATGTGGCACTGGTGGGGAGATGGGAGGGTAGGACTGTTTCGCTCGTTGCTGTTTATGTGCCTCCGGGATTGCAGACGGCTACATTTGCTGATTTGGGGCTTCTGGTCCTGGGACTCCCTGAGGGGGTTCTGGTGTTGGGGGGTGACTTTAACGCTGTTGTATCCGGGTTGGAGGACCGTCGCCCCCCCAGGGATCTCCCTAGGGCTCAGGCCTGGTTGGGTGGCTTTCTGGACACTTTGGGACTTGTGGATTGCTGGAGATTGATGCACCAGGGACAGGCGCAATACACCTTTCACTCGGGGGCCCATGGGAGTCTCTCGAGACTTGATTATATGCTTATGCCGGCGATCCAAGCTGGGATGATTGGGGAGGTGCGTCATTTGGCCCGAGGTATTTCTGACCATTCCCCTATATGGTTGCAACTGAAGGTTGTCCCTGGGGCAGAGGGGAGAGTAGCGCCCATTAACCCCTGGTATTTACGTAATCCTAAGATCCGCGCGGAACTGGTCAAGTCCATCGATCACTACTTCAATGATAATGTGGGGTCGGTGTCGTCGGCTGTCTCCCTATGGGAGGGTTATAAAGTGGTGATCAGGGGGCAGGCCTTGTCACTTATCTCCCATGCTAAGAGGTGCGGGAGAGCAGAGGTGGTTCGCCTGGAAACTGAAATAGCTGAAATGGAGGAGGACTTGGAGCGGGGTGTTACTGATGAGAAATTGCACGTTCTCAGCCTCAAACAGTCAGATTATAGAGCGCTAGTCACGGATGCCGCTAAAGGGATGAGTAGAGAGCAGCAAGGACGACTGTATGATGTGGGGGATAAGGCCGGAAAGTTGATTGCTTGGTTGGATAAGAAGGAGAGAGCGAGCAGGGTGGTGCCCGTTGTGGAGAGAATGGATGGAGTGTGTGTGACTGACCCTGTGGAGATTGTTGACTGCTTCGCGGATTATTTCCGCGGGGTATACTCTCCGGTTTCTGTGCGTTCGGAGGAGGATTCTCATCTCTTGCTTAGAGACATTGCTTTGCCAACCCTATCGGAGGCTGATGCAATATTGATGGAGGCGAAGTTGTCGTCGGATGAGATCGCTTTGGCCATTCGCTCGATCGCTTCTGGTAAGGCTGTGGGTCCTAATGGTCTTCCCATTGAACTATATAAGTTGCGTCCCGATAAGATAGCGCCGTATCTTCGGGACATGTTTTTCGCGGCACGTGCGGCGGGCTTCCTCCCCCCTGACCAATGTCTCGCCACCATAGTTGTGATACACAAAGAGGGGAAACCGCGAGATCGCTGCGCCTCCTATAGGCCCATTTCGCTGTTGAACGCAGAACCCAAAATTCTGGCTAAGGTATTGGCTAATCGGCTGGTTCGGGTCGTGGGCGACTTGAGTCATCAGGATCAGTCCGGTTTTATACCCCATCGGAATACCGCCCTGAATTTGAGGCGGTTGCACGGCGTGCTTGCTAGAGCGGAGTTTATGCGTGAGCCGGCCATCTTGGCATCATTAGATGCTACCATGGCGTTCGACACTTTGGAGTGGCAGTATATTTGGGCCGTGTTGGCGAAATTCGGGTTTGGCCCTGAGTTTATTGGTTGGGTAAAATTATTATACGCTGACCCATTGGCACAGGTTGTGGTGAATGGTAGGGTGTCGGCTCCCCTCGCACTGGGGAGAGGTACGCGGCAGGGCTGTCCGTTATCACCCCTTCTCCTTGCACTTTCTTTAGAGCCTCTCGCCGCCTGGTTGCGTTGGGAGCCGTCGCTGCGGGGCATTAGATGGACGCCGGAGTTTGAGGACCGTGTCTCCCTTTATGCGGATGACATCCTTCTGTATCTTACCTCTCCTCGACAGTCGCTAATTGTATTGGTAGACGTATTGAATTCCTTTGGTCGTAACTCTGGCCTGGTTATCAACTGGGCCAAGTCATGTGTTTACGTCCTCTCGGGCGAGGCCCCCCTCCTGCCGCGGGATTGCCCTATCCAGATTGCTACACTGGGGTTCAAATATTTGGGAATCTTTATATCTCTGGATCCCGCGGTCCGCTATGAGCGAAACCTTCTCCCTCCCCTCCAGCGATTGAAGGCCGACGTCGCGAGGTGGCGACGACTACCGCTCTCGCCGCTCGGACGGGCGGCATTGTTTAAAATGATGTCGCTGCCTCGCTTCTTGTACGCTTTGCAAAATACTCTAGATGTCGTGCCAGCCCGTTATTTCCGTGAGGTGGAGGGTCTTCAGCGCCAACTGTTTTGGGACGGGCGGCCGCGGATCGCTCTCGCCAAGTTGACGCTCCCTTGGTACGATGGGGGGGGTCGCCCTCCCCGATATTAAAAGATACTATTGGGCGTCTCAATTGGCGGAGGTGAACCACGGTATATACGGTCCTGCCTTGAATCCGGCCTTCGAGATGGATAAATTACTGCTCCCGGGTGGGGATTATAATAGGGCGCTGTATTCGGCGACCCCGGATGCACGGTTGACAGGACCCACGCAAGTTGCGGTACGTGTGTGGCATGCGGCGAATGCTGCGATGGGGTGGAGGGATCGCTTGACTCGGGCGACGCCGTTGTATGCCTCCCAGCGGCTGGGTTGTTTGTGGAAAACGAAAGGCTTTGAGAAATGGGATATGATTGGTATATGTAAGGTGGGTGATCTTTGGGCGAAGGGGTCTTTCAAAACGTTTGAAATGCTTAAAACTGAATACAAATTAAATGATAGAGAGTACTTCCGGTATGCACAGGTCTACCATGCGCTGTGTTCGGTCTTTCCGGACGTTGCTGCTATCCCCGAATATTCCCCGCTGGAGGATAGAGTGTTGGATGGCTATGTGCCCGACAGCACTATTTCTCTGATCTACAAAAAACGTATTAATGATCGCGCGGACTTGCTGATCCGTCTGCGGGAGGCGTGGACGGGCGATGGCTTGGAACTGGACGATGAGGACTGGGTATCGGTGGTGGCCTCCCCGAAAGAGGTGGCGATCCCGGCCCGCTTACGATTCGTACAGCTTAAGATCCTCCATAGAGTGTATGTCACGGGGCCCGGTTTGCTACGTATGGGTTACTCGAGGGATGGAATGTGTAAGCGTGGTTGTGGCCTGTCGGGTACCTTTCTTCATATCCTATGGGAGTGTTCGGAGGTTGTGCGGTTTTGGAACGGTATCCACATCGTAATGGAGGAGGTCACACACGTTGCTCTGTTGCCAGAGGCTAGGAGGTGTTTGTAGAATGTTTGGGAACCGAACGACTATAATGTGGCACAGAAGCAGTGGGTGACTTTGGGGTACATGGTGGCTAAGCGTAACATTGCACAGCTGTGGGGCTCCCCGAGGCCGCCCACGATAGCGGTATGGAAGGAGAATATGGACTGGTGTATGTTTAGGGAAAAGACGGTGTATGTGGCGAGAGGCAAGCCTGGGAAATGGACTAAGGTATGGGGTCCATGGAATTCATATCGTGGACATATCTGCGCCCCGCCTCTGCCGTTAGAGGTTGATATTGCTTTGTCCCCCTAGCCACACGTTCTGCGGGATTGTGTAAGGTGTGTTCCATGCTTTGTCTTCCCATCGCCCCCCACTACCACTTCCTGTCAAGAACTGCTTCGGACACTGTACGTTGTCCCCCGTCCTGGAAAGCGCACGCTGCTCTTTCGGACTCTCATTGCCTTGAGTGTGTGTTGTATTTAATAGAAAATGAAACAGTTTTTTCCGATTGCTCTTGGCCTATGGCCACGGCCTGTTGCATGTGCTCACGAACTGCCGGGAGCTTCGCCTCTGGTTCATTTGAATGTGTGGCGTTGCATTGCGGGCCCTCGGGCTCTGTAGCAGCCGGCCTTGGTGGTTGTAGGCCCTTGTATGTATTTTTATTGTGTAATAAAGGTTTCTTAAAAAAAAAAAAAAAAAAAAAAAAGAAAATGATGCCTTAGTCACCCAAAAAGTATTGTAACTCATGATCGTAATTGAGTCCCGATTCAACCGCCCTTAAGCGCATGATCCACCTTGCCTCCCGTCTCCGCAATTGGAGCTCTCTATCCCCACCTCGTGGGTCTAATTTCACATGCTCAATTCCCATAAATTGGAAGGACTTAGATGGACCCTGTGCTGAGCAATTATAAATATGGTCGGCAATTGGATACCTACAATCGTTACATTTGACAGCCCTAAAATGCTCGCGAATACGATCCTTTAATGATCTAATTGTACTGCCTACATAAACTTTCTGACATTTACATAAAATAAGATATACCACATATTTAGTAGTACAATTTATATTAGATAAAATGTCATATGTACGGACGGCCCTTATCAACTGTATTGTTCTATCCTTAGCAAATTTGCACATGTTACAATGGCCACATTTATAGAATCCCTTGCTCAATCGCAAGAGCCATCCCTCCTCTTTTTTATCAATGGGATAGCTAGGACTTAGTATAATGCCCAATGTTTTGCCTCTCCGGAATGTAATTTGTGGTTTGTCCCCCAGACACTCCTTCAAAGCTCTGTCAGCTTTCAATATATGCCAATGTTTTCTAAGGCTTTTACATAATGTCGTAGTCATAAAATTATAATCTGCAACCATTCTAATCTTTGGTGATTCCTGTGTTGTTAGGTGAACTGGCTTCAGTGTGGATGCTCTCTTAATTTTGAAAGCTCTGCGCTCAAGAAGCACGCACCCGACGCGACTTCGCGAAAATATATTTAAAAATAATATAAGTTTATTATAAGTACAAATATATTATTTTTATGAATATCTTAGATAGTCTCTTGCCCTAATATGTATATTAAACACACATACATATCATTTTAGAACATACAAAAATTTCGCGAGAGTCGTGCACCCAGCGCGCCCCAGCACGTATATGATGTCATGCGGAACCCGCCACCGCACAAGCGTTGCATATTGTAATGCGCATGTGTCACGAATGCGCGGGAGCAGGAGACGCGGACTGGTCGCATACCAATCGCGCACATCACGTAATATTAAATGTATATGATGTAACTGAAAAACACGCAGCCGTCGCACACCGTACGCGGATCCATCACAACGTTTCTAAAATGGCGGCTAGAATCCGCGCACCCACCGTGATGTGTACACTTTGGGTGCGCGACTCCCAAAAAATTTGGAAAAAAAAAAACTAAGAAAGAAAATAATATAAATATATTAAAATAAAAAAAGTTAAACAAAAAAATTAAACAATATTTCAGTTTTATTTTTTTGTGTGCAATTTTCAGAAAAATATATAATGTTATTTAATGAATAAAATATTTAAACAGTTAAAAAACTGTAGGAAATCAGTACAAAAAAATAGGTATAACTACTATTACACTTAAAAATTAGCATTTAAAAAACCTTTGAAATTCACTGAAAAAACCATTGGTTTCAGAGACGTTATGGTTAGAAATTAGCATTTAAAAAAACATAGAAATTCACAGAAAAAAACATAGGTTTCAGGGGTGTTATAGTTAGCTGGACATTTCACTCGTACAAAACCATAGAAATTCCTCCGTTATAGTTAGTTCTGATAACTGTAACTCGCGCGCCCGTAATGCACTGCTGATGATGTCACATATTACATCATACATGACATGGTCAGTGACATCACTGATGACATCTCAAATGACATCACTGATGACATCATCCACGTGACAATCTGATACACCTCATCATACACTAGTATAACCTTTCATCACTCACTGTAAAATACAGAGTACCATATTTGAAACCATTGACACACCAATACCAGTTACTACGTACCCACTCACTGATTCCTAAGTCTACACACACAACTACCCATTCAACAACAGAATCACTTACACATGCAGTCACTAATTAATAGAACACTATCAAATGCACTTATACACATATATAGACATTGACACATCAGCAGTCATCTTAGTCGGTTATGCGGTCATCCTACTCACCCATGAAAAAAATTAATCACACTTACATTTACTCATTTACACAATTATACACACAACACCTCATTTATTCAAACACATAGTAACTCATAGTTAATATGTTAAAAAATCACCATTACAATTATACACTCATTCATATAGTTACTCTCACAGTCTCTGACTCTTATATATACTTATTTATATAAACCAACTCTCACATACAATGCCTTTTATTTTTTTACTTTGTTGAAGATGTACAACTAAAACATATATTCGCTTACCAACACACAAATAAATACACTCAATCACCCAAACAACTGTTTCCACATGCACTCTTAAACCTATATACCTAGTCAATTAACCATTCTCACATCTATGCATAGAGTTACACACACCCCATCCAACCACACACAAACTCAGTGTCCCATACAAATACTCACCCAACTAATCAATAACTAATATACACACTCATGTAGTTAGTGACCAACTGATGCAGCATGTTATACAACAACAGAGACAGTGATGCACACATTCACATAGTTTAGTTACTAATCCATGTATTAAGTGCGACACTTATAATTACTCACTTAAACAGACAGTCAGACAGCTACTAAATCCTCCATCCCTACAGTTATATATCCACTCAATCTTCAATACAGATTGGTAAATATATAATACATTTTTAAATTTCAAACTAGACCACATTCACTGGATGATGTCATCAGTGATGTCCTTTGAGATGCCATCAGTGATGTCACTGACCATGTCATGAATGATGTAATATGTGACATCATCAGCAGTGCATTGCGGGCGAGCGAGTTATAGTTAGCAGAACTAACTATAAGAGAGGAATTTCTATGGTTTTGTACGAGTGAAATGTCCAGCTAACTATAACACCCCTGAAACCTATGGTTTTTCCTGTGAATTTCTATGGTTTTATAATGCTAATTTCTAACTATAACGTCTCTGAAACCTATGGTTTTTTCAGTGAATATATATATATATACACACACACATATATGTGTGTATATGCACACACATACATTATCTACTGGCGGTCGCCAGTAAATAGTTATAGTTAGGACCGTGTTTCCATAGGAAATCTGAAAATTCTATTTTGAATAACTTTGGCGCCGGTTGACGAATCTTCGTGAAATTTTCAAAACGAATGGGGCACTCCGCTCAGCTCCTACCCTGAAAGTCTCGGGGGGATTCATCAAGCGGGGGCCGAGAAAAAAGGGGGGTCCCAAAACGCGTTTTTCCCATGCATTTTCCCATAGGACCTTTAGTCGAAGGTACAGCTCGAATGGCTGAACAGAATTACTTGAAATTTGGCAGAGAGGTAGTCCTCAGGTCAGGGATGTGCCTTTTGCATATAGGGAGTCAATCTGTTTAGTAGTTCCTGAGAAAATTGCAGTTAAAAGCACATACATATCTATAGCCGCGCACCGTGCGCGCACCGTGCGCGCACCATGCGAGCACCGTGCGAGCACCCTAACGTGCGCGAGCGTTATTCTGATTGGTGGTTACATGTTAGTCAAAGTTCGAATCGGTCGAAATCAGGAAGTGTCGGCCGCCATTTTGTTTGTTTTCAGTGCAAGAGTGAAAAAGGAAGGTAGCGAACGTGAAAAGGGGGCAGGGTAGAGAGTTCCTGACCCCTTAGCCTTTGTCAGGGGGTCCCTGAAGGCGCACGGTGAAAAACCAAAAAAATTAAATAATTTTTTAATACGTAGTTTATTGTAAAATAAATATATAAAAAAAATAATAATACATACATAACTTAGCATTTAAAAAACCGTACAAATTCACTGAAAAAACCATAGGTTTCACACACGTTATAGTTAGGAATTAGCATTTAAAAAACCTTGCAAATTCACTTAAAAAACCATAGGTTTCACACATGTTGTAGTTAGGTGGATATTTCACTCGTAAAAAACCAATGAAATTCCCCCGTTATAGTTAGTTCAGATAACTATAACTCGCGCGACCGCCACTCTATCACAAGGATGATGTCATCAGTGATGTCATGAGTGATGCCACTGACCATGTCATGAGTGATGTAATATGTGACGTCATGAGCAGGATTGCGGGCGCGCGAGTTATAGTTATCTGAACTAACTATAACGGGGGAATTTCATTGGTTTTTTAAGAGTGAAATATCCACCTAACTATAACATGTGTGAAACCTATGGTTTTTTAAGTGAATATGTATATATATATACATACACACACACACATATATATATATATATATACACACACACACACATACATATATCTGCAGTACAGCTCACCAACTCAAATGTGGCCATCCTAAAACTTAGTCCTGCTGCTTGCAGAGGGAACACTTAGCAGCACGGGTCACTGGGTTTCTATTTGATGTGACACTCAAAGGAGTACAATAGACTGGCTAAGAATATCATGAGCAACCTGAGACTCGTGATACACTCCTGTCCACCTAAGGCCCTCTAATGCTACATATCCCTTAGATAGCTTCAAATCGCTTATGCAGATACCCGGGCAGAGGCGGATTGACCCTGTGGAGTAAATCTAAGCAAGGTGAGTGGTACTTAGATAAAGGACGTCAGAAGGGAGAGTCGCAGACAGGACGGTGTCTCCAAGAAGACCATAGGCCTCTGGCAGAATCATTGACGGGGTTAAGTGCTATGGCACAGCCGATCCATAGCTGCCAAGTTCCACAGTTCCATAAAAAATGAACTGTACATGGCCTGCAACACTACTTTTAGTAGACAGCAGGCACAGTCGACACTCCGTCTCTTCCACTGTGCCGATGCTCTGGCTTCATCTCACCTCCTATGTGTCTCTAGCTATCTCTACCGTCACACTTTAATAACTCCCCGGACACTTTAAAACGAATGTATGTCGATACTTCGCATACCATTACTTCGCATGATTTTAGTGCGGTGTTTTTACTTAGCATAAACCATTACTTCGCAAGTTTTAACTGCGCATGCATTTATAACGCAAATGGTTATAAATGTACTATGGTTTACGCTAATTAAAAACATCGCACTAAAATCATGCTTACACTACACTACCTTACACTACTTAAACACCACTACACTACCCTAAACCCTAATACACTACCCCTACACAACCTTCCTCCTTCCCTCTGCCTGGATCCTACACTCTAACACTACACTTCACGACCCCCCCGACACTACCCTAAACTCTAAAACACTATACTAACACCACAGCACTACCCTAAACCCTAAAACACTACCCCCAAGCACGATCCTGCCCCTACCCCCAGTCCGTTCCCTACACTTAAACACTACCCTGCACGACCCCCCAACACTACCCTAAACCCTAAAACACTACCCTACACTACACAAACACCACATCACTACCCTAAACCCTACAACACTAGCCCCAGCACGAACATGCCCCTACGCCCAGTCCGGTCCCTGCACTGAATCACTACCCTGTACGACCCCGACACTACCCTAAACCCTAAAACACTACCCTACACAAACACCACATCACTACTCCCCAACACTACCCTTCACGACCCCCGACACTACCCTAAACTCAAATACACTACTCTACACTACTCAAACACAACCCTACAACCTAAAATACTACCCCTACACGACCCAAAAAAACTACACTTACCTCTCTCTCCACCGTGGTTCCTCTCTTCTCCGGATTCCAGCGGCTTCCAGCAACGTCAGATTTGCACGTGTTGTTTGGAAACAGAAGCGCCTTCCAAACAACGATGTGGATAGCGCATACCATTACAACGCGTGCATTGTAACAATGCTTGAGATGTAACAACTTGCGTACTAATGGTACACATTGTAACATCGCAAGCGTAGTAACGCTTGCGAAGTAATGGTATGCGCACGAGTAGCCGCGCACTAAAGGCTGTTTACCCTTTGAAACATGTCACCGAGCGAGGCTGTAAGTGAAAGCAAATATTTGAAACAACATTTTGGTGGACACTTTCCTATTTGAAAGGTGCCCATTGAACCAGAGACTCGTGTTATAGCACCACAGACCGAAAGTCGAGCATTAAACACCCTTCAAGTTGTGTCGTCAGTTTGCTAATTGCACAATGAGTTAACGTTAGTCACGAGAGACTGCCAACCTCAGCCACCGAACCCATAACTACCTAACGTGTTAAAAACAGTTGAAACAGAAACCTCTCCTGAACCCCAAGAATACAAATAACCATGGGCCTCCACTAATTCTGTGTGAAACTGAATGCAAGAAAACACGAACGCAGGTTTGCAGCTCCCAAAGCAAGGCAAAATGTGTTGGTCGGAACCAGTTGACATGATTCACTGTATGGTGCATAAACAAACCTCGTCATCAGGATAATAATGCACGTCTCCATTCTCCTCTTCCACACAATCTATACAAAGCAGTGAGGAGTATTTAGCTGGTGTATACTAACGACGTGTTTTCCTTAACCAATCCCAATGGGCGTGTATAAACATAAGGACATTTTCCATGAAAAGTCCATCTATTTCTCTTTGCAGTGGGCTCTGGCGGCAAGTTGCTGCTGGGCTCTGGCTCAGGTGCTGCTGAACAAGGGCACTTTGGGCTGCTGGAGCACTAGGGCCTAAGAGACTGGGATCTGCCTGCATGCCTTTCAGCCTCCAGGGCCAGTCATGAGGGTCTGTACTTCAAGCGAGGACAGCTGCAGGAATCATTTCCTTCTTTAGAACATAGCTGCAGAACAGGTAAGGGGCTCAGCCAGCGAGCCTACGACGAGAATGAGGAAAGAGCTATGTACTTTGCTCTCACATACCTCTCCATCTGCTAGAAAGGAAGGCGATAGGGGTTTAGGCCCAGTGACGGACATTTAAGATGCCCTTCGTTCAGAAAGCACATTAATATCCAGTGTCTCTTGAGATCTGGGGCTGGGGGCTCCCCAGCTGCTTCATCCAAGAGGAAAACAAGAATGGCCACGGTACCCAGGCAATTGGAGCGATTCTCCTTATTGCGCATCTTCTTCAGACTATTTAGATAGGATTCACATTAATGAAAATTACCCGATTTGTCCAAGATTACACAATGTAGTCAAGTGAGAGACTCAGGAATAAAACCCAGTGCTACTGGTTCCACAGTCAACAATTTAAGCGCCAGATCTTTTCTAAGAAATCAATCATATATTTGTTTAGTAAGTCATTTCTTGTAAAGGCTGTTTATTTCCAAAATGTGGATCTTTTCATTCGGTCTTATGAGACCAGCAAGCAACAAATAGAACTCAAAGAACTAAAAATGGCAATCTTGATACATCTTAATTTTACCAATAGAATTTAGAGGATATAGCCTAACAGCTAGGGCGGTCGATCTCTTATCTGGGGAACCCGATTCGAGTCTCGGCAATGGCGCTCAACATACTGTGATTCTGGGCAAATCGCTTAATCTACCCGTGCCTACGTGTCCTTGTGTAATGCAACTGGTGCTCATGTAAAGCGCTCTGATACCATCGGGTCAAGTTCGCACTATATAACAAAAAATACTATGAAAATTAAAAACTATCCTTATAGCACTGATGGGCAATGTTGACATAACGTATAGCCCATTCTTCAATAGCATCCTCTCTCATCTTGGTATAATGTCTCCTCACCAACAAGGCCATGTCCATGATAGTCAACAGCTGCTTGAGGGGGGAGAAAATAATTAGCAGCTGGACTAAATCTGAACATGACCAACTGTGCGTTCGTAGCAAAGCACCCAGCATGGGAGCTGGCGATGCCCAGGAGTGGGCACAAGAGAAAACAAACATGGAGAAGAGAAAAGGAGCACGCCTGTGTGCTTTCAAGGTATCAGCCAGATGGAACATGATTTCCCATGCCACATTCTTATTAAAAGCAAATATTAGTTGTTTGTTTGGAGTTTGTTATAGCTTACAGTAATGCTTTGTCTCTTAGGAGGAGGAAACCCGCTGGCAGAAATAAGTTTCAATTTCCAGATTTATCAACTTCTTAATTGAGTTGCTGCTAATAAAGGAGTATTATTATGTTCAGTTCAAAAGCTTTATTTCGACAGTTTGTCATAAAAGCACAACAATACAACACATAACGCACAATAAATAAGACATAATACAATACAGTTACAAGATAAAATAATTATTAAATTCCATATACTGTCGGATGTCTAAAAATAATTAAAAAAAGATATTACTGTAACAGCTGTTTCCTTGCAGTTCTTATCCTCCAAGCCCAACCCAAAAATTTAGCTATACAACAGGCAAAGAAGGGACGAGCGTCTGAGCGCAATATGCGTAGAGCTTCCAAGTATGATCTTGTACCTAGGCTCCTACATAAAGGCTTCAGCCATCTCGACCTAGGCACAGAATAAGCATGGCACTCAAACAACAAATGAGCTATGGACTCGACCCTTAAATTACAAAAGGGACAGTAAGGGACAGTTTGGTATGGAGGTTTCCAGGTAGACGTAAAGAATCCTAGGGGAAGAACACCCACCCTGAATTTGAAGTATAATGCTCTATCACCTGGGTTGAAGATTGCATCCAAATAAGGTTCTCTAAAAGGGATCTCCTTAACTAACAAAAACTGGGCGACAGATTTACAATGATTAGGGTTACACAACCTCTCGTTATCCACCCAGAGCCAATAGATCTTCTTAAGCATTTGTTTTGAGGGTGCTGTTCTATTGGCCCAAGCATCTCCTAAACCCAGGTCATAGAGAAGTCGCTTGACCTCCCTAAGCCAGATTACTTTATACCAGCCGGATGAGGATAAGATTTCGCTGAGGGCATCTGCATAACTACTCAATTCAGGGACATTCCATATCCTGGCCCATAATAAAAGGGGACGTAGCCTAGCTTGCTCACTGATTGAGCGTGTGCCTGCATCTAGCAGGAGGGGAATTGAAGGGGTACTGTGGGGTAACTTCATAAGATCTTTATGAAAATTATTTTCGAGGTGTGTCAAAATATCAACTCTTTGTATACCCCATAGTTCCGCTCCATACAGTGCTGCACTCACCACCCTTGCCCTATAAATATCAAGAAGTGCCCCAATAGGTTTTAAAACTGAGGCACGTTGTTCCTTGAGCAGGGCCCCTGTGACCCTCTTATGGGTCAAAAACATATTATTATGAGTAAAAAAAAAGCACACGGAAAAATCCACAGTATGTGTCGGGAGCGGAACTAGACTCCCAGCCATGGCTGGCCTTAACACTGGTGACGCACGGTGCAACCGATTTTTCCGGCGCCCCCTACCTCATTTCCTCCTTCTCAATGAATTCCCACACTACCACTCGCCAACAATGCACCTCATCTCTCTATATCCTCTTTCTGGTCAAACATTTCATTTTTTTATAGGGCTACCCATAGTTTACTCACCCTCGGTTCTGTGATCTGCATTGCACACGTACTTTGTAGCAGGCACAGTCCGTCTGCGCTGTGTGGGTGACAGGAGTGCCCATGTGAGTGCACGGTGAGTGATACAACAGTGTGAGAGTAGGGTGAGAGGAGTGACTGCAGGGTGAGTGAGGTGACCATATGAATTTGGGTGCAGATGTAATTGTAGAGTGGGACGAATGAATGTATGGTTATTGATGGGCCTGTTTGAGTGAGATTGCAGAGTAAGCAGTGAGGGGGACAGGTGAGTGAAGTGTCACATGAGTGCAGGGTGAATAGTGTGCTCGTGTGACTGCAGGGTGAGGTAGAGAGTGAAGAGCGCAAGCGCATTATGAGTGCAGAGTGATCACTGTGCTTGCAGGGTAAGTGGAGGGAGAACGGTGTGAGTTCATGGCGAGTGGCATAAATGCAGTGTGGTCACTGTGAATGCAGGGTGAGCGGGTGAATGGTGTGAGTACATTATGATTAGAGCTCCCGGTTTTCCGTTTAAACAGATTTTTACATATAAATACAGACGGAAAACAAGTTTTCCTTTGTCTGTATTTATATGTAAAAACGGGAAAATACTAGCACATTTTGCGGCGCTGCCCTGCTCCAGCAGAGAGTTGCAAAACAGGTATGGTGATTGCTCACAGAGTAAGTATCGCCTCTGGTGTTATCAGTATTTATGGGGTGAGAAAAAGCCATTGAAGAAACAACAAGGCCTCGTTAAGAAGTGAATGGTCTTTTAAAGACCAGTGAAGTACTCGGTGTTTTTAAGAAAGAAAATTATGTCGCATCCAGTTCCTGTGTGGGAAGGGTCAGTGTGGAGCGGAGATCAGAGCCGCCGAAGCCCCCAAAGGCCGAAAGCCTTCGGAAAATTGCTGAGTGCATCGGGGCGCGGGCTGTTTGTAAAATTATCAGCATGAACTAGGGCACATCATGTGCATGTTACCATAACAACTTTCGTGCAGTCCAAAGAAATAAAGCATTAACAAACGCCCACTAACTGTATTTTTGTCAATGCCTTCAATATAATGTATATAAGGGGAGAGTAGTGAAATAATATAGATTTCAATGTTAGAAAAGGCTCAGTCCTAAACTATGATGCTCAATAGCGTGACTTATTTTAAATCACAGCGGGATTATATTTTAATGATAACGGACCTTTCCATTCGCTGTATATTTAAGAATGTATTAATGTGAACAATGAATTGGGACTTGCTCCAGTCGGGCCTGGTACTAGATCCCCCCTCCCGTCGCCCTTCTGGTGTGATACAGCATCAATCACGCTTTTAACAATTCAACTTGACTTAAATCGGGGAGACAGTAAAATCAGCCCCGTTCGCACCTCTCATTGACAGATTGCCTTTCGTGACTGGCTAGCTTCCCTCTGTCCAAGGGGGAGGTTTCTTGCTTACGTTTTCGGTGCACCCCCATCCCCCCCAGCTCTTGAAGGAAGTGCAGAGCCGTCACTGCGTGAACTCGGCCTGCTCCCCTCCCCTTCTGCTCCAATTTCTGCACTGTGGGCCTTGCAATGATATTAGTTTTTACCAATTCAAAAATTATAACATGCAGTTTAGAAAGCAGTGCTGGGCACAGACAGACATGCTTTTTCAGGCAACATATTACTCTTGTCTTGTGCATAATTTGAATTGAGTTGCTTCCAGGTGTTTATAGTGGGGCACAATTGGGTTGTAGCTGAAGGCAGTGTGAGTTTCTCTCAGTGGGGCAGTATGGTTTTCATTGTGGGAGAGGATGTGGAACTCTGTGCCGATGCAGAAACTGCAAGGCTCTGAAACAAATGGCTTTTGAAAGCACTTTTAGGCGTATTTGGAACATTCTGCGAATGGCAAAGTTTTCAGATGAATGTATTTTGTTGGCCAATAACAAACGAGTGCATGTGTGCATTGTCAATTTACATAAATGTGGAAAAAAACTAGCTGCAGCGTCCTCTTTAACTTGTAGGAAAAATAAATATGGATAAATACAGACGGAAATGGCAAAAAAATAAATACCATAAAACCGGGAGCCCTAATTATGATTGCTGTGAGTGCAGGGTGAGTGTGAAAGTGAAGGGCAAGAATGAGGAGTGAGTTGTCTGAATGCAGGCGGCATTCCCAGACACTTGAAGTAACTCAGCATGTTATTGATGTCTGGCGTAGGGTTTCAGATATATGTTAAACTATTGCTATTTGGAATTATTCAGTGTCCTGGGATTGAGGGTGGAGGAAATAAATATTGTGCTCAACCTGCAACAAACTTCCAGTCTTATGATTAGGGTTGCCAGCTCATTATGTTGATGTCCCGGACTGTACAAAAATAAGCAGTCACCTAAAGCCTATTTTCAGCACTTATATGTGCATGCTTGGAACATCAAATATAAAAAGAAAGCATTTTTAATTGTGTTCTAGGACTGCCTGAATGATCCATGACTGATAATTAAAGAGAACTTAGACAGAAAAGTCACATTACAAATGAATACATACTATTTTATTTCTAACCCTACTTAGGTGCCAATTCCGATCCTGTAAAGCCCGGGTACGAATGGTCGTACGACTCGTACCCGGGATCTGTTGTGCTGCAACTGCTCCTCCTGCCTGCCCCGCGCGGTCTGTTGTGAGGCCCCTTCCCCTGAACTCTCTTGTCTGTGTCCAGGTCCTGACCCTCCCTTTTATGCTCCATGGTCCTTTGTGCATGCCCCTGCACCCTCCTTCTTGCCCATCATAGCCATTGTGCTGCCACTAACCATCCTGCTTGCCATGCATGGTCTTCTGTGCTGCCATGGCCCCTCCCACCTTCCCTGTGTGGTAAGCTAGCTGCCCCTGACCCCCTCCCACCTTCCCTCCATGGTCTGTGTGTATGCCACCATAGTCTCATTGTTGCTCTCCATGGTGTGTCTTGTTTCTAGTGCCCATCCTGCCTGACCTCCATGGTCATCTTGCTGCTCCTGCCATGCCACCTTGCCCCCAGCCCTCTGTTTCCATGTGCAGACCCCTATTCCCTCCCTCCTGACTTGTCTGTTCCATTGTAATGCCCCTGATCCGCCCCTCCTGCCCTTTATGGTCTGTTATGCTGCAGCTTTCTCTCCTGTCTGTCCATTATGGTCAGCTAGCAACCATTCCCTCTTTCCCATCTGTTCTCTGTTGTCCATGTGCATGGTCCTGTCCCCTCCCTATTGCTTTCTATGGATTGTTGTGCTGCACTCCCGTCCCGTATGCGCTGTGTGGTGTATTGTGCTGCTGCAAACCCTGATGCCTGCCCTGTAGGGTCAGTTTGGTGCACCTCTCCATGTCCCTCCTGTCCTCTGTTATCCGAGTCCATGTTCCTACCCCAATTCCTCCTGCCTACCATGATCCAATGTACCATACTTGCGAACATTTTGAACTTGGTAAGAGGGAGATTTTGAAAAAAAACTGGGGTATTGATTTTCCCCTTTGAGTTACATTAAAAAAGAGGAGATTGTAGACAGGAGACAGATCAAGTAAAGCCCATTTGAGCTTAAAAACATTGGACGTTTCCTGGCTGAAACGGGTCTGTTGGCATGTATGGTTGTACTACCACTGCCTCTTCCTTCTGCCCACAATGGTCTATTATATTGCCACAGCCTCTCTTGCCAGTCCTGCATTGTTGGTTTGTTGCCCCTGCCCCACTTCCCACTGCCCTCCATAGTCTGTTGTGCTGCCACTGCCCTTCCTGCCTGCCCAGTGTGGTCAAATTGTTGCCTCTGCACTCTCCTACCTGCCTTCAATTTTCAGAGTCCGTGCCCCCGGCCTCTGCCTCTCAACAGTATCCTAATGAACAACTAGATTGCTAACATTCTATATTTATTACAAAAGTGTGGAACGCCTGACGTCATCTTGATGTAATGAAAACTGTAATACCTAGAGCATTTCCTTTAGAAATTACATATATGAGAGGGTCTTATTTGCATCAAAATTATGGTTAGTGCTCTAAAAAACTAAAATGAGGACATGTTTTCTGAGTTTTCAAATAGCGACAAAGAACTTTTAAATTATTTGTAATCTTTATGTTTTTTTATCCAGTTGACCACTTGAATAAATGTTGCACTTCCAGAGCTGCAGACTTTGCAACTGGAGAACTAGGTTGGAGTTTCTGCTTCAGCTCAACATTCTGTGATTCTGGTCAAATCACTTAATCTCCCCATGTCTACGACCAAAATGAATTTGATCTTGTGTGATGTAACCAATGCTCATGTAAAGCACTCCAATACCTGACAAGTCTGCACTATATAAAACTGCAAATACGCAAAAAATAAGTGTTTTGCACACTTCTGTCATTGGGCTACATGTGGGTTACATCTGGGTGATATTTGTGCTGCATTTGGGCTCTTTTGTCTCTGGTGGCCATCTTGGGAGATTTATTTGTTATGAAGTTTCCTAATTTCCTCATTTACTGCAGTCTCCTCAGTAGGAAATGCTTTCAGTTTTTAACTTTGATTCCATCAAGAAGGTATTCAGATATGTCACACATTTGCCATAAATTCTGAATGTTAGCACTCTAGTTGCTCATTAGATCACTGTAGTAAAGCTACTGCTCACCAGGGAAGTCTGCTGCTGGTATTGAAAGTGCATGTTTCAGTCTGCATGTCAGAATTTTTTAATGAAATAGAAGAGGATTTGAGAAGTCACTCAAAATATGCCCTAATTGTTCATTCTTCAGTACTAATCATAATTTCTATGCCAAAATGAACCCCCTCATTGTGTTCCTTTTTAAATTATATGTTTTAAGTGTTACCAGTTTATTCCAATCAAGATGGATTCAGGTGTGCCATACTTTTGTCATAAGTTAGACAGTAAGCGCTCTAGTTGTTCTTAAGAACACTCTGGGACATTCTGTCATTGGGCTATACTTGGGCTACATATGGGTGATATTTGGGCTACATTTGGGCTCTTTTGTCTCTGGTGGCCATCTTGGGAGATTTATTTGTTATGAAGTTTCCTAATTTCCTCATTTACTGCAGTCTCCTCAGTAGGAAATACTTTCAGTTTTTTACTTTGGTTCCATCAAGAAGGCATTCAGATGTGTCATACATTTGCCATAAATTCTGAATGTTAGCACTCTAGTTGCTCATTAGATCACTGTAGTAAAGCTACTGCTCACCAGGGAAGTCTGCTGCTGGTATTCAAAGTGCATGTTTCAGTCTGCATGTCAGAATTTTTTTATGAAATAGAAGAGGATTTGAGAAGTCAAAATGTGCCCTAATTTTTCTTTCTGCAGCACTAATCATAATTTCTATGGCAAAATGAACCCCCTCATTTTGATCCTTTGTAAATTAAATGTTTTAAGTGTTACCACTTTATTCCAATCAAGATGGCTTCAGGTGTGCCATACTTTTGTCATAAGTAAGACTGTTAGCGCTCTAGTTGTTCGTTAGAACACTCTGGGACATTCTGTCATTGGGCTATACTTGGGCTACATCTGAGTGATATTTGTGCTACATTTGGGCTCTTTTGTCTCTGGTGGTCATTTTGGGAGACTTATTTGTTATGAAGTTTCCTAATTTCCTCATTTACTGCAGTCTCCTCAGTAGGAAATACTTTCAGTGTTTTACTTTGATTCCATCAAGAAGGCATTCAGATGTGTCACACATTTGCCATAAATTCAGAATGTTAGCACTCTAGTTGCTCATTAGATCACTGTAGTAAAGCTACTGCTCACCAGGGAAGTCTGCTGCTGGTATTAAAAGTGCATGTTTCAGTCTGCATGTCAGAATTTTTTAATGAAATAGAAGAGGATTTGAGAAGTCACTCAAAATGTGCCCTAATTTTTCTTTCTGCAGAACTAATCATACTTTCTATGGCAAATTGAACCCCCTCATTTTGTTCCTTTTTAAATTAAATGTTTTAAGAGTTACCACTTTATTCCAATCAAAATGGCTTCAGGCGTGCCATACGTTTGTCATAAGTAGGACTGTTAGCGCTCTAGTTGTTCTTTAGCACACTCTGGGAAGCTGCAGTAGAACAAAAAGGAATCAACTGACAGTCTGCCCTTGTTGGATGTACATGTTTTACTGAGAATGTCAGACTTCATTCTCACATGACTGAGACAGATAATGTGAATTTACAGAAAATATGCTCTCAGTTTAGCTTATAGATCACCTTCCAAACCTCTGTGGGAAAAGCATGAGAAAATAGTTTTCTCTCAAACATGACTCATGATATCCCAGCAGAAGGCTTTTTCACATGGTAAAATCACCTTAGAACACACCACAATTCCTAAAATGAGAATGGTACCATCAACAAATGATTTATAATGTAACTAAAGTCTTAAAACCTTCTATTAACTGCAATGCTTTTTAATTAGGTGCTATCATGTATATTGGTCCCAAGATGGCTGCCAACACTTCTTGGATGAAGTACTGACAGCCAATCAGATCTCACGATGAGATGTGTGGTTAGGCTCCGCCCAGATATCACAAACTTTTTTACCCTAATTTTCTCAGGAACTACTCAACGGATTTACACCATTTAAGCAAAAGGTATGAGTCTGAACTGAGGACTATCTCTTTGCCAAATTTGCTGTAATTCCGTTCAGCAGTTCGGGCTGTAGCTGCGTCAACAGGTCCTATGGGAAAATGCATGGGGAAAATGTGTTTTGGGACCCCCCTTTTTTCTCGGCCCCCGCTTGACAAATCACCGTGAAATTTTCAAGAGCGGAGCGGAGCTGGCAAAAAGTTTGGAAAATTTCACGAAGATTCGTCAACCGGCGCCAAAGATATTCCCAATAGAATGTTGCGGATTTCCTATGGAAAATAGGTCCTAACTATAACTATCTACTGGTGACCGCCAGTAGATATATATATATATATATTACCTACTGGCGGTCGCCAGTAGGTAGTTATAGTTAGGACCCTGTTTCCATAGGAAATCCGCAACATTCTATTTGGAATAACTTTTGCGCCGGCTGACGAATCCTCGCGAAATTTTCAAAATAGGTGGGGCGCTCCGCTCCGCTCCTACCCTGAAAGTCTCAGGGGGATTCGTCAAGCGGGGGCTGAGATAAAAGGGGGGTCCCAAAACGCGTTTTTCCCATGCATTTTTCCATAGGACCTTTAGACAGGGCTACAGCCCGAACGGCTGAACAGAATTACTAGAAATTTGGCAGAGAGGTAGTCCTCAGGTCAAGGAAGTGCCTTTTGTAGGTTTGGTGTAAATCTGTTCAGTAGATTCTCAGAAAATAGCCTTTAAATCAATATATATATCTGAGCCAGCTTACGGTACGCTTACGGTAAGCTTACCGTACGCGTACGGTGGCGTGCGCGAGCGCGATTCTGATTGGCTCTTAGATCTTAGTAAACATTCGAATCGGTCGAAACCAGGAAGCGGCGGCCGCCATTTTCTCTCTCGCACTCTGAGGGGGGGGCTGATAAACAAAGGCCATAAACATATAAAGGGGCCGTTTAGAGAGCGCCCATGCACATAGACATGATGGTGGAGTCTTCAAAGATCCCCCAAGGCCAAAAACGGTAATTTTTTATGTTTTGAAAATTTTTCCGATTACGCTTACCGTACGCTTACCGTCCGCGTACGGTAAAAAAACTTTTAAAAAAAAAAAATCCACACTTTCTCCACCCCGTGTGCAAATGGTGTTCGAATGCCACCATTTGTGCATGGCCCATTTTAATTCTTTTTTTTTTTTGAGGTGCACTCCAAGAAAAAATTTAACAGATTACCTATCACAAGGAAGCGCATTATAGGCCCTCCATGTGCGCACGGTGCGTAACGTGGGCACGCGGTGCGCGTAGCGCACTGCGTGCCCACCTTGCGTGCACGGCACTAACTGCGTAAAGTGGGTGCGCGGTGCGCGAAGCGCACCGTGCGCGCACGGAACGAACTGCGTTAAGTGGGCGCGCACGCCACGAATGGCGTAAACTAACTTAGCATTTAAAAAAACGTACAAATTCACTGAAAAAACCATAGGTTTCACACACGTTATAGTTAGGAATTAGCATTTAAAAAACCTTGCAAATTCAGTGAAAAAACCATAGGTTTCACACATGTTATAGTTAGCTGGAAATTTTACTGATAAAAAACCAATGAAATTCCCCGTTATAGTTAGTGCAGGCAACTATAACTCACGCGACCGCAATCTTCTGCTGATGCTAATACTGTATTTAGACACTTATTTGCCCATCTCTTCTTCCATTAAATTTTAGCTATACATATATTACAAATTTTTTTTTTTCATGAAGACACATATGTCATCAGCAGAGGATTGCGGTCGCGTGAGTTATAGTTGCCTGCACTAACTATAACGGGGAATTTCATTGGTTTTTTATCAGTAAAATTTCCAGCTAACTATAACATGTGTGAAACCTATGGTTTTTTCACTGAATATATATATATATATATATATATCTACTGGCGGTCGCCAGTAGATAGTTATAGTTAGGACCGAGTTTCCATAGGAAATCTGAAAATTCTATTTTGAATAACTTTGGCGCCGGTTGACGAATCCTCACAAAATTTTCAAAACTAATGGGGCGCTCCGCTCAGCTCCTACCCTGAAAGTCTTGGGGTGATTCGTCAAGCGGGGGCTGAGAAAAAAGGGGGGTCCCAAAACGCGTTTTCCCCATGCATTTTCCCATAGGACCTTTAGTCGAAGGTACAGCCCGAACGGCTGAACAGAATTACTTGAAATTTGGCAAAGAGGTAGTCCTCAGGTCAGGGATGTGCCTTTTGCATATATGGAGTCAATCTGTTCAGTAGTTCCTGAGAAAATTGCAGTTAAAAGTACATAAATATCTATAGGCGCACACCGTGCGCGCACCTTAACGTGCGCGAGCGTAATTCTGATTGGTGGTTACATGTCACTCAACATTCGAATCGGTCGAAATCAGGAAGTGTCGGCCGCCATTTTGTGTGTTTTGTGTCTGACAGTGAAAAAGAAAGGTGGAGAACGTGAGACGGGGGCAGGGTAGAGAGTTCCTGACCCCCTAGTCTTTGTCAGGGGGTCCCTGAAGGACCCCGAAGGGTGAAAAAAACATTTTATTTTTTTTTCAAAAAATCGCGGGGTGCGCGCACCGTGCACGCACGGTGAAAAACCTTAAAAATATATATATATATAAAAAATATAATAAAACATACATAACAGCATTTAAAAAACCTTACAAATTCACTTAAAAAACCATAGGTTTCACACACGTTATAGTTAGGAATTAGCATTTAAAAAACCTTGCAAATTCACTTAAAAAACCATAGGTTTCACACATGTTATAGTTAGCTGGATATTTCACTCGTAAAAAACCATTGAAATTCCCCTGTTATAGTTAGTTCAGATAACTATAACTCGCGCGACCGCCACTCTATCACAAGGATGATGTCATCAGTGATGTCATGCGTGATGCCACTGACCATGTCATGAGTGATGTAATATGTGACGTCATGAGCAGTGGATTGCGGACGCGCGAGTTATAGTTATCTGAACTAACTATAACGGGGGAATTTCAATGGTTTTTTACGAGTGAACTGTCCAGCTAACTATAACATGTGTGAAACGTATGGTTTTTTAAGTGAATTTGCAAGGTTTTTTAAATGCTAATTCCTAACTATAACGTGTGTGAAACCTATGGTTTTTTCAGTGAATATATATATATAGATATATTCACTGAAAAAACCATAGGTTTCAGGCCTGATATAGTTAAGAATTAGCATTTAAAAAACCTTAGAAATTCACTGAAAAAACAGTAGGTTTTAGGGGTGTTATAGTCAGCTGGAGATTTCACTCGAACAAAACCATTGAAATTCCTCCAATATAGTTAGTTGTACCAACAACATCTCACGCGCCCGCAATCCACTGCTGATGATGTCACATATTACATCATTCATGACATGGTCAGTGACATCCCTGTTGACATCACTGATGACATCATACAGTGAATGTGGTTTGGTTTGTTATTTAAATATGTATTATATATATATATATAGCAATTTGCATTGAAGAATGAGTGGATATATAAATATAAATATCTGGATGGAGGATTTAGTAGCAGTGTGATTGACTGTTTACTTGACTAATTTATAGTGTCTCACTAAATATATTGGATAGTGACTAAACTGTGTGAATATCTGTATCACTTTGTCAGTTGTGTAAACTGCTGCACCAGTTGGTTACTAGCTACGTGAAAGTCTATATTATTTATTGATTTGTTAACTGACTATTTGTATGGGAGAGTGAATCTGTGTGTGGTTCGGTGGGGGGGGTGACTGCCCAAAGATGTGTGAATAGTTGATTCAGTAGGTATCTGAAGTTAAAACTACATGTTATAACAGTTGTTTGGGTGAGTGAATATCTTTATGGGTGTGGCGATGAGCCAATATATGTCTCAATGGTACATGTCCAACAAACTAGAAAAATAAAAGCCAGTGTATGTGTCAGTTGTATATAAATAAGTATACATAAGACTCAGTGATTGTATGAGTGACTGTATGGATAACTGTATACTTGTAATAGTGTTTTTATAACACACTAAGTATGAGTTATTATCTATATGAATAGATGAAGTGGTGTTTTTATAAGTGTATAGCTAAGTAAAAGTAAGTATGATCCATTGTTTGCATAAGTGAGTAGGATGATTTCATAAGTGATTAGGATGTGTGCTGGTGTGTAATGTTGATATAGGTATATAAGTATATTTGATAGTGTTCTATTGATCATTGACAGCATGTATGAGTGAATCTATAGGTAAGTGATTAGATGTGTGTATAGATCTAGGAATCACTGAGTGGGTGTTTAGAAACTTGTATTGGTGTGTCAATGGTTTTAAATCTGGCACTCTGTATTTGACAGTGAGAGATGAAAGGTTATACTAGTGTATGATGAGGTGTATCTGATTGTCACGTGGATGATGTCATCAGTGACAATCAGTGTCACTATATCAGGCCTGAAACCTATGGTTTTTTCAGTGAATTTCAAAGGTTTTTTAAATGCTAATTCCTAACTATATCAGGCCTGAAACCTATGTTTTTTTCAGTGAATTTCAATGGTTTTTTAAATGCTAATTCCTAACTATATCAGGCCTGAAACCTATGGTTTTTTTCAGTGAATTTCAAAGGTTTTGTAAATGGCAATTTGTAATGTATTAATTGTTATACTGATTTTTTGTATACTGATTTACTACATTTTTTAAACTATTTATTTTTAGATATTTTTTTAATTACATTATAATTACATTATACATTACAATACAAAATATACTTTCTCAGAATGAATTACTTTAGTTTAAATACTTTGCAAATAGGCAATAGACTTTTAAGTACAGTAGTTACAGTTGTTGCAATGGGCAACACAATTTCAAACACAATGCAACATTGAGCTCAATGTGAATTTCTAGTCAAATGCAATTAGTTCCTTTATGGATTACTTTTGGAACCACAGAACTGGATCCTAGATTCAGTCCTTGGACATCTCCTATAAACAGTTGAGTAAAAGTGTTTTGGTTACAGTAGTGATTTTTAAGGAATATTATTGTATTTTAAAAGTTGACACTTTGAATTTTTTTTCACATAGAATAACCAATGTTATCCTATGGCAGAAAATTCACTTAGCAGGTAAGTAGTGTTATCGTTACTTTTTCTTACTCAGTGGTCGATCCTGGATCCAGCACTGGTGAATCTCCTGTAAACAGTTGAAAGAATGTGTTTAAGTCATACAGACGATTTTTTATGAATATTTTTAGTTTGTGAAAATAGACACTTAGAAACTTTTCTGCTGAAAACCACACAATGGATTCCTATGGAAGGAAATACAAGTTACTGGTAAGTACGCTTATAATTACTTTTCAGGGTCAGTGCTGGGCTAAAAGATGCAGTCCTGGGTTCTCTCCTGATAACAGGTGAGTAAATCGGAATTCGTAGTTCGTCTGATTTTAGAGGAATATTTGTACGTTTCAAAATTGGACACTTGGAAACTTTTCTGGTGAAAACCACACAATGGATTCCTATGGAAGGAAACACAAGTTACTGGTAAGTACGCTTAGAATTACTTTTCAGGGTCAGTGCTGGGCTAAAAGATGCAGCCCTGGGTTCTCTCCTGATAAAAGGTGAGTAAATCGGAATTCGTAGTCTGGCTGAATTTAGAGGAATATTTGTACAATGGTGAAGGAAGGGGTCAGGGCCTGAGGTGACGTGTGCAAACAAGGCCTGTGGCACGTTTTAAGTTGGGGAATTAATTCCTCTTCAATCCTGCGGTCCCCTGGGGGCCAACTAGCCCACCAGGTACCTCCAGTATGCACCAGGGAGATGCGTTGCAAACAGCAGTGTCCCGGGGGTGGGCACCCCCGGCCCTGGGGGGTGGCAGTCCCCAGGGCCTGTACAAAGCTCCAGGAGGGTGGCCGCGCGGCCCCCTCTCCCACATTTTAAAGTTGGGGAGTGGCGGGACCCGGGGCTGGGGGTGCCTGAGAGCCCCCCCACACCAAATTTTTTCAAGCCCCTGGGGGTGGCGGTCCCCGGGGCTGGAGGGCCTATTTTCAAGAAGCCCTGGGGGGTGGCGGTCCCCGGGGCTGCGGGGGGGCCATGAGCCCCCCGCGGATATTATCTTAGAGCCCCGGGGGGTGGCGGTCCCCGGGGCAGTGTGGGGGGGATTGGGACCCCCCCACACTTTTTCAATATGCCCCTGGGATTTGCCCCCCCCCCCCGGGGCAAATTAGCATATTCAGCACGGGAGCCCGTGCTGAATTTTTTATTTATTTTCGGCTGAAATTTGCGCTAAAAAAAATGCTTGCTTTGGCCCTGGTCAGGGGGTCCTTGTGGGACCCCCTGAGCAGGCCTAGGGGGTCAGGGTGTTTCTACCCTGCCCCCTTTTTGTGTTTTTCGCGTTTGTTTTTTAGGTTTCTTGTGCCTCGGTTCAACCGAGGCACAAGATGGCTGCCAACACTTTCTGATTTGGAGTTTTGACAGCCAATTAGAATACAGCTCGTGCACGGCAGGGTGCGCGCTGGGTGCGCATTGGGTGCGCGGATCCTCAGAGGCCATAGATATATATGTACTTTTAAATATCATTTTCTCAGGAACTACTGAACGGAGTTACACCATTTAGCAAAAGGCACGAGTCGGAACTAAGGACTACCTCTTTGCCAAATTTGGTGTAATTCCGTTCAGCAGTTCGGGCTGTAGCTGCGGCTAAAGGTCCTATGGGAAATTGCATGGGGAAAACGTGTTTTGGGACCCCCCTTTTTTCTCGGCCCCCGCTTGACGAATCACCGTGAAACTTTCAGGAAAGGAGCGGACCGGAGCTGGCCAAAAGTTTGGAAAATTTAGTGAAGATTCGTCAGTTGGCGCCAAAGTTATTCCAAATAGAATGTTGCAGATTTCCTATGGAAAATAGGTCCTAGCTATATCTACCTACTGGTGATCGCCAGTAGGTAATATATATCCAATTCCTTCGCTACTTCTCACAGATTCAGGACACAAACGAGCACAGACCTCTAGATGGGTACAAAATTATTTTATCTGTTGCAGTCTGCCAATACGCGTTTCAGCCCGTTCGGGCCTTGATCACATGACATATAAATATATGCATACACTCATACATATATGTGTGTATATACATGCACATACATATATATACACACAAATATATGTGTGTATATGCACACACATACATATATATACACACACACACACATATATATATATATATATATATATATATATATATATATATATATTATCTACTGGCGGTCACCAGTAGATAGTTATAGTTACAACCTAGTTTCCATAGGAAATCTCAAAATTCTATTTTGAATAACTTTGGGGCCGGTTGACGAATCCTCGCGAAATTTGCAAAACAAATGGGGCGCTCCGTTGAGCTCCTACCCTGAAAGTCTCGGGGTGATTCGTCAAGCGGGGGCCGAGAAATCATTGACGGGCTTAAGTGCTATGGCACAGCCGATCCATAGCTGCCAAGTTCCACAGTACCATAAAAGATGAGCTGCTCCAGTCTAGGTTTTATTTTCTTGGGATTCTGGGTCTTAATAGTCCTGGGTATATAAATGAATAAAGAACACTACAAGCCCCAGAAGTCAAAATAAAAACTGCTGTAGGAGCTTTTCACGCATGGTCCTGGGAAATGTTGCAGGCCTGCAGACATAAAAGGACAACTGTTCGAACGCCAGTACCTTCTTAAGAATCTGACGGGTGGGGCTCACAGACAGTCCGGAACTTCTCGATAGGCTGGTGCCTTTGAAAGTCCATTCAGAAATTGACGTCAGAAGGGCACCATGTTCTCAGGCACATCAGCATCATTTGTAACGATATCACGGTATCTGGAGATTTTTTAGACTGTAACACAGTTTTCCATATAGAACGTATTGATTTATAAGGACTTTAGAAATGGCATGCATGAGTTTCCACTTATAGCACCTGGATTTGTGTATATCAAAATTGGAGAGAACATCACAGTGGGGAAATGTATTCCACCACATTCTGTAAAGACTTTATCCAGTGTTGGATATGTAAATATATGTAAAATTGGTCTCATTACATTTTTTAGCCCTGAAGAAGTCGCAGGGCACTCCCCTGACGACGAAACACGTGTTGGCTGGGCGCCAAAAGTAATCAAAATAAAGTCAAAGGCCAGGAATAAATTGTTGTGTTACTATTACTTACTGGAATATTGTACAAATAAGCGTGTGCTCATGATTTGCTTTATCTTTGAAAGTTCATTGAGGTTGGGTCAGAGTCAGAATCATATTCCATTTCTGGCAGACCAGTGCTTCTGTTAAGGGCATAAGTGCTGAGCAGAGTCAGTGCAAAGGTTTACCCACCAAGAGGTAGGCACCTCTGAAAAGGTCAGTATGGCTGGGGAAAAATATGTATCCTTGGCTATTACCCAAAAGGCTAGTGCATGGGAAATAGCAAAGTTATGACACTCCACTGCTTGGCCTCTCAGCATAAATTGCCAATCACAATGCACTGAGCTGATTTTGCAGTGAGCACTGAGTGCAGTGAGTGGATGTGTGACTTGAAGGGTGTGGGGAATCTTAATGGAGGTGTTCCAAGAGGGCAGAAGGGGAAGGGACTTTGCGACATTTCAACACGACCCTTGTAATTCATGAAAACCTACTCAGAAAACGGTTTGATTTACAATGTATGACTACACCTTTTGACTTTGCCAATGCCTGTTTAAGAGGCATTTTGTTTTCCTGCTGCTTTCACGCTTTCCACTTAGGTGATCTCTTATTTACCTCTCTATCTTCTTCCTTTTGAAGAGCGTGTATTTATAAACATTCCACACCCGTATCAATGGCATCACTAAGTATCTGCTGTTTTATCTCCAGAGAGCAGACAAGGCTCACTATAAAGTGCTTCTAAAGAAGACATGATCATTTATTCAATCAATCGATAATTCATTCAATATTATATTAAAAAGATTCCAGTCTCCGCTCTGACTTAAAGTTGCTGTGCTTAAAGAGTGTGTGCACGTTTTTAGGTCAAGCCTGGGCAGCGCATGCGCTGCCGCGAGGCATGCATTAGTGGAGTATGGACTTGACGCTTCGCCCACTCTCTGCCCATATTTTTAATTGGCTTGTGTTATTGTTTTCTTAAACGCCGTCTTGTGATTTATTACTAAGCTTGTTAGTCCCTCCTTGGTACCGCCTTGCCTGCATTTGTTACCTTCCATAACTATTGGACCTTTTACTTGTCTTTTTGCACGGTCTGCTTTGTCTTGGCTGTGAGCACTATTTTATTAAATAATTTGACTCTATTCCACCCACTAACTCGCAGCATTTGGCGGACGCACTTTTTAAAATTTCTTTATCTTAGTAACGTGGTTCGCTTTAAGTATAGGTTGCGCTTACTTATTTCTTTTTTTGTTTGTTTATTCGCGCCCATGCGGTGCATTCACATTCATGAAGTTCACGCGCCTTTCTTTAGACAAGCCGCATCTAAGAGAGGTGCGCGGCCAACATTAAATTGAAAGTTCGGCATGGCTGCTTTTAACAACAAAAAAAAACATCTGTTTGTCAACTTGACAAACAGATGCTTTTTTTGGTCAAAGCCCCCATGCCGTGGTTTCACTTTAATGTTGGCCGACCCTTTTCTTTAGACGCCGCTTGTCTAAAGAAAGGGGCATAGCCTTCATAACTGTGAAAGCGCTGCATGGGCGCTAGTGATGCAATAGGTCTCACATATGCGATAGTTTAAGCTATTGCATTGTCAATAGCTTAAACTTTTGTCAATGCGAGACCTATTGCATTGCAAATGCTTGTTAATACTGCAACACCTAATAGTGTCAGTATGGTTTGGCTTATCTGGGCGTCAAGCAGACACTCTAACACTATAAAATATTCATAATTCACCTTTGTTATCAGCAATATGCCATGATAATGCACATTCAGTTTATGGTTATAATTTGAAACAAAACTAAAAAGGAAAATACTGCAAAGTCACACATCATGACCCTTAAACATTCCACATACACGGTATATTATTATGCAATACATAGGATTGGTATTAGAGCTTAAAGTGCAATAGTGGTACCCCCCCAAGACCTCTCATTCTTAATGTGAGAGCAAAGGCCGAGGGAAATCCAGTGGTAACCACAGTGCCTTCATCATAGTGAAACAGTGTCCCTCCCTGGGCAGGTATTATGATCTATTTCATGCCTCTGACTCCAGGCAGTGGGAACCTTCACCTCAGAAATCACAAATCCAGCTCAAATAGGAATTACTTTTGCTTCATCTCTAGAGATGCTAGCAATGCCCTACCCACAACCTGCTACAGAACTAAAAAATGCAAAATCTGATTAAAAAAATTAAAAACTCCTAAAAATCTAACACGTGTATTAAAAAACATAAACAATACTTATACAAAAAAATACATCACATACATCTAAAATATATACTAAAATACATTACACTAATTAAAAAATCGATATTTTAAACAACTATATTTTTGCAAATGATACTAATGACTTCCATAGTTATAAAATCGGTATTTCTTATCTTAAAGTCGATATTCTTGACCACGATATTCTTGCTGTCGATATTTCTGTGTCACGATATTTAAAACTTGATATATTTGTGTAAGTCAATATTTCCAACTCGATATTTTAACTGAATACCGCCCAGAGCACATGTAGTGCACTTTACTAGGGACTTATAAGTAAATTAAATATGACAGTTGGGGATGAACCAATATTACCATGTTTAGGGGTGAGAGCACTTTAGCTCTGATTAGCAGTGGTAAAGTGCAGAGAGTCCTAAAGCCAGCAAAAATGAGTTCAATAAAATGGAGAGACGCAAGCAAAACATCTGTACTGGGGTGAATGTATGTCATTGTTCAGCATTACGTCAATCAGTTTTTCTTTTTGCATTTGTCACCCTAAGTGGGAAGGGCATGCCCCGAATTGGGTCCCGTGCTCACCATGCCACTGGAGTCAAGCTAGGCTGATGAGCAGTGATACCCCGAAACCAGCCCCAGGATGCTTGTTTTTGGTCCAGGGAGGACCTAGAATGGCAGTTCGGGCTGCACTGTTCCCATGGGGAGAAGGGTCAAGACTGATTTGCATACGGCTGCGTCTAAACTGAAATGGCATGGTGTGCAAAGAAACAATGGGTTTAGGCCCAGATCTCTGTACTTGGGGGGTGAATGTCTGACATTGTTCAGCATTTTGCCCATCAATTGTTCTTTTTTCAACTTTCTAACAGTGGCATTTTCAGAATTGTGATTAAAAAATTTACTTCACCATTAAATTGGGCTTCTAATTTCAATTCTTTAGACATCAAACTCAATATGTCTACCTGCTCCCAATTAAAAGTTAGCATGTTTTAAATGTAATAAGATAATCCAATGTTATCCTATGGGAGAGGTAGGCCTTGCAGTTGTGATGAACACATTTAGGAGTTTTTTACTACCAGGACATGTAAAACTTAAAGTACATGTCCAACTTTTGAAAAACACAGAATCCTGCCCTCTTGGCTGTTCAGGGCCTACCCTAGGAGTGACTTATTTGTATTAAAAAGAAAGGATTAGGCCTGGCAAGAGGTTTATTTGGCTGGGTCGAAATAGCAGTTTAAAACTGCCTATAAATTGTGCAATGGCAGACCTGTTTAAGAAGGCTACTTAAGTGGTGGCACAGTAAGTGCTGCATGCCTCCAATAGCTCTTAGAATCACGTTGGAGTCCTGGGTTTCACAGATGCAGATCCACTCCTTCTCACTCAGACAAGAGGGCAGCAGGCAGCAGGTCAGCACAGCAGTCCTTCAGAGCAGCAGTCCAGCAGGGTGGCTGTCCTTTCAGGCAGCAAAGCAGTCCTTCGTCCTGACAGAATATCTACAAGTCCAGTAGTGTGCTGAATAGTTGGTGTGAGAGAGCCAGTACTTATACCCAGTTCTGCCTATGAAGTGGCAAAGGTTTCTAGAGGTTTCCCTTTGAAGGGCACAGGTGTCAGTCCAAGTAAGAGCCCAATCAAGATATGGTGTCTGAGCTGCAGCTCCAAAAACACCGATCGCATGATGGTGCCGTAACAAATTGACCTGTACCTTTTTAGAAACACCGATCATTAAACAGTGGTTGCCAATACAAATTGGGTTGCTCTTTTTTAAATTCTTGAGAAATTGCTCCCGCAGAGTTTACAGGTGCATAAACCGCCAATACTGCTAGGTGGTGGAGTTTAATATGTGTACTATAGCAAGAAGAGCATTATATGTAATCTATCATGCTTCCAGGTTACCATGAAATATTGATGCTACAAAAATGCTGCTCATCCTGATGATGACTCTTATATAAGTAATTTAACAGGGTCGAAACATTCACAAAGATACTAGAGGACTGTTTTTTTAAATATATGTGACATCATACTCTGATACAGAGTGATGTTAAGGAAAATTGCATCCATATCAGGCGGAAGTCATATGCTTTGTGTATAGCACACTTTGGTTCATCCATTTCATTATGGCTGCTCCGTTGGTCCTGTGATACAATGTGTTCTCAAAGATGTTTTTCATCTTGATGTCCTCTAATAAATTAAACACATTGTTCAAACCAATCTATTGTTGTTTATAATTGTCTAGGAAGATGAGGCTTACACTTCCCCCTAAAGGGACGCTGTTTTTCTTTTTCTATTATCTTTCCCTGGTTCCAAGGTTAATGTCCAGCGGAGTGGCAGTCAGCATCGGCCGGTGCAGGTAAGCGCGGTGTCTGGATGTCGACAGACGACGCATTAGTATTTATTTATTTATTTAATTTTCCCTATTCTGCTCCCATTTTATACATGTAAGTCTCCCTTAAGGTAGGCCCTATAGAATCCACAGGGCAGGGTGCAGTGCATTTAAAAGGCAGGACATGTACTTTTATATTGTACCCATCTTGGGGGCCGATTGCGATTTCGTTTGGAAACTTTTCTGACCAAATCGGTTTCGGAATCGTTTCCAAACGAATCGGGTCCTGCGAGTCAGACCGACCGATTACGATGCATCAGGGTGCTTTTGGATACGATTCGGTTGGACTCCGAACGAGAACACAGGCTCCCATAAAAAAAGGGGTTGTTGGAGGAAACCATGCACCCTTTGACGGGCACTTCATGGTGCCTGCCACAGTGTGCATGGTTGTAGAGAGGGGTGCCATGAGTACCCCTTTCGTGGCCAAACTGGAAGCCTCAGGGTGAAGGGGGGGCCTACTCCGCGCCCTCGAAGTTAGATTCCGACAGCCGTTTCGTGTCGGTCAAACCGATTTGGAACGGCTGTCTGAATCGGTCAGCGTAACCGCTCATTCGGAAACCGTGTCCGTAGAGCTCTACGAATTGGCTCTGAACAACTCAGTCTGTCTGAATCCCGTTTGGAACTGATTCGGACAGCCCGAACAGTTTCCATGCATCGTAATCAGTCGTCCGGAAAGGTGTCAGATTCAGTCGGAAACATAGGTTCCAAATTGGATTCACCAAATCCGAATCCCGTTTGGAGCCTTTCTGGATGGCATCGTAATCGACCCGTTGGTAGTGAAAAACTCAATAGATAGATTTTTCATTTTTGTTGTCGCTGGATTCACAATTTAAAATCACAATTTATGGTAAATTACAGTTTAGCAAATGGCACTTTTAGAAAGTTGAAGGGAAAAACTAGGACAAAAGTCTTAGACAGAAACTGCACTACTACAAAAACACTAAGAGTGTCTAATACATAAAATTCTCAGCTAAACTAGTTCATAACCATAAACAAAGCTTTAACAAAATCAAAAGCAACGCTTCATTTAGTCACAGTATCCCAATAAATGTCCATGATACCGTCACTCTGTTGCTTCGTCGTTGTTTGTTTATTCAAATGTAGAAATTTCAACGAAAGTTCATTGTCTTTCAAATTTCAATCATAAGTGACAAGCGTGGGTAACACAAATCCCAATGCATTTCGGGTGTAAAAAACACCCTTCTTCAGGGAAATCTACAAACAAATCATAATGGCAATAAGTATACATCATGTATCATTTTATAGCAACATTCAACATTACCGAGTGGCCCTTTCTCCTGTGAGGTGGATATTCACTGTGAAAAATTCTTATGTTGTGAGCCCAACTCAAACTTGTGGTAAAGTATCATGAGAAAGAAATCAATAATGCGAGAAGTAAAAAAGTTGGAGATTATAGTTCAAGAAATCCGGCTGTGCTATATATCTAGGTGCTGCATCAATCTATTAACGTGCTCAACCAGGAGCAGACAATCCACAAGACTATCAAATAAAACTCTCTAAAAAATAGTGCACGTGGCCCTGTATGCTGACTGTACTCTTATGCAATTGTGTGAACCGGCATGCGTCCCCATGCTACAGATCACAACAAGAAAGATGTTCATAAATACCTCCACACCAAACACTGCCAACTGTAGTCGGACTGAAGTCACAGAGTACTGTATTATCTCTGCTCTGACGTCAAAGAGGAGTTAAGCTAATAATACTGGTACTAATTTTCGAATGTTAATTCTTCATGGACACGTCTGAGTCCCCCAGCTAGCAGGGTCGACTTACGCCTTAGCGCTGAAAGTAATTCAATGCTTCTTAGACTCAAAGCCATACCATGAATGTAAGATCCAAAGCTCGGACGAAAAGTAGGCAAAAGACCTAAAAGCAATACGACTCACCTAATTTCAAATGCGCCGTACTTTCCAATGGTGAATCGGCTTTTATTTTGTCAATGTCAGCCCCAATAGCTTCTCGCTAAACTCCCCAATTGTATTCGTGCTGGTAACACAAGCGAAGTTCTCCCGTACAGCCGGACTGCCGCCCTCTGTGAATTAACCGAGATAACAGCAATTGTAGTATATCCTAAACTGCGTGAAACCCCCCGTAGCCTAGTGTTAGCTTACTCACCCGGTTACTGCTACGCATGACACAAGTGTCTACCGATTAATCAAAGTGCAGGATTAGCGTTCCCCTCAGCGCCTCGTCTTTACTGCGGTAACAATTGCAACCATGTCTGCAAATGTTCAAGTCCAAACATCACTGATTCTAAAAACCTCTGATTGCCGTCCGTGCAAGCAGAACACGCCCCTAATAAGTGATAGAACTCACTGCTATCACTCTAGGCAATGCTATACATTATGATGACGATCAGTGCTGCTTGCTAGTAAATCTCAACAAGTAGCATCTGCTACTTTAAACAATGTGCCACCCACTATTATCACTCCTAGAAATGTTGTACAATGTAATAACAATCAAACTTGCATGCTAGTAGATCTCAACATATAACATCTGTTGCTATAACCAGTCTGTGAGCAATGTGCAGCCCACTTTTAGGAGTGCTATACATCATGATGACTATCAGACTTACATACTAGTCAACATTAACCTGTATCATTTGTTAACATATCCAATAATTGGGCACAACTTTCCTAGAAAGTCACTAACTGTGATATGTTTGACAGTATGTGGATTCCCTGATATAACACCCCATGTCCTATTTAAAGAAATACAGTGAAAAGTGAGATCACTTTACACTAAAAGAAAACACCTGTCAACATTCATGATGACTGCACCGTGCTAGTGTATACCTAAGGTGAAAAAAAGGAACTGAAAAGTGTGTGCATGATCCTACAGAAAACATGATAATTCAGGCTTATCATTGAGACCCTTAGGCATAAAAGTGTCCAAGAACCGAATCCAAAAGCTTTCCTGTTGTGTCAGGAATTATGAGGTGTCCCGATCATTTCTGATCTTAACCACTTCCAAGACTGTGAACCTCAGTTGAGCAATAGTATGGTGATTCTCAACCCAGTGGCTAGCTAGAGATGAGCTGGTAGTCCTAGTCCTAATCCTGCTCTTATGCTAAATCATAAGTGTCCGTAAAGACCTCTCCATCTTGCCCACGTAATACAGTCCACATGGACACCTGATTGTGTACATCACATTTTGTTCATTGCAGTTAGCTGTAAAATGCAGACTAATGACTTTTCCTGACCAAGGGTGTGAAATGTTAGAGCCAGTCAGTACATTGTTACAATGAGAACAATTGTAATATCGTTGCATCCCTTTGTGTTCCACTGTCTTGTCACCTTTCATCAGAATCTCTCTGAGATTGTGCGATCTTTTATATGCAAAGATGGGGGGGATCACAAAAAAGGTTGCCAAAGTCAGGCTCAGATTGTAATAGGTTCCAGCGGTTTAAGATCACCTGCTTGATCGCTGCTGACTGTGTGGAGTATGTTGAAACAAAAACCTCTCTTTTAGCAGCTGCCTTGACATGCTCTTTCAGTAAATCTGCTCTGGATATCACCTGTGTTCTTCTTTCTGTGCTCTCCACAACCTCTGTGGGATAACCACAGTCAAGGAAGTCTTTCTTGAATCCTTCCATAGCCTTGGTGTACTGCATACTATCCGAAACGATCTTTTTCACTCTGAGAAACTGAGGAAAAGGAAGATTTTTCTTCAGGGATGTGGGGTGAAAACTGCTGTACAGAAGCGTGTTGTTGCGATCAGTGGATTTCTTAAATACTGTGGTGGTTACTTTAGTGCCTTCCAGCTCTATTCTGACATCCAAATACGAAATACTACGTTGGTCCATAGTGTGAGTGAACTGAATCCTCGGATTCCTGCTGTTCAGCAGATTCAACTTAGCCTCTTTTAGAAAGTTGGCATTTACTTGCTTTAGCCATTTCGGTGCCTGCTGCGTGTCTGGGGTGGGTGACAGCAGGCTTCCTGCAATCCCTCTACACAGCCACCTACATAGGAAGAGTAGATGTGACTGAGTGGCCATCTGTGCACTTCAAAGCTTTCCTTGAAGTCACACATTACACAACAACCTCAGTGCACATCTGGACCTATGACCACACTGCCAGGGAGAAGAGGATCTGCTGTACTTCTTAAAAGACTACCACTCTGCTGGAACTGCTGTTTGCTGAACTTGCCATACTATGTTGCACAGCTGCTTTCTCCATGCCTGGAAGAGAAGGACTGGACCAGCATCACTTGAACCCAGAGTGGCTCCAATGACTTGCTGGGTTGCTTCCTGCTGCCTAAGTCTCAGGGACACAAAAAAACTCTCCTTATTCATTTCTTGGGCTCATTTACTTGTGAGTCTGTCCTGCTAAATGGTGCCTCAACAGTCCTTGACTCATGGAAGTGTATCTAGGAGTTTGCTCCAGTGGAACCAATACATCCTCAGCTGTGCTGGCCGAATCAATGCACCAACACTGTTACGAGAATTGTACTGGCGCACCACACTCGGACCCGCCACATTGCACTCAGAACCGCTGCTCCCGAGCCAATGCATTGTCACCACTGCATGGAGAAGAGCAACGCATCACTTCTACAGCATGGAGAAACGTGGTGCATCACCTTCAGAACTGACGCTTCACTCAGGGACCCATCACATCGCCACCGTTGCATAGAGATATCTGGCATATCACTCCAGCTGCATGAAGATCACCTACGATCGATCGGCTGCACCCTGCATGTTCGTTGCCACAAATCTAGGGCTAACGCACTTTTGTTCAGCGGACCCAAGTGGGTCCCTGTATATGGCCCACGCTCCATCAAGGTCGGTCTGAACTCTTGCCTTTGTTCCAGTCCGGTGCGACCTATTAACTCTTTAGGCTCTATTTGCTTCTAAGCACTATTTTCACATTTATTCTTTAAATGAATTCATATCTCGACTTTTACGTGTTAGATTTTTGATGTTTTGGTCATGTTTTATTTATTAAATTAAGCTCTATTTGGTGCGGGTACTGTTTGTGTGGTGGTTTCACGGTTTTACTGTTTAAGTGTTGCGCAAATAATTTACACATTGCCTTAGTTAAGCCTGAATGCTGCATGCCAAACTACCACAGAATGAGTGCAAGATACTGTAGGTTGTGTAGTGACTTACCCGGACTAGGATTGTGGTTCCTGCTTTGGCTGGGTGAATATCTCTGCCAACAAGAAACCCAATTTCTAACATTGGTGTTCAGCTGTGAGGATAGGACTTGTGCAGTACCATATATCAACTTGGTATACACCACCCAGCCACATCCAAAACCAAAACCATTTTAAAAAAAAAATGTAATTCTCCCTGATTTGCATTTTATACTTTTTTCCTCAAAACATCATGTCTCTGGCTGGTTTTGCAACAAGAACTATGCAGTTTGAGTTGGCCAAGCTGGAAGAGTAACAGTGGTTCAGTTGAAAAACTTCTGCAAGGAGGTGTCTTCCAAGAGTGCCACCAAGAAGTTGGAATTTCAAAAGGCGCTGAGGGACTAGGCAACAGCCCTCTCCAAGGAGAGTGATGTTATGTTATGGTATGTTATTTATATTTGTAAAGCGCACAGATGCCGCAGCCAAGTGGCGTCCCGGCGCTATAAAGGATCAGGTAACATAACACAAGACGCGTGGTAACCAGCCGCAAAAACCATTAAGCCAGAGGAAACAAAAATGTTTTCACAGCCTTTCTGAACGGCAGCAAATCAGGAATAGAACGAATACTAACAGGCAGTGTGTTCCAAAGGCTTGCTGCCAAAACACCAAATGAGCGGCCGCCCATCCTGGCTTTTTTGAAACGAGGGACATTAGCCAGAAATTGACCCGTTGATCGTAATGCTCTTGCAGGGGTATAGTAGGAGATCGTCTGAGGTAAAATGGGAGGAGAGGCAAACTTTAGGATTTTAAAAACCAGGCACAAGGCTTTGAACTTTATCCTCTGCCCGACAGGCAACCAATGAAGGTCCAGAATGGAACGCCTAGCTGAGCAGAATTTGGGCAAACTGACCAACATTCTGGCAGCCGCATTTTGCACACGCTGAAGGCGTGTAAGCTCTGCTTGGTTGGTGCCCAATAGAAGTGCACTGGCGTAATCCAATCTGGAAAGAATCATAGCTTGGACTATGAGTTGCCTAGTGGAGGCATCGAAAAATTTGAAGATGGGCCTAAGACTTTGAAGGGCACCAAAGCAGGTACCAGCCACCTTTTTTGTATGAGGGGTAAATGATAGATTGGCATCAAGCCAGACCCCGAGGTTCTTTACCTGTGTCACCGGGATAGGGGCTTGGCCAAGCTCTGATGGCCACCAGTCGCCTCCCCAAAGATGAGCCTCTTTGCCCAAGACTAAGACTTCAGTCTTAGTGGCATTGAGTTGGAGGCGGTTATCCGTCATCCAGCTTGCCACCTCCTTGAGGGCCCTCTGAAAATTGGAAGCATCCAACACAGTGTTCCCGTTTAGAGCAACCGCTAGCTGGGTGTCATCGGCGTAGGACACCATAGTTAGGCCCCATTTATTGGCGACCACAGTCAGCGGTTGCACATACAAATTAAGCAGGGTCGGGCTAAGTGCCGAACCCTGCGGGACTCCTTGGGAGATGTGGCGAGGAGTAGACTCATAGGGAGGTGTAAATACTTTAAAAGTGCGCTCAGCCAAAAATGAGCAAAACCAGTCTAGAGCTGCACCTTCCACTCCGGCTTCTCTTAACCGTTGAAGCAAAATCGGGTGGGAGACAGTGTCGAAGGCGGCACTGAGATCCAAAAGGATCAGTGCCGCCATCTGTCCAGAGTCTAACATCCTCCGCAGGTGCTCAACCATAGCCAACAGAGCTGTCTCTGTGCTATGGCCAGCACGAAAGCCGTTCTGGGAGGGATCAAGAATGCCTGTATTTAGAAGGTGACCAGATAAAATATTATTGGCGTGAGCCTCAGCGATCTTAGAGATCCATGGAAGCAGAGAAATGGGCCGATAATGTTCTGGTTTTGTTGGATCTAGAGTAGGCTTTTTTAATATCGGCATAACCGTGGCTTGCTTCCATTTTATGGGTACCGTCCCAGATGTGAAAGATAACCTGATGAGATTATAAAGAGACGGGAAACAGATCTCGGCGGATTCCCTAAATTGTGCAGGTCTCAGAGGGTCCGCCGGAGAGCCCGATTTGACTTTCACAACTAAGGATTCAAACTCTTCCTGGGATGGCACAGGAATCACTAACAATGGACTGGAAATGACATGCATAGATCCTATGTTGTTATTAGATGTAGTAAGAGGAGGAAAAGACCTATAGATCGCGTCCACTTTCTCCACAAAAAAAGATGCTAACTCTTCACAGTGGGCCAAAGAGCCATTCCCCATCACTGCGACTTTCTTATTGGTCAGATCTTTAAAAACCTTGAAGATTAGTGTTGTAGGGTTAGAACTGTTCTTAAATTCTAAGGAATAAAATGAGGCCCGTGCTTTACAGATAGCTCGGTGATACAGCTTAATGCTGGCCTGATATCCCTGTTTAAGAATGGGATCATATGCCTTGCGCCAAGCTCTTTCTGCCCTCTTACAGGCGACCTTAAGGAGCCTAAGGGAGTCGACATACCATGGGCTTGAGTGGCCCGGCCGGATCTTACTCCAACCCGCTGGTATTAAAGTGTCTAAGGCTTGGGTCAACCACTCGCAAAAGTGGTCATACCCGGAGGCGACGTCTGTAGGGTGTTCTGGAAGATGTTGTAGCAAAAGGTGGTGGAAATCTTCCAGATTCATATTCCTCCAAGGGCGTTTAAAAACGACAGGTATAGTACTTTTAAAAGGAGAGACAGTCGAAGTAATCCGGACTTCGACCAGGTAGTGGTCTGTCCACACCATAGGTTTAGACGGCGATACACTCACATTATACAGATTCGTCAGAAAGGGGTCCAGAATGTGACCCCCTACATGGGTCTGACAATTAATGTGCTGATATAATCGTAGCGCCTCAAGATCTGCAAGAAAACTACTCACCACAGAGGATTGAGGAGCATCCATGTGGAGATTAAGATCACCTATTATACTAAAGTTTGCTGATCTGAGGGCTAGAGAAGAGACCACCTCTGGAAGAGCAGTTCGAAAGGCAGCATCAGGGCCGGGGGGTCTGTAGATAACCAGACCGGAGAAGGTAAACTGTGGGGTCATCGAGATTGCAAAGTGAGCACTTTCGCAACCCGCTATACCTATGGCATTCCATGAGCAAGGATAACATGTCTTAACTACGGCCGCAATCCCGGAACCTCTCGAGTTACGTTGTAAGGTATACATAGTATAATCCATAGGTAGAGCAAGATTTATCGCCGCCGTGGCGTTGTCATGTAGCCAGGTTTTCGTTAAGAAAAATATATCCGGTCTTTCATCTGTAAGTAGAGTAAAAACATCTAAATAATGGCAGACCAACGATCTCACGTTCAGATGGAATATTTTAAATGTACTTTGCCGGTGAGAGACCGCAGAGCGGTCTACTACATTAAAAACACTTGGTGGGGGCTGTAGGGCCCTAATAGGCAGAGACAATGGGAGCTCAAACCTACACCGAGAACACTGAACAGGGCCGGAGAGAGGATCAAGGGCCCCATGCGCACATCCACCCACCCTATTGTGCAGGAAAGTCTGGAAATGGCCCATCAGAGGAATTACCCATAGTGGTTCAGGGAGACATCCCTGAATTAGAGCTTCCTAAGAGAGCAGAAAGCAGTGACTGCTCCTGTGGTCTACTCCCTGAGGAACTGGCTGAGAGGAGGGAGGAGAGGGAATTAAAACTACAGGTGGCAAATGTAGAGACAGAACCTGAGGAGAAGAAAGAAGCCTGAGGCTGAAAGATCCTTAGGTAGTTTGAATTCCCCTTGCCCTATTATATACTAGAGACTTAAAGGGTCTGTCATTGCCAATTTTAATTATACATAATTACCATACACCTTTTTAATCAGAGCACTGGTCCTAGGCCTGGATAGCAGAGCCCAGGATTCAGTCATAGTCAGTTGCCACCTGTATCGCAGTAAAAAAAGGGGGTGAACAGAGCAAAAATTGTAACTTTATAATATATAGATTGCAAGTAACATATTTGGAATTCACTTTTTCCCCTCCAGGTGGCAAATTAAACAATTACAAAGGCAATTGAGTCTTTCAATTTCTTCCTCTACCCCACCTCTTATTCCTACTCTTGCAACAGCACTGGATCATCTTCTTCAGCCATTGCAGTTGTCCAAAACTTCCAAGGCGGCTTTTGAACATAAGATTTTCCCTCTTCTATAGAGCACAACATTGTCCTTTGAAGAGATCAAATTGAATTGGGATAAGGGGTATACACTTCCTGTTTTCTAGACTTGACAGAGTTCTAAGCCAATGAAATGCTGTTTTACCATTTTTTTTGTGAGTACAGGGTCTTTTTACTGTTTTATCATTCAAACAAACCAACAGTATAGGTCATTGTTGCATTAATTCAGTTGCAGCCTTAATTTCCTTTGATCATTGAGTCTGTCTTCTCTGACCTGGCATACTTAGTTACCCCATCTTTTTTATATTTTATTTATTTGTTTTATTGGTGCAAAATTACATACAGCCGTACGATCCGGAGTCACTTGACCCGTTGCTCTTGCTACACATGCACATAAGTTCAGTACAACCAATAAGCATATCATGACAGTTACTATGAGACATAAACAGTGTCCCCAAGTATGGTGGTTAATCCTCGTCCTGTGAAGTGTCTACAGTTGGCGCAGTACATATCCTCCTCTGAATGTGTTCCATTTTCCCCACAACCATTCCCATTTTTGGGGACACCTCCTATTTATATACACCGCTTTTTCTGTCACCATGGCCAGATCCATGTCTGCACTCCATTTTTGAATCGTGGGAGCGTTTCGCGCCCCCCACAATCGAGCTATGTTTCGCTTCGCCACCATCATGCCCAGCGTCGCCCATGTTTGTCCAGTGGTATTAAGGTCTGTAGCCTCCCAAATGTTCAATAAGCAGCGTTTGGGTCCCGGTGGTACAGGGGCGACGCTGAGTCGGGTTATTAATGTTATAACCTCCGCCCAGTATGTCACTATCGTGGGGCATTCCCACATTGTATGAAAAAATGTCCCTATTGCTCCACATTGTCTGAGGCAATGTGGACTATCAGTCTTGCCTATCCTGCATAGTGTCGGTCTTGTATAGTATATCCTATGGAGTACTTTCAATTGCACTAGCAGGAGTTTCGATGGGATAGCCACCTCCCTGGGGGATGCCAATGCCTCCTGCCAGTCCGTCTCATCCAAATCCCCTACATCTGTTTGCCACTTTTCCCCGATAGATTGTGTGGGATCAGGATGGTTGTTTATTATCTTTCGGTAAGTGAGGGACGTGGCTTTTTTGGTCATATATTCGGTGAGTAGCCTATCCTCCAGAGGGGAGGCTTCAGGAAGGTTGGTGGCTGGGGGGATAGTCGCCTCAAGGGCATGTTTAATTTGAAGATAGCGGAAGTGTTCTGTGGGTGCCATCGTGTATTACGCTTGGAGGTGAGTGAACCAGAGTACCTTTCCCTTGCGCCAAAGATCGCCAATTGTGGATAGTCCTATAGCATCCCAGTGGTTAAAACCTTTGGTGTTGCGCAGCATACCTAATGCTCTCCTATCCCAGAGGGGTGTTGCCCGCATGAATACATTCTGCCACCCCATCTTCCTTTGCGCTATATGCCAGAATTGGATCGTGTGTTTGGTAGGGTCTAGTAGGGTCAGTTTATGGTTAGTGTGGTATAGTGCACGGTTAAGCTTTTCTGGGCCCAGGAGCAACCTGTCTAGGTGGACGACCGGGTCTGCCTGTGGGGCATTAATCCATTGGTTTATGACGGCCAGCTGGGACGCCCAATAGTACATTTGGACATTTGGGACCGCAATGCCTCCGTCGCACCATGTCCTGATTAATTTGGCCATTGCTATTCTGGCTGGTTTTCCATCCCACATGAGTTTGGTAACCTCTGTTTTGATGGAACGAAAATAGGACGGGGGAACTAGAAATGGGGTGTTATGTAACGCATAAAGGAACCGAGGGAGCGCCATCATTGTAAAAAGCGCTGCCCTTCCCAGCAGTGTGAGTGGTAAGGTTTGCCAATGTTTGGTATCTTTTTGCAATCTTTTTAGGGGCTCTAGGAGGTTAAGGGTCATAAAGTCCTCTGGGTCTGAAGTGAATATTCCTAAATATTTGAAATGGTCTGTATCTCTTGTCACTTCACATCCCTTAAGCAGTTTCGGTGGAGGGCCTACCAGTACATAGAGTATCGATTTGGTCCAGTTAGTCGTGTAACCGGAGAAATTCCCATAGGAGTTACAAATGTCCAAGATACCGTGCAGTGAGCGCGCAGGAGATGCAATGTATAGGAGGATGTTGTCCGCGTATAGGGAAATGCGGTCTTCTACATCTTTGGTCCAACGCAGTCCCCGGATAACAGGATCTTGTCTGATCCACACGGCTAGCGGTTCTAGGACGAGTGCAAATAGGAGCGGGGACAGTGGGCAGCCCTGTCTTGTGCCACGTCCCAGCGGAAATTCTTTTGATGTGCGGCTGTTCGCCACCACATGTGCGAGAGGGTTCGTATATAATAATTTCACCCATGAGCAGAACTTGGGCCCAAAGCCCAATCGGTCCAGAACTGCAAACAGAAAGGGCCATTTGACTGTGTCAAACGTAATATGGGCATCCAAGGATAAAATAGCTGTGTGCTTTTGTATTGTGTGTCTGCGCCCGAGCACACTGTGCAATCTACGCAGGTTGAGCGCGGTATTTCTGCCCGCATAGACCTGGACTGATCCGAGTGGATCAGTTGGGTTAAGTGGGTCGTCAGTCTATTGGCCAGCATCTTGGCAAGGATCTTAGCTTTGGCGTTAAGCAGAGAAATGGGCCAGTACGAGGTGCATTCCTGGGCAGGTTTTCCCGGCTTGTGTATGACTACCACTGTGGCCATTCTTTGGTCCTTAGGAAGTTCTCTCACGTCTAGGCTTGTGTTATACATGTTCAATAGGTGGGGGGCAAGTGCCGTCACATTTTGCTTATAGAGTTCTATCGGAATACCATTCGGTCCCAGGGCCTTAACCGACTGTATGTCTCCTATTGCTATCGTTAGCTCAACGGTAGTAAAGTCTAAGTCCAATACCGACATGTCGTTGTCTGTGAGCCTTGTGAGACGTATGTCGCAGAGAAATGCAGCTGCATCTTCCTGCTGGATTTTGGTTGAGGGGGTGTAGATATCAGTGTAATGAGTTGCCAGGGCGTCTATTATTGCTTGGGGTTCTGTGATCAGTCCTCCCTGAGGGCCCCGAAGTTCCACAATCCAGCGACTTGCTCGTTCTCGTTTATCGAGCCACGCTAGAACCTTGCTCGCCTTGTCTCCCATTTCATAAATTGTGTGGAGCGTGGTCGTCAGTCTAGTTTTGGCGTCGTGCCATAAGTACTCCTTGTAGTCCCGTTTTTTTAGTCGGCGCGTGTTGGAGTCTGATGGATCCCGGGAGTGATTGCTTTTAAGTCGTGTAAGCCCTGTTCAAGTGTTGATACCTGTGCGGCCTTTTCTCTCTTGTGGTTTGTAATGAGGGCTATAGCCTGTCCCCTAAGGACAGTTTTGTATGCTTCCCATAGGGAAAGGGGAGAGGTGACTGAGGATTTGTCTTCAGTAAAATAGTGCTTCGTGGTGAGACCTTTCCTGATTATAGGGTTTTTAAGATAGCCTGGATATATAGGGACAAGATGCCGCTGGGTAAAAGTGTTGCACGTGTAGTTGACCAGTATTGGTGAATGATCTGATATCCCTCGTGGGAGACAGGTCATACCCGTAAAGATCCCTACAATATCCGCCTATATAAGTATATAATCAATCCTGGAGAGACTATTGTGTACACCCGAGTGGTATGTATATTGTTGTGCGTGCGGGTATTGCGAGCGCCACATGTCGACCAGACCGATTGTGTCGAGGAAATCAGCCAGGGATGAGTGCGTTTGGTGCTGTTGTCTGTGGAATGTCCTATCTAGCATGTCGTTGAGGGTGGCATTGAGGTCACTACCAAGTATAAGGTCTCCCTCTGGAAGCCGGAGCAGGAATGCGCTCAGCGCAGGGAGTGCCAATGAGTAGAGTGCCGGGGGTAAGTATACAGTCACAATGTTCAAAGCACGTCCCTCACATTGACATGACATGGCCGCGAAATGGCCCTGATCGACTGTGTATGTGTGCTTAATGATCAGTGGGCATTGGTTTTTAACCAGGATTCCAACCCCGCGGGAGCCAGAGGAGAAATCTGAGTCGACAATCAATTTAAAGCCCCACCTGTCTAGGGCCTTACAGGTCGACCCTACTAAGTGGGTTTCTTGAAGAACTACTGAGGGCGCCTTATGCTTAAGGTATTGTAATACCAGTCCCCTATTCACCTTGTCGCCAAGGTCATTGACATTCCAAGAGATCAAGGGAAGGTGTAGTGGGTGTTGGGCTAGAGGAACTGACATATTAGGGTGGGTGATCATATGTGACACTGGGGTCTGCAGGGGAAGAGTACATGAGTTGACTACTAAGCAGCGGTCGGGTACAAGTGTAAGAAGGGTGTACCATAATCAATAACTTTGAACAAAGAAACAACAAACTTAAACAATCCCAACGAAACATTCGTCCCTCCCTCCATGACGGTGTGAGAACTTCCCACCTCCCCAACTTTGCAGAGTGCCTAGAACCCATTTTCCAGTAACTTCGTAGGAGGGGTGAGACCACCCCGGTTACCTCCCCAAATTTACCCCAACATTATATACGTTATCTGAGCTGTTGTCCAGGAATCTTCGGAGAAGAGCATCAGTCTCATAAAGTCTCTCAGTGATCATAGAGGGTCCATTCGAGGGTGTCTCTAGGCGGAGCTGTAGAGCCCCTGCCTACGCACATGCAGCCCTACGGTCGCAATGTTCCATAGTTCGTAATCAACGGTTGTCCTAAGTCGCTTGGACATGTCATGGCTGCCAGATGTGTGGAGTGGGTTATGATTGAGAGGGTGTTCCTCCGGAGGGAGGTTACTTTCCTTTGGTTATTGTTCATCGTCGGGTGTCTCGGTCAATAAGGTTGCGTCTCTTCGTTCTGCTGTGGATGTGCGTCCTGGTTGTCGGTTACAATCGCGGCTAGTCCCACCGGAGTTAGCAGCTCGTTGCCAGTCATGCGCATCCTCAGGCATTGTGAAGAACCATGTTTTCCCGTTTGCTATGACTCTCAACTTAGAGGGGAACATCATGGAGTATTTGATCTCACTAGCTCGAAGTTCTTTCTTCACTGCCAAAAAAGTATGCCTTTGTCTGGCGACTGTGGCCATATAATTTGGAAAGAAGGAAATAGTACTGTGCTCATACTTGACAGGAGGGGCCACCCTGGCCGCCTGCAGGATAAGATCTTGATCTCGAAAGTTAAAGAAGCGGGCTAATATGGGCCTAGGTGGTGCTCCCGGCTTGGGCCTGCTGCCAGGAACGCGATGAGCCCTCTTGACTGAAAACTAGTTAGAGAGTCCTCGAGGCTGGAAGTGGTTCTGAATTAAGTCCTCTACTAATAGGTCCATGGCTGGCCCCCCGTTCCCTCCGGCACTCCTACGATTCATATGTTGTTGCACAGTGAGCGGCCTTCATAATCGTCCAGCTTCGCCGCCATAAATTTGTGCTCCGACTCCAGGCATAGCATTTGTCGCTTGAGGGTTGCAGTGTCTTCACCAAGAGCGACCGTCATTGTTTCGACCTCTTTCACCCTTGTGTTCAGTTTTAGAAAATCGTCCCTGATTAACGTGAGTTCAGTGGCTACCGTGGCGATCTTGGACTCCAAGGATGTATGTATCTTCGTCAGTGAAGCCATTATGTCTTGGAGCGTGATTTCCTTATCAGCAGCGTCGGTGTTCTCCCCGGCAGGAGTCGCTGTCTGGTCCAGTAGCTCATGGCGCGTCTTGCTGTAGGCATACTTGTCTAGCTTAGTTGGGGGCACGACACGCTGGCCCCGTCCGCCCATGATCACAGGGGCCTGCAGCTGGTGTGTGCTGGTGACAACTGAGGCGGCAGTACTCACCACTGCCTGCCTGTGCGTGAGGTCCACGCACGTGGCCTTTCGGGTTTCCAACTACCGGGGCTGTGCACCGCATGATGGCTCACCGAGACTTTATTCCAATGGGCAGTGCCTGTAGTCGCAGGTGCCCCACCGATCTCATCAGTCAATGTCTTCACACGGTGTCCTCTGGGCAGGGGCGGAGACCTGGACGGTGTTTACACTGAGGGCTGTGGCATTGATGGGTCTGCAGGGGAAGAGTACATGTGTTGACTACTAAGCATGTGATGTGTTCCCAGCCCCCGCTCCCTTATAAAAAGTGTTCTACTGCTGTGGGGTCACTCACTGCCCGCAGGTCTGATGCATTGGGCTGAACCGTGCGTGCAATGCAGGAGTGGCCGCTCTATAATACCACAGGCGTGGTCCTCCGAGCCCCGGCTCACACCGCAAGGGAGGCCGCTGTTTATTGTCCCAGGCGCGATCCTCCGAACTCCAGAGGATCAGAGCGAGCAGGACTGCACACCGCCGGTGGGACGGCAGACTCAGGGAGGCCAAGACATAAAGGGGCGAGGCGGCTCTGATCTCAACGCGGTGCGGGGCAATGTCAATTCGCCCTGCGTAGCCTCCGCAACCGCCGAGCCTCGCCCGCTGGCTGGTCAAAGCGTGCCACTTCCGAACAGCGCCTCCTGGCACCAGAGCGAGGCCACAGCCCGAAGGAAGGGCACCGGCGCTCAGGGGGTCCGACGGGGGCGCAGAATTTTCATCAGATCAAGCCTGCAGGATGGTGACAGTCCTCAGTGCAGCGGCTCCAATGTCACGAGTCTAGACACAGAGAGAGATTTCGGTGCTCGCTCGCCGGGCCACCTGATCACTCGAGTCCCTGGCTACAGCAATGCAGGTAGGCCTCGGTTTTGTAGCACGATTTATCCCAGTGCATCTGCAGTCGCCGTGCAACCCAGCCGGGTCGAGGGGTGCTGGTCTTCCTCATGGAGCATGGGATGGCACAGAAACGTGATTAGGGCACGGATAATTAAGGTGGAGGTCCAGAGCTCCTCTAGGCTTTGGCCATGTTTGTCGGCTGCAGGCCACACCCTGCTGTTTTACCTTGGTAGTATCTCAATACTATTACATCACTATTGTGGTATTGGTATAGTTCACAAACGCAACTTACAGTTACAATGCTAACACATATACCGTTAAAAAACATAACTAGCCATGAAACCCTGAATCCATATTTGAAATAAAAAATAATTGTTAGGTGTAAATATTGTTTAAAAAATGTTCATAGGTACGGTGGTACTATCAAGGTACCGATAGTGATAGCAAAACGTTCATGCAAACGACGCTGACAATCACATTCTACTTTGACCTTTCTCTGAAGTACTATGGTACCAAAACATAAATTATAAAGAATTAATACCATAATAGACAACATTATACGATTGAAAACAATTTTTTTTTTTTTAAATACAAATTTAATCGAAAAACCAAGGTTTAAGATTCGTTATAGTTAGGAAAAACATAATTCATTATTTAAAAAAAAAAAACAACTTAACTACACAAACCTTATAAATTCTAAAGTTATAGATAATACATACTTAAACTTATAAATTGTACCCTGCCCAAATCTTGCTATAATATCCGCACATACGTACAGAGTTTTGTCAACTCTCTAGCCAGACTAATTAATCATAACTCAGCCCTCTACAATGTGCACTATTCTATATACTCCTAACAAACACCTACATAAGCACAAAACAAATGATTCTATCATTATGTTCACACTACAGATACACTAACTTTAACTGAATATTGAAAAATTAAAACCAAGAAGACAAACAAGCATTAATTGTAACACTTCTATTATAATAAGGATATTACAACTAAACTAAATATAGGATCTCCAAACTTTCAACAGCTATACTAATAAATCTATACAAATAAATCTAGTTTTATTAAATGTATATAATTTACGTAGAACAACATATCAAATGAACCAGGTTTAACAGCATTACATAAATCTAATCCTCTGTAGATCTGTACGGGATGCCCCGGCATCTAAAGAGAACACTGTAAACAACTACCTACATTGGAAGTGGACAAAATATTAACCCAATGAATGCTATGGCAAGCCTGAGAAAGTGTATTATTAGTTTGAGTAGATGGGGGTCCACCACAGGTAATAATGTCACTATCTTGTTAGGTCCAGTAAAGGTTTCAGTCATAAACCTGAGCCCCATCCCTGGTAGCTGTAGCACAGAGCCAACAGGATTAATTGAATGTGTGAAGTGGCAAAACAGTTAAAACGTCCAAAACACAACACAAAAAAACCCCTTCAGTTTAGAAAAATAGAGAATAATTTAGTGAACAAATTGACACCAACACAACAAAAATCTAAGGGCCGGCCAGATGTACAACGCATTTCACGGGTCGCAAATGGCCCATCAGGCCGTTTACGACCAGCAAAATGCATTTTCCCATGTACTAACCCTATTTTGCGAGTTGGTAGCCTATTGCCAACTCACAAAATAGGGTTTGCTAGTTACTATTAGGAAGGGGCGTGCCAAGGGCTATCCTTTGTAATAGTGAGTAGATGGGGCATGTATGAATGGTTTTGTGACTGGAATGCAGTCGCAGAACATTCATACTTTACTGTCTCTGGGAAGGAGGTGGTGTCCCTTTGGAAATGGCAAGAGGTCCCTAAGGAAATCTTTCCTCTTTGTGAATGGTAGTAGAAACATTTTTTCAGAGCAGTAAGTCACCCCACGGACCAGTGCTGACTCTTAAATAAGCATTAGAAATGCAGTAGGTCTCACTTTTTTTTAAGTTAGAGCTATTGGCGCTATAAAAGGCAATGTCTTTTACCATTGTGTGATCGCTCCACTGCAAACAAAACATGTATGTAAATGTGCACTAGCCAACAATGTCCACTGAAAGAGGAGTGGGAAACTTGGGGGCAGAAAACAAAAAAGGACGTGTCAGAAAGATGTCAGAAGGATGGGATGCTGCGTGATCATCTGACCTGCAGGCACTCACACATCATAACTAATCGTACTCACACAATATTTTAGGATGCCTTCCCCATCAGAGAAATACAGTGCGGTGAGTGAATGCATTTGTCATAGAAATATGCACTTGTGCGCAGACATCCTATGGGCCGAGGAGAAGAAAGGATAAATGGAAAACTCATCCAAAGAGTAACAAAAAGTTAGACAATAAGAACATCCTTTATTACATCATATCATATATCAAATATTATTGGGGATCACGCTCATAAAAACTTAGCTTCGTTTACAAACTCATGGTCACTTGCGACAAGCTTTGGATGTGCTTTATCCTATCTAAAAAAAAATCACGTGAGTACCTTGTTATTCAAGTGCTCTCTCTCGGAAAATAGTACTAAAATAGTACGAAATGCATCCGTGAGTATTGAAATAAACATATTTATTAGACCACTTGTAAAGATATGTCAGGCAATTTTATGGACAAAAACATTTTTTTTAAAAGCATTGTCACTATGATGCAGCCAGGTCTAAGTAAACCGGGTATTTGTAAAGCCCAAACTAATCACACCTGAGGGTCTCAAGGCAGATTAAGCAAGCTATTGCTCAGAGTCACATGGTGCTGGGCTAACCTGGCGCCGTCACCGGGATCGAACCGTGAGACCCATGCTCAGGAGTCAGCCGCCCTGGCCGCTGCGCCATACCTCTTCCTTTAGCACTTACTTCTGACGGGGGTGGGGAGTGATGGGAGAGGGGAAAAAAACAAAGGGAGAGGAAGGGGCAAGTAACGACATGACAGAGAGGGGGCATGAGGCAAGCACCAAGAACAGGCAAGGGAGGAGGTGCAACGGGCAAGCAAGGACGCAAGGGGGCACAGGGAAAGCATAAACCACACGGGAGTACGCAACATCGGGCAAGCAAGGAAGCAAGAGGGGGCACAGGGGAAGCATAAACCACACTGGAGCACGCAACATCGGGCAAGCAAGGACGCAAGAGGGGGCACAGGGGAAGCATAAACCCCACGGGAGCACGCAACATCGGGCAAGCAAGGATGCAAGGGGGCACAGGGGAAGCATAAACCACACGGGAGCATGCAACATCGGGCAAGCAAGGACGCAAGGGGGCACAGTGGAAGCATAAGCCACACGGGAGCACGCAACATCGGGCAAGCAAGGACGCAAGAGGGGGCACAGGGAAAGCATAAACCACACGGGAGCACGCAACATCGGGCAAGCAAGAACGCAAGGGGGCACAGGGAAAGCATAAACCACATGGGAGCACGCAACATCGGGCAAGCAAGAACGCAAGGGGGCACAGGGAAAGCATAAACCACACAGGAGCACGCAACATCGGGCAAGCAAGGACGCAAGGGGGCACAGGGGAAGCATAAACCACACGGGAGCACGCAACATCGGGCAAGCAAGGATGCAAGGGGGCACAGGGAAAGCATAAACCACACGGGAGCACGCAACATTGGGCAAGCAAGGATGCAAGGGGGCACAGGGGAAGCATAAACCACATGGGAGCACTCAACATTGGGCAAGCAAGGACGCAAGGGGGCACAGGGGAAGCATAAAGAACACGGGAGCACGCAACATCGGACAAGCAAGGACGCAAGGGGGCACAGGGAAAGCATAAACCACACGGGAGCACGCAACATCGGGCAAGCAAGAACGCAAGGGGGCACAGGGAAAGCATAAACCAAACGGGAGCACGCAACAACGGGTAAGCTGCATCAACTACGGCAGATTCAGAAAGCATGTATGCTGGTGCTCTCTGTTCAGTTTTTTATTTTCTGATAGGATTTGAAAAACGATTCACTATATTAAAGCCTACAGCTCAAGATGAGGGCGACTGGACTTATGATTTTTGTATAACTGTGGATTCGTCATCAATACATCATCTGCGGCATAATCTGCAGATTTAAAGGAAACATTCTAGCTCAAACAGATCAAAAGTTTCAAAAATATGGCGGCTCGGGCTCCTGCGCACCCATGCACTGTTGGCAAAGGATGACTGGTCATCTCTGTAAGTTGCTTTTTGGCTGAATTTCGGTGTTAAATTGTGGAGGGTAAAGTGGGCCCTGCTGGGACGCAGTTTGCACAAACAAGTCACACAGGAAGGGTATGTGCATTTAACTTTCTTCTTGGCTGAGACGTGCCTCTCGTGCAGGGGTACAATTTATAATTCTAAGCAACAATCGTCCCTAGACAAAAAGAAGGTAGCATTAGTGGTAAATAAGGACCCAATCAGTACTTATATTTTGGGAGACTTGTCCAGCCGGACAGAGGTCATGAGTTTTACTAATATGGTAGAAATAACAAAAGAGTTTCAAAGATTCATAAAGTGGGACACAAGCCTGTGTCCAGTACATACATTAGGCCAAGGAAGCAAGAAGCAAAAGAAGGTTCAGGCATGGAACATTGTTTGTTATGAGTAGCATAAATAATGAAGAAACAAACAGTAAAAGCAAACAATACCCTTATGTGTCACAATCAAAGTTTTTACAACATATCGGGTATTTGTGAGTGTCGACGGCGTTTCGATCCTACTAAGTAAATGCAAGGATCATCATCAGGACAAAGGACAATAATGCCTGTAAGGTACAACCTGAATAACCTTGAAGAGAGAGGGAGGAAGAGGGAGACAGTATTATGAACATTATGGACGCATGAGAGTCAAGACTTAATTTGCTGACAATCAAAACCAACAGGTAACCATTTGTACTGTGCGCTGAGAGTGATAGTGAGGCAGAAGGAGGAGCAATCATGTGGATAACAAGGCAGGTGCAGAGCCGAGCACTATTAGGGCACGTCGATGTAAAGACATTGCAAGCAGAGTAACATTTAGATCTCTAATTATAAGGGCGTTTATACAAGTGGTCAAGCAGTAAGTGTGCTGCTGAAATGATACCGTGGTGACAGACGTGGAATCACTATGCTGCCAGGCCGGGTGCACTAGAGTACATGCTGTAAGATATCGAGTGCTGGTAGCCTGAAATCGTGCTTGTGACTGCCTAAGGGAGGGAGGAGTTACAGTGAACCAAGGTGAAGGTAGCGATGAAAATGGAACCAGAACGCATACCGCTGCAGCGGTTGTGTCAGAGACAATATCTGGAAAGAAATAAGTGGGCTAGTTAATTACGTGGGCCAATGTGTTGGACCGTGAACGCTTAACGAGAAGGGAATAGGACTTACTGTTGATAAGAGCCAAGGATCGTGGCCGATGGGCAAGGAAAATTAACTCGTCTTGGATTTGGACAAGGGGCAACGGAAACTCGTGGAGGTTGCTGCGAAAATAAAGGATGGTGGCTAGGTTAAGGAACCGTAAAGGTGGTGAGAAGGACTCTGACATATTAATGTGCAAGCATGCTGACTTACCGAAATAGGTGCGATAATGGAGAATCCGGCAATACGGGAGCAAAAGTCCGGCAATGCGGCTGCTGGCAATCCCCGGGTGCACGAGTGTATTAAGGCGTGCCCGTGGGACGTGCTACGTGCGACGTACGAGTCAAGGAAAGGGAAAAGGGCTCAGGAAAAATAGAAACCATAGTGGCCATCTTGGGGTGGTGAATTAAGTATTCCATGAAGGCAGGCAAATTACAATGAGTGCTATAAGTTGGAATGAAACCCACTGTGTGGCAGAAGGATACATACATTTGGAATAGAAAAGCATGTGGTACAGGTACCAAAGGGACAGATAAAATTAAGATTTTTTTATTTTATTTTATTTTTTTTTAAATTAAAAAAAAAAATTTTTTTTAAAACACCGGGGGTCAAGAGGGTCAAGGGGTGAATAAGGAATCAAATCGGAATTGGATTAATTACGGACCCGAGTTGAATGAATAGAGGTTCTGGTGAGGTATTAGTTGAGTAGAGAAAGGATGGAGATAAAGGAGAGATAATGCAGGGTGTGCAGGTCGTACATATGAGATATGACCCTCAGAGAATTACGAGAGAACAGTATGGAAATTAAAATTTACATAATCAGGGGCAAGAATTGGCATTAGCACACAGATAGTACAGAATGGTTGGTAGATGGAATCACACACAGTTCCGGAATTGAAAAAAGAGTTCATGATAATCAAGTGATAGTGGTCCAGTCCTCAAGTCGATTCAATCCTGTGTTCAGGCTATCAGTTTTGAGAATCCATTTGAGCTCCTCTTTGGTAAGGATTTTGGTAATGTCACCTCCCCTGGGTGGTAGTTTTCATCGCTACCTTCACCTTGGTTCACTGTAACTCTTCCCTCCCTTAGGCAGTCACAAGCACGATTTCAGGCTACCAGCACTCGATATCTTACAGCATGTACTCTAGTGCACCCGGCCTGGCAGCATAGTGATTCCACGTCTGTCACCACGGTATCATTTCAGCAGCACACTTACTGCTTGACCACTTGTATAAACGCCCTTATAATTAGAGATCTAAATGTTACTCTGCTTGCAATGCCTTTACATCGACGTGCCCTAATAGTGCTCGGCTCTGCACCTGCCTTGTTATCCACATGATGGCTCCTCCTTCTGCCTCACTATCACTCTCAGCGCACAGTACAAATGGTTACCTGTTGGTTTTAATTGTCAGCAAATTAAGTCTTGACTCTCATGCGTCCATAATGTTCATAATACCGTCTCCCTCTTCCTCCCTCTCTCTTCAAGGTTATTCAGGTTGTACCTTACAGGCATTGTACTTTGTCCTGATGATGATCCTTGCATTTACTTAGTAGGATCGAAACGCCGTCGACACTCACAAATACCCGATATGTTGTAAAAACTTTGATTGTGACACATAAGGGTATTGTTTGCTTTTACTGTTTGTTTCTTCATTATTTATGCTACTCATAACAAACAATGTTCCATGCCTGAACCTTCTTTTGCTTCTTGCTTCCTTGGCCTAATGTATGTACTGGACACAGGCTTGTGTCCCACTTTATGAATCTTTGAAATTCTTTTGTTATTTCTACCATATTAGTAAAACTCATGACCTCTGTCCGGCTGGACAAGTCTCCCAAAATATAAGTACTGATTGGGTCCTTATTTACCACTAATGCTACCTTCTTTTTGTCTAGGGACGATTGTTGCTTAGAATTACTTAACTCCCAGGGTCCCTGACAGACCTTATCTGGGTGCTCTTGTTGTTACTAAACACGGGGTACAATTTATAGCACAAAATCAAAGACAGAGCTCGTGCCCACATGAGCAGTGTTGTTGGATCAGGCAGAGATATGAGCAGGGAGACCAGGCTGGCAAACCCTCTACATATGTGAAAACGTAAGGCCTCCAGGTCCAGCTCATTAGAGCAGCGCAGCACCAGAGCGTTAGGCTTTAAGGCGCTTCTCCACCGACATATAAGATATTCAACATCCTGAACAGAACAGACGGGGGCGCACGAGGCTGCCTCTTTTAGTGAAAGAGACCTCTCTACAAAAAGAAGTCTGAGACTGGAGGAGCAGTGTTCGCTGAGGGCAAATATTAATTCACCCAAAAGAGTGAGTGCGTAGGTCACTCTCCCAGAAGACATGGTGGAGGCACGCTCTGTAAATGGGTTTACACAAGAGCACAGGGCAGCAGGAGTGAAGCTGTTGAACTTGTGCTTTGGAGTGCAGCCGAAGATGGGCAGAGGGGGCCAGGGGGCCCTGTCTGCTGCCAGATCCCAGGCTTCTCTTGAACAATGCAACCTCTCATAAAGGAGTGAAAAGACAAGCATGGCACATACTTAGCTGCACGTTTCACGTGCCAAGGGATGGCGTCGTTCTGAGTGCAGATGATCTGTAGCTTCACACATGTCACATGCAGACACAAAAACCACATACATACACACTAACATACAGGGGTGTTTCTTCTTTCTGTGCCCTCCCCGCTCCCGCCTCCCAGCTGCTCCTCCCTCCCTCGCACTTGGCCATAAATGGCGACCGTGCGACGCAGGTGAGTGTGACCTAGCTTTAGGACACCCCCGCGCCGCACGGCCACCAGCTGCTGCGTGCACCCTCCGCCTGCCTCGCTGTCCCGGCCTGCCGCCGGCTGACCACACCCCCTGCCGCCGAGCGGCGTGATCGCAGCTGTTGCCTTCTCAGGCTTCTGTGCCCCGTGATTCTCCTGCTGTGTGCCCCATTGCTGTACTGTTTACGTGCTATTTCGCCTGTCCCCCTGTACTTACTCCCCCCCGCTGCCCCGGTAACCTCCCGCCCCGCTCCCCGCTTCCCGCCTCCGTTGCTTGCCACGCCCCCTTTCTTCTTTCTGTGCCCTCCCCGCTCCCGCCTCCCAGCTGCTCCTCCCTCCCTCGCACTTGGCCATAAATGGCGACCGTGCGACGCAGGTGAGTGTGACCTAGCTTTAGGACACCCCCGCGCCGCACGGCCACCAGCTGCTGCGTGCACCCTCCGCCTGCCTCGCTGTCCCGGCCTGCCGCCGGCTGACCACACCCCCTGCCGCCGAGCGGCGTGATCGCAGCTGTTGCCTTCTCAGGCTTCTGTGCCCCGTGATTCTCCTGCTGTGTGCCCCATTGCTGTACTGTTTACGTGCTATTTCGCCTGTCCCCCTGTACTTACTCCCCCCCGCTGCCCCGGTAACCTCCCGCCCCGCTCCCCGCTTCCCGCCTCCGTTGCTTGCCACGCCCCCTTTCTTCTTTCTGTGCCCTCCCCGCTCCCGCCTCCCAGCTGCTCCTCCCTCCCTCGCACTTCGCCATAAATGGCGACCGTGCGAACGCGCAGCGTGCACGCGCAGCGGGCGCGCCGACTGAGCGCCGAAGGTGCGCCAAAGGTAAGCCCGTCCGCGCCTGGCCCGCGCCCAGTGCCAGACCCCCTGGCCCTCGCAGCCCCCCGCCCACCCGCCAGACGTACGACGCCGCCACCCTCAACGCACTCAACTCCGGCCGACACCCGGAATGCTACCGAGCCACCCCGAAACGCACCCACGGACCCTTCAGCTGCCGCCCCTGCAAGTTCACCTGCATCCGGACCTGCACTACACCCGCTCCCACCAAGACCAAGACGAGCAACAACTGCAGCCACCTGAAGTGCATCCTGCTTAACACCCGCTCCGTCCACAGACACGCCGTCGAGCTCTGGAACCTGCTCGACACCACATCCCCAGACGTCGCCTTCCTCACGGAAACCTGGATGAACGCCTCCTCAGCGCCCGACATCGCCATCGCCATCCCAGACGGCTACAAGATCATCCGAAGGGACCGCATCAACCAGACCGGAGGAGGCATCGCCATCATCCACAGGAACACCATCCGCATCACGACCAACGCCGACGACACCCTGACAACCGCCGAACACCTTCACTTCCAGGTCCACATCAACCCCAAGACCACCCTCAGAGGCACCCTCATCTACAGACCCCCGGGACAACGCACACAATTCAGCGAAGACATCGCCGACTTCATCAGCCCGCACGCCCTCCTCTCCGCTGACTACATCCTCCTCGGGGACCTCAACTTCCACCTGGAGAACATCAACGACCGTAACACCACCACCCTGCTGGACAACCTCGCGAACCTCGGTCTCAAGCAGCTGGTGACCACCCCCACCCACTACGCCGGACACACACTCGACCCAGTCTTCTCATCCAGCAAGGACATCGCCTTCAGCCACGCCACCGGACTCCACTGGACGGACCACAGCTGCGTCCACTTCAGCTTCAGAAGGACCACGACGACCCACCACCACCAACAACAGGCTGCACGCAGAAGCTGGAACAAGATCACAGCCGACCAGCTCGCGACCTCCCTGAGCAAGAACCCACCCACCAGCGCAACAAACCCCAGCCAAGTGGCCACCAACCTCACGAAGTGGATCAGCGACTGCGCTGACGACCTCGCCCCCCTGAGGACCCCGCCCAGCAGACCCGGCAGCAAGAAAGCCCCATGGTTCACCGACGAACTCAAGAGCTCCAAGAAGAACTGCAGAGCCCTCGAGAGAACCTGGCGCAGAGACCCAACACCGGAAAACATGACGGCCCTCAAGCTCGCCACCCGAAAACACCACCAACTCATCCACGCAACCAAGAAAACTGCATTCAAGGAACGACTGGACAACAACGCACACAACAGCAAGGAACTCTTCAACATCGTTAAAGAGCTCTCCAACCCCAACGCCGGAAACAACGACATCACCCCCTCGCAAGACCTCTGCAACTCCCTCGCCTCCTACTTCCACAGCAAGATCGCGGACATACACAACAGCTTCAGCACTCAACCGACGCACGCCACGACCGAACCAGCACCCCCCACCGCCACCCTCCACACCTGGACCCAGATCAGCACCGAAGACACCGTTCGCACAATGAACTCCATCCACTCCGGATCTCCGACCGACCCGTGCCCTCACCACGTCTTCAACAAGGCCGATGCAGTCATCGCACCCCACCTGCGGGACATCATCAACACCTCCTTCGACACCGCTACCTTCCCGGAGAGCTGGAAGCACGCCGAACTCAACGCTCTACTAAAGAAGCCATCAGCCGACCCCACCGACCTCAAGAACTACCGCCCCATCTCGCTGCTCCCGTTTCCAGCCAAAGTCATCGAGAAGACCGTCAACAAGCAGCTGGCCGCCTTCCTCGAGACAAACGGATCCCTAGACCTCTCACAGTCTGGCTTCCGGGCCAACCACAGCACCGAGACCGCCCTGATCGCAGCCACCGATGACATCCGAGCCCTGCTTGACAACGGAGAAACAGCAGCCCTCATCCTCCTAGACCTCTCCGCGACCTTCGACACTATCTGCCACCGCACACTAGTGCAGCGCCTCCGCAACGTCGGAATCCAGGATAAGGCACTGGAGTGGATCGTCTCCTTCCTCGCCGGAAGGACACAGAGAGTTCGCCTCCCCCCGTTCAGATCTAAAGCCACCGAAGTCATCTGCGGCGTTCCTCAAGGCTCCTCGCTCAGTCCAACCCTCTTCAACGTCTACATGAGCCCCCTCGCAAACATCGCACGCCAGCACAACCTCAACATCGTCTCCTACGCCGACGACACCCAGCTGATCCTCTCCCTCACCAACGACCCCGCCACCGCCAGAGCCAACCTCCACGAAGGGATGAAAGAGGTAGCCGAATGGATGAAGTACAGCCGCCTGAAACTGAACTCGGACAAGACGGAAGTCCTCATCCTAGGATCCTCACCCTCCGCCTGGGACGACTCCTGGTGGCCCCCCGCCCTAGGCAGCGCACCCAAGCCAACAGACCACGCACGCAACCTGGGCTTCATCCTGGACTCCTCCCTCTCCATGACCAGACAAGTCAACGCCGTCTCCTCATCGTGCTTCAACATCCTGCGCATGCTACGAAAGATCTTCCGGTGGATCCCCACCGAGACCAGGAAGACAGTCACCCAGGCCCTCGTCACCAGCCGTCTGGACTACGGGAACTCCCTCTACGCCGGAACCACCGCCAAACTCCAGAAGAGACTCCAGCGGATCCAGAACGCCTCAGCACGACTCATCCTGGACATCCCCCGTCGCAGCCACATCTCCGAACACCTGAGGGACCTGCACTGGCTCCCGGTCAACAAGAGAATCACCTTCCGTCTCCTCACCCACGCTCACAAAGCCCTACACAACCAAGGACCAGTATACCTCAACAGCCGCCTCAACTTCTACGCTCCCAAACGCCAGCTTCGATCGACCACCCACGCCCTCGCCGCCGTCCCCCGTATCCGGAGAGCCACCACAGGGGGACGGTCCTTCTCCTACCTCGCCGCCAAGACATGGAACTCCCTCCCGACCCACCTCCGCCTGACCCAGGACCACCTGGCCTTCAGGAAGCAGCTCAAGACCTGGCTGTTCGAGCAGTAGCGGACCCCCCTCCCCCAGCGCCTTGAGACCCTCTGGGTGAGTAGTGCGCTATATAAATGCATTGATTGATTGATTGATTGATTGATTGATTGCACAAACAGACAAACCATGCACACACCTACATATACACAGACACTTGTGTAGGCACACGCACTCACACAGACGGGTGCACAAACACACCGAAACATGCACACATGCAGACACCTACATGTACACAGACACTTGTGTAGGCACACACACTCACACAGACGGGTGCACAAACACACCGAAACATGCACACATGCAGACACCTACATGTACACAGACACTTGTGTAGGCACACACACAGACGGGTGCACAAACACACCGAAACATGCACATATGCAGATACCTACATTTACACAGACACTAGTGTAGGCACACGCACACACACACAGACCGGTACACAAACACACCGAAACATGCACACATGCAGACACCTACATTTACACAGACACGAGTGGAGGCACATGCACACACACACAGACCGGTACACAAACACACTGAAACATGCACACATGCAGACCCCTATATGTATGTTATGTTATGTTATGTTATTGGTGATTTATAACACACACGGCTACTCAGAAGAGTGTCCCGGCGCGACCAGCAAAAGAGGACAGTGAAGAAGAAGGAGAACAGACTAATGAAACAGAAAAGTTTTAAGTTGTTTCCAGAACAAAGCGGGGTTTTGAAGGCTATGGAGCTCCAGCGGAAGGGAGTTCCAAGACTTAGCCGCCAAATAAGACAATGAGCTGCCACCCTTTCTTTTCAAACGAATTTTGGGCACAGAAGCCAGGCACGAGTACGAGGAACGCAGGTGTCTGCCCGGAACATAGAACGAAAAATGTTTCCTCAGGTACCAAGGGCCGTATTCGTATAGTGCTGCATGGGCCGTCACCAGAGCATTAAACAGGACCCTAGCTTTTAGCGGCAACCAATGCAACTTACGGAGATGTTGCCTAACGCTGGTGTGTTTGGGAAGGTCCAACAACATCCGCACAGCAGCATTCTGCACCACCTGCAATGTATCCATTAGGTAGCCAGGGAGACCCACATATAATGCATTGGCATAATCGAGACGGGAGGTGACCTTGGCCCTAATTACTGTTTCTTTGGTGGAAAGGGGCAACAGGGGCAGACATTTTTTGAGCATCTTTAAAATGCCAAAGCAGGTACCTGTCAATTTGCTGATTTGATTATTAAAGCTAAGTTTTTCATTAAACTAGATCCCCAGGTTCTTCACATGAAGACCCGAAGGGGATGGTGGTAGAACATCGGCGGGCCAGCAGTCATATATACACTTGTGTAGTCACACGCACACACACACAGACGGGTACACAAACACACCGAAACATGCACACATGCAGACACCTACATGTATACAGACACTTGTGTAGGCACACGCACGCACACAGACGGGTGCACAAACACACTGAAACATGCACAGATGCAGACACCTACATTTACACAGACACTTATGTAGGCACACGCACGCACACAGACGGGTTCACAAACACACTGAAACATGCACAGATGCAGAAACCTACATTTACACAGACACTTGTATAGGCACACGCACGCACACAGACGGGTGCACAAACACACCAAAACATGCAGACACCTACATGTACACAGACACTTGTGTAGGCACACGCACACACACAGACGGGTGCACAAATACATCGAAACATGCACACATGCAGACACCTACATTTACACAGACACTTGTGTAGGCACGCACACAGAGGGGTGCACAAACACACCGAAACATGCCCACATGCAGACACCTAGTTGTACACATACACTTGTGTAGGCACACGCACGCACACATACGGGTGCACAAACACACCGAAACATGCACACATGCAGACACCTACATGTACACAGACTCTTGTGTAGGCATACGCACGCACACAGACGGGTGCACAAACACACCGAAATATGCACACATGCAGACACCTACATGTACACAGACACTTGTGTTGGCACACGCACGCACACAGACGGGTGCACATACACACCGAAACATGCACAGATACAGACACCTACATTTACACAGACACTTGTGTAGGCACACGCACGCACACAGAGGGGTGCACAAACACACTGAAACATGCACACACGCAGACACCTAGATGTACACAGACACATTTGTGTAGGCACACGCACACAGACGGGTGCACAAACACACCAAAACATGCACACATGCAGACACCTATATGTACACATACACTTGTGTAAGCACAAGCACGTACACAGATGGGTGCACAAACACACTGAAATATGAACACACTCAGACACCTAGATGTCCACAGACACTTGTGTAGGCACACGCACACACACACACAGACGGGTGCACAAACACACCAAAACATGCACACATGCAGACACCTACATTTACACAGACACTAGTGTAAGCACACGCACACACACACAGACCGGTACACAAACACACCGAAACATGCACACATGCAGACCCCTATATGTATACATACACTTGTGTAGTCACACGCACACACACACAGACGGGTACACAAACACACCGAAACATGCACACGTGCAGACACCTACATGTACACAGACACTTGCGTAGGCACACCACGCACACAGACAGGTAGACAAACACACCGAAACATGCACAGATGCAGACATCTACATTTACACAGACACTTGTGTAGGCACACGCACGCACACAGACTGGTTCATAAAAACACTGAAACATGCACAGATGCAGACACCTACATTTACACAGAGACTTGTGTAGGCACACGCACGCACACAGACAGGTGCACAAACACACCGAAACATGCACACATGCAGACAGCTACATGTAGACAGACACTTGTATAGGCACACGCACACTCATAGACGGGTGCACAAACACACCGAAACATGCACACATGCAGACAGCTACATGTAGACAGACAATTGTGTAGGCACACGCACACTCATAGATGGGTTCACAAACACACCGAAACATGCACACATGCAGACAGCTACATGTAGACAGGCACTTGTGTAGGCACATGCACGCACACTCATAGACGGGTGCACAAACACACCGAAACATCCCCCATGCAGACACCTACATGTACACAGACACTTGTGTAGGCACACGCACGCACACAGATGGGTGCACAAGCACACTGAAACATGCACACACGCAGACACCTAGATCTACACATACATTGTGTAGGCACACGCATGCACACAGACGGGTGCACAAACACACCAAAACATGCACACATGGAGACACCTATATGTACACATACACTTGTGTGGGCACTAGCACGCACACAGATGGGTGCACAAACACACTGAAACATGCACACACGCAGACACCTAGAAGTACACATACACTTGTGTAGGCACATGTACGCACACATAGGGGTGCACAAACACACCAAAACATGCACACATGCAGACACCTATATGTACACATACACTTGTGTAGGCAAAAGCACGTACACAGATGGGTGCACAAACACTCTGAAACATGCACACACGCAGACACCTAGATGTACACAGTCACTTGTGTAGGCACACCACGCACACAAACAGGTGCACAAACACAACGAAACATGCACAGATGCAGACATCTACATTTACACAGACACTTGTGTAGGCACACGCACGCACACAGACGGGTGCACATACCCACCGAAACATGCACAGATGCAGACACCTACATTTACACAGACACTTGTGTAGGCACACGCACGCACACAGACAGGTGCACAAACACACCGAAACATGCACACATGCAGACAGCTACATGTAGACAGACACTTGTATAGGCACACGCACACTCATAGACGGGTGCACAAACACACCGAAACATGCACACATGCAGACAGCTACATGTAGACAGACACTTGTGTAGGCACATGCACGCACACTCATAGACGGGTGCACAAACACACTGAAACATGCACACACGCAGACACCTAGAACTACACATACACTTGTGTAGGCACACGCATGCACACAGACGGGTGCACAAACACACCAAAACATGCACACATGCAGACACCTATATGTACACAAACACTTGTGTAGGCACACGCACACGCACAGATGGGTGCACAAACACACTGAAACATGCACACACGCAGACACCTAGATGTACACATACACTTGTGTAGGTACACGCACGCACACAGAGGGGTGCACAAACACACCAACATATGCACACATGCAGACACCTATATGTACACATACACTTGTGTAGGCACACGCACACACACAGACAGGTGCTCAAACACTCTGAAACATGCACACATGCAGACACCTAGATGTACACAGACACTTGTGTAGGCACAAGCACGCACACAGATGGGTGCACAAACACACCGAAACATGCACACACGCAGACACCTAGATGTACACAGACACTTGTCCAGGCACACACACAGACGGGTGCACAAACACACACTGAAACATGCACACAGGCAGGTGCACAAACACACACCAGAACCTCAAACATATACCGAAAAACACGCATACAGGCACCCTATGGAATATCTTCCTAGATCAGTTATGACTAACTGAGCAGCTAATGCCTTTCAGGAAGACCCTCAAGATCATTAGATGATATTGATTCCACCTGCATAGCATCCAGGAAAATGCATGTGCACCTTTTACGTTACGAAATGTTCTTTTACAAACCATACTAATGGCACGTCAATCTGATCGGGTGAAATGGAGGGGACGAAACCGCAAATTAAAGAATGCCACAGATTCTTAAATAAGAGCCAGGAATGTCAGGTAGTAGCCACTTAGAAACAAATGATCCCAAAAATCCATTCGCTATATTGTTTAGCTTTAATGTAGGCACTAAAACACTGCAGATACTCAGCTTATACATGGAGCATGTACCAAGAGAAAATAAACAGAGAGAAGTAAAGAAACGTCAAAGGCAGTCTATGTCATGGAGACGTTTGCCACGTGTGATTTGGCCCTGACTACACTGGGGGCTGCCTCTCGAGTTCCCTCTGTATATCAAGCAGATGGCATTGTCCTCTGTGATCAGGCTCCCATTGGATTTTACTGTTTCACAGTATGCAGAGAGAAACAATTGCCTTATAAACCGAATTAAAACTCATGTACTGAGCTGCAAAATAAAACGTTACAGGAAAGTGTGGTACTGTGGTGATATGAAACTTGCAAAGGAACACAAGTATTATTACTTGTGATAAAGGACAGTAAGTCTGCCCCTGGTGCGGAAGCTCACTTTCAGGAAAAGATTGGGCGATACTTTGCTTTAAATCAACATAACATAATAGGAAGTACAAAGGGCATATGTTCAATCCACCCCATATAACCTACAAAGCTTAACATTAACAACATTGACATATGTCCCTTGTTGGATAGTGGGTTATTTGTAGTGGCAAATATATATCTACCACTGGCAAAACGGCCACTAACCCTATATAGGGCTCTGTACAGATCTTAGAAAATTATTCCCATGCTCAACCCTTGGTAGCTTGCCTGCGAGCAGGCAGGCTTAACTTCACGGAATATAAAAAAGCCAATTCAGTAAATAATTAAGAAACAACACACAATAAAAACCCAACCTCAATTTTTAAACATCGGAAATATTTTTATCTTTAAAATGACACCAAAACGAAACCAATCCAATGTAGGGAACTGGAGATATGAAGGAGCAGATTTACAAGTCCCTTGCGCCACCCTTACGTCACTTTTCCCATGTTAAAAATGACGCAAAAGTGGCTCAAGGGGCTTGTAAATCTGCCCCGAAGTTTTGAAGATTTAGCACTATATAGCACATAGAAACCAATAGCGCCTATTTGGACATCTGGTCATGCTAGACCGGGACAAAGTCAAAGTTTCAGGCCAACAGCTTATGGAGCCCTGGCAGCTACCACTGGCGGTAGGTCTCAGTCAAAGTTTTTACCTTTAGACTTAGAAACTTTTCTGGAGCTTTTCTTCCCAGGGTCCCTCCAAGCTCTCAGCCAGTCCAGATTCGCTAAAGGTGTGCCGGTTTGCGTTGCGGTGAGCTCCCGGTCAAACTTGTGGAAGTTCGACCTTCAGAGCTTTCCCCCAGGATTAACGAGGGATCCAGGCCGGCTCACGGTTAAAGCGGGCGGCTTGACTCAGCTCCCTCGCTGCTCTTCACCAGGCCAGCTTCGGTGAGGATTCACCGACTTGGGTTTCAGCTTACACCCGGTCAAACTTTAGAAGTCTGACCTCTGGAGCTTTTCAGTGGGATGAACCTGGAAGGCAGGCCGGCTCACAGTTGAGGGTCGCTGGCTTGGCTGGCCAAGTTGAGTCGGTCCACTTATGGAGCTTTTTTGTAAAGTTGCTCAAAAGTTTTCCAGACTTCCGGAACTTCTTCCTGAAGTTCCTCAGAGGGTCTCAAATTACCCTAACTTACTCCAAGGGTCTGGAAGCTCCAAGATGCTCCCCATAATTCACTTGGCCAAAACCCTTACAAATCCACTGGTATTACTCCAGGCTGAGGATTCTTGGTGGTGATAACCTAGGTGAGCTCTGTTAACCTGTAGCTTCCTGGGAGTCCACTCTTTAGTCCACTTTAAGCAGCTTTGATCCACAGGGCTGTAGTCCCAGATTTTGCAGCAGACACAGTCAGTCAGAGTGCAGGGCCTGGTTGATGCAAATCAAACTTACAGCATGGACCCTTCTTTTTTCTTTAGTTTTGTTGGAAGGCGTTCCCCGGGGAGGCTGCGGAATGCGTTCCTGACCACCCGGAGGCCCACCTTACCCAAAGTTAGGCCGAGCAAGAGCAGGGAGGCCCTTCTTGGAAGGGTCTCGTACCTAGGATCGCGCACGCTACGCTTCTCTCTTCTGCGGATAGAGGGACACCACACAGTAAATCGTTGCAAGATAATAAGCTTTTATCGGTGGTTATCAGGGATCTTTATGATCCGGCAAGCAGGTGCAGGACTTGCCACAAGCGGCAGCGATCTTATGATGGAGGGAAAAGGGGTAGCGGGACAGTCTTTCAATCAGTGTCTCTGCGAGGTATCCGGCGCCCAGCTCTCAATCCTCGAGCTGAGGGGAGGTTGCTTCTCTCGGCGATCTCTGCCGATTCTCTTGGAGGAGCGGGCCGCGAGTCACTCAGTAGGCACCGGAGGGTCTTAGTTCAGGGAGCCGCGACGGCGTCAGCAGGGCTCAGATGGTTCAGAGTTCGGGGAGCCGCGACAGCGTCAGCAGGGCTCAGATGGTTCAGAGTTCGGGGAGCCGCGACAGCGTCAGCAGGGCTCAGGTGGTTCAGAGTTCGGGGAGCCGCGACAGCGTCAGCAGGGCTCAGATGGTTCAGTGTTCGGGGAGCCGCAACAGCATCAGCAGGGCTCAGATGGTTCAGAGTTCGGTTAGCGTTCTTCTGTTCGGGGAGCGATCGAGCCGCGACCAAGTCCGCAGGCTCTCGTCAGTCCAGGTCTTCTCTGCCTCTCGTCCCGTCAGCACCCCTTGTTATACTCCCCCTCCTCTTTGAAGTCCGGAGTCCTCGCGGAGAGGGGTCTGGTGCCTGGGGGGCGGTGTCTCGGGGTTTCCTGTCGCTCGGCCCCTTGATCTGTTCAGGTGTGTCCGGGAGGGACTCCAGACGCCCAGCAGGAGAGGCGCCCGCTCACCGGGGGCCTGGTGGTCGATCAAAACCTCCCTCGGGGAAGAGACCAGAGGTGTGACAGGGTCGGCGCCTCTCGGTCTGGTTTGGGGGGGGGGGTTTCGTTCTCCCTCGGCCGGGCATGCGTGTTGGGGATCTGGTCGGCCCTCGGGATGTTGGTCCACGGAAGCCGTGAGGCTGTGCCCACGAGGTTCGGCGTGGTTGCAGTGTAACTTGCTGGTCGGGAGGGCCCACGCCACGAGGCCGGTCTCACACGTGCCCCCCCCAGCTGAAAGGCGGGGAGAACTACCCTTCCACTTGGGAGTTCTCCTCGCTGAAGCGGAAGAATCGGGACAGGCCGTCCACGTTGGCGTGGTCCGTCCCGGGGCGATGTTCCACAGTGAAATCCATCCCCTGGAGATAGATGGACCAGCGTAGCAGCTTGGGGTTTTCCCCTCGCATCTGCATTAACCACCGCAGGGGTCGATGATCTGTTTGCACTCGGAAGTGTGTTCCGAACAGGTAGGGCCGTAGCTTTTTGAGGGCCCAGACTACTGCGAACGTCTCTCGTTCAATTGTGCTCCACCGCTGTTCCCGGGGCAGTAACCTTCGGCTGATGAAGGCTATGGGCTGATCTATGCCTTTGTCGTCGTACTGTGAGAGGACTGCCCCGATGCCGTGTTCCGAGGCGTCTGTCTGGACCACAAACTCCTGGGCGTAGTCGGGTGCTTTGAGCACTGGAGCCGCGCACATTGCGGCCTTTAGGGTGTCGAACGCCTTCTGGCAGGAGGGAGTCCAGTGTATTTTCTTGGGGTGTTTTTTGGAGGTTAGTTCTGTGAGAGGGCCTGCGATGCTGCCATAGTTTTTAATAAACCTTCGGTAGTAGCCGGTGAGGCCCAGGAAGGCCCGGACTTCCGTTTGGGTTGCAGGGGGTTCCCAGGACAAGATGGCGTCGATCTTCGGCTGGAGGGGGGCGACCTGCCCACTCCCCACCTGGTGCCCCAGATAGGTTACGGAGCCGTGCCCAATTTGACATTTGCTAGCTTTGACGGTGAGGCCGGCTCGGCGCAGAGCCAGCAGGACTTGACGGAGGTGCTCGGTCCATTGGGAGCTGAAGACCGCTATGTCGTCGAGGTATGCTGCGCTGAACCCCTCTAGTCCGGACAGGACCCTGTTCACCAGCCGCTGGAAGGTGGCCGGGGCATTTTTCATTCTGAACTGCATCACCCTAAAGCGGTAGTGCCCATCCGGGGTGGAGAAGGCGGAGCGCTCCTTGGCTCCCTCGGTGAGGGCAATCTGCCAGTACCCACTGGTCAGGTCGAAGGTGCTGAGGTAGCGGGCGGCCCCAAGGCGGTCAATGAGTTCGTCGGCACGGGGGATAGGGTGAGCGTCTGCTCGGGTGACCGCATTGAGGCCTCGGTAGTCCACGCAAAACCTCAGCTCGGGGGCAACACCCGGGGTAGTCGCTTTCGGAACCAGGACTACCGGGCTGGCCCAGTGGCTGTCGGAGGGTTCAATCACCCCGAGGTCTAACATCTTTGCCACCTCGGTCTGGATGCAGGTCCGGACCCGATCAGGGACCCGGTAGGCCCGATGTCTCACTGGCGGGCTGTCCCCGGTGTCCACGTCGTGGACACACCAGCTGGTGACCCCGGGGGTCAGGGAGAAGAGATCCGCGAACTGCCCTAGTAGCTGGCGGCAGTCGTCGGTCTGTTGGGCTGTGAGGGCGGTCGACAGTCTCACTCCCTCCACGGATCCATCGGTTTCCTTCGCCCCCAGGGGGTCTGGAAGGGGCTCGGTGTCTTCTTCGGCCCCATCGTCGGTGGCCAGGAGTAGACTTAATTCGGTCCGTACAAAGTGGGGCTTGAGGCGGTTCACGTGGAGAACCCGGAGGGGGTTCCGCGGGGACTGCACATCGATGAGATATGTGACTTGGCTCTTCCGCTCGACCACCTTGAAGGGCCCAGCCCATTTATCTTGGAGAGCGCAGGGTCTCACCGGGGCCATGACCCAGACTTGTTGGCCCGGCTGAAACTCGACCAGCGTAGCATTCTGGTCATACCAGCGCTTCATTTCTTCTTGACTGGCCTCGAGGTTTGCTTCTGCGAGTTCCCTGAATTTTCGGGTCTGGTAGCGGAGCGCCAAGATGTATCGGAACACGTCCGGAGGGGTCCCCCGGGGGGTTGTTTCCCACCCCTCCTTGACCAGGCTCAGGGGTCCTCGGACGGGGTGTCCATATAATAGTTCGAATGGGCTGAACCCCAGGGATTTTTGGGGAACCTCCCGGTAGGCGAACAGGAGACATGGGAGGAGGACGTCCCACCTCCGGCGTAGGGTCTCCTCGAGGCCCATGATCATTCCTTTCAGCGTTTTGTTAAAGCGCTCGACTAGTCCGTTTCCTTGGGGGTGGTACGGGGTGGTGAATTTGTACGATACTCCGCACTGCCGCCAGAGGGATTTCATATAACGGGAGATAAAGTTCGTACCCCGGTCACTCACGACTTCGCGGGGGAACCCCATGCGGGAGAAGATCCCCATCAAGGCCCGGCCCACCACGGGGGCCGTCACGGTGCGGAGAGGGATGGCCTCGGGGTAACGGGTGGCATGATCCACTAGGACGAGGATGAACCGGTGGCCCTGGGCGGTCTTGGGGTCCAGCGGTCCCACAATGTCGATTCCTACCCGCTCAAAAGGGGTACTGACGACGGGGAAGGGCTGTAGCGGAGCCTTGCGCTTGCCCCCACTCTTTCCGCTGGCCTGGCACGTGGGGCAGGATTTGCAGTGGGCCTCCACATTTGCTCGCATCTTGGGCCAATAGAAGTGGGTGACGAGCCGTTGGTAGGTCTTATCTTGGCCTAAGTGTCCGGCCAGGGGTACATCATGGGCCAGGCCCAGGAGGAGGCTTCGGAAGCGTAGGGGTACCACTAGTACCCGGGCCGATCCCAACTCGGCCGACTTCTGTTCGCTGTACAGGAGGCCGTCCTCCCAGTATACCCAGTGGGTGCCAGTCTGGTCGCCTGCTGCTTGGGCCTCGGCCTGTTGTCGGGGTCCGATGAGGGACGGGCAGGTGGATTGTTCTTGGCAGAATTCTTCACGGGAGGGGCCCCCTTCGCAGGGCCACTGGGCCAGTTCTGGCAGGTCCTCGAGGTGAGTCAGGGTTTCGGGGTCGGAGGGCACTAACCCTTCGTCGGGAGCGGTCGGCTCGTCCAGAAGGGGGTCGTTGGCCTCTGGTGGTGTATTCTGGATCTCGAGGGTGGTGGCGGTGTCTAGCGGCATGGGCTCTTTCCCCTCGGAGGAAGGTGCCCGGAGAGTCATCGAGCGCGTGGTGGCGCATACCCACTCGGGGAGGCCCATCATCTCGAGGTGGGCTCTTTGTTCCACTTGTCCCCACGGGGAGTTCTCAAGGTCATTGCCCAGGAGGCAGTCCACGGGCTGGGAGGTTCGGACCGCCACCTTTAACTTGCCGGTGACTCCCCCCCATTCGAAGGGGACTAGGGCCATTCGACAGAGGCTCTCGGAATTGTCTGAGGAGATGACGGGGCAAAAGGCGCCAGGCAGGATCTGATCCTCGGAGATCAGGTGACAATGAACCTCCGTGACACTCGCCCCCGTGTCCCGGAGGCCCTCGATGCGGTGACCGTTGACCGTCACCTGCTGTCGGTACTTCTTCGTGTTGGCGGGCAGGGACGTTCCGGGGACCATCTCTCGATCCCCTAGGGAGACCAAGGCTATGGCGGCTGGTTCCCATTCTTCGGAGTCTTCTATCTCTTCCCCCAGGGCTACGGAGGCCATCTGTCGAGTCGGCGGGGTTGTTGCGGTGGACCGCTGGTACAGGGGACACTGGGGGTCGCTGGCATAGTGTCCGGTCTGTTGGCAGCGGAAGCAGGTGATCCTCACTCGGGGCCCCGGCCTCCCTGGTGGCCCGGTGCTGGCCGGAGGTGGAGCTGGAAAGGGCGGAGATTGTCCTCTGGGAGGGCTGAGCGGGGATCCCCCCGGAAGCTCCCTTTGCCGGCCTTGATTCCCTCCGCCCCTCTGGCGGGGGGGTCCCTGACTGTGGCGACCGTAGTCCCCCACGGGGCCCCGGGAGGCCCGGGTGTTCACCCATCGGTCAGCCTCGACGGCCAGTTTTCGAGGGTCTGTGAGTTTGCTGTCCAGGAGGTGCTGGCGCAGTTCTACGAAGCAATTAGCGGACAAGTGTTCCCATGCGATTAGGTCGAACAGCTCCTCAAAGGTGGAGACCTTGCTGCCCTTGATCCATCCGTCCAAGGCCCGGCTGTAAAAGTTTACGTACTCCACCCAGGTGGTACCGGGTATCTTTTTGCAGTCTCTAAACCGTTGCCGGTACATTTCAGGGGTGAGCCCATATCTGGCTACTAGGGCCTCTTTCATGTGACTGTAGGAGTTCATCACCGCGGAGGGCAGGTCTAGCAGGGTATCTCTCCCCTCGCTCAGGAACCGGCCCCACAGCCCAGCCCCCCAGTCCTTCTGCGGGACTCGGTGGGAGGTCATGGCGACTTCGTAGGCCTTGAACCATTGCTGAATATCGTCGTTCTTATAGTATTCCTTCACCACATCTTTGGGGATGTGGACCTTTGGTTCCACGGTGGAGGAGATGGGTTGGGTTTCCGAGGGTCGGGCCTCCGCCTTCTTAGCCTTGAGCTCGATTTCTTTTAGGCTACGTTCGTGCTCTAGTTGGAGTTTTTTCTCGTCGTGTTCTCTCTGTCGTTTCTTTTCCTCTAGTTCTCCTTGTAGGCGTAACTGTTCCACCGCCAGTTTTTTCTCAGCCAGCTTTAGCTCTCCTTCGATTTTTAATTTTGCTAGTTCTAGTTCGTGGTTGCGATCTCTTTCTCGGTCCGCTAGTTCCTCTGGGGATAGGCCCCTCTCGGGTGCGCCGTTCCTCCCCGGGTTGCTTCGTGGTTCGTTGGGAGGTTCTCCTTCTGTTTGTGTCCGGGGAGTTTCTGCCTCGACCCAGGTTTTTAATGCCCCCTGGAAGTCCTCTTTCGTGCTTAGTCCGGTGGTAGCGATTCCAAAGTCTTTGCAAAATTGTTTCAGTTCTCGGTGTGTATAGGATTCTAACTGGTCTTTTTGGAATGCCGTGCTCGGGTTGGTGCCTGCGGCACCTAGTGAAGTTTCTCCTTCCATTCTTCTTGGTAGTGCGTAAGCCGTCTACTGCACGATCTCTAGGTGTTGGCTCGGATCCCGTCGCCTGCCACCAAATGTTGGAAGGCGTTCCCCGGGGAGGCTGCGGAATGCGTTCCTGACCACCCGGAGGCCCACCTTACCCAAAGTTAGGCCGAGCAAGAGCAGGGAGGCCCTTCCTTTTGGGTCTCACATGTCCTTGAGGAGGTTTTGAATTTTTTTAGTGGCTCAGCTAACTTAGGGGTTGATTCCGTGTTGTTCGGAAGGGCTCCAAACAGGATTTGGAAGAAGCAAATCCGGTTCGGACCATATGTTTCCAACCGAATCGTCCCCCATTCCGAATGACCAAGTACGATTCGAGGAAGCCATCCACGCTGACCGAATCGCTTCGAAACCCGACTCAGTCAGTCTGAGTTGTTCAGAGCCGATTCCTTCAGCTCAATGGGGCCGGCTTTCCGAACGAGCGAGTACGATGCACGATTCCGATAGCCATACCGAATCAGTTTTAACAAGACAAAACAGCTGTGAGAATTGGACTTTGGGGCGCCTAAGCAGGCCCGCCTTCACCCTGGGCCCTCCGAATCAGTCACAGAGGGGTACCCATGGGTCCACCCTTTCCATGCATGCACAGTGTGGCGGGCACCATGTGGTGCCCGCCACAGGGCGTCCGCTTTTCCCCACTCACCCCTTTTTACAATGGGAGCCTGTGAACGCGTTTGGTAAACAGGCTCTCGTTGAGTTCAATGGGAGTCCGACCGAACCGAGTCCGTCACTATACGATCACATCGAAATCAGCCATTCGGACTCATGGAGCGCAAATCGTTTGGAAAGCTCTCCGAAACCGAGTCGTTCGGAGGGCTTTCCTAACTATATCGGAATAGGGCCCTAAGCATTTAGAAAGGGCCCCAAGCATTTAGAAAGATGACTTGAGCAAAATTAGCTCACAGAAACGGGATATATGCCCATTCGACCAAATGCGGAAAGTCTATTCAACTAACGAAATGAACAAGTTAAATGCGATTATGGTCATTGCAACACGCAATGTAAAACATTGCTATTGAGACGTATGCCTTGTTGAATACTTCAGAATATCATATTGCCTTCAATGCTGTAGAAAAATCTAGATACACCTTTTCCAAAACAAACAGTGCTAATTTGCCACATTGCTGAAAATAAATTAGTGAGAGAGAGGTGGCTCATGTAGCACGGACTAACCCTGTCTCTAACCGCGGCAGTCAAAAATATACACATTTACCTTTTCTCTTGTTTTGCAAAATGGGCTCCCTTAAGCTTGCAAACCCTCTTATAGTGGTGGGACCTGATTGAAACTGACTTTATTTTACCCAGACAGCCGCACAGGCTGCAAAATTAAAAGTGAAAGTGCTCTGCCACTCTTAGGCTCCATAAATAAAAAATTAAAGCAGGAGAGGATGTGGCGTAAAAGCCACAGCTGCCAACTTTAGAGCTGGGGAACCAGGTTTGAGCCTTGGCTCAACATCCTGTGATTCTGGGCAAATTACTTAATCTCCATGTGCCTACCAAACATGAATGTGCCCTTGTGGAACATAACTGCTGCTCATGTAAAGCACTCCAATACCTTCAGCTTGAGTTTGGCTATATAAAAACTGCAACAACAAAAAAAGTTCTTGCAAAATGGAAACAATGAATCCTCTTGCGCTCTAGAAGCTGTAATTGCTTGCTTCTATACAAGGGGAGGGAAATCAGCAGTGCCACGCAGGCGGCGGGGGAGAGAAGAGCCTGACAAGGAGGGAGGAGGTGGCAGCTGCAGCCGCAGAGGGAGTGAAGAGCAGCTGTTTAGAATAAAATCTGGTTGTGAGGAGCCAGAGATGATGTTGTAGGAACAGCCCAGGAGATTAAGTGAACTGGGAGCAGCGGTGAGGAGAAAGGAGAAAAAACAAGTAGTGCACTTAAGCAAAACATATAGCCCATGGTGAAATGATCCATGTAGCGGGGGCAGTCTCCAGGGTGGAACAAAACAGTCCAAAGGAGGGACAAATGTATGGTATTGACCAATGAAACAAAGACATTTGTAAAGGCAGAGTAAAGAACCAATGGGAAGTGTTTAAAAGCCCATAAACTGACAACCACATGTCTTAAAGAGACAGCGCAAGCGCTGCCTAGGCGAGACTTAAAAATGAAAAGAAAACTTTTCATTTTTATTTTTGAAACGGATCTCATTTTCCTTTTAGAAAGACAGGCTGCACTTTCCCCCTAAAATTGCTTTGTTTAAAAATGTTAAGCTGGCATGCCGGCAGGCTGAGCGCCAGTGGCGTCGTAGATACTGCCCTGACCTTAAGATCCTCTACCTGTCTCTACTTAGGGCTTATAAAAAAGCTATACTCGCCGCCAAGCTAGAATGCTTTTCCCAGAAAATCCATCTGGCAGCTTACAAACTAAGGAGATATTCGCGATCGTTCACGAGTTGGCTACCTCCGATAGAGTTGCACCTAGACCCATTCCTTCCCAACTTCTCTGCAACTCCCTCAATGATTTTTTATTGCAAAGATCGGCACTATAAAACAGAACATTCCTATGCCACCTCCCCTGTTTTCTTGCCCCCCTTTACCCTCGCCCCCTTCCTCTCTTGACCAATTCCCCCTGATTTCAAAGAGGCTTTTTGTACTCTCCTGGGTAAAGTTAAAACTGGCTCCCTCGCGGATGTCTGCCCTGCACATATCCTAAGAGAGATCTTTTCCCACTGCCCAGCCCCCCCTATTACCCTGCTCAACACTTCTATTACCTCAGGAATTGTACCTGATGTTTTTAAAGCAGCCACGGTCATCCCCATTATAAAAAAAAACGGTGCTGATCCTACTGTCCCCTCTAACTTTAGACCCATTTCGCTCCTCCCACTCCTGGCCAAGATCCTGGAGAGCCATATCACTTCCTCTCTCTCCACCTACATTGAGGCCCATCATCTCCTAGCGGACCACTAGGCCGGTTTCCGGCCTGCACATTCTACGGAATCTGTTGTTCTATCAGTGATTAATGAACTCAGACGCAGTGCCGACACTAATTCCCCCCAGGCCTTAGTCCTTCTTGACCTCTCCGCCGCCTTTGACACGGTCGACCATTCCATCCTCCTCGACCGTGTCAAGGGCACCGGCCTACGGGGGTCGGCCCTTACCTGGCTCACCTCTTTCCTCGCAGGCCGGACCCAGGCTGTTTGTTTGGATGGCTTCTTCGCAACCACCCGCTCTGTCCCTTGCGGGGTGCCTCAAGGTTCCTCCCTTTCCCCCCTCTTATTCAACCTTTACATACTTTACTTTGCTGCTTTACAGGATATGGAGGTCATGGCGTTCAATTATGCTGATGACCTCCAGCTCATTTTCAATCTCTCCCACTCTCCTGATTCAGTCTCCAGGGTTCACTCCACTCTTACTTTCATCTACAATTGGATGAACCTCAATCATTTAAAATTGAACCCCGATAAGACGGAGCTGGTTCTCATTGGTGGCTCCCTCAATCCTTGGTCCCCTGCTCTTTGGCCCCCCATCTTTGGCTCCCCCCCGTTTCCCTCTGCCTCTGTTAAAACTTTGGGCATCAAAGTCAGTCAGGATCTCTCTCTGCATCCCCAGATAAGCTCGGCAGTCTCCTCTTGCTTTCTGGCTTTAAGAACTATCCGGAAAGTTTTGCGTTACTTCACGGTCGAAGCCCTTAAACTCATTGTTTTGGCAATGATCTTGTCTCGCCTAGATTATGGGAACGCCCTGTATGTGGGCATTCCTGCCTACGAGTGCCGTCGCCTGCAGCTTGTCCAAAATCAAGCGGCTCGCCTCATCTATTGGCTTCCCAAATTTAGTCATACCACCCCCCTGCTTAAGTCTCTCCACTGGCTCCCCATTAGGGAACGCTCGCTTTTCAAGATGGGCTGTTTGACCTTCATGTCTCTAGCTGGTACTGCTCCTGCTTTCATCAGATCTATGATCAATGCATATGTTCCTGCCAGAAATCTTCGTTCCTCCACCCAGTTTCTTCTCCTTGTCCCCCGTTTCCGCAAGAAGAAATCAGGTGGTTCTAGGTTTTCGACACTTGCTCCCCACTTCTGGAATACACTCCCTTTGGCGATCAGGTCCATTCCCTCCTATTTGGACTTTCGGGCAGCCCTGAAAACCCATCTCTTTTCCTCTGTCTATCCCTCTTAATCTTTCTCCCCCTTCTTTCCTCAGTTCTTCTTTTCCCTTCTGCAGCGCCAAGAAACCGCTTGGTATTAGAGCGCTTTACAAATCCCTTTCAACTTCAACTTCAAAGGGCTTACTCAACAAAGCAAGAAAAAAAGCTTTGTATTTCCCATGTGAAACCCTCCTTGAAATAAAACGGAAGGAAGACACTATGAATAAACTAGTATGCGTCACTACCTTTAACACTAGGAGTCATGAGATCAGAGGTAATTAAGAAATACTGGAACCTTGTGGGTACTGAGATTAACATGCCAGAGGACCCAGTTTTCGCATTTAAGAGAGCAAGAAATGTGAAGGGGTATGTGGTCAGCTCATATTTGAAACCCCCAGCATACCTGACATCAGGATGCAGCCATTGCAAAGCTTGCAAATTTACAGTTGAGGGCAATACTTTCATGCATCTTGGCTGTACTCACACATTGTCACATCACACAAACTGTAACAGCTCGAATATGATCTATTCAATAAGATGCCCACGCTGCTTAGCTATATGTAGGCCTGACAACCCAGAAAGTAAAAACAAGGATTCTGCAACACTGTAGTAGAATCGGTTGACCCCTTGGTTGAGCATTTTTTCAACACAGGCCACCAGGCAGAAAGCCTAGAATGGTGGGTATTGGAAAGGATCCGCCCACACCCAAGAGGAGGAGACATTACATCATCGTTGAATCTCAAGGAATGCAGATGGATACAGATCCTAAACACAGTCTGCCAAGGGCTTAATGAATCTGAGGAGACCTACAGGCAGTTAGGCCAACTCACACCCACAGGAAACTGTTTCATGTTTCTAATAGTATCTAGATCTTTGTGGGTTCATTCAACATACTGAATGTAGCAAACCTTGACATTGTCAACTGTATTTTAAAACTGTAATATTGTGCGAATATTACCCATACATGACCATATTGTTTCATTTTCAGTATCCACATGGCCAATTGTCGTCCATAACACTAGTTCTTGTCTGGTATTAATGGTCAACATCATGGTATTCAGGAGCGCACCAGGGGAAATTGTTCATACCTCACTCACACGTAGGCAATGTCTCACTATATATAGGTTTCTTTAAACTTGTAATATGGTTCAGTAGACATCCCGGTATTTAAGATACCACTTGGTAAATTTGTCCAAAACTCGTTTACACATATGTGATGTCTTCCTCTGTGGGGTTATAAACCATGCTGCAGTCCGGGACAATTCTACCCCTTATTATTTGACAATCAATTTTATTGCTTTTGTGAAGAACAAGGTGAATACATGGTACGAACAGCACAGCATGAGTCTCAGCACCACAACATGTGACATCGTGTAAGCAAACACATTTGTGACATTATACATTTTAATTTGTACGCCAACAACCCCGGGAATGGTCTTGGGGAAACAAGGGCGATAATCAATTCGGTAAGTCAAGCTATTTACCCCATGCCCCGCGATGCTTGGCCGGACAGCCCCGGACTTCATATAGAAGGAGTTCCTGCGTAGCACACCAGTCCACCCCCTGCACCATTGACAGACCTTGGGTGGAGAGGGATTTTTCCAAGCCATTGCTATATCGCACTTGGCTACTACCAGGGCGGTCCCAAGGAACCTCTTGTCTGCTCTCGACCCGTCAAACATCTGTGACACCTAATTATACCCCTTATTAATGGAGGTTACCTTTGTTGCGGTGTAAATCTCACACGGATTTGTTTCATTGGCTTGCTTTAGTTGAATATATGATACGATGCTTGATTAATTAATTATGTTGCAATTTTGCTTTGACAACGGTATGGCATGATGCGTGTCCTTAAGTATGTAACGCTACTCAAAGTGATGCTTACATGCGATTATGTAATCATGTTATTGTTAATTTACTAATTATTTTACGTAATTAATTTGCAAGTTTTGATATGAGTGTGCTACAGATTCTTTAGGCTGCGTGACCGCATCTAAATTCCCTTTAACAGCCATTAGTTACTGCCTCCATGCTGCCGTGTGTTTTCATGCGCGCCGACATTAAGCTGCTGCACATCGGCATGATGTCTTGCTTGACAGACGTCTGGATCAGCTGCTACAGTTGTTTCGTGCATCCCTGCACTACGCGCAGCTGTCAAATACCAGAGCAATTAACGCGCGCGCACCCGTCCCGTAGTCTCGGCATTTATTGCCAATCTTGATTGAAGGTAAGACACGCGCCCTCTAGCAGCGTGAACTTTAAGTTTACAGGTTTGTTTCCCAGTGTCTAGATCACTCCAAATCCTTTATTCTTAGATTCCCAACAGTTGTTGGATTATTTTGGAGAACTCCTTTAAATTAATTCAAACGCTCGTCTCGAATCCTGAATTTGCTTTCCTTGAAATATCACAAAAGAGGTAGGTCGAGCGCTAAAATATTGCGTGTGATTTTTAAGCTAGCTTTCGCATTGAAGGACTCGTAGTAATTATTTACTTTTCATACCTTTGATTCAAGATTTTAACCGCATGGTGGATTTCATAACTAAAATCATATTATTCACGCTCTCCACTCTACCTGAGTGAAGGTAGGCCATGTGCTCTAGAAGCTGCATGTTTTCCTTATGTGCTTACTTCCACAAGCCTCTACATCCTCTCAAACATTATCTTTGTTCTAGATTCCAACCTGATGGTGGATTCTGTATATATACGTGTCATTATTGATAATTGACGCTATCCTTGTCTTTTACCACTACAAGCCTTGTTCTGTGGTGTCTTGGAGAGTCTAAATTCTCTACGGCCACCTTCTATAATACTTCCCTTTTTGGAACACACCAGACTCATGTTGAAATACCTTTGCCCCATATAGACTGTCCACTCCTGTGTTTTCAGTCCTGAGGAAGACCCGCTGTGATGCTTGTTGACTTGTGCATAGCTCTGGCTCGAAACGTCAATGCTTTTTATCAAGCCCATGTCCTTCAGTTTTCTCACCCCAAAGCCAGAAAGAAGAATCTTTTTGGGTTGTAGTGTAAACATGTATTACATTTTGATAGGACAGGCCATTATTGACTCATACGTTGTATATATGTGTGTTATTTTTTTGTATATTTCACTTGCGACATCAACTTGTCACTCTATTTCACTTGACTCACGAAAGTCACTCTACTTATGTCCTTTGTTAATGAAGTTGTATATGTGACAGCCGTATACTGAAAAAGTTAAAATTACATTTAACTAAGAAATAGTTTTTTTGGTTTGCTTCGTTGAATGTCTAAAAAAGTGATATGTTAGACTGTATACCAGCAAATAATTCTTCCCTTTTTTCCCCCGCACCCCGCATCTTATTTATTATTGAACGCTAACTAATTGGATTTAACCCAACAGAACCAACTGTAGATTGTATTTCTAATACCCAGGTTCTGAGGGATACAGGGTTACCCCATTACCACTAATTATTTAAAAAGCAATCACAGACATGGCGGGCTGCTGTCCCTAGCAGGCCACCATCCCTGTGAGTGCCAGTCATTCCCAATGGGCAACAAATTGTGACCTGGCTCATGAATATTAATGAGGCAGGTCCCTCATGACACATTTGGGGATTACTGAGATACTGTTGTACATTTCATTTTGTGACTCGCAAATTGCGAGTCACTAAAAATCGAAATTTGCGAGTCACAAAATGAAATGGTCGTACATTTGGCCCTTAAAGTTTTAAGTAAGAATAGATCAAACAAGCACAAAGCACCAATGGTAGTCAATGGTCGCGGGAGACTGGGACCCAGGCTCAATTTCATGCTAACCACGATAGAGAACAGGTCAGATACAACAGCCAGGCTCCATCCTGTCGGAGGTTTTAGGCCTCGATTATGTGTCGCCAAGTTTGCACAACGGGTAAATACCCACACCTCAGTGTCAGTAAATACCACACGTGCTAAATAAAACTGTTTATGAATTTTTATTGTGCAACACAGAATTGTTATTTAGCGCATGTGTTAAGTACCGAATGTGTGTTATTTAGAGCCTGTGGTAAATACAGAGGGGGATACTTACTAAGATCTAGAACCGTGTTTGCGCCACAAATCAAAGCAAAATCTTTTTTTATTTATTTACTTTCCAGTGCAAAACTTGTTTTGCACTTGAAAATCACATAGCGCTGCTTTGCATTACTTACTGCCAAGGGGGCATTGCTTGGGTGTTCCCATGCAACCACCAAATGTTTCTGACTTCAAACCCTATCTACTTAAAAAAGTGGACAAGAGTTTTGCATATAAAAATAGTGCCTACTTCAACCAGGCACTATCACTGAGAAATGCTTTTATTTCTCCCTTCTTTTCTGACTTTGTATGTGTGCTGCACTTTACAGCACACACAACGTGGGAAAAGTTTTAAAGTTAATCTAGGCATAGTATTTTGTACTGGAAGGATATCCTTCCAGTACAAAACCTATTCTAGACTCACTCAGACACCCTTGCAGTACTGTACAAAGGTGTGTGGTGGCACAGCGCAGCACATTTCTGCGCTGGTGCTAGGAAGAGGGGAGGAGAGTGTCTTATTTCTGGAACTATGGCACTCTAATGCTATCTCCTTCTCAAGCAGCGCAGCATTTGTGGCTGCTGCACTGTGCTGCGTGATAATTTAGTAAATCTGGGCCTGAATGTGTTATTTAGGGCATATGCTATAGGCCTCACCTGATGAGTAGCACATACGGAAAACAACAGTAAGTGGCCATTTTCAGAAATTGGAATTTTCTGGAGTGTGGAAATTAATCCCTAGAGTACAGGAACAGCCAGAGCAGCACACAGAAGGGCCTTAGGACACTCTGAATGTACACGACCAACTTTTTCCTGTGTAGGAGTTTACAGACATTCATTTTGTGTGGACAAAACACCTTGAAACAATACAGAGTCCACTACCATCTTCAGATATCACTGAGTCATCACAAGTAGAAACCTGTCAAAACCTTTCCATTGTCGACCCAGGCAGGGAAAGGAAGTACAAGTTTACGGATCCTGAGCTGCAGGTCCTGGTCAATGTGTGGTAAGACACCATGACCGTATAAAGTACTATCTCATGCTGAATATACTACCAAAAACAAAGAAAAACATGCTTATGAAAGGAGATAATGGCCAACGTCAATGCTAGATTAACTTATCCACATGAAGTTGACACCATTAAAAATAGAATCTAAACTTTGAAATTCTAGGTACTTAAGTGAGGTGCCAAGCACAAGTACTAATGCATGGAAAGTGGTGGGAGTTTCCCACCTCAATTCTACCTCAAGCTGTGGGAAGAAACATTTATTGTCAGGCCTCGAGGGTGAAGGAAACCAAAGTAACAGTCATGGGAAGTGTAATGGAAGTAGATATAGTTGTTAAAAACTTAGCTTAGCGGAGAATCATCATCATTGTGAGGAGAGGCTGATGTTTTTGTGACACATTTTCACATTGATCCACGTATATGTCATAGTGGCTCTCTAATTGTACTGCTGACCTATTGAATTTGGACTACAACAATCATAATGCGCTCATGAATGTTTGATTTGTATGCCCAGTATCATAAGGATGATGTGATACCACAGTATGACTAATGTTGCTTCTCGTTAGGATCATAACATTGTGGTTTCGTTCAGAGCACCTAACACACCAGTTCAGTATACACAGATCCACATCACACAGCATTTGCACATAAATAGTGTGTTTTTTTAATGGTTTCAGCACGAGTGTTCCTGTCTACCTGGGTCACGACGGGTACATGGGTGCAGTCAATTAACCCTAGGATATCAGGATATCCTCATGTAGCACAGATGTTTGCTTGTCTGACATTAGCTGAGTGGGTGTCCGTGGGGAACTGGTAATGCTTCTCACTCACTCTCTGCAAAGCATCCATCACTGAGCAGTGTACTTTGCTGAAGGTTGACTGAGAAATGCCATGCACCAATTCTACTGTCTCCGGTGTGGTACCTGTTTCAAAGTATTCTAACGCTTCTGGAATTTTTCATGAAGGGGGATAGCACTGGGCTCCTGGGCTCCAGGGTATCCTGATTTCCGTCTGGTGCCCATATTGACCCTGTGTGTAGTCTGGATCTCAAACTGATTTATGTTTATGGGCTTCAGCCTTAATCTGTCAATCCATTGCTCTTATCCTTGTTGCTGAGCCATTGGAGGTCATAGATTGGTGTCCTTATTTCCATCCTCATGCTGCATGGTTTGCTGTAGCAGAACATGGATCTGGCATAGTAATATATAGGTGCCTAACAGTGCTGCATCCATGGTGGTTTACTGCAGAATGGAAATGTGAGCTTCTGCAATCAACCTGTGAGAAATGTACTTGTCCATGGCTGTTAATGTAGGCCTGGTCCTGTGCAAGTGTGCGTGGGATTTTATTATGTTCAGCTCAAGCATTGCATCTACTATGTTTTTTTGTTGCAATTATTGTGTTTGTCCTTGAATCGATCTATTGTTTTACAGCTTTTCTTTCATTCCCTAAACTTTCATTAGTTTTTACCGCAGGCTTTTCACTGGATTTATTTTGGTGGTATTTTCCACTGGTTTTAATTACCTCTCATACTTCTAATTGGGCGTTATTTTCCACATTTTTTTTTTTGGAAGGTGGTAAAAATCACATGTAGTAAATAGCACATGCATTAAATAGCATCCGTGGCCTACATACATGCAATATATCACATGCAGCTCTTAACTCATAATCAGATCATTCAGACTTAATATCATATTTTAGAGTTTGGATCCTTGCACTTGCACTAGCCAAAGAGGGCTCTACAAGGCAGGTGTCATAGAATGCCATATGTAAGCCTGGAGCTAGTTTGTGGGTAGGGGTGGCTCCTGGCCCCTCCCTAACCACTAGGAAAACAGCTCCGTGGGGTCCCTTCTTCCTTTGTCACTCCAAACCAGTTCTGTGGGTTTGGTGCCTGCCTGACTCAGGGGACAAAAAAAGGGTAGGTGCAGATGTGAGCTATATCTGTATGTGACGGGGGTGTACCCTGTAAAGTAAATAAAGTTCATAGTCCCACACCAAATGGACTTCCTTCCAGAGGAATGAAACACCTCCCCACATCCATGCCTTTGTCTCTGCTCTGGGAGCAGTTTTCACACCTCATCAGGGCTATACACCAGCTCTTGCAAACTGTGCTGTGACTCATTTTGTCAATTTGTCATTTGCTAATTGGGATGTACAGTGGAAAGGCACTGTCTTCCTAAAATCACCAAATGTGGAGAAAGTTCAGAGGAAAAGGGGAAGAGGATCGATAAAAATAATTGTGCTAACTTCATCATGACTTAATCATCCTTGCCACAACATAGTGCCACAAGAAAACGAGATTCAACAAAAGTGACAATAATATTGAAACATTTAGTGATTCAATGAACTAGAAGACCAATGAAGGACTGTGTCTGTGGAGCAGCCTAATTTTGATGTCATCATGAGATTCTGTGTGACTAACATTACCAAAAGAAGATGGAGCACCGCATACTTAAAGTTCTTCATGTATAACAGATCAAATTTATATAACGTGTGTTTAAAATGTGACAAATAGAAAAGTTTAACGTGCTAGTTAATTAATACTGTAGAGAAAACCTACATATACAAAATGGTTTATTGTGAGACTGATGAAATGATATGTGCAAATTAATGTTTAGAGAGTCATGTGTAACATGAAAGCATATTCCACTGAAGGTATTTTAATAATATTTCTCAGTAGTCTTTCGTATTATTCATATGCTAAGAAGTTTCAATTGTTAAACAATGATATCGGTGCACGTATTTGTAACCCCGTGCAATGTAAGTTAGCTCTAAATTTGAGGCCTTACGTTTACTTTCAGTGCAAGTTTAACATTTGATTTGTGCTTAACCTTCAATGTGGAATGTTCCCGCTGTATTCTGTTTCCACTGCAGATGCGGACAAAGGCCTCATTAGTCAACATCGAAGAGTTTTTTTGTCCATTAGATAGCAAGGTATGAGAAGACAAAGTTGGCAGAGAAATATCCGGTAACGAGCTGTGAGATGAGTTCTCATGGAGGAGGAGAAGAAAAGCCAAGGACGAATGAAGTTGCAACTTGATGTGGAAAAGGTGGTGCAAGTATCCAGTTGCGCTGGAACTATGGAAAAGTATTGAAAAAGGAAAAATCACGTGGGATGGTCTACATCAGATGCAACTGGTATTATATGCTGCAACATCATGAGGGAAAGGAGACATGTTAGGACATTGTAGGGTGCAGACTTATGCTTTTGCTTTGAGCAGCTTCGTGCTCTGTGACCAATTGTTGGAGTGCTTCTACTGAAGATTCTAACAGCTGACACCTTTTTATTTCTAATCCTAAAATTCTAGATTCTTCCTAGAGTTGGTGGTCCTGTTAAGGTAGAGTAGGGAAAGGTAGGGCAAATGTTCACCACTGAACATCATCTAATGCATTTTAATTCTCAATTCTTTTTCCTCATCGCTTATGTAGATTGGTCTATGTAAATCTATTTTTGAATTTATCATTAAAAACCCACTAACCTCTCATTCAGTTGTGGACTGGTTTATTGTGTGGTCACTATTTGGTTACACTGTATTGAAATTTTAAAAGGTGATGCTGTTGCCCCTCTTAACTCTCTCGCAACAATCAACGATCATCGGGTTGAGAGTAAATTTGTAAATGGGCCCGAGTTCTCTCAGCTGGTAGCAACGGCAATTAGTTTGCTTGCGAAGTAGAGGGAATCAGAGCTTAACCTAGAATTCTCTAGAACAAATCTTAGTGGCCCAAATCCAGAGTCCCTGATTGAGACAAGGAGGATAGACGGAGTTCCAGTGGCATACGGTGAAGCGGCAGAGGACTGAGTATTAATGAGATGTATAAGGATTAGGAACTGGGCACTAATTAGATTACAATATATTGTTACTGTCACTATAGCACTCTAGCATATTCACAGGATCTGCTTCAGAGAGCTAAGCTGCTCTTGGTATAATAGCTCAGCTGTAGACCAATCTTAGAAACATCTATGCAGATATCTGTGCCACACCTGCATGCTATGCTGTTACCAAATTCATTGCCACCAGGGAGAGGCATGATTTGGAGATACCAAGGCCGATGAGGCAGGGGACAGTGATGTAGACGAGGCACCTACCAACAGAACGACCATGGAGAACGACAGACCAGGAGGCAGCGGTACCAATGGTAGAGGATACATCACTTGACACTACCCAAGATATAGCACCTGTCTTCAATCTATCCCAGCACATCTTGTCCACAGGTGAGACTGCTGTTCTCAAAAGAGAATTGGGGGTTGTTCCCACCAACAGCCCTGATCCTTTCCTGGTTAAAATCTTACTACAAAAACAAAATACTGAAAATTCAATTTGGTTCCCGCTGAATTGCTCACATATGAGATGGTCTTAAGTAAGGAAGTGGATAAGCTATAAAACACCAGGAGATACATTCACCACAACATTACCTCCGTAAGAACAAAGCACTGACTACACTTGCACCTAATCATGAGATTGTGATCAAACCAGCTGACAAAGGAGGTGGCATATTCTTGCAAGATAAAGAGGCCTATTCTGCAGAGATATTGAGACAGCTGTCAGCAGAGAAAAAACTAAAACAAAATTTGGAGATCTCTCATTAGAAACATCACCGATGCAGGCCTTGAGTCTGGTTTTCTCTTAAAACAGGAACACCTTTTTAGGTCTCGCCTAGCGCAGCATGCATGCGCTACCCTAGGAGAGGGCTCTTGGAATCACTTCAGACTTCCGAGAGCCTTCTCCGTGTGGGTGTGCCTCCTCCCACACATCCCACTGGCCTTTGCGTGTGGCTTTCAATAATTGAAAGCACACAAATGGCCAAAGACGGGTGCATGTGCCACCTTCCCTCAAAACTTCCACTCCCATGGCCTAGGAGTCTCGGGAGCGAGCAGCGGCGCTCATTGTGCCATCTGCATTCCTCCCTGGATCAGGTTTCTAATTAACTCAGCGTGATTGCTTTCACTTTCGCGACCGCGCTTGTCTGCGCTTGTTTCAATAGCCGAGGAGCGGTAATCCAGACTTGCTGATCTCTCTTGATCACAGCCTGACGGTGCTGGGCTGCGTGAGCCTTTAATTCCCTCTTAGAGGCTGCGTAACGGAGTGCAAAGTAAACAAACATGCATTTGCAACCTTCAACCTGCTAATTTCCTCTGAAGTCTGAATTTTCCAACTAACAGTCGAGGTCTGGGCAATAATTCGATCAAGATCACCTTTAATCGAAGGCTTGTGGGAGAGGCCAGGGCGTGAGGAAGGTTCCACCACGCGACCGGCATTTCAGGGGACACACGCTGTCGGTTTCTCTTTTCAACACCAATGCTTCATTACTCCAACGTGTCCATTTGTGATGACAATGCCTCTTGTGAACGACGGCGCTGCCCCCATTCCAGCCACGCTCCTGATGAGCTCACAGCCTGGACGTTTTCCTTCTTTTGTTGATACGCATTGTAGAAACTGTGGACCACACACACACAAAATATGCACTACTTCTCGTAGCTCCACAGTCGTTTTCCTGTTTTATTTTCAAAACGTCTTTTCCAATCTCCTGCCACCCTATTCAGTGAAACGTTGCTGTTTTCGTCAAACGCACCAACATTATTAATAATGAGGTATTTCCATGTTGACTGGGGTTTCTTTTCTGGCTGTCTTTTATATAAAAACCCCATACCACCTATTTCCAAGCACCGGGCAGAGTCCAACTACGAGTTTACCAGACCAATGGCAAGCTTTTGCAGCTGAATATTTTTTCCTCGCGTGCTGTGTTTGAGGTTAGAGAATTACTAACGGAGGCTTAAAGCCCCCCTGCAGCTTGTCATTTTGTGGCTCGTTTCACCTTTGTTCATTCTCTTGTATACAATGTCTGGCTATAGGATTCTTTTTGTACATTGCAGACAAACATTTTTTTAGGAGACTTGAGGTTTACAACATCCTCATTTGCAACAGAAGAAGTTTATCCGAATATGTTGATTCTTTAAGATGCAATATCTGTCTAGTTGCTAAAATCCAGCATTTACATGCACCCTGGCACTTAATTATAAATGTAGGTTTTAACGCCTGTTTGTATTGTATTAGCAAATATATAATTTACACGTTTATGTATATATTGGCTTATTTCTTTTTTCAAGGACGTCTCTGATGATATTTCCTTTCGCCGTGTAATCAGTGTGCCTTTGAGGTAATATTGCTGTAATAATTAAACTACACATCCCGACTGCCCTGGGTTTGCATAATTTAGTAAAGGCTGTCCCTGTCCTCGCTCCGGTCTCTCTCTCCCGGTCTCTCCATCTGGTGTAGATCACCGCAGCTCCCTCCCGGAGCAGGCAAACCTGCTCAGTCAACTGTAGCCTCCTGCGGACAGCTGTCTCACTGAGCTGATAGGAGGCTGCCCTCCTGCGCTGGATAGATGGGAGAGGAGCCCGGCCAGCAGTGAGGACCAGAGCGCAACAGCAGAGGCAGGAGCAGCAGGAAAGGGATCTATTGTTCCTCGGTGTTAGGCACAGCCTCCTCCCTGGCTGTTATGCACAATAGCAGGAAAAGCGCTTTGCCCCTCTGCCCCTTCAGAAGACGCCCTGCTTGACTGAGGTGTATTTTTGTTTTCTGTCGCGTTGCTGGTGGGCCCTGGAGTTGCCTGCGGAAGGTCCAGGGATGGCTCAGAAACGCACCGCTTTATCCCATCGCTCGTGGGGGGTTGGCATTCCTACCCTGTGCACCGGCGTCGCAGAGAGTTGTAAAAAGGGACATGGCCTCGGACCACCTCTCTGCAACGCAGCCCTGTGGCGCTTACTGGAGGTGCCTGGTGGGCTAGTTAGCTCCCAGTGACCCACAGGATTGAAGAGGATTTAATCCCCCAACTTAAAACGTGCCACGGGGCGTGTTTGCACAGTGGTGAAGGGAGGGGGCAGGGCCTGATGTGACATTTGTGCAAACACGTCCTGTGGCGTGTTTTAAGTTGGGAGATTATGTCCCCTTGACTCCTGAGGGTCTCTGGGGGCCAACTAGCCCACCAGGTACCTCCAGTAAGAGCCACAGAATTGCGCTGCAGAGAGGTGTAAAAAGGGGCATGGCCTCAGACCACCTGTCTGCAACACAGCCCTGTGGTGCTTACTGGAGGTTCCTGGTGGGCTAGTTGGCCCCCAGGAACCCTCAGGGATCAAGTGGACTTAATCCCCTAACTTAATACGAGCCACAGGGTGCATTTGCCCGATTGTCACATCAGGACCCGCACCCTCCCTGCACCACTGTGCAACCGTGCCCTGTGGCGCATTTTAAGTTGGGAAATAATTCCCCTTCAATCCTGAGGGTCCCTGGGAGCCAACTAGCCCACCAGCTACCTTCAGTAACAGAGTTGCGTTGCAGAGTGGTGTAAAAAGGGGCATGGCTTAGGACCACCTCTCTGCAACACAGCTCTGTGGCGCTTACTGGAGGTACCTGGTGGGCTAGTTGGGCCCCAGGGACCCTTAGGATTCAGGGGGACTTCATCCCCCAACTTAAAACATGCCACGGGAAGCGTTTGCACACTTGTAACATCAGGCCCCACCCATTCCCTTCACCACTGTGCAAACGGACCCTCTGGCGTGTTGTAAGTTGGGGGATTAAGTCCCCTGGAATCCTGAGGGTCCCTTGGGTCCAACTAGCCCACCAGGTACCTCCAGTAAGCGCCACAGAGCTGCATTGCAGAGAGGTGTAAAAAGGGGCATGGCCTTGGACCACTTATCTGCAACGCAGCTCTGTGGCGCTTACTGGAGGTACCTGGTGGGCTAGTTGGCCCCCAGGGACCCTCAGGATTCAAGGGGAATTAATCCTCCAACTTAAAACTGCCATGGGGCGCGTTTGCACAGTGGTGAAGGGAGGGGGCGGGGCCTGATGTGACATGTGTGTACTTATCCAATCACTCCGCCAAAACCCAAGCACTTATAAATTCACCATGCACTCTCCTTGCAGCACTCTAATCATCCAGTCACTACCCATGCACTCATGGAATAATCAATGCACTAACTCATGCACTGCTACAATACCCTATGCACTACCCATGCAGTCCAGCCATCGCCCTGTCACTACCCATGCACTCCTCTAATCACCCAGTGAGCACCATGTACTTATCCAATCACTCCTCCAAAACCCAAGCACTTATAAAATCGATCATGCACTCTGCTTGCAGTACTCTAATCTTCCAGTCAGTATCCATGTACTCAAGAATGACCCAGGCACTAACACATGCACTGCTACAATCCCCTGAGCACTACTCATGAAGTCCAGGAATCTCCTTGTCACTACTCATGCACTCCTCCAATCACCCAGCCAGCACCATGTACTTATCCAATCACTCCACAAAAACCCAAGCACTTATTAATTCACCATGCACTCTCCTGACAGTACTCTAATCATCCAGTCAGTACCCATGTACTCATGCAATGACCCGGGCATGAACACATGCACTGCTACAATACCCTGAGCACTACCCATGCAGTCCAGCCATCTCCCCGTCACTGCTCATGCACTCCTCCAATCACCCAGTCAGCACCATGTACTTATCCAATCACTCTGCCAAAATCCAAGCACTTATAAATTCACCATGCCCTCTCCTTGCAGTATTCTCATCATCCAGTCAGTACCCATGTACTTATCCAATCATTCCGCCAAAATCCAAGCACTTATAAATTCACCATACACTCTCTTTGCAGCACTCTAATCATCCTGTCACTACCCATGCACCCATGCAATGACCCAGGCACTAACTCATGCACTGCTACAATCCCCTGAGCACTATCCATGCAGTCCAGCTTTCGCCCTGTCACTAACCATGCACTCCTCCAATCACCCAGCCAGCACCATGTACTTATGCAATGGCCCAGGCACTAACACATGCACTGCTACAATCCCATGAGCACTTCCCAAGCAGACCTCTAACCTCCTACACAATACTGATTCACTCCTCCAATTAACCAGGTAGTTCCTATGCACTCCAGAAATCCCATTGTCACTACCCATGCAGTCCTCCAATCACCCATCCAGCATCATGTACGTATCCAATCACTCAGCCAAGACCCAAGCAGTTACAAAATCTCCATGTACTGTTCTTGCAGCACTCTAATCATCCAGTCACCACCCATTTACTCATGCAATGTCCCAGGCATTAACACATGCACTGATACAATCCCCTGAGCACTACTGATGCAGTCCAGCCATCTCCTTGTCACTACCAGGGGCGGCTCTAGGCTCATGGTGGCCCTGTGTAGGGAGCGCAGGTAGGGGGCCCCGGAAGAGGGGGTCCGGGCGGGGCAGAGCTCAGGAAGGTGTTTTAATAAAACGTCCAGAAAAGGCGTTAGATGACAAGTAACATGGTAACAGAAAAACGACGTTTACTTTTTGAGTGCTCATCACTTGGATACTTTGTTTTAGAATCTGGGTCTCTGGAGGGACCCCTTTCAACAAGAAAAACACGTTGCGTGTCCGTAAGAGAGTTCGGCCACAAAGCAGGATCCCTCCAATCACATAAATCATATTCAGAACACGGGTCTGTAACATGGTCTTGCTCTTTGGCTTCCTTTTCAATACCAGCATCATCCGTCTGTAAACTCTGAACCTCCTTCAGAATGCCAGATGTTGATGGACCGATGAATGATGTTTCAGTTTCTCTGTCTGAGGGTCTTTTGTAATAATCCTCATCCTGAGTTGGTAATTGCTGCATGTTTGTATCAATTTCAGAGTCACCTTGTTCATTTTCATTGGTCTGCTCATGAGTATCATTCTGCTCATGGATATCATCATTGTTTTGTTCTTCTTTATGGTCGTCAGCGCCTGTTTTACCGAGTGCATCAGCAGTACTCTGGCCAGAGGATTCTCCATCTTTAGGTTTCCCTTGGGTGATAAAGTTCAGGATTGCTCCTTCCTGTGACACTACGAAAGCCTGCTGAGACACCTTTCTCTTTCGTTTCAAATAACCAGATTTGTGTACTCTAATTCTCTTCATTTTGCTTGCAATGCAGCGGGCGAGGCTAGCAGTGGGTAAGGAAAAAAAGAAGACAATCAGCAGTGGCGGCTGCTGAAAGATTTTGATGTGTCATTTTTATTTTCTTGCAAAAACAACAGTTGATGGACAGAATGCAGAACAATGTCATACATTCACCCCAGTACAGAGATCTGGGCCTAAATCCATTGTTTTTTTGCTCACCACACCACCCCAGTTCAGACATGGCCATATGCAAATCAGCCTTGACCCTGTGCCTCATGGGATCAGTCCAGTCCAAACTGCCAAGCCATGTCTTCCCTGGACTACACAATGAAGGACCAGCATACCTTAATGAACGAGTGAATTTCCACCAACCTACCAGGAAAATATGTTCCAGAACCATCTCCCTAGCAGCCACCCAATGTAGCCGCTGATAAAACAGTGGAGGCCGCTACTTCTCCCACCTGGCAGTGAAGACCTGAAAACCCTCCCCCTGCACCTTAGAGCCTCACCATCGCTCCAGCAGTTCAGGAAGGGCCACAAGACCTCGCTGTTCAACCAACAAGCAGCATGATCCAGCATCATGAATCCCACACCGCCTCGAGACCCTTATGTGTGAAGCAGCTGGGCTTTACAAACCCTGACTGATTGATAGTAATTACCCTTCCCACTACATGTATGACACATTATGAAGACTAGCCACATATGGAAGGTTTATTTGAAGAGTGTTATAAAACTATAGGGTAGATCAAGTGACTTGGCATACAAGGTCTGTTTTCTCAGTCCACTGAGAACAGTAGAGCCTGGAGAATAGTTCATGTTCTATTTGGGAAGTGACCTTAGCAGGAAGAGAGTAAGCTACCTTGAAATCATGGCACACAGAGACCTGTCTCAGTACGTCACTAACTGATCCTGAAGACAGCCTACAGGTAACCAAAGACTTGTCCACTTTACCACATTGTCAAAAGACAAAATACAATATATTTAATTAAGGTTTCTTGTATAGTGCCATATTCCAGCAACCAGTTCTGCTCGCTTTCAGAGCACCTATTAAACAAGGATTAATTACAGTGAGTCCTAAGGCTATGAAAAGGCACTAGAGGTTCACTGAAGCAAAATTAATGTGCAAGGAACATCCAGTCAGGAGACAACTTTCAAGCAGACGTACGAATCACTAGCACAGCGTACCAACGACCCCATGGGCCGTGGCATAAGCAAGGAAAACGGCCCCTTTGGCTGCTGCTCAGGAAGTAAAATATAGCAATTATCAGGGTTCAATGGGCCCCTGAGGGTTTTGGGTCTCAGTACCACTGTACTTGCTGAACCAATGGTAACTATGCCCCTAGTATGGACAGAGAAGGCTGCTTCACCAATTGCAAACTGAGGACTAGTTAAACTAGTTTTCTCTGCTAGTCACATGACAAGCACTAGAATGTAATTAAAGAAATGATCAAGAAGCCAGTCTCCTACCAAGGTCTCTGCAAAAGGGCATTAGATTGAGTTAACATGGGTAGGCACTGCCATCCTATTCCAGGCGTCCATCCATAGGTGCTTGCATTTCATGTCTGCCTCAACACCATATAAACAGACATAACCAAATGCCAAGTACATTCGAACACTCGATGTTTTAAAAGATTTGTGCAGGCAGATCCACTCATTAGATCACAAGTATCAGCTTCATACTCTGTTTTCATGATTGTTGATAAGTAATTGTAATCATTTGAATGAATCCTTAACATTACGTCCAACACCTCGTACCCTGCTCTCCTCTTCCCCCCAATACGACCGTGCCTCCCAAGTTACACCTCCAAAAGTCACCATGCCTCCCCTCAGCCACAAGTAAACACCGCCCCTGCACTCCTGACTCACTCTTCCCTCAACATACAGCGCCGATCTGTACCACTCCCTACCCCTGGCGCACGGTGACCACCTCTCCGACCCGCGCCCTCTCAGAGATGAATCGTGAGAGAGAGGCTCTCTCTCACGATTCATCATGCCCTCCCTTCCCATGACCACCAGAATACCTCCAGCTTGCCACCTCACATGTCTTACCTCCACCCAGACCCAAAGCACACACCATCTACAATAACATCCTCACGCAACCTTCCCCATGCCCCCGGCTCCTCACCCCCACGGGCTGTGATACATTCCTATGCCTGATCTGCCCTCCTCCCCAGGGCTCCCCACACCCTCGTACAATGGCTCACCTTCCCTCGGGTTCACTCTGCAGTGGCACACGCTGACCTCCTCACTCCCCCTCCCCATGCCCTGACCCTCGGGCTGCTCACCTCGCAGCTGGCACCAAAGGTTGCACACTGGCATGCTATCCTCTGCAAGGCGGCCTTTCTTGCCCAGGGTCTCTAGGCGTGCCGGTGCATGGCCTCGGCCGGTCTCGGTGCTGCTCGCTGCACGCCGGGCATGGGTGCTGCCACCCCTCCTGCCGCCAGTGATGCGTGGTGCTTCTGTAACCCCTTCGCTGCAGGACTCGCGGGCACTGCGCATGCGCGCGCATGCGAGCCTCCAGAGGTGCCAGATCTGGACTATTAAAACAAGCTCAATTCTCCTGGAAAAAAAGTTCTAAACAAGCACAAGACCTACCAGAAGAGCCTGAAACAAGGCCGACCCCACACAAAGACGAGACTGGGTTAGAAAGGAAAAGAGTATAAGAACAACCATTCAGCGTGCATCACATTGGATTTAGCACGCCTCAGTCGTTCATGCGCCAAATCCCTGCCAGGGGCCGCCACGAATATGTATTGTATCTGATTCCTCGTGGTGGCCCCTGGGGTTTGGTGGCCCTGTGCAGGTGCACAGCTCGCACATGCCTAAGGCCGCCCCTGTCACTACCCATGCACTCCTCCAATCACCCAGCCAGCAACATGTACTTATCCAATCACTCTGCCAAAACCCAAGCACTTATAATTTCATCATGCACCCTCCTTGCAGTACTCTAATCATCCAGTCACTACCCATGTACTTATGCTATGGCCCAGGCACTAACAAATGCACTGCTACAATCCCCTGAGCACTACCCATGCAGACTTCTAACCACCTACATACTACTGATTCACTCCTCCAATTACCCAGGTAGTACCCAAGCACTTCAGTAATCCCTCTGTCACTACCCACACACTCCTCCAATCAAACATCCAGCATCGTGTACTTATCCAATCACTCCGTCAAAACCCAAGCAGTTATAAAATCACCATGCACTCTCCTTGCAGTACTCTAATCATGCAGTCAGTGCCCATGTACTCATGCAATGACCCAGGCACTGCTACAATCCCCTGTGCACTACCCATACAGACCGCTAACTACCTACACAGTACTGATTCACTCCTGCAATTACCCAGGTAGTACCCAGGCACTCCAGCAATCCCCGTCACTACCCATGCACTCCTCCAATCACCCATCCAGCATCATGTACTTATCCAATCACTCCACCAAAACCCAAGCACTTATAAAATCACCATGCACTCTCCTTGTAGCATTCTAATCATCCAGTCACTACTTATGTACTCATGCAATGACCCAAGCACTAACTCATGCACTGCTACAATCCCCTGTGCACTACCCATCGCCCTGTCAGTACCCATGCACTCCTTCAATCACCCAGCCAGTACAATGTACTTATCCAATCACTCCGCTAAAATCAAAGCACTTATAAATTCACCATGCTCTCTCCTTGCAGTACTCTAATCATCCAGTCAGTACCCATGTACTCATGAAATGACCCAGGCACTGACATATGCACTGCTACAATCCCCTGTGCACTACCCATGCAGACCTTTAAACTCCTACACACTACTGATTCACTCCTCCAATCACCCAGATAGTACCCATGCACTCCAGCAATTCCTCGGTCACTACCCATGCACTCCTCCAATCACCCATCCAGCATCATACTTATCCAATCACTCCGCCAAAACCCAAGCACTTATAAATTCTTCATGCATTCTCCTTGCAATACTCTAATCATCCAGTCAGTACCCATGTACTGATGCAATGTCCCAGGCACTAACACATGCACTGCTACAATTCCCTGAGCACTACCCATGCAGACGTCTAACCACCTACACACTACTGATTCACTCCTCCAAATACCCAGGTAGTACCCATGCACTCCAGCAATCCTTCTGTCACTACCCATGCACTCCTCCAATCACCCATCAAGCATCATGTACTTATCCAATCACTCCGTCAGAATCCAAGCAGTTATAAAATCACCATACACTGTCCTTGCAGCACTCTAATCATCCAGTCATTACCCATGTACTCATGCAATCACCCAGGCACTAACACATGCACTGCTACAAATACCTGAGCACTACTCATGCAGACTAGCCATCTCCTTGTCACTACCCATGCACTCCTCCAATCACCCATCCAGCATCATGTACTTATCCAATCACTCCACCAAAAATCCAAGCACTTATAAATTCTCCTCGCAGTACTCTAATCATCCAGTCACTACCCATGTACTCATGCAATGACCCAGGCACTAACACATGCACTGCTACAATCCCCTGAGCACTACTGATGCAGTCCAGGCATCTCTTTGTACCTACTTATGCACTCCTCCAATCACCCAGCCAGCACCATGTACTTATTCAATCACTCGGCCAAAACCCAAGCAGTTATAAATTCACCATGCACTCTCCTTGTAGTACTCTCTGCATCCGGTCAGTACCCATGTACTTATGCAATGACCCAGGCACTAACACATGCACTGCTACAATCCCCTGTGCACTACCCTTGCAGACCTCTAACCACCTACACAGTACTGATTCACTCCTGCAATTACCCAGGTAGTACCCATGAAGTCCAGCCATCGCCCTGTCACCAACCATGCACTCCTCCAATCACCCAGCCAGCACCATGTACTTATCCAATCACTCTGCCAAAATCCAAGCACTTATAAAATCACCATGCGCTCTCCTTGTAGCACTCTAATCATCCAGTCACTACTCATGTACTCATGCAATGACCCAGGCACTAATTCATGACAAATACAGAGGAGGTCATGCTAATCACAGGGGTACCCCAAAGCATAGTGTTCCCTAGTGTATGTAGGTGTTTTCACTGTATTCTAAGTGTCTTTTAGCATAGCACTGACTCTAGGCCTGGTTAGTCAGAGTCAGTTACCATCCGTACCCGTCAGCAAAAAGTTGGGTGCACAGGAGGACTTTCTGCTCCTCTGTTGAATCTTTCTGCACATCTCTTGCTTCTTCCTGCACTTTTCTTCGTCTTTCGGGACTTCTGATGCCTCTTTGTGCATTTATCTTGCTTCTTTCTGCGCTTTTGTTCCTCTTTCTTCACATGTCCTACCTTTGTAGGCATAGTTAGAAATTAGCATTTAAAAAACCTTTGAAATTCACTGAAAAAACCATAGGTTTCAGGAACGTTATGGTTAGAAATTAGATTTTTTTTAAACCTTTGAAATTCACTGAAAAAAAACACAGGTTTCAGAGACGTTATAGGTAGTTGGGCATTCCACTCGTACAAAACCAGAGAAATTCGTCCGTTATAGTTAGTTCAGCTAACTATAACTCGCCCCCCGGCAATGCATTGCTGATGACGTCACATATGACATTATTCATGACATGGTCAGTGACATCACTGATGACATCACTAATGACATCTCAAATGACATCACTGATGACATCACTGATGACATCATCCACGTGATAGTATGATGCACCTCCTCATACCCTAATATATCCTCTAATACACCCACTCTAAAATACAGACAACCATTTTCGAAACCATAGACTCACCAATACCAGTTAGCACATACCCCCTCACTAATTCCTAGGTCTACACACACATCTACTCATTCACCCATACAGACACACATATCTATACAGACACTCACACACGCCACTCATCCATAGAGTTACTCACACACCTAGTCAGTCATGCAAAGAATCAATCACACTCCCATTTACTCACCTATACAGTTATACACACACCACCTCACTTATTCAAACATATACTAACACATACTTACACTCGAACAATAATACAAGCACACACTGATCCATACAGCCACTCTCACAATCACTCACTCTCACATATAGTCATTTATACACTCCAACACTCACATATATTGCCTTTCACATATGCAGTTACTCACACATGTACCACTGAGGCATCCATTCACTCACCAACACACCCATACACACACTCACCCACCCATACAGCCCTTCACAGATACACTCTTGAACCCATACACCCAGTGAATCATCCACTCACACATCTATGCACAGTCACACTCCCCCACCCACCTACACAGACACTCAGGCACCCATACAGATACTCAGACAACCAATCAATAACCCATATAGATCCTCATTTAGCTAGTCACCAACTCATGCAACCGCTTACACACCAACTGACAAACTAAACTTTGTGAATGTCTGTATCAGTCACTAACCCGTGCATTCAGTAAGACACATTTAATCACTCACTTATACAGTCAGTCAAGCACCTACTAAATCATCCATACACCCACTCATTCTTCAATACACCTTTGTTTATATATAAAACATATTTAAACTTTATAGAAACACACAGTCACTGGATGAAGTCATCAGTAATGTCATCAGTGATGTCGTTTGAGATGTCATCAGTGATATCATCAGTGATGTCACGGAAAATGCCATGAATGATGTAATATGTGACGTCATCAGCAGTGCATTGCAGGGGCGCGAGTTATAGTTACCTGAACTAACTTTAACGGCTGAATTTCTCTGGTTTTGTACGTGTGAAATGTCCAACTAACTATAACTTTCCTGAAACCTGTGTTTTTTTCAGTGAATATACATATATATATGTATATATGTGTGTGTTTGTAACCAAGTTCTAGTGAAATGAATCACTGAGTAAATGCCTGGTGCTGCTTAGGACCACAAGGGTGGGTCATGAGGTTGATTTGTCCAGCACTGAGATCTGTGTGTGTCCTATGGGTCTTAGTTTGCGCTCACAGGGAGATAGCTCAGTGGGTGTGGCTAAAGGTTTGAGGTAACTATAGTATGCGTCATTGGGGTGCTCCAGTGTTCTGACCATTTTAACATTGTAAAGTGCCCTAATAAAATCTTATTAATAGTTGGCACTAAAGAGGTTGCTGTGCCTTCTATTTTGTGGGTCGCCTTGGGTTCATTCATCTGAGTCCAATCATGACAGACTCATAGCAGGTGGTATTAAGGGGTTAGTTTACGGCCACATTTGTTTTTTAAAACGCATTTGAGCTGCTAAAGTAACACAGCCCCTATTTAAAACCAAATCTTTGTTATTATTAATTATTCCGATATTGGGATGGTCGATGCAATTAAATATTGCATCAATGGGCATGCCAGGCACCCCTCTATAGCGCTTTGCTAGAAGCGTTGGCACTTACATCGAACTGTTCTGCTCAATGGTTCCTAGCTGATAGGCATAAGGTCTCTCGTTGTGAAGACAGTGAACGTTAAACTATATGTCCTTAAATGAACACATACAGTGGATTTTTCCCTGTCCTTATTTTTTTTTTTACTAGTAATAATACTCCTTTATTAGCAGCAACTCAATTAAGAAATTGATAAATCTGGAAATTGAAACCTATTTCTGCCAGCGGGTTTCCTCCTCCTGATAGACAAAGCATTACTGTAAGCTATAACAAACTCCAAACAAACAACTACTGTCCGCTTTTAATATGAATGTGGCATAGGAAATCATGTTCCAGCTGGCTGATACCTTGAAAGCACACAGGCGTACTCCTTTTCTCTTCTCCATGTTTGTTTTCTCTTGTGCCCACTGCCTGGGCATCGCCAGCTCCCATGCTGGGGTGCTTTGCTACGCACGCACAGGTAGTCATGTTCAGATTTAGTCCAGCTGCTAATTATTTTTTCCCTCTCAAGCAGCTGTTGACTACCATGGATATGGCCTTGTTGGTGAGGAGACATCATACCAAGATGAGAGAGAATGTTATTTAAGAATGGGCTATACATAATGTCAAAATATATATAGTCGAACACACACAGCAAATCCGGTGTGTAGCAATAAAGTAGTTTGTAGCGTGCTTCAGAAGTATCACTCACTGATCAAAGAGTGTGAAAACTGAAAAACTGGAGGCGTCACCCAACTTGGGGGGCATCCTTCTGAGCACAGCGAGGATCCACAACCAACACAGTGTGGGATCTAGCTTCTTGTTTTCTTTGTATAATAGCACGTGTGAAGAACATTTGTAGGCATATCCAAGTACTTGTTTATTCAGATTTCGATATTGTATGTTTCATATCAATCTTGAATATATCAGGATAAATCCATAAATGTAAATCAATATCAACGTGTCTCCCGATGCATTTCGGGCATCACAGTGCCCTTCGTCAGGGAAGAGTGTCTAAAGGATAACTGAGCAAGGATAACATGAGTATAACCACTCATAAATTAAAGAAATCATCACCACATTTTAAAACGTGCACCTAAACGTGCTACAAAGCATGTAAAAGTGCGGTGGCACGAGAGGCAATAGATGTCATGCTGGTGTGGTGAATGGCTAAAGTCAAATAAAGTCAATAAAGAACACAATGGTGCAATATGCAACCTGAACAAGATATACGAAAAATAAAAAATGAAGCAACACTTGTAAATGGTGACAAAATCAAACAAAAACCCATGAATATTAAAATATATAAGTTGCATGCATGCTTTAACTTCTGAAGATCGTGAGCCGCAGTGAAATTGACACAGGCCGTCAAAGCGCGTATTACAATGGTTAGAAAGAAAATGTTATTTGCCATCATTGAAAGCCGCCGGTAAAAAAGACCGCACGGCACACCAGTAACGTGAACAAAATTTAATACAGCGTGCAAAGGTAAAAACGAAGTATTAGTGAGCGCAAGTTGTTAACAGCATGAAGTCTCAACGATACAGAGTAAAGTGGACGTGTACTTACTTCTACGTGGATGTGGACGAGACCACGTCTCGACAGAAGTGTATGGAGAGTGTAGAAAGAACCGTGGATTTGAAACAGTGGTGAATGTGACATAGAAAAGAGACTGAACCCAAGTGCACGAAATATAGTGCCATGTTGTGATGTGCTTTAAAATGTAAAAACGATGGGATAATAGGGAGATGAAATGAAAATCATATGAATAAACGACTAAACCAGAAAAGATAATAACGGTTGACAAGAAATGAAAGAAACATCAGGGATATGAGTGAAGCAACCTAACAGAGGAACAAGGTCTTATGGAAAGTGAGTTGCACTGCAGTGACAGACAATCAAAAAGGAATGTAAGATAAACAGAAAAAGCTATGAAAAAGACTATAAAACAACAGGGTAGAACATTAGACAAAAGATAAGTAGTCACGAAGAGAGAACACAGCAAATCCATCCAGTTACAAATCATGAGAAATTTAAAGATAACATGCAAATTCCATCCGATCATTAAGACCCTGTGGTTTCTTTTTTTTTTTTTTTATTTTATTTAAGACTTTTTTCCCCATATAATTTGCACAGGGCACGACACATTGCATAAACAACAGTAATTTATACACACTGTTCATTACTGTTTCCTTGAATCTTTAAACAGTTCATACACCATCATAAATTATATACAGAACATAATATCTGTTAATTATAATCTAACAAAATATACTAACTTGCGTCACATTCTTTCCACTTAGTTATGGGCTCCCAAATTTGTCTGCCTAATCTTCTTCCCTTTTTTCCCTTCCTTGCATAAATTGCCATCTCCAAATTATAAATCTGTGTTAATCTAGCTAACCAACGGTGAAAGGTCGGGGGTAGGGGTGTAAGCCATTCCGCAGCGATACACAGTCTCAGAGTTGCCATGGCGATAAATATAAAACAATCATATTCAGGTTGCCTGACACTATCGTTGACTCCTAACAATATAGTCACTGGTGTTAAACTGCACTCAAATCCTAGTGATCTAGAGAAGAAGACCTCAATGTCTCTCTGTATTTTTTGCATATGCGGGTACGCAGCAAAGATGTGGACAATATCAGCCTCTAAAATTCCGCATCTTGGGCAGTTAATGCCTGTTGTCCCTCCCTTTTGCGCTATTCTAGCAGGGGTATAATATAGTCTATACAAAGTTTTGTAATGTTGTGCCTGGAGGGCCGCAGAACATAATATATTCTGCCCCATTTCTGAGACAAAAAAAGTTTCTTTCCCTACATCCAACTTATGTGCCCAGTTTTCCGCTCCTTTTTCTAAATCATCCTGCTTAGATTCTATCAGTTCCGAATAGATTCTTTTAATTGTACAGTCAGTTCCTCCCTGAATAATCTCCATAATTGAGTTTTTCTTAAATCCTGCCTGCCCTCCCTTCTTTGTTACCATATAGCTTCTGACCTGTAAATATTTAAAAAAGTGTCTTGAGTCCAATCCGAATTTACGTTGTATCTCCAAAAACTGCATTATCCCCTGCCCATCCTAAATATCACCAATCTTATTTATTCCCTTCCTTCCCCATTCTTTAAACACAAGGTCAGAGAAGATATCTTGAGGCAAGAAGGGATTCTGTCCCATTCTTGTATATCGATTATATCTCCCAAGGCCGAATTTCTTTGTAAACGCTTTCCAGATGCAGAATGCTGCCGTGACGGTCTTAAATCTGGTCCTTTTAAAATAACTCTAATCCATCTGCTTCAAAAATACATTTTCTGTTGCTGCTCCTAGTGCTAACCCGTATATAGCAATTGTACTAAGACCCTGTGGTTTCAGTGAATTGAAAAATGTTATCCAATAATTCTCTCTTTGCAAGAGTTGTTTGTGATTGTCTCTGCCATCGATTCTTCTGACAGTTTCCAAAATGAGAAATTGTAGTTGGCTGATGTGATGATGACTGTCCATGAAATGGGCTGCAATTACTGATTTGGAATGCCTGGTACGAATGTTGCTTTTGTGCTCGTGTATCCTTGTTTTTATCTTTCTTTCAGTCTTTCCAACATACACCAAGCCGCATGGGCATTTTAACATATATATGACATTAGTTGTGTCACAAGTACCGTTCACTTTGAGTTTTATGTTGGTGCCTTTCATGGGATGATTGATTGTGGCCCCTTTGATAACATTGTTACAATTGCTGGAATTGTGGCAAGGTACAGTACCCTTGAAGTTGGTGTCCATGTTGTCTATGGATCTTTTCGTTATGATGTCTTTCAAGTTCCTGCCCCTTGTATATGCAAAAATTGGTGTGTCTTTGAAGATGCCTTTGAAGTCAGGTTCTAGAGCGAGTATAGCCCAATGATTCTTGATCGACATTTTGTATTGTTGACTCAGTGTGGAGAATTTAGACACAACCACATTCCTTTTTTCTCTAGTTTTCTTGGAAATGTGAAATAATTCCGAACGAGTTCTTTTGGAGCAACGATTTTTGGCTTGTTCCAAAACATTGTCAGGATAACCTCTCTGTTTAAAACGGTCAAGCATAAGCTGGACTTGTTCTTGGAACACAACAGGGTTAGACACAATCCTTTTAACTCTTAAGAGTTGAGAGTATGGGAGATGATTTTTGAGAGCGTTGTTGTGGAAACTGTGGTAGTGAAGTGTGCTGTTCTTGTCTGTGCTTTTTCTGTATATGTTGGTTTCTAGATGGTTATTAACCTTGCTTATGGATACGTCCAAAAAGGTTATGACCGTGGCATTGATCTCATACGTGAATTGAAATCTATCATGGATTGTTTTCAGAGAAATCAGAGCGTTGTTGAGCATGTCGTATGAGCCCTTCCATATGAGAACAATATCATTGATATACCTGTAAAATTTCACAGCATGATTTTTCCAAACATCGGAGTTGAGTATGTTTTTCTCTTCAAAGTTGTTCATAAAGATATTCGCATACGAAGCGGCGGCAAAATTGCCCATTGAAGTGCTAGTTAATTGTAGGTAACATTGGTCATTCAACTTAAAATACCTCTGGTATAGAGTGAATGGTAAAAGTTCCATGAGAAATAGTTGAAAATTGGGATCCAGTTCTGAATAGAGTAGAATTTCCTCTATAGCTTCAATTCCCAGATTGTGTGGGATAGAGGTGTAAAGGGAATTGACATCCGCTGTGCATAACCATATTTCATCGTCATTATCAAATTTGATGTCTTGAATTTTAAGTAAAAAGTCTGTAGTGTCCCTGATGTACGTGTTCACGTTCATGACAAAAGGTTGTAGGTACTTGTCAAGGAGTTTTCCGACAGCTTCATGTATGCTCCCTCTAGTCGATACTATGGGTCGAAACGGAGGATGTTGTAAGTTCTTGTGAACTTTGGGAAGCATGTAAAGATAAGATGCTCTCGGATGATTCGGTAAAAGGAATTTGTAGGTTTTTTCATTGATAACTCCCTCATGCAACGTTTTTTTGAGTAAGCAAGTAAGCAAATTGTTCAGTTGGGTCATATTCCAAGACGCAATAAGTTTCAATGTCGGAGACATGTCTTTGTACCTGTTCCATATAGAAAGCAGTGTCCATAATCACAAGGGCAGCGCCTTTTTCAGTATTTTGGCAAGTAATATCTGGATTGTCTGCCAGGCGTTTGAGCATATTGAACTCTTTGTGTGTGAGATTGTGGTGTCTAGAATGACGTTTGAAATTGAATTTTTAAATGTCTAATCTGACCAAGTTTTCAAAAGTGTCCACATTTTTGTGGCTTGCAGGAGCCATATAGGTGCTACTGCTATGTAACCCTTTGAGTTGATCAGGTTGATCCGGGGTATGTTCAGTCAAAACGTTGTCAAAACAGTTTCGAAGACGTAAATTGCGCATCAGTTTGAAAAGGCTGATTTCCAGTTCCAAGCTATTGGTGTGGCAGGTGGTTACGAAAGAAGTGCCTTTTTGGAGGATCTTAATCTCCAAGGTATTCAAGTGTATTGATGAAATATTGATGACTAGGTTGTTGGTGACTTCTTCCCCTTGAGACATTTTCTCGTGGTTGGCACGTTCCGTGTTTCTTTCTCTCCTTTTTCCTTTGCCCCTCCTGAGTCGATCTTTTCGGTAGTACCTTCCTCTAAAAAAGGAACATTGGAGATTTGTATGATATCTGTACTACTTGTTGATGGTTGGTTCACATTTGGTGCTGGTTTGCGTCTTGTGTCACTCTCAGATGACGATGTATCAGTTTCACTCTGTTGACTGTAAGGTTTGTTTTGTCTGCGTCTTGCATAGACTTCTGCCCATGAATAAACCTCACCTAATTTGTAATCGATGGCATCGCGTTTGTATTTGCGATTTTTTCTCTCCTTAATTTCCTGACTGTGTTTGTCCAGTTAGACATTGATGTCTTCTAGGGTCTTAGTCAGATTTTCTGGCGTCATCAGGTTTGTCAATTCTGTTTGAGTATGGGCAATCTCTTTAATTAAATCCTCCAGGATTTTAGAAAGTTCTTCAATGATAAGAAGTAGGAGGTCCAGCGAACATTTATTTAAAATCGCGTACCATTTCTCAACAAATCTTGGACTATTTTTACATAGCAAAGGTTTCAAGGGGATATGCAGACCCCTAGGAATTCTTTGTGCACGATGATATTTTATTAATGTGCTTGCGTGCAAGCGTTGATTAATCTCTCTCTTCGTGAGATAAAGAAGTTGTCTAATGCTGCTCTCTTTGTTATGTGAAGTAGAGGAAGGAGTGGTGTCCTCATGTATCAGCGCATAACTCTTATCGGCATCCTCATCTGTGAATGCAAAGGTATCTGCTTTGAGTTCTGTGAGGTTGGATATCTCATCGTAAGCCATGTTGCAATTGAAGATGCAGGCGTGCTGTGTTACAGGATCCCGAGGCAATACTCCATGGGAGTTAACTTTTAAAACAAGCATTAGAAATGCAGTAGGTCTTGCATTTTTTTGAGTTAGAGCTATTGGCATAGCTCAACAGCTACCAGACAGAAATTGCCACTTTGCAGGTGCCGAACAGAGCATTGCTCCTTGAAATGGCCTGAAAGCCTAAAACGATGTTGATAGCCTACAAAATAAAAAAGCAGATCAGGATGACCAGGAGGAACCCACACGTATTGGGATGGCCAAAGCACCAATAAAACCCCCGTATTTCTAAATGGCACAACAACAAACAAATGGCAATTTATGGGCATTCCAAAAACCGATAGAGGAGATAACAACAGGTCTGCCAGACAGTGCATGCGCGCTGCCTAGGCTCGACCTAAAATGTGTTCCCAAAGCAGCACATGACAGTCAAGTGGGCGAGCTGCGATCAGTAGACCCAAATTCTCTTGATCTTACAGTCACTTTTAGTGACTGGTATCTTACCTAGTTGTAGAGCTTGACCAGTGCTATTTTACCACTTAAGACACTGCAAATGGCTGTTTGTTAAAGGAAATTTAAAGGCATGTACTGCTTATGCCTTAAAATGGATCAGCGGTTGTTGACAACAATAATGCAAAAAACATAGCATACCACAACAACATACACAAACACAACACAAAAAAAACATAACAGGGCACAACGCAGCACAAGTCAAAACAGAATGCAAGATAACCACAGTACATAACATCGTATTGCAAAAATGTAGCACAGAATACTACAATACAAAAAAAGCAGAACACTTCATCACAGCAACAAAATGACACACAACTAATATATGCAAATATTTTTGTCAAACATTAGTATCTTTAGAATCCTACTTCCATAATTTGGTGATAAAAGATGCTTCACACTCTGCCTTCACTTTACATAAAATAGGGCCAGCCAAAAATGTTTTCAGCTCCTGCCCTCTGACACGGGACACGGCATGGTTCACTGACACAACATCGATGTAATAAATATCGATGTAAAACATATCGAGTGAAAAATATAGACAACAAAAATATCGACTCCTATACTTAAACAGATAAGTAAAAAAAATTGAATAAAAGATATCAATGTAAAAAATGTAGATGTATAAAATATCGACTTTTATATAAATATAAAATATAATAATATATATCAAATATATTACATTTTATTTTAACAAGATAAAATACATTTTATATACATTTCAATAAAATATAAAAAGAAACTTAATAAAAAATTATAAACACACAAACCTAATTATTTATACATATATGTTTACTTCAAAACAATTAATAAACTATTATTTTTAATTTATGTTAAACGTTTAAAATTATATAAAAAATAAAAATATATATCAATGATTCAAAATATAAAAAAACAAAACTCTATAATAAATTAAACATTAAACTATTAAAAAATATTTAAACCCTCAAATTCACAATACAGTGAGTGCAACAGTAGGGAACGTGTTAGATTGCAGAGGGGTAAAAATATCTATTCCCACTCCAGTGAGTGCAACAGTAGGGTATGTGTTGGATAGCGGAGGGGCAAAAATGACTATTTCCACTCCAAAGAGTGCAACAGTAGGGAAAGTGTTGGATAGCGAAGGTGTACAAATTACTATTCCCACTCCAAAGAGTGCAACAGTAGGGAAAGTGTTGGATAGCGGAGGGGTAAAAATATCTATTCCCACCCCACTGACTGCAACAGTAGGAGCAGTGTTGGATAACAAACGGGTATAGTGTACTATTCCCACTCCATTGAGTGCAACAGTAGGGAAAGTGATGGATAGCGGATGGGTAAAAATGACTATTCCCACTCCAGTGAGTGCAACAGTAAGGAAAGTGTTGGATAGCGGAGGGATAAAAATTACTATTCCAACTCCAGTGAGTGCAACAGTAGGGAAAGTCTTGGATAGCGAAGAGGCAAAAATTACTATTCCTACTCCAGTGAGTGCAACAGTAGGGAAAGTGTTGGATAGTGGAGGGGCAAAAATTATTATTCCCACTACAAAGAGTTCCATAATTAATAATCAATCAAAAACATTATTAATAAAAAAACGAATAAACGTTATTACCTACACACACTTCAACACTACAATGTCCACAACACACACCTAAATTAAACTATAAAATAATACAACACAATTAAAACTTATTTTTAAATTAAAAACTATTACTATTAACACCTAATTATAAAGTAATTAAAATGTATTTAATATCCATACTTTACCCCTTCAGAAGTAAAAATAACACACACAAAAATAAACAATTAACCAAAATAAATATCACAAAATTAACATTAATTAACAACTACATATTAATTAAACACAAATTACTTCCTGTTCATTACCCCTATAAACACCACCTAAAATTAATTACACAATTGCCATATTTTTTTTTACTTTATTTAATTAATATCAATTAACAAATTTAATAAAATCACTACTTAACACTCTTAATCCCTATAATTACACAATTACCATAATGAATTACCAATTAATTAAAATTAATTAACTACCAACTATGAATTCATCAATTAAAAATAAATTACTTCCCACCCTTTACACTTATAAACACCAAAACACACACCTAACATTAATTACAGTTACTAAAATAAATTACCAATGAATTAATTACAATTATTTAAAAAATAATGATTAATTAATCAATTAAAAGTAAATTACTTCCCACCCTTTACACCTATAAACACCAAAACACACACCTAAAATTAATTACACAATTACCATAATTAATTACAAATTAAATAATTATTATTAATTAGCAACAATGTATTATTTAATTAATAATAAATTACACATTTAACACTATAACATCTCAATTAAACAAAAATAATAAATAAAAAAATAATCAATTAATGTAATATAATTAAATTACTTCCCACCCTATTCCCCTATAAACACACAACCCACTATGGAACTAAAAACGCACAATTCAAATAAATGGGTCGATTCCGATCCGTTAAAAAAATTCCCCGTACGAATCGTATCTGGATTTTTTTCCGTACGAATCGTACAAGTCCCGTACAAACTGGCAAGTACGATTTGTATGTGAAAAAGTCCATACGAATCGCATTGGGTAAATTCCCCGACACGTCCTCGGGTCGGGAAAAGCGTCCGACACATCCCCGGACATTTTTACGTACGATTCGGAAAACTGAAGTCCGAGCGCGCAAGTACGATCCGTAACGTCCGTCCGATTGTACAACCGTATGGTAAAAAGACCGTCCGGAGCGAACACCCATAGCAACCATGGAGACGTCCAAACAGGTGCCCGGTACGCGCCGAACACCCCCCCAGCCCCCCGTATGTACGCGCCGTCCCCCCCAGCCCCCCGTATATACGCGCCGTCCCCCTCAGCCCCCCGTATGTACGCGCCGTCCCCCCCCAGCCCCCCGTATGTACGTGCCATCCCCCCCAGCCCCCCCGCGGATGAATGGACGCGCCGTACCCCCACCCCACCCGTGTATGTACGGCGCGTACCCCCACCCGTGTATGTACGGCGCGTACCCCATCCCCATATGTACCGCGCATACCCCCACCCCCGTATGTACGGCGCGTACCCCCACCCCCATATGTACAGCGCATACCCCCACCCCCATATGTACAGCGCGTACCCCCACCCATGTATGTACGGCGCGTACCCCCACCCGTGTATGTACGGTACGTACCCCCACCCCCGTATGTACACCCGTGTATGTACGGTGTGTACCCCCACCCGTGTATGTACGGCACGTACCCCCACCCCCGTATGTACGGCACGTTCCCCCGCCCCCGTATGTATGGCGCGTACCCCCACCCCCGTAAGTACGGCGTGTACCCCCACCCGTGTATGTACGGTGCGTACCCCCACCCGTGTATGTACGGCGCGTACCCCCACCCGTGTATGTACGGTGCGTACCCCCACTCCGATATGTACGGCGCGTACCCCCACTCCGATATGTACGGCGCGTACCCCCACCCCCGCATGTACGGCACATAACCCCACCCGTGTATGTACGGCGCGTACCCCCACCCATGTATGTACATACACGGGTGGGGGTACGCGCCGTACATACACGGGTGGGGTGGGGGTACGGCACGTACATCTGTGGGGGGGCTGGGGGTACGGCGCGTCCATCCGCGTGGGGCTGGGGGGACGGCGCGTACATCCGCGGGGGGCTGGGGGGACGGCGCGTACATCCGCAGGGGGGCTGGGGGGACGGCGCGTACATACGGGGGCTGGGGGGGACGGCGCGTACATACGGGGGGCTGGGGGGGACGGCGCGTACATACGGGGGCCTGGGGGGGGGGGCGGCACGTACCGGGCCCCCTATTCCGCTCGCATCGCGGCGTACTTCGCTTTTCCGGCACTTTTTGGGTGCCGTAAAAATATTGCCATCCGGACTGCTGTCGTAACGGATCGTACTTGCTGGTACGTAAACACATGCCTAACTCCGTCCGGACGTCACGTCCGCGGTGTCCCGGATCACATTCGTATGTATTTTGCAGTCGGTCGGTGTTTTTTCCGACTCGTACGGAAATGGTGTTTCCGTACGAATCGTACTTGCAAGTTTGTATGGTATTTTTACCGGGTACGAGTCGGACGGAGAAAACGCTACGACCGACGGTTCGCACCCGGTTTTTGCAGGATCGGAATCGGCCCCAAAATGTTAACACATATATCAAAAATACAAACAATTCTCATACAAAAAAAACCATACATCTCATACATTTAAAACATATACTAAAATACATAACATTAATTAAAAGATTGATATTTTCAACAATTATATTTTTGCAAACGATATTAAACACTTTGATATTTTTTAAATCAATATTACTTACCTTATGTTGTATTCTTGACCATGATATTTGTGCTGTCGATATTTCTTTTCCCACGATATTTCTGACTCGATATTTGTGCAACTCGATATCTTAACCTCAATATTCTGTCTGCACACCTCCCAGCACCATTATTGGCGATGCAGCTTACATTTTTACTTTTATAATACAGAAGCTAATATAATTGTCGGACATGAAACTTTAGTAAATATCACCTGCCTTAAGACCAGAAAATCAAACTCAAGGAAAGAAGTAAATTATAACTTACTTCACTAGCTCTACAGGCACTAGAGCAAATTCAGTAGCAGATGCCAGGGCCTGCAGGAAATGTCCAGCAAGCTGTATTTTGCACATGTTCCTAAATAAATGAATACTTTGGGCTCCATTAGGATGTTACACCACCGCCCGCATGGCGGTGGCGATCCGCCCTACATCCTTCCCCGCCCGCCACCCATTTCCCCCCGCCATATTAGTATGGTGGGGGGTACCGCGGCGGACAGGAAGACCGTCTGCCGCTTTTCTTCCCGGTCGACGAGTCGACTGGGCGGAAAAGGGTTCAATATGGTGGCGGTGTCTGCTAGACACCGCCATCCATATCAGGATGCAGACGGAAGGCAGCCTTTTGCCACTGAAAGGCATGCGGAGTTTGAAGTTGGGGGCCAGTTGCGGGCCCCCAGGATGTTGGGGGGGCACATGGGGGGTACCTATGGTACCCCCCTGCATTTGCATGCACAAGGTGGCAGGCGACGCGCGGTGCCTGCCACGTTGTGCATGCAAATGCACCAAAAGCATTTCTGACATTGCGGAGGGTGCTGCTGAAAGCACCGCCTGCCGCAATGTCAGGAATGCGGGATGCGCCCTCTAGTATGGCGGGGGCATCCTAATGCCTAATGTGGGACCGCCGCATACATAGCGGGCGGTCCCATTTCCCGGGCCTATTGCGGGCGTTAATGAGCCCCTTTGTGTTAAAATTTACAAGCAAATCTGTATTAATAAATCACGACCCAGTAAGCAGTCATGTTTATTATATTCTTGGCGGTTAATATGCATGGTAGTAATTTATCTTATAGTGCAGTTTTACCACTGTATTCTTCTTCAGTGTTGTAACTTTGTGTCAAGCAAGCTGTATACATGTAATGTCAGGTAGCGCTTCGGAGACAAAAACTGGCGGCTTGCTCAATGAACTAGCAATAGCATAAGCAATAAAAAAAAATGCACGAACAGGGAAAAAGGTGCAGTACTAGAGTTAGTGTGTGCTCTTTGAAGTGTTCACAATTACTTTGCTGACACACTCACATGTTGGTTGCTGTTTTACGGTTTTCTTGTGTAGGATGTGCTTGCTTGATGAGCAGACAACAAAGAGGTCGCGCAGCCTGTCCTCACCTTGGATAGAAACTCTGCACACCGCCTTCAGACTGCTTTCCCCAGATAATCCCTAAACGAGGTGGCCTCAATCACTGTGAGATTTATGTTACAACAAATCTGCTGAGTGGTTTCCTTAAATCAGATGTGATATGTTCGCCCAACAATGAGTGAGCAGAGAGAAAGGGGGGGAGGGGGGAAGGAGTTTTCCACGCGATCGGCAAGTTTTTTCGTTATGAAGCTGGCGATCTGTTGTGCGCTAATCTTTCAAACGTGCACAATGTTAGACTGACTAAATAACCTTTGATGGAATGATGACGGGACACTGTACACTGTCTTTTCTCTCAAAAGGGTACTTTTTATTTGATGGCTAGAAACTGGATTTAACAAACCGCCAAGCTTGCATAACTATTTTATTTACAGAAGCTGCACCTGGCTCTTACAGGAATTTGCAAGCATTTCAACTTTAGCAGTATGCAAACTGACTGGGGTAGGGGAGAGGGGAGGCGGGACGAACGTGGGGGCGATGGGTGAAGCAGAAACACGTCACCGGCCAAAAGAAACCAAAAGAGATTGCTGCCATGAAGAAAGATTAAACGCAAGCGCAAAAGTTGCTTTTTTATAGACTGCACCAAGTAAACAAAACATAAACACATCACTACAATGCACAAGCAGAGGCAAAAAAATAATGGTCTCATAGTAACAGACTTCACAAACAAAAAGTACCTAAATCACAGCGCTTGCAGGGGTGCTCCACATAAGCCACAGGAAGTGATGTATCGCCACTTCTGCCAAATTAGAAGGCAGAGAAAAGGAGAGTGATTACGCTATTGACCAATGGTGAGTGTGGGAGGGGTAAAAGCCCCTTCTGACTCTTTTTTAAAACACAACAAATCGTTGCGCGCTGCCTACAGGCTCAACCTAAAAACAAGCATTTACAATGCAATGGTCTCGGCATTGGTATAGTACCCCCAGGGGCACCCCGCTTTCCCCCCTCCCCCAAATTAGGTTACCCAATGACACACAAGAAACAGTTATAAGTGGGTAACAAATGCTGCAGGTTTATTACATAATTCCAAGATATGTAATGGGTGGGTTATCTTACGGGCGATCCAAGGGCAGGCAACCATCTGGGTCGCCTGCCCGCCTGATGAGCCGGGCAGCGCGGGAGCGATGCCCGCAAGTGCTGCCCTCCAGGTGATTCTTTCTATGATCACGTGCCGTTGGTAATTCTACTCACGCCCCCCCTCTCGGGGCGGAGCGTCGCATAGCAAGCCCCCGGTTGTTCAGGCCCACAACCGCCCGCAGGACTAGCGGGGCGCCGACACGGCTTCCGGGACCTCCCATGAGGCTCCTCGTTTTGGCTCAGGCACCCCCTTGGTGCCGCGCAGAGGTACTCTTTGTACCGGCCTGCTTCCAGATCGCCCTGTAACTCCGCCTGCAACGAAAAAGGAAAACATTACAACGCTCAGAAAACCCCCCCCCCAACCACGCCTACGCCGGGTAAGCGGTAGGGAGGGAAAAGGCGAGGTGGGCGACAAAAGAGGTCGCCAGTGAGGGTGGGGGATGGCTAAATAGCCTTCCTGAAGTAATGAGGCAGGCCAGGTATGATTGGAAAGCGATGTTTATTGGGATAAACAGAGAGCCGTCCCAAGCACCGTCAAGACACTCAGAGCAACTGTCACCCAACAGACTCCAAGCTGGTCAGAAATCACATTCTGAATGACCTCACATAACACGAACATTCCAGAGGCTAGAACACATCACCACACCTCCCCCTTTTTAACAAAATAAGAGAAACATGAGAAGAGAAAAGAAGAAGAACGAAAGAAAGAAGAAAGAGCATAGAATTCAATATAAGCACAAGTTGAATAAACTTTAAACATAATCTTGCAACCTTCGTGGTTTTGCACAAATCCTAGAACTTTTCCTAACACCATCTTTTCCCACATTATCCAGATTGATTTTGATAACCTCGCTAGAAATACAAGGATCTTTTGCAACACGTGAAGTGCTCCACCAATTCCCATTAGACAATTTAACTGCATTTCTACGTATATCAACAATTTGTGATGAATCCAGATATTTAGAATAACCTTTTCTCACTGGGACTGGCTTTTTGATTCTAACCCAGTCTCCTATATTGAGCCTAAGAGAACTTTTAGTGGAGGGTAACTTACAAAACTTTGAAGAAACTTCATCCGAAGTTTTCTTTGCAGAATTCCACATACACCTCATGCCACAACCAAGATGAAATGACTTTACCATCCAAAAAGGATAAACTTGAGAAGGAGCCTTTCTACCTCTCATCATTTCAAAGGGTGAGAAATTAGTAGCCACATGAGGTGAAGTGCGGTAAGACCATACCAGATCCTTAACAGCTTGAAAAACACATGACTTGGCTCTAAAAGCTGCTTGTACACATTCTACTACCACCCTGTTGAACCTTTCAGTCTTCCCATTGCTTTGCGGATGGTAAAGTGGAGTCCTTGTGTGTTTGATGTTACAAGCATCCAGAAATTAAGTCATTTGGGGAGAAACAAATTGGACACCATTATCTGTTAGAATCTCTTCTGGATAACCTTCCCTACGAAAAATAGTATCCAGACAATTGATAACACTTTTAGAGTCCGGTACTGAGATAGATTCAACCTCTACCCACCTGGACAAGTGGTCAATGAGAACCAAAAAATATTTCGAACTGGTAGGAAGAACATGAAAAGGTCCAAGAAAATCCATGCCCAGTTTTTGCCAGGCCCTGCTAGGGGAAGATACAGGAGAGTCAACTGTACCTTCAAGCACTAAAACTTTGTCACTGGAGCTGCATCGGGAACATTGCTTCACAATTTCATCAATTTGTGTGTCCATTCTGGGCCACCAAAAATCATTTCTGATTTTCCTCTTAGTAATAGTTGCACCAAGATGACCTGAGTGTGCAGCTAGAATGATTTTTTCTCGGTAGCAAGAAGGAGGAATGAGTCTATCACCTCTGACAATTTTTCCGTCCTCCACTGAGAGTTCATCATGAACCTTCCAGTACATCTGAAGATCGTAAGAGAGACACTTCTCCTTTGGCCAACCTTTCTCAATCAAAGAGATAACTTCCTTGAGAATAGGGTCTTTGCTAATCTGTGAAGTCCAGTCAACTTCAGCAAAAGATAAATTGTCTTGATTAATTACAGCAATGAAGCACTCTTCTACTTCAGTTTCCCATTCTTGCTCATCTGTGTCCTGAACCGGAAGTCTCGACAGACAATCCGCTCTGCAGTTCTTTCCTCCAGGAATATATTCTACAGTGAAACTAAACTCCAACAGCTTTGTAGACAGGCGTGCCAGACGAGCTGTGGTGCGTTTTATTTTCTTCCCTGAAAGAATGTCAACCAAAGGACGATGATCCGTTCTGAGAATAAAGGATCTACCCCACACATATTGCTTGAACTTTTCAATACTCCATACACAAGCCAGAAGTTCCTTTTCGATTACCGAATATTTTCTCTCAACAGGACGGAGCGTCCTGGATGCAAATCCAACGGTATCCTCTCTTCCATTAGAACGTTGGGAAAGTACAGCCCCCAAACCATACTCAGAAGCATCCACCGTGACAACCGTTGGTTTTCCTTCAACAAAGGCTTGTAAAGCAGGAGCTTGCACAATGTGATTCTTGATGGTTTGGAAACCTTTTTCACATTCATCAGACCACACAAAAGTCGATCCTTTCTTTAGCAACGCCCTAAAACACTCTGTAGTCTTTGCAAAATCCTTCATAAATTTAGAGTAAAACTCACATAGTCCCAGAAAGGACATGAGTTGTTCTTTATTCTGAGGAGGTGGTGCATCGATTATACTTTTTATGAGACCGGGTCTGGGTTTAATGCCATGCTCAGAAATGATATGACCAAGATACTCAATTTCCTTAACTTTTAAAGTACATTTGTTTTTTTGTAAAGTGACTCCTCTATTCTCTAGAACACTGAATACTCGGTCAAGGGCAGAGTCATGCTCAGCTTCGTTTTTGCTGAAAATTAAAATGTCGTCCTGAAACACCACAACATTAGGATTATTTTGGAACATTTCAGTCATCAACCTTTGGAATATAGCAGCAGCTGAAGCAAGTCCAAAAGGAAGCCGACAAAATTGAAAAACTCCGTCTGGAGTAACAAAAGCTGTGAAGTGTCGGGACTGAGGATGTAGTTCGACTTGATGGTAGGCCGCCTTAAGATCAAGTTTGGAGTACCAAGAGGAAGAACCCACTTTACAGATAAGATCTTCAATGCGTGGTAGGGGAAACCCATCAACCCAAATGGCTTCATTAAGGCTCCTCAAGTCCACACACATCCTCAAATCTCCAGACCTCTTCTTAGCTAAAACAATAGGCGAAAGCCAAAGAGTAGATTCAACTTTTTCAATTATGCCTTGGTCGCACAGTGATTCTAGATGTTTTGATAGATCACCTCTAATCGACAAAGGGACATTCCTGAGTTTATGTTTGATGGGAGTAACATTCTCTTTTATTTTGATAAAATGCTGAAAATTTGTGATTTTCCCTAAACGATCTTCAAAAATGTTACTGTATTTTTGTTCCCAGTGAGTAACAGATCGTGAGACAGATAGAGAACTTACACCCTTATCAGAATCAGACTGATTAGAATGAACCTGAGGATCAATGAAAACCGGATTAGCCAAACCTGGTTTAATGGTGAGACCAAACTCAGCTTGGTGAATAAGACCAAGAACATTTATCCCACGTTTGGCTACATATACCTTTCCATTGATTGCTTTTCCAAAAACACTTATATCAGCCCAAAAGTACCCAATTAGATCGATTTTGCTACCTTCAAAGGCTACTGTGAGAATGTCAGGGGGAAGTAGACTCTTAGTAGACCTAAATTTCGAGTACTTTTCCTGAGAAATGATTGTGATACGTGCTCCGGTGTCCACCAAAAGTTGTATGTGGTTGCTATCAATTGTTACATCAACATCCGGATCAGGGATATGTTGCGTGGTACTTTTCTCAGAACAACTTCTGACAACAACCACATATTCTTGGTTAGTGACTTCATCAGAACATTCTTCTACTATTTGTTCACTATAATCATCAAGAACACAACCTACACCTCTTCTGTTTCTACTCATGCAAACTTTTGCGTAATGGCCCATTTTACCACATTGACTACATTGTTGATTCAAGGCAGGACAGTTTCTAAAGGATGAAACATGCATATTGGACCCACATCTATAGCAATTTACACTGTAGTTGTATTGCCTATTAGGCATAAAAGTTCTCCCCCCTCTAAACGGTCTAAAATTCCTCCCCCCCCCTAGACATGACAACCCCTCTTGAAGAATTAGAAGGAAAAGAGGTAGAAGGAGAAAGAGAAGGAGAAGGAGAGGGTTTAGCAGCAGACACAGCACCAGAAACAGAAACATTAGATAAAGCAGATTCAAGTTGTTTAGCATCGTCCATTGATCTTTCGATGCTCTTCGCGATGTCAACAGCTTCATCTAAGGTGGGGTCTTTGCAGGTAAGTAATCTTTGTTGTATCTTTTTGCAATAACATTGTGCAACCAGTTGATCTCGGACAAGTTGAGATGTGAAATTTTCAAATTCACACTTTGCAGCTAGAACTCTTAGCGCAGTGATGAAAGTGTTTATACTCTCATTGGGTTTTTGTGTTCTAGTAAAGAAATTATATCTGTGTACAACAATGTTTTTGGTTTTAGTGAAATACTTGTCTAACTGTAGAACTGCTGTTTCAAATTCGTCCGGATCTTGACCTTCAGGTGGTTCCAAAGGAGGAAGATGATCAAAAACATTCTGTCCTTCAACACCCAAATGATAGTACATCAAATTCTTTTTTCTTTCTGGTCTGTATCTTTGAGCATCGATGGCACCTAAATATGCTTTAAAAGACCTAATCCACAACTTCCATTCGAGTAGTGGTTCTCCAGGATCTTGCAAGAAAGGAGATGGCGGTGTTACACTTTGCATACCTGCGACAAAAGAAGAATCTCGTTGAAAAGAAGAATGAAGCAAAAAAAAAAAAATATGCAGGAAGGTGCAGCACATAAAAGACCAGAATAAATTAAACCACTAGATGGCAGTGTTGGTTTGATTTCCTTCAATCTCATGAAAGTACCAACAAAAAGAAAGAATAAGTAACCAAAACAAACTTCTTGTAACTTATATTTCGAGGACTTGCAAGAATAACACTTAAATTGTTCCCTTTAAATCTTTCCTCCTATTTTTAATTGAGCATACTAATTGTGCAGGCTTACGAATTCTTAATATTCCTTTTTTAAATGTTGATTGACACCCAACAGCTGTGCGTGTCAGCGCAAGACGACTTTCTAAACTGAACACGAAAAAATATGCGGAGCGCTTCTTCTTCGTTGAATTTCGTAGTCATGGAAACTGTAAACACGCCGTCAGCGTAGGACGTGCGAAAGCTGTGCGCGTCAGCGTCATGAACATCGCGCAGGCGTTCCAGCCAGATCCAGAAGATGGATTCCACTCGGCCTCGAGAACAAGTAAGAAGTTCTCTCGCGCTACGTCGCGCGCTTCAAAAGCTGTTGGATTTGTGCTGGTTACTCCCAAGTCCGTCCGTTTTACGTTTTCTTATGAAGAGTGAGTCTCTTTCTTTTTTTTTAAGATACCGGACTCGGGGTAAAATTAATTAATTTAACAATGGGTACGGCTCTCTGTATGTTTGTTCCCTGTACGTTTTGTATGCTGTATTGAATCGCCGAAAGTAGGACATTCCAAAGATGAGGAAAAGAAAAATTACTCACAGTAGGCTGAAGGCAATGGAACAGGACACCTTAACTCACGAAGCATAGCTGGATGTAAAACGATCTCACGAGTTCACAGTTTCATTAGAAGTTCAGCTTCGTGGTAAACTCCAGGTATCCCATCTTCTGTCGCCAGTGAAGTAATGAGGCAGGCCAGGTATGATTGGAAAGCGATGTTTATTGGGATAAACAGAGAGCCGTCCCAAGCACCGTCAAGACACTCAGAGCAACTGTCACCCAACAGACTCCAAGCTGGTCAGAAATCACATTCTGAATGACCTCACATAACACGAACATTCCAGAGGCTAGAACACATCACCACACTTCCCCTCACCCCTGGGCCAGGAAGTGACACGCATTGCGCGTCACTTCCGGCCCTGACAACGGAGGGGGGGCTCCAGTCTGTGTCCCCGCCCCCCCCCGTAGGGAGGGGGTGGGGAGGGGTGACCGGGGCCCCGGGGCCACTAAGGCGCTGACCGCCGAGTGGCCCCCTGCGGGGGCCGCGGTCAGCGACATAGTACCCCCAGGGGCACCCCGCTTTCCCCCCTCCCCCAAATTAGGTTACCCAATGACACACAAGAAACAGTTGTAAGTGGGTAACAAATGCTGCAGGTTTATTACATAATTCCAAGATATGTAATGGGTGGGTTATCTTACGGGCGATCCAAGGGCAGGCAACCATCTGGGTCGCCTGCCCGCCTGATGAGCCGGGCAGCGCGGGAGCGATGCCCGCAAGTGCTGCCCTCCAGGTGATTCTTTCTATGATCATGTGCCGTTGGTAATTCTACTCACGCCCCCCCTCTCGGGGCGGAGCGTCGCATAGCAAGCCCCCGGTTGTTCAGGCCCACAACCGCCCGCAGGACTAGCGGGGCGCCGACACGGCTTCCGGGACCTCCCATGAGGCTCCTCGTTTTGGCTCAGGCACCCCCTTGGTGCCGCGCAGAGGTACTCTTTGTACCGGCCTGCTTCCTGATCGCCCTGTAACTCCGCCTGCAACGAAAAAGGAAAACATTACAACGCTCAGAAACCCCCCCCCCCCCCAACCACGCCTACGCCGGGTAAGCGGTAGGGAGGGAAAAGGCGAGGTGGGCGACAAAAGAGGTCGCCAGTGAGGGTGGGGGATGGCTAAATAGCCTTCCCCTCACCCCTGGGCCAGGAAGTGACACGCATTGCGCGTCACTTCCGGCCCTGACAACGGAGGGGGGGCTCCAGTCTGTGTCCCCGCCCCCCCCGTAGGGAGGGGGTGGGGAGGGGTGACCGGGGCCACTAAGGCGCCGACCGCCGAGTGGCCCCCTGCAGGGGCCGCGGTCAGCGACATAGTACCCCCAGGGGCACCCCGCTTTCCCCCCTCCCCCAAATTAGGTTACCCAATGACACACAAGAAACAGTTGTAAGTGGGTAACAAATGCTGCAGGTTTATTACATAATTCCAAGATATGTAATGGGTGGGTTATCTTACGGGCGATCCAAGGGCAGGCAACCATCTGGGTCGCCTGCCCGCCTGATGAGCCAGGCAGCGCGGGAGCGATGCCCGCAAGTGCTGCCCTCCAGGTGATTCTTTCTATGATCACGTGCCGTTGGTAATTCTACTCACGCTCCCCCTCTCGGGGCAGAGCGTCGCATAGCAAGCCCCCGGTTGTTCAGGCCCACAACCGCCCGCAGGACTAGCGGGGCGCCGACACGGCTTCCGGGACCTCCCATGAGGCTCCTCGTTTTGGCTCAGGCACCCCCTTGGTGCCGCGCAGAGGTACTCTTTGTACCGGCCTGCTTCCAGATCGCCCTGTAACTCCGCCACAGCCCTGGAGGCGGCTCACCGTCGCAGCCAGGGCCCCCCACCAACCCGCTATAGTCTTACCCGCCACCTCTCCTATCTAGGGCTTCCTGCGACTAGCTGGAAGGGAACCATCCTAGCAGAAGGAAGAGTTTGAAATTCTGCCACTTCATGACAGTGTGACAGCGCTAGCGGGACTCAAACCTTGTGGAATTTTGCCAACTTCTGACACTTTGACAGCGTTTGCGGGACTCGAACCCAAGACTTACCAGTGAGCTATAGCTCCTGGTGTTGTAGATGGCCCCATCTAAGCCCCCAAGTCCCGAGACGCTATCCTAATCGGAATAGGGTCTGCTGAAATAAAGGACCCATTGGGCCTGGGGAGATGTGCCAAGAACTATTCGCCCCCCATGCGGGCAGGTTACCCTCTTCACAATTCTGGGCCTGCCCTCTTAGGCTATGAAGGCGAGAAGGGGTTTACTTAACCTTTGGCCAGCCCCTCTGATTGCTAAACCCGGAGCACAGGAGTGCTCCTCGCTGCCAGCGCGTGACCATGGGCAAGGGGCGACTCCTGCCCCTGCCCACCATCCCCTATTCCTTATGGGAATTATGCCCCTACCGATCCCTCAGTGATGTAACCCCCTAGGCATACCAGCTTCGGGAATCTGTCCGGCTTAAACATTGCGCGCTGACAGTAAAGTTCACGCATTGAGGATTGACTAAGTCCTGCTACGCCCTTCCCATCATGCTCCTCAGAAGGAGGGTGGCGGGGGGTGCCCCCCACCACAACCCAGAGCATCCCCAGCGGTGCCAAATTCCTGCTCCGTTGAAGTAGAGATTCAGTGCACCCTGGGCGTGACCAATGTTCTATTACCATAATGTCCCCTTGTGTTTGCCCCGCTGACACCCCAGTTATTGGGACAGCAGCCCCCATATGCTGGCAGGCGGCGCCCCCTGAGAACGGTAAAAGTGTCCGTAACCAGGATCCCAGTCTCCTGCAGCTGCAGTACGCGACCAGTGATTCCGGTGGAGAGTGCCACCCGCCGCAATGGTCCTCTAGGCATTACGAAAAGCACTATTTTACCTGGGCCTATCTCCAAATGATGGTGATTTCACCCAGCTGAAGGCCGGAGGCCCGCCTCTGGAGCCTATTCACTTGTTTTGCTACTCGGGCCCCCTTCTGGGTGGGCCTCAGAGTTAGGGCAACGCGCGTGCTCCCAGGGCACGGTGCTGCTGGAAAGCAGATATCTGATACCCACACGCTGGTACCTTATCTGTTGCTAAATGCCCTACCGCTGGAAGCTTCCCAGGAAACGTAGACTTCGAGGTCCCACCTAAATTGATCCCATCGCCTGGGGGGAACCCAGTGGTGGCAGGACCTGCATGGTAACTCCATCCCGGCGTAGCTATCGCTTATTTGTGCCGCCGAAGCAGGCAATGCCCCCTTAGTCTCAAGTTCTACCCCTAGAGGATAACCTTGGGGGCAGACAAGTCTGTGGGAACCAACCGGAAACTTTGGTGCAAATACCGGCCCTATTCTGAACGTTGCGAATGCTGCACGGTCAAAATGCCCTGACGCCCTGGGGCTCTACGTGGTCTTTACCAAACTTTGAACGACCGCACACTTGCTATATAACAACTATACCACCCACAAGCCGGGTGGAAGGTCTTCATTGAAGCAACCCGAAATCTGTCTTTGTTGCAGGGGAATGCCCCCCAAAGTACATCTGGACCTATTCCTATATGGTTCCTTCAGCTACTCCTCCTGCAGGCCTAACTCTTGGTTATGGTGCCCCGCTCAGTGTTCTGCAGGCTAATCGGCTTAACCATGAACTATCGGTCGATTTGAGACAGAGGTAAACCACGGGTTGCCATCCGCTCGCGAGCGGCGCACCCGCAACCACTTGGACAATCACGCCGGTAACCTTGTGCCGTGATTTAGGCCCTAGTGATGCGCTATGTGGTGACTACTTATTCTTTGCCGCTATGTCAGTGCGTCCCCGTATTCAATGCGATTGGGGCACTGAGCTGCACCCATATCTAACCCATCTAGTGGCTCAAACCAGACTTCCTTTAGCATTAGATAATAACTACCATTCTATCTCGGTTGCGTAGCCCTGCCCGACTAGGCACCCACCCGGGTGTCTAGGTTACAGTTAGATATGTGTGAGTTCCCCACATCAGTGACCGTTGAAGGCGGCCCACATAAGCATGTTGGCGGGGCCGAGTTGCAGGCTTAAGCATACCTCTTTTAGACTGTCGGCAGCGACCCGTGTTTAACTGTCACTAACATGGCAATGACCGTTCTACGTTAGGACTATCTCCCCATGGTCCGCCCTGCCCAAGGACTGATGCACCTGGGAGGGCGAGGCCGTAAGGAATGGGGGGTGGGTGTTGAGACAAAACAACAATGACAAACGACCCAAGCCCCCTTTCAGCAAAAGGTTGGAGACGAGCGACACGTGGTCACGTGTGGTCGGGATCGGACTGCGCGACCCTTGCTGTATGTAGCACTTTTATGACGCGCGAACTCGACCCGAAGGTATGGCAACACTGTGCATGAGCAACATATTTACACACATATTCGGGCACGGGAGTGAGATCATGAGCCGCCAGGTCCACGACCCTCGGGAACCCAGGCATACCAGGTCCAGCAGCTCGCATACATATTCGGGCACGGCGATATTCATTGATTTACCCAGCATCGCAACCCAGCGTGAACTCGATCCGAAGGTAATGGCGCGCCGTTCATGAGCACTGTATATACATGCATCATCGGGCACGTGGATATTAAATTATCTGCCCAGAGTCCCAGCGTGACCCGCCCGAAGGTGTTGGAGTGCAGTACATGAGCCATAGGTATTAACATACCTATTCGGGCACGGTCGATTAGTGATTAGCTCAAACCGTAATGTGCGCGAAATTAATCGAGCGCCGGACACAAGCACCGACTGAATAACCCATTCGGGTGCAGGGGGTGTCGTAATGCCCGTAATCATCTAATGCGCGCGAATGTGGGCACAAGCAATTCTTGTGAATAATACGTGCACTTGTATCATGTGTCTGCATTATAGGAAGCCAGCAATACATGCTGCATATTTATCTAGCGTGAACTCGACCCGAAGGTATCGGAGCAAAACTTGCGAACTATGCCTGCACTTGTATCAAGTATCTGCCTTATAGCAAGCCAGCACATACATGTTGCATATTGTATAGCGCGAACTCGACGCCAAAGGTATTGCACCGCTTCACATGAGTAATGTCTTTACGTTACACATACAGGCACGGGGGGCGTGAGAGATTCGTACCATAGAACACGATCCCCATTCCAGGTCACGCGAGCACCGCACCAGATTAACCCTTGAGGTGCGTGAGGGGATTAGTAATACCCGTAATCGCCTGATGTGAACAGTGCATGTACTGGTATCATGTATCTGCCTCATCGGAAGCCTGGAATTACATGATGCATATTTATATAGTGCGAACTCGACAATAAGGCATTTGGAGCACTTTACATGAGCACCGTATTTACATTACATCCTCACGCAGGGGGTGCTTAAGAAATTCGTATCATATTACCCGATCCCCAAAACCGGATCACGCGAGCACCGCACCAGATTTTCCATTGAGGTGCGGGGGTTTATTAATGCCCATGATCGCAAATGTGAACAGTGCACGCACTTGTGTCATTTATCTGCCATATAGGAAGTCAGCAATACATGTTGCAGAATTATATAGCGCGAACTGACCTGAAGGTGTTGGAGCGCTTTACCTGAGCACCTTATTTACATTACACATTCAAGCACGGGGAGCTTACAAGATTCGTATCATACTAAACGATCCCCGTGCCAGGTCCATTGCGCCAGCCGCACGCAGCCCACTGCATGCCCCCCCACCCTCAACGGCAGCGTAGCCGACGGGGGGCGATAACCTTAACCAGGGAGCGCCACAGGTGTTGCACCTCCCGCGATCAGCGGGGACCCAGGCAGCTCCCAGCCGTGCAGTGCTGGTGTATTGGGGCCGTGAACCCACGCTAATCTCCAACCGGCTCCCACGGCACAGGGTATGCGGCTTCTTAGCCGGCCGCCCCCCCCTTAATTTACTCTGCTCGCGAAGCCGGACCGAATACGAACTATTCCCCCCTTATGGGTCTCAAGGCGCCGGGGGCCACTGTGGAATTGGAGGCCTTGTCCAAAGTCACATGGGGCTGAGGGTGTCACCGGGGATCGAACCGTGAGCTTTGTGCTCCAAAGTCGGGTGCCAAGGCCACCGCACCACACCGCTCCACATTAGGCCACAGTGACTGTTGGCATCACGCTGCTGCGACGCTTGGGCAGGGGATAGTCTAATCGATGCCGAAAATAGATTTTCCACAGCTTGCCTCTTTATAGACGGGGCCTCAACAACGCTGACTCATGGTCAAACGGGCTCCCGATACAGGAATCAGGACATCATGACCCACACCTCGCCCATGGCCAGAACCGAAAGATATGGTGCTTTGCTGGACATCCCCACAGTAACTGAAAGACGCAGCGAATTAATTTAACTGGAAATGGTGCCTGGCAGCTGCCGCCTGCATCGCGCCAGAGGCCCAGCCAGGTAGAACATATCGCGAGGGAGAGGGTTGTCTCGCGCAGCACTGGAATCGAGCTGCAGAGAACCGCGGTGCGGGCCGCCACCGCGACCCTGGAATCAACCCTGGCGCAGATCCCTATCCCAAAGAGGCCTGCAGCCAGCAAATCCTGCCCTTTTCTTTGACAAGGTGACAGGAGGGTTCTTATTGTACATGCTTAAAAAGCGCGAAATGGACCCGAAGATATTGGAGCGCTCTACTGAGGACCTCTCTCCGCAAAGTAGGGGTTATCCTGTTACCTTGGAGTGGAGTGGGGTCGGGGGCAGTGGCGCACCGGAGACGGATTAGGAGCAGCGCGGGAGCCGCTGTGCACCTCACTGCTTCCCGCCACGGGGGGTCTGGTCTGGGCGCTGTGGGGGCAGTGGACGCGGCCCCGAGACTCTAAAACACCAACCAGATTGAGATCGAGGACCTCAGCCTCGGTCCTTGACTACATGTAGCTCTTTATGCATATCTTCTTTATCTAGCACGAACTCGACCCGAAGGTATTGGAGCGCGTAGCACCGTATTTACATACATATTTAGGCACGGGGAGATTAAGTGATTTGGCCCGAATCACAGAATGCGGCCGCGGCCCCGAGAAGCGAAACACCAACCAGATTGAGGACCTGAGCCTCGGTCCTTGTATACGTTTCGCTCTTTATGCATATATTCTTTATCCAGCGTGAACTCGACCCGATGGTATTGGAGCCCGTATCACCGTATTTACATACACATTTAGGCACGGGGAGATTAAGTGATTTGCCCCGAATCACAGAATGTGGACGCGACCTCGCGGCACGCCCCCTGTATTCCTGCACCAGAGAACGGGGCAGCCAGAACCCATGCGCGACTGTACACTAGGGGGGGGGGGGGGAGAGCACAGAGACGGGAGCCCAACGGGCGGTCATACATATCACTTCTTACAATATACCGCCTCGCCCGCCTCTACCCCCACGACCCCCCAGCCGCGGCACCTGGTACGGCACTGCGGCCTTGGAGGATGCTAATTTAGCCGGCGCCACCCGCCTAGATGTAGCGGCGCCAATTCTCGACCATGCAGCCCCTGCACTAGAAGCGCCTCCCTATGTAGCATTGGACCAACCCGAAGGTAATGGGAGTGCTTAACGTGAGCGCTGGTTAAAGCGCTGTTGTAATTGTGAGGAGGGGGGGGAGCAGGAGTGCCTATCCCCCCCCAATATTATTTATTTCATGTACGTTTGAATAGCGCGAAGGTATGACGGCGCTTTACATGAGCATCAGTTACAAGCTTACATGAGCAGCCATCAAAATATTTATTTCATGTAGGTTTGTACTGCGCGAAGGTATGACGGAGCTTTACATGAGCATCGGTTATCATATTCATTCAATGCAGGTTTGTACAGCGCGAAGTAAATGAGCACCGGTTACATTATCAGACCACAATCGCTCTCCTACAAGGCACGATGCGGCCGCGGGCCCGAGCTCGAAAAACCCCGCCCCCCGGATTGAGGACATAAGCCAGGCCCTTGTGAAGGTTTGCTCTCTAAGTCTGTATTCGTTATCGAGCAACCGCGCGACCCGAAGACATTGTAGCGCGCAGCACCGTCATTAAATTAATATTTAGGCACGGGATTAATCCCCGTATCACAGACTGCGGACGCGGGCCCAGGATTCAAACGCACCACGCCGCTTGAGATCGCTAACCTGGGCATGCCTGTATTCGTTATGTAGCGGGAAAACAGGCCGCAGTTATGGGCGCGAAGTAGCGGCGTAACGTATATTACATACATCTTTAAACATGGGGAGATTAAGTGATTTACCCCGAAATCCAAGATTGCGGACACGGCCCCGCGACTCGAAAACCCCGACCGGATTGTGTTTGAGGACCTGCGCCTCAGTCCTTGCAATCAGATTCCTTATCATTGTTCCTTATCCAGCGGGCACTCGACCCGAAGGAATTGTCGCAGCGCCCAGGAGCAGGCAGGCCGCAGGGCCCAACCATCGACACCAGGGGCCGGGGCCGCAACTCAATGGCATCAGCCATGCTTGGCCCGCACTCCCCAACCTCCGCAACGGTCCGGGCGAAATCAAAACAGCGTGCTCTTTAGCCCAACCCCGCCTCCCCAACCCCCCATGCCCCCATCTTGCGTCCCCTCCGCCCGTGGCGATCCTCGCCACAGGGCCCCGTCGACCTGGTACTGCCCAGGGACAGGGCCGGGGCGGAGGGGGTACAGCAAGACTCACCAGAACAAGAAGCGTGGAGGCGACGACAATCAGCAGTGCCACGGGGGCCGGAGGCGCACGAGGACGGAGCGGACGACGGACCGATGCAGCGAGGTAAGGCGAGGTGGGCGACAAAAGAGGTCGCCAGTGAGGGTGGGGGATGGTTAAATAGCCTTCCCCTCACCCCTGGGCCAGGAAGTGACACGCATTGCGCGTCACTTCCGGCCCTGACAACGGAGGGGGGGCTCCAGTCTGTGTCCCCGCCCCCCCCCCGTAGGGAGGGGGTGGGGAGGGGTGACCGGGGCCCCGGGGCCACTAAGGCGCTGACCCCCGAGTGGCCCCCTGCGGGGGCCGCGGTCAGCGACAAAGTTAGAGCTATTGGCATTGCTCATGACATTATTTTAGTTTATGTGTTTGTTTTTAAAACATTTAAAGAAACGGCATTGTCATGAGCAATGCCAATAGCTCTAACTTTAACAATGCCGAGACCGTTGCATTGTAAATGTTTGTTCTGTGAATTCTGGGACTTGCAGCCCTGGTTGTATAATGGCATAATAAACAAGACTACACATCGCGGAACGTAAACAAAACACCTGGACTTGAGAAGTAAGTTACACATGAAGATGGTGCACATTTACATGAGAAACTTGGCAGGGCTGTGTACTGGGCCAGACCCCTCTTTTCCGAGTGCGGCTGCTGCAGAAGGCTTCAGTGCTCTCCAGTCTCTCTCATTTTCAGGCGCAGTATCTGGTTATATAATTTTTGATATCTTTATCCTAACCTGGCTTTTTAGCCAACACGGTGTATTCTGGGAAATGTAGTTATACAGGTCTCTCTCTTGTGTGAGGCTACATATTAACCGAAGCGAAGTGTTGTTTACTGAAAAGTCATGAATGGCTGCCATTGTCGGTTGTCATAGGACCACTGGGTAGCTCTGCTTGCATAAGTCGCCGAGAGCTGAACGACAAATACCAGAGTTCACAGGAGAAATTAACAACGGGATATACATGCACACGTGACGCAGGTCAACCCGAGAGTTTCAGAAATCAGACAGGTGGAGGTGGTTCCAGATTAAGGCGGGGGTACCCAAAGGTGTCGCAGCACAGGGCAGTTCATACCATGAATAATGTTTGTGCCAGGTCTTCAAACGTCCTGTTCCGTGAAATATTAAATTTAGTGAAGAAAACATGGCCGATTTTACATTGTGCAGCGAGAAACGGACATTGTTTAATAAGCGCGTACGTGGGATTTGAGAAAAGCGTCCATTTCTGCGAGGTTACTACAGACTGTGTACGGGTAATCTCTGGTCGGTTGCTGAATACAAGCACACGCACAGCTAGCGCCTGAAAGGTGCGGCGGGGGGGTGGTTCATTTTATTGGTATGAACGTGCACAGAGGCGCAACTAGAGCCAAATTTCGGGGGCGGGGCTAAGACAAAATTTGGAGGGGGGGGCTGGATCTTTAAGCAATAGGCAGAGTGGATCTGCAGGGGCTCTTATGTGGAAATTTAGTTCGTAACTGAACATTATCTGCGCCATCTTGTCTCTCCCCAAACGCCACACGCAGAAAACGCGCGACGGCCATTTTTAGGCACCATGACCTCATTGCCGATCGCCAGCGCGTCCCTCTGGCGCTGCGAACACCCCCCTGCACGCTGACTACCCCCGCTCTCTCATACATGGGCCATAAACCCTCTCCTTCTGCGCGACCCTGCCATGGAACCACATCCCACGCCTGACCGACACCTTCTTTCATCCCATACATGGCCATACATCCCTTTGATAACCCCCTTCCTCTGCGCCCGATTGTCCGAACCGATCCCAGGCCATCACCTAGCCCTGCGGATGCAGTTTATTGCCCCTACTGTAAGGGAAACACCCCACATCAAAGGGATTACAGTAGATCAAGGCCCCCCACCCCCTGAGACCCAACCAGTCGCACACACCCCCGGGAATCGGCGGAATGTCCAGCTGTGTGATAGCCATCTCCTACTGTGGGTGGGGTGGGGACTTCCACTGTAGATATGTGTGGGAACGAGCCTGAAGTGGGGATTTCAAGGATGTCTTTCCATACATCAAAGTCTCAACAAGAATGTGTAACATGTAATAAAGCAATAAACCTGTGTATAAGAGGCCAGGCCTCAGAGATGTGGTTAGAGCACCTCGTGACGATACCTTGCTGTCTGATCTGATGTGTTCTGCTCCGACGGAATAAAACTTTGTTTCCTGCCTTCCAGTCTCCGGCGCCTGCCTCTTTTGTTGGTTAATTATCGAATGGTATAAGAGGCGATTACCGCCGGGCAATACTTGAAGGTTATCGACTGCAACTGCCACTACCATTTAACACTTAGAAGGGGTGAAACAACAGCAAGGCCTCATTAACATGCAAACAGTCTTTTAAAGACCCGTGAAGTGCTCCGGTGCAGCTGTGTGGATGCCCGGGAAGCTGTCTCATCCCGGCTGCCACACACGACGGGGTGGCTGAAGCCCTTTGAGTCCAATGGGTGTTGCGCGCCTGAACGTGCATATTAGCACTCAGTATATTGAATGTGACAATAAGTCGTCCTGTCGCTTCTTGAAAATATCTACCTGCTTAATTCTTTTATTTTAGAACGTAGATACATCAGTGGACGTTGGAGGGCTAATTGTGTGGTGTATGCCCGCTGCAGACATTTTCTAATGCCAGAAAGTCTTATGTTTGATTCAGTATTTTAAGAGGTAGGTGCCACGAGATTCCCTGGGCTGGATAAAACTTACGTCCGTTAATTACAAACCTATATAATCAGAGATTTGTTGCAAACTTTGTAGGAAAAAAATATAATTAAGAAAACAATGTGATTTGGGGCTGGGGTTTGTGATATATATTTAAAGCCCCCCTCTAATGTAATGAATCTATTTTTGTAGTAGCACCTGCTGATCGAGAGTAGCTGCATATATTGGTATTGTTAATTTGATTTTTCCATCCGTAACGTATTTTAATAAACATGAATAATGTCAGTGCCTAACGCATGAAAACCTAGCCCTTCGCCCTCAAAATGTAACATGCGGACCCGGTTTGCCGTCATCTGCGAGCGCGCGGCGTTTCTCCGCTGCCGCTCCTGCCCTCTGGGTCTGCGGCTCTCCGCGCGCGCAGGGCTTGTTCCGAATGTCATACCCTTTAAAGCTCTGGCTGTTTCCTTCCCCTCCAGCCAGAGGCAGTTGCAATGTCAACGGGGAAGCGGTAGTGCAAAGAAACTAGGGGATAATCAGATTTAGGACTGGCTCCCCGTACAGCAGCCTCCCCCCAATTCAAGAAGCTAGTTTTAGTAAAATTGCGTGCACTGCTCTGACAAAGAGCTAACCAGGTCTTTTCTCTCTCTCTTTAAAAAAAAGATCAGATAATCTTTCGATGGCTTTTCTCCCAGACACCCTTCAGCTTAAATAAATTGTGACGTAAAACAAGCTTTTAGTGAATTATTGCTACTCCCGCCTTCTCTCCATCTTTTCCAAGAGGCAGGAGGAGGTTGATATCTGACAGAAAACGAACAATAGCTCGAACAGAAGGGAGGCGCCTGGGAGCGCGGTGCTGCATGCCATGTCCACATTACAGCCTCTGCAGGGAGAGAGGTGGGACAAACAGTTAGACCCTCCTGTGGCACGAGCACATCTGCTCACTGCAGCAGGCTGCCCCCCTTGACAACAGTTTCTAGGAAAGCAGCATGGGGGAGGGGCGGGGGAGTGCATAGAGGCAACGTTAAACACCTCCACCACTAAAGCCTGATCCCAATAAACACCACATGGCGCCCTTGACAGCCAGGGCTCCTAATGCAACAGCACTCTGCAAAATTACAAAATTATCATTCTGCAGGGAAGGCTAAGGAGACAGATTTCGCCATCGGTGTGAGGGAGCCAGGCTGTGTCTGAGAACAGGAAGCTCGACGCTCACCCTGCTATTAGAGAGCCATATATAGAACTGTGGATTTAACATGCACGGGCAGAGCGTAGACGCGATGTCACCCTGTCGACCTCTGAACGGGAAGCTAGCCAGCATCAGTCACATTCATAAAATGCAGTCAAGGAGACAATAAAATTTCATCCTACCAGAATGAATAAAAAACCATTTCTCTCACGACCTGGCTTTACTACTCCCCTCTCTGCAGCCCCCTTCTCTCAATGCGCCTGTGTCCCTCGCCATTTTTGTCCTTGCACTGTCCCACACGTGCCCGCCCTCTTTGAGCCGAGACGCTGCAGGAGCTGCCTCGTGCCGACACAGCCCGCAATACGGGGTTTAGCGACTAGCCTGTCTATTCTAGCTTGTGTCCCGGATTTAATGATTTATTCGTAATTATGTTCTGCATTTTTTCGTTAGAAAAAGTGCTTGCTGATAAAAGAAGGGCTTATGGTGAGTAAATACGTAATTGTTGCGCTTTATCTCAACTGCTAACTCTGTGGAAGGCTGAAGGTGATGAAACGCCACAAACAGATGAAACATGTAATGAAAGTGTAAATGTACTTTCTAGGTAGACCGAGATAGACGGTCGACCGTCGGAAGCGTGGGGTGTTTTAGTCATATATAACGCACGAGTGGGAAATACACACATAACCAAGTGTAAGAGGTGTGGCGCAGCGGCCAGGACAGGGTGAGGAGAGGTGAGGAGACCAGAGCAGCAGCCGGACGCAGGGGGAGCAGACGAGCACACCACTGCCTTTCTCCGAGGCAGAGCAGAAATGCCTCGGAGAAAGGCAGCGTCGTTTTCGGAATCGGGGGCGTGTTTTGCTGTTGTCTCCTCCCTGAGACTTCTCGCAAAAAACACGCCCCCCGATCCGAAAAGGACGGGGCCTAATCGGAGTGACTGACCTCTTCTCCAGTGGCTGGCCAGCATTTACGAGGCCAGCCAATGGAGAACAGGGGAGAAGAGGGCGGGTTCAAGCCCCTTTTCTCCAAGTCATTAAATCTCGGAGCGAGACTGCGCAAGCGCAGCCTTCGTAGCCGAGACCTAAAGAGCGATCTTCAAGCTCTTTTGCTTGACTCTTTAGGCCCTTTATCTGTCTCAGCCCGATTATCTCTGTTCAAAACTGAGTTATTACTCGTCTTCCGAACAGTTAAGATCTTCTGATCAAGCCTTTCTGCAGGTTCCACATATTCGTCCTGCCAGATTTAGCGGTAGAGCTTTCTCATATCTGGCTCCGCATCACTGAAACAACCTTCCTCTCCATATCCGCACCTGCCGCAATTGAATGAATTTCAGGAAGATGCTCCAAACACGGTGGTTGTAGACAGTTTTTACCTGTCCGCTCAGCCCAAGTGCAGAGATACGGGATTGAGTTGTGCGCGATACTAAGTACATATAACAATAACAATAGAAATACTGAAGTCGTGGCACAATCAGTGCTGTGGGCCTGCTAGTAGCATTTCATACACAAGCCCTGGGCACATGTAGTGCACTTTACTAGGGACTTGTAAATTAAATATGCCAATTGTGGATAAGTCAATGTTACCAGAAGCCACGGATTGGCATGTCGGGGGCAATCGGCCATCTGCGGATTTGCCTGCGGCTGAGGCCAGTTGGTGGGCTGCTTTCTCGATCTATTCAGGAGTCCAACCTGCTTGGATTGTCTCAGACGCCATCACAAGTGCACAAAGTGAAAGGCTGTTGTTACAGCCTTGGCACACATATGCTGAGCCTGGCCCACTGAATGTGAAGACAGGCCAGCCTGCTGATTGTCAGAGGCAGAATGACAATGGGATCCTCCAGCTGTTACAGCATGAGGTGTGCCTGCCCCCTCTGGCTCCCACCAGGTACAACGGAGGCCTCAAGGAGCTTCTGATGGGAATCCATTAGCAGTAGCTTAGCAAAGGACTGGGGCAGGGAAAAGGACTGGAGGGTCAGAGTGCTGGGGGGTTGGGAAGAGACAGGGGGGGGGGGAACTCCTCAGTTTATTCTTGGCCCGGTTTCCTCCATGGAACAGGGGGATGAAAGTCTCCGCTTTTCTCCTCTGCCTGCCAGATATCAATTCATGCATCCAACAGGGAGACTTTGAAACAGCGAAACCATGTTCGAGTCCTAGCATCAGCTCAACATCCTGTGACTCTGGCAAATCACTTAATGCACCTGAGCCTAGAAAGAAATGAGTCCGACCTACTGGGATGTTATCTGGTGCTCATGGAAAGTGCTCCCACACCCTAGGCCACGTATGTGCTGTATACAACTGTATGTATGTAGGGAAAGTGACACCATTTTTGTTTTCTTTTTGTATTTACCCACTAGCATCATTCCATTTGTCAGAACTTACCTGTTATGCTAGCAGCAAGTAAAACAAAAATAGCAATCACCTTTCACCAGTCTCATAAGTACTGTAAAAAATACTGTGAGTATCTAAAAATCCCACGGGGGGGGGGTGTAAAAGGCCAAAGAAGGAAGAGGGCTATCACGGGACCTTAGGGTGAGAAATGTACCCCAAACTGGTCCCTGAGGGTGTAGAGGAGTCTCAGACCCAAGAGTGTGGATGGTCCTCTGGGGACCTGCGGGTCTATGGGATGTAAGTACCTCTTAAGGATGGACAGAAGCCTGAGGGGCTGGTGGCAGACAGGACATTCAGGGAGCTAAGACTGCGCTTGGGCAGCGTGGTCTAAGGTTGAGAAGCAAATTCGTGGCCCTCAGGGTGAGAACGAGATTTACAGCCTTGAAGCTGCACGCCAGAAATATCTGTGGGTGTGTTGCAGTGGAATCTTTTTGTTTACAGTCTTGACAAAGGTTACTCTGCCTATAAACTTTAAAATACTTTTATTATTGCAAATGTTTACCAACATTAGCGCTATGATTATACACAACGTTTTGCGTACGGTTGCAAACTACGAATGTGGCCCACTTTTTGGGGGGCTGCCTGGGCCGAATTGTGGCCCCACTCCAACCCTGGTTAACGTGTTTTAGGGAAAGAGCACAGGTACTTCAGCACGGGTCTGTAAAGTGAACAGAATCCTAAACCCAGCAAAAACAGGAGGGTGGGAGGGAAAAAGTCTGAGGAAACCGCGCCAAGGATGCCAGGTGTAACAGCTATAAACATAGAAAATTTGAAAAATTGAATGGTTGAGCATTCTTCTGAGCTAAGTTCTTGAGCAAATGTAGCTGATCCTTTGAGCGAACATGGAATTAACATTGATGCCATGCAAATTCTCCACCATTTTAAACTGCACTGCTATCTAGCTGAATCAGTCTGAATAATGCGCAGGTTAAAGTACCATCCGAGATAAGACATCGTTTGTATAGCAGTGCCACTCCCGCACCCTTGGCAGGCTCAGCAAACAGAGGAGGTGAGCTCACCCTCTCACAGGGCTGCTCCTGGTCTGCACCATGGCGGCCGCCCACCTCCATGAAGGTGCCACCTGCTCCATCTGCCTGGATTTCTTCACGGAGCCGGTGACCACGGGCTGCGGCCACAACTTCTGCCATCCACGTATCTCCAAACACGTGGCGGACCCGTCCGCGAACTTCTCGTGCCCGCAGTGCCAGCGGACCTCCGCCCAGGCGACGCTGCGGACCAACGTGCAGCTGGGCACCATGGCGGAGCGGCTGAAGCGCCTCAGCCTGCAGCGGGGCCCGGAGGGTGGCCACTTCCGGTGCCCCAAGCACGACGAGCGGCTGAAGGTGTTCTGCAGGGACGACCAGCGGGCGATCTGCGTGGTGTGCAGCCTGTCTCGCGAGCACAGCTCCCACGCGGCGGTGCCCGTGGAGGAGGCGGCGCAGGAGTTCAAGGTACACCGCGGTGCACTCGTATAGTGTCCGCAAGCGGAAAATGAGCCCCGGGCGTGCCCTGGACACTTCCTTCACACGTTTACATTAAAACAAGTAGTCATTTATAATTTGGTTGGGATGCAGGGCATATCTGCTGTATTACTTACTGAACCTAGCATGTGTTAGGCTCTTGCACTCCTAACTTAAATTTTTAAATTATCCATCCATTCATCCATCCATCTACATTTTTTATACATTTTTACTGCAAGTCACAGACTAACATGCAACCTGCAGGCAGAGTAAAACGTCTCTTTCTCGGTCTCAGTCTTTGTGTAGCGCTGTTCTTATCACCATGTTTACCGGCGAACACACCTTCCGGTAAGTGCACTTTCACATGAGTCATCTGCTGCACTGCATTCCTGTAGTGTCGCTTGAAGTAATAGCTTCCCACTGTACACTGTAACATCGCTGGTAGCTGACACTTCCAGGCGCAGGTGTCGGAACCGTTCCAAGAGGCTTTGAGGGGCAGGGTGGCGCAGGGCCGCTGACTTTATGATAGGGGCAAGGCCCAAGTAGTCGGTAGGGCTTGTGCTATCCCTAGCTATTTCTGTCTGAAAGCAAACACTAGCAAGCGCTAGGAAGCACTAGCAAACACTAGCAAGCACTGGCTTTATGTCCATAATCTCAATAGAAAGCGGCACTGACCAATAAACCTATGTGAGACCGCTGCCTAGGAAATGAGGATCTGAGCAAATGTTCCAGCCAAAAATTGAGATTGCAGCCACTGAACCCATGTTTTAAGTAGGCCTGGGCGGTAAATCCCGTTCCACTCGCGGAATTTGGGTAATTTTGCGTTCCTCGGAGAACGCGGAATTGCCAAAAATTCCGCGAGCTGCGGCTTCGTGGAACTTTTTTCTTGTTCGCGCTTTCAAAATGCGTGTTCGCGAGATATTTCTCCCGAGCCTGCAAACAGCGTTCGCGAACAGGAAAAAAGCATTGCGAACGGGCGGAACAAGCAATTCCACGTGTTCGCAGAACTTTTGCATGCTCGTGGATATTTCTTACAGTTTTGCGGAGCTTTGCGTAGCGTGACTACGCAAAATGCCCACCCCTAGTTTGAACCCTTTCGCTGCTAGGCCTTTTCCCCCCCGTGCTAAGCCTTTTTTTTGGCTATTTGGGGTAGTTCTTGCTTAGGCCCCTATAACTTTTTGACCATATAAGGTATCCACGCCAAATTTGCGTCCTTTTTTTCCAACATCATGGGGATTCTAAAGGTACCCAGGGTTTGTGGATTCCCCTGGAGCGGACCCAGAAATTAGCCAAAATACAGCTAAATTTTGTTTTTTTGGGGGAAAAATGCGAAAATACAGCTACAGATGAAAGCGACTGTTTTTTTCCCTGCAAATAGTATCAAAAAATGGGTTGTGGTGCTGAAATCACCATCTTCCCAGCTTTCAGGGACAAGCAGACTATGTCAGAAAACCAACATTTTTTACACAGTTTTGGCATTTTTCTGGGACATTGTCTATTTTTGCTATTTTTTGTGCTTTCAACCTCCTTCCAGTTAATGGTAGAAATGGGTATGAAAGCAATAATGGATCCAGGAAAGCTATACATTTTGGGAAAGTAGACAAAATTCTGAATTCAGCAAGTGGTCATTTGTGTAGATCCTTCAAGGTTTCTTTATAGAAACTAACAGTTAAATATAGGAAAACTTGAAAATTTGTTGAAAAAACAGCCTTTTCTGTCAATGTTTTCACATGTAACTCCTTCTAATTATGACAACTCTTTGAAAGCAATATACCGTTACATCCACTGGACCTTACTGGTTGTGGGATACATAGGACTTGTAGGTTCACCAGGAACCCGACGAACCCAGAGCCAAAAACTGAGCAGCGACTTGCAATTGTTTTTTATTATGTATATAGCAATTATTCTGGGAAAATGTATACATGGAAAAATCGGTATGAAAGACACCTATGTATTTCTGAAATGGTAACAAAATATAGAGTTTAGAAACAGTAGATATTTGCACATTTCCAAAATTGGGAATACTCATGCTAGCATGAGAATTATCGATCATTTTTCAAAATTACTTTTTTTTTTACACATTGTCTTTCATTTGGAAGGCAGAAATGCATCGAAAGTCAATAGGTAATAACAGTTGCTTTACAGATCTGAATTACCCTTAGTCTCCCGATAAAAATGGCACCTCACTTGTGTGGGTAGGCTTAGTGCCCACCACAGGAAACAGCTCACAACGCAACGTGAACACACCACATTTTCACAATGAAAAATCACCCTTTTTTTGCAAACTGCCTAGCTGTCGTTTTTTAACCCTAGCTCTGCTGGCACCTAGGGAAACCTAGCAAACCTATACATTTTTGAAAACTAGACACACAGGGGATGACTTGACTGGGTCACAACAGGTTCTGTCATCCAGAATTCCTTGCAAACTTAAACAATTGTAAAAAAATAAATAAATTTTCCTCACATTTCTGTGGTGGAAAGTTCTGGAATCTGCATGGATACACAAATTTCCACCCACCCCGCGTTCCCCAAAGTCTTCTGAGAAAAATGGTACCTCACTTGTGTGGGTAGGCCTAGTGGCCGTGACAGGAAACGGCGCAAAACGCAACGTGGACACACCACAATTTCACAGTGAAAAATGACCCTTTTTTGGCAAAGTGCCTAGCTGTAGTTTTTGAACCCTAGCTCTGCCGGCATCTAGGGAAACCTAGCAAACCTATACATTTTGGAAAACTAGACACCCAGGGGAATACAGGATGGGGTGACTTGTACAGGTTTGCTAGGTTTTTCTATGTGCCCGCTGCGCTAGGGCCCAAAATCCACAGGAAGGCATATTGCTAAAAACAACTCCGTGCTTAGTCGGCTTTCTGCCGCATTGGGGGTATATCGGGGGGGGGTTGCCCCGATATGCCCCCAAGGGGGGCAGAAACACTGTGGCTATTTTTTTGGGGGGTAGGGCACTGGTATGCCCATTCTGGGCAGCCCCCACCCCAATGCATAAAAAAAACCAGCGTATTCGTTGGCGTCTAGTGGGCTCTTTGCCCCCCTGGGGGGGGGCAGATTGGGGGCTACTGCCCCATCTTCCCCCCAGGGGGGCAGGAAGACTGTAATTTTTGCAGGGGAGGGGGTGGGGGCATGGGCATGACGGTTTTGGGAGCCCCCACCCTAATTCAAATTTGCCCAAAAAAACTCCCTGGCATTTAGTGGGCTTTTTGCCCCCCGGTGGGGCAGATTGGGGGCTAATGCCCCCATCTGCCCCACAGGGGGGGCAGAAATCCCACTATACGTCAGGGAGTTTTGGGGGCAAATTTTAATTAGGGTGGGGCTGCCCAAAACAGGCATGCCAATGCCCCCACCCTAATTAAAATTTGCCCCAAAAATCCTGGGCGTCTACTGGGCTTTTTGCCCCCCCAGGGGGCAGATTTGGGACTAATGCCCCCATCTGCGCAGAAAGGCTGTCATTTTTGTGGGTGGGCGGGGGCATGGGCATGCCCATATTGGGCAGCCCCCACCACAAATTATAATAAAAAAAAAAATCCCTGGCGTATAGTGGGGGGGCAGATTGGGGGTAAAGTTTGCGGGGGTGGGGGCATGGATATGCCCTTTATGGGCAGCCCCCACCCTAATAAATTATGCGCCAAAAAAAAGAAATCCCTGGCGTCTAGTGGGCTTTTGCCCCCCCCGGGGAGGCAGAGGGGGGGCAAAAAGACTAAATCACACAAAATGTATTTGGGGGGAGCAAAAGCCCTTGCCCAAGGGGCCGCTCTTCTCTCCCTGGTGTCTAGTGGGTGGATCCCTGCTTGGGGATCGCCCTCCTGGGGCAATCCCCAAGCAGGGATCCACTGGGCAGGGATACCATTGGAAAGGGGAGATTCTCCCCTTTCCAATGATACCTCTCCCATCTTTCTACGTGCCCAGGGGGCTGAGATAGTCCCCTGAGCACATAGAAAGTGAAACTGAAATGAGCCTAAAGGCTCATTTCAGTTTCGGTTTCTGTGCAATGACGTCAGCGTGACCAAGGTAGGGGGCATGGGGAGCTGGGGAAGCTCTTCCCCAGCTCCCGAAGTTTTGGAGGAGAGAAGGAAAACCCTCTGCTGTCTGCAGCAGAGGGATTTCCTGCCCCTGTCCTCATAACGGAATGGTTCTGTCATGAGCATCGAAGGGGTTAAGCCATTTTGATGCACGAATTTGTTTAAACGCTTCCAATTTCATTCACTGAAGTCCTGCTAAAGGATATCTGTTGTCATGTGCAGGGGTAAACCCAACTACTATACTCCAATTAGTAGGTTTGAGGGTACATTTTTGTGTCAGCAATGAGCCATGATTGCAGCACCCCTTTTTATTTATTTCCATATTTATAAAGCTAATAGCAGTTATCACAACAGCCAAAAAGGAAACGAGACAGCACTAAGCAAAAAGCCAGGTTTTCTGATGTTTTGTTAAAATTCAGATGATTTGAGTAGAGGGGCAGAGAAAGGGGCAGAGCATTCCACCATTTGGGACCCACGGGTCTTCCACACACACATGTGTTTAATTCGCAGAGCAATCTTCAAGGGGACCTCTGATAATCTTGAGGGCTCTGCCAGGAATATTCCTGTCTAACTTTGCTTCCATCAGTCGAGGCCCCTACTTGCGTAAAACTTTATATACAATACACAGCGTCTTAAATTTGATGCAGGGTAGAATTACTCATGTTTTTCATGACTTCAGAATCAACAGCAACATGCTTATGTGGAGTTATTTGCCCGCATAGCCCCTATTACTGAGTGGGTGAAAGTGCCAGCTGTCACCATGGCCGTACTCGAAATCACAAACAGCCGAGGCACACAGTTTCAAACCAGCCCCATGCAGAAAGAGGCTGCTACTGCAATGGGACCATCGGGCATGGTTGGGTCATAGCGGCCCATTCAGGTCTGAAAGTAGTCTCCAGAGCCAGGATCCTACCATTTAAAAACCAACATACCAACATGGCCTGTATGTCCAGTTCAGACATAGCTGTCCCATTCCTCCTTTTGGCTCCTTCAGAGGGAACTAGGTGTTGTCAACAGTCTCTTGGAACCAATCAATCAGAATTTGTAGAGTATACACTGCCACCCCTAGGAATATCTGGGCGCTGAGGTGCCGCCTCTGTCGCAAAATCAGTTCCTGAGCTTCTTTCTGAACTTCGCCATGGACAGGACTGCACGGAGGTGGAGGGGTAGGGTATTCCAGATCTTGGTGGCGATGTAGGAGAAGGAGCGGCCCCCGATGCTGCTGCGATGGATGTGGAGTTTGTGTGCGAGTGCGGCAGAGTGTAGGTGACTTGCAGGCAGGTGGACGTTCAGTTGATGGTTCATGCAGGCTGGTCCTTTGCAGGCATGCTTGAGGTTCTTGAACTGGCATCTCTTCTGGATGGGGAGCCAGTGGAGGTCTCTGAGGTGGGGGTGATCTGGGACCATTTGGGGAGGTCCAGAATGAGTCTGGCTGCGGCTTCTGTATGGTCTGGAGTCTTGAGGAGTTGGGTAGAGATTCCACTGTAGAGAGAGTTGCCATAGTCTAAGCGGCTGGTGACAAGGGCCTGCTTGACGGTCTTTCTGGAGTTGATGGTGATCCATCTGAAGATTGTGCGGAGCATGCAGAGGGCGAGGAAACATGAGGAGGTGACTCCAACGACTTATCGATCCACTGTTAGCTGGCATGCGTGGTCTGTTGGTGTCATCTATATGAAACCGGAGATAGAGCCGAGAGACTCCTGGTGGGGTTAGGCAGGAAAGAGAGGGAAACGAGATTGGAGGCATAAAAAAGGTAGACATCACACTGACCAAAGACCAGGCGATAACCGATATCTTACGAATTACCATGCAGACTTGTACAAGGCCAGGAATTTGGCAAACAACTCACAGATTCAAAGCTACCTCAACGCTCTTGATCATCACACCCTGTCACCAGAGGATAGGGACGCACTCGAAACAGAGTTAACACTAGAGGAAGCCACAATGGCAATTGGTAGACAGGCGGTAGGGAAGACCCTGGAACCAACAGAATACCGGCAGAGTTCTACAAAGATAACTCCGGCCTGCTGAGTCCACACCTAATGAGGATGTACCAGGAAGCCCAAACGGAGGGCACACTCTTCCCTGATCTCCGCACTGCCACAGTGGCAGTCATTCACAAAGATGGGAAGCCCACAACAGAGTGTGGATCATACCGACCAATTTCACTGTTAAATGTAGAAACCAAAGTCTTGGCCACTATCCTAGCGATGAGATTGATACCAGTTATTACTTCCCTTATCTATGCAGACCAGTCAGGCTTCATGCCTAAAAGATTGCCAAGGTTTAACCTTCGCCAATTATCTATCTGCTTTGATAGGATCAAAGACAGAACCGACCCACATATACTCCTAGCCCTGAGGCAGAGAAGGCGTTTGATGCCATATATTTGCCCTTCATGAAACAGGCGCCAAAGAGGTGTGGGTTTGACCCCGTATTTCTGACATGGATTGACCTGCTACACACCTCACCGAGGGCAAGAGTGCGGGTTAATGGAGTGGTGTCTGCTGAGTTCCCAGTGGAAAGGGGGACTAGACAGGGTTGCCTATGGACCCACTGATATTTGCACACATACTGGAACCACTAGCATGCCTGGTCAGGGCCCAACCAGACATAAGAGAGTTTGCAGCCGATGGAGAGACGAGTCGAGATCAAAGGTTCTCGTTATACGCAGATGACATCCTTTTATATATAACCAATCCCATAACGACTCTCACAACCCTCTTACATTTATTTGAAGAATGACACGCAGGATATAACATTAATTGTTTATGGCGTGAAAGGGGTGTGCAATCGGTGTTATTGTGAGTGTTCCACCGCAACACCTATTGCTTTTTGACGCTCCCCAGATTTACAAGGATCTGTAAATCTGAGATAGCGCCATCAACGAACGCAACTGAATAGCAGGCATTAAATCGGTTAGTTTCTCCTCATTGTTTACTCTTTCAATGTGTGCTGCTGCAGCACCCGCAGAAGGAGCAAATTACCATTAATGATTGTTTATGTGCAGGAGGAAGTGTCCCTTCCTGCACTTAAACAATCATCCCTGCAATACAGGCACCCTTGGTACGCCATATTCCTGTAAATACGGCGCACCAAGCATTTTTTAAATGCTGCAGCACAGCACTGCTAAATTGCTCGCAGCGCTGCTGCATTTCCTTGTACATTTGCCCCTTTGTATCAGATGCTATTAAGCAAAACACCTACAAAGTAGCAGAAATTCGAACAGAGTCATGAAAGCACAAGTTAAAGACAGAAGAGGTGTGCGACATGGACCAAAGTATCGCTACTCTCTTCTCACTCTCTATTCTCAGAGGAGAGGCCTTAGGTCCTCAGATGCACTTCTCATTCAGGTGACCAGAATTAAGAAAGCTCGCGCTGGTGGAAGATCCTTATGCTAGCTTGCCACTAAACTCTGGCATTCCCTTCCACTGCAGCTGACGCAATCTCCATCTGAGCCTCAGTTTCACAAGAATCTCAAGACTTGTCACTTTTAAAAATGTCTCTATTCCTTCTGCCGTTCAGTCTGCTTCTGATCCCCAGTGCTGGGACACTCCTATGGAGAGTTGCTACGCACTTTATAAATGGCGTATTCATTTATTCATTCATAAATTTTGTCCCCTAAATAAAATGTGCAAAATTTCATCCCAACAGGTGTGAATTTGCTATTATTAGCTTCAATGAGGTGAAACCAAAACTCTAATTCTAGTCAATGCTAATATGCAATTATATCGATTACAATAATTTAAAATTTCTTATAGTCGCTAACCATGATACTATCGATTACGGGTCATTTAAATTAAATGTATTTGATTTATGCACTCTTTTCCTATCCTTGTACCCAACTTTAGCCCTAACCCTAACCGTAAATTCAATTACCTAATTAAGTTTAGTAGTAGTAACATTAGATGTTACTGCTGTAACCCTAATTCCAGTCCTGACCCTAATATTAGCCACTGCTTCTTGTTTAAATATGGATCACTGACAGGATATCGGAATCAAAAATATTGTGTGGACAGAATATTGTGCCCAAAATATCAAGGAACAAAATATAGAGAAAGTAAGTGCAAATAGGTAAGTATAGATTTACTATTCTTCACCCCATATCTGCCTACTTGAAGATATATATATATATATCGTCAAGGTACATATATGTGGAGTCAGTGTGGCTCAATGATTAGAGCGGCAGACCCTGATGCAGAGGTCTAGCCCGGTACCAGGGTTCAATTCCCTGCCTCGCGGGTCTTGGGCTAAATAATTCCACAGACCTGATAATTCTTGCCTCAGTGCCATTCCAATCATGGAGTTCCACTCTGCAACTCTGGGCAATAGCTTGCTTAATCTCCACAATGGCCCCCACAACACTAAGGATGCCTGGCCTTCACCTTGGGGGTGCCCAGGAGTGGACCCCTCACAGGGAAAGCCAGGATGGGTCCCACAGCGGTATTCGTACAAGCGCCTTAAGACCCTTACGGGTGAGTAGTGCGCTATACAAGTATCAATTTACAATTTACATTTACTGTAATGGGCCTTCAAGGACTGACGCGAGACGAGATCGATGTAGTTTAGGTTATATTGATATGTATTTCCGTTTAGCCCGGCTTGTCAGTCTCTCTAGCAAAGGCGGCGGGATCCGTGGTGCTCCTGAACCCCCGCTCGTAAGTTCCACCCGGCTCTTGTAGGTCCACCGCCCTTCCGGTCACGTTGTCAGCTCGTAGGTGGCCCACAAATGCAAAGAAAAGACAAGGGATGCTATTAGCCACACAGAATAGGCGAGAATATCCTATTACCAGGGCCCGGGAGTGAGGAAACACCTTAACAGTGCAGAACAGTACTCTCGTGTGTTGGCTTTAAAAATGGTGAGGGGTCGGGACGCAACAACAAAAAAAAAGATGAACGAACAAAATGTGGGACTGGTTTCTTAACGCGGTCACTCCCGCCGTCCTACCCAACCCGCTACCCGGTCCCGTACCTGTCAAAGCCACGCTCCTCCCCTGGGAGCGTGGCAGGGCGCTTCGCCGGATCCGGAGCCTCCTGGCCTCTCCGCTCTCTGACTTCTTTTCTCTCCTCGAGCTCTCTCCCGTGCGTCTCTCTCGTCCTCGTCTAACCCGCCACGCCACTCGCCTCCTTCTCCTCCCCAGGGATCGCCGTCCATCTTCTTCCTGTTTCCGACCTCCTTTGACGCTCCCAACGCTGTGACGTCCTGTAGGGGCAGGGTCTGTTTCCCCAGGTCTTGCCAGTTAAAGGGCACTACTTCTGTTATTGTATCCCGGAGGATTCCTTCTGTCTCGGACGCCCATTCATCCTGTTGAGAGGGGACAACATTAGGTAAACGCGATATCGGTTCCCACCAGTCCGTACTTCCTTCCTCTTCCTGGTCTGCATGTTCTGTCCCGTCACATACCATCCCCCTGGCTGCTCCCGCTCGGGGAGAGGCATGGACCTAGATAGAAAGTCAGCATTACTGTTGTTCTTTCCTCGGCGATGGAGAACTGTGAACGTGAATGGCTGCAACGACAAAAACCATCTCAACACCCTGGGATTATTGCTCTTATTTTGATACATCCACTTTAATGGGGCATGGTCCGTGTACAGGATGAATGGCTTCCCCTCTAGGTAATATCGAAGCTTTTTGACCGCCCACTTGATAGCTAAACATTCCCGTTCTATCGTAGGATATTTACCTTCTCTGGGGAACAATTTACGACTGATGTATAGGACAGGATGTTCGTGCCCATCTCCTCTTATTTGGGACAGCACCGCCCCTATCCCTGTGTCTGAAGCGTCTGTGGCTAGTATAAACTGTTTCTGGAAATTGGGGGAAATGAGTACTGGAGCAGACGTGATGGCTCTTTTTAGGTCCCTGAAGGCCCTCAACATCTCATTAGTGGGATGTCTTAGCGTATATGTAGAACAGTCCTTTCTTAAGAGATCAGTTAAGGGGGTGGCTATCTCGGCGAAGGTAGGGATGAAGCGCCTGTAATATCCTATTAAGCCTAAAAAGCCCCTAAGCTCCCTTTTAGAGGAAGGAAAAGGGGAGTCGGCTATAGCTGTAACTTTTTTTTCTTGTGGTGAGATAACCCCGTCCCCTAGGACATACCCCAGATATTGTACTCGATGGAAAGCTGCTCTTGATTTTCTTGCATTAATATGTAAACCGGCTTGGCGGAGGGCGTTGAGGATTATCCGGAGGTGTCGGAGATGTTCTCCCCAGGACCGGCTGAACACCACGATGTCGTCCAAATAGGCGGAGCTGAAGGTGTTGTAGGGTAACAACACAGTGTTCATTAGCCGCTGAAATGTTGCTGGGGTGCCGTGGAGCCCAAAAGGCAGGACCGTAAACTCAAACAGCCCTAGGTCCGTAGAAAAGGCGGTTTTCTTCCGGTCCTCTTCCCTGAGGGGCACCTGCTAGTACCCCTTCGTGAGGTCGAACGTCGTTATGTAAGCTGCCTCTCCGATCTTCTCTATCAGTTCATCCACTCGTGGTATCGGGTAGGCATCGAAGGTGGAGATGTTGTTCAAAGCCCTGAAATCCATACAGAAACGGGATGACCCGTCGGGCTTTGGTATCATTACGATAGGGGATGCCCACGGACTCGTGGAGGGTCGGATGACCCCCAACCAGAGCATGTCTTCCACCTCCTTCCTAATCGCTTCTCTTTTCGCGGTGGGAATCCGGTAAGACTTCTGTCTCATGATTTTTCCAGGTAAGGTCTCGATGGCGTGCTCGGCCAGGTGTGTTTTCCCTGGTGAATCTGAAAAGATGTCTTCAAAGGGACTGAGCGCCTCCCGTAGGTGGTCTTTCTGTGCTTCGGGTAGGTCGGCGTTCACCACCAAGGAGCCTATTGTGGAGGCCATAGGGGTATTTGTTGGAATCATTAAATGAGCCGACCTCGGAGGGGGTCCCAGCTACTACTTGAGGAGGTTTATGTGGTAACTGAGTTCTGGAGGGGGACATTTGTATCTTATACGTCGTGTTTCCTATGGCTTCCCTCACCTGGTATGGCCCTTGCCATTCACTCTTGAACTTACTGGTAGTGGACGGCAGTAGTACCAGCGCCCACTCACCGACTTGTAGTTTCCTGAGTCTCTTTCCGTGGTCGTAATACTTCTTTTGCTTGGCTTGACTTCTTTCCATGTTCGTGTACGCAAGGTCCCTCAATTTTCTGATCTTGGACTTCAGTTGGGAGGTGTAGTCCAGTAAGGTACAGTGGTCTTGTCTGTCTTCGCTTTCCCAAGCATCCCTAGTCATCTCCAATAGGGATCTGGGTTGTCGTTCATACAGTAATTCGAAAGCTGAGCACCCCGTACTGCTTTGCACTTGTGACCGTAATACATATAGGGCAAGGGGAAGGATCCTGTCCCATTCTGGTCCTTCTACCGTAAGCATTTTCTTCAGGCTGGTCTTTAAGGTGCGGTTGTATCTTTCTACTAGTCCATCCGTCTGGGGATGGTAAACGGACATACGTAAATGACGGATGTCTAGTGTTTTGCAAACCTCTCTCATCAGGCATGATGTAAAAGGGGTGCCTTGGTCCGTCACCACCTCTTTCGGATATCCTACTCTGGAAAACAGCTCAACTAATTTTTCTGCCAAATTCTTGGTGGTGGGGGACGTGAGAGGAAAAGCCTCTACAAATCGGGTGGCGTAGTCCACAATAACGAGGGCATGGAGGTGTCCTTTCTTAGTTCGGTGAAGGGGACCTATCAAATCCATACCCACCCTCTCGAATGGAACTCCTATGATGGGCATTGGTTGTAAGGGGGCAGCTATGGGTTTGTAGGAGGACTTCCTTTGGCAGGTTTCGCACGTTTTGCAATAGGAGTCTATATCCCTATATATACCCGGCCAATAAAAAAAACGCAGTACACTACTCGTAGTCTTCTCTTTTCCTGAATGTCCAGCTGTGAGGTGTGCGTGTGAGAAGAACAGGACCTGTTCTCTGAAGGGCTGTGGTACTAAAAGTTGTGGGTCCTCTCCTTTCTTTCCTTCTCTATACAATAGCTCGTTCCTTATCACAAAGCGAGGGTATACGTCTTTAGTACTCGTCTGGTTTAAGTGAGCGTTTTCCCATGCATGAAACAAGGTTCTGTCATTGATCTGCGCAAAGCGGAAACTCCGATCTATGATCCAAGGTTCAGCAGTGACGAGACCCGGGGTGGATGTGTCTAATCCCCGGTTTTCTACCCCCAATTTTTTTTTAAACAGGGATAGAAACTCTGGGTTGTCCACCCCTAAGATGACTTCCTCAGGCAACGTATCCACCACCCCCACCCTCACTGTACAGGCGGTGCTATTTAAGGGTGTCATGGGGATGAGGGCCAACGGATAGGGTCTAACATCCCCGTGTATGCATCTTATGTGTACTAGTTTTTGTGGTAGATACTGGTGTGGCAGCACTAATGTTTTCCTTACTACCGACTGTCGGCACCCTGAATCTAAGAGAGCTTTAACTATGATGCCATTCATCCCCACATGTACATAAAAAGAGGCACCCATCTCAGCGGAGTTCAGGACGCTTCTCGGAAGGTACCCCACTTCCATGGGCTCCTCGGTCCGTTTCCTGGGGCAAAGTCTGGCGATGTGTCCCCACTCGCCACACTCAAAACACTATGGGCCCCTAGGGAGGGGGTGCTCGGTGCGTTGGTTCTTGGGTCGCGGTACCGCTGGCTGGAGGACCATCTTTCTTTCGCTCTTGCCCCCTATAGGGTTTTTATTGTTTTTCTCCGTGTCCGAGGGGAACGAGCGGGGTTGTGCCCTCGCGAAATTCGTGGCCATGTCCACCGCTTGTTCGGGCGTTAATTTGGGATGTTGCTTCAACCACCTTTGGGTCCCATACGGTAATGCGTCCAGAAATTGCTCCATATAGATTTTCGACATTATCTCCTCTTTGGTGCTGTTCTCTGACTTGATCCATTTGTCGGCAGCCATTTTCAAACGAAAATACAGGGTTTTGGGATTCTCCCCCGGCAGTCCCCTTTCCTTTCGAAATCTTACTCGATATGCTTCGGCATCCAACCCAAGGTGTTCTAGGATGACCTCCTTAATTATCGGATAACCAGTGGTGCCGCTGGGGTTTGCCACCTGATACGCGAACTGGGCTTCTCCTGAGAGGAGCGGAGCCAGAAAAAAAGGCCATTTTTCTTCTGGCCATCCACATGCTCGAGCCGCTCGCTCGAAGTTGGTCAGGAATGCATCTGGGTCATTTCCACTGACATATTTCTGTAGGGCCACGCCCGCAGTACTGGAATATGGTAGACGTCGTTCTAGGGGCACCGGGACTCCCGGCGTGGCCTTTTGTAGGGTCTCTAATTGGGCTTTCATGGTGTCCTGGAAGAGCTCCCTATCCGCTTGCGCGGACGTCATTTGCCTTTCCACGGCCCAGCCGAGCTTTTCCTGGCCTTGGATCAGGTGTTGAATGAGGGCCTCCATCTTTTGACTACAGACGGAGTGAGATGGTAATCCCACTTCTGACACCAGTTGTAATGGGCCTTCAAGGAATGACGCGAGACGAGATCGATGTAGTTTAGGTTTTATTGATATGTATTTCCGTTTAGCCCGGCTTGTCAGTCTTTCTCTAGCAAAGACGGCGGGATCCGTGGTGCTCCTGAACCCCCGCTCGTAAGTTCCACCCGGCTCTTGTAGGTCCACCGCCCTTCCGGTCACGTTGTCAGCTCGTAGGTGGCCCACAAATGCAAAGAAAAGACAAGGGATGCTATTAGCCACACAGAATAGGCGAGAATATCCTATTACCAGGGCCCGGGAGTGAGGAAACACCTTAACAGTGCAGAACAATACTCTCGTGTGTTGGCTTTAAAAATGGTGAGGGGTCGGGGATGCAACAACTAAAAAAAAAGATGAATGAACAAAACGTGGGACTGGTTTCTTAACGCGGGCGCTCCCGCCGTCCTACCCAACCCGCTACCTGGTCCCGTACCTGTCCAAGCCACGGTCCTTCCCTGGGAGCGTGGCAGGGTGCTTCGCCGGATCCGGAGCCTCCTGGCCTCTCCGCTCTCTGACTTCTTTTCTCTCCTCGAGCTCTCTCCCGTGCGTCTCTCTCGTCCTCGTCTAACCCGCCACACCACTCGTCTCCTTCTCCTCTCCAGGGATCGCCGTCCATCTTCTTCCTGTTTCCGACCTCCTTTGACGCTCCCAACGCTGCGACGTCCTGTAGGGGCGGGGTCTGTTTCCCCAGGTCTTCCCAGTTAAAGGGCACCACTCCTGTTATTGTATCCCGGAGGATTCCTTCTGTCTCGGACGCCCATTCATCCTGTTGAGAGGGGACAACATTAGGTAAACGCGATATCGGTTCCCACCAGTCCGTACTTCCTTCCTCTTCCTGGTCTGCATGTTCTGTCCCGTCACACTTACCAATAGAAACTTACCTTCACAATATTTTTGTCCTCGATATTTCTGTTTCTGATATTCTGTCTAACTACCTCTAAATAGATTATTTAAATTAAATATGCACCAAAAAGTACCTTTAACTGCATTCCAATGTGAACTGTGTTTTAAATACCTACTGTAGCCCTATACAAAACCAACAATGAAAAATAATATACTAATTTTAATACAATGAATTAATTTCAATGCTTAAAAAATATGAAGATGGAGAATGAAGCCCATTGTAATGGAAAATGTGGCATGTTGGATGAGATGCTGCTCTGAAAGTGGAGATAATATAGACGGGGTACTTGCATGTGTCACGTAAAGATTAGTAGGAGGCATCTGAGAAGAAATTGCAGCCCTAAAAAGCCAATGGCACTCCTGGGAGTGTTCATGCTGTATATCACAAGTTGTCCATTATGGCATTAGGGATTTTGATGAGAAAGCCTTCAGATAATGCAGAGTGTGATGATTTTTATAGTTAAATCAGTGTGAAGCTTTGTTTATGGTCTGTCCACTGGTATGTTGAATGTAGCATGATAGTCTACTATGCCATGTGGACCATGACAAAGCGTCATTGGTTAGTGTTGCCCTGCAGATGCATCGCAGTGAAGGGCATAGCTTATGTGCTCTGTTGGTATGCTTGCTTTGTAAAAATGAGTATTTTGTTGACAGTACTACCTGTTTCTTGTGAGAAAGTGTATTGTTAGTTGGGGTGGATGGTTATAGGATCTCTGTTCTTGTTAGGTCCAGTAAAAGTTGCAATAATTTAATCCAGAGCTCAATAAATGGTTTCAATGTCACAGAGCAGACAGGCTAAGGCAAAGCATTTAGAAGTACTAAAGCAGATAAAAAGTAAAAAATGTGACATAATCAAAAATGCCACTCCAATATAGAAAATGGAGAATTATTTAATTAACAAAATGATACTAAAATAACGAACATCCAACAAGAGGAACCAGAGATAATTTTTGTTTACATTTAATTGTAAAAATAGAACCAAAAAGCATTAAACACCAACTGCAGTCACCTGGTTGCACTTGACTAAAATCTAGTTGAGATTTAAGGCCAATGGAGCGCAGGTCAGATACAGAAACCAGGTTTGTCATGGTCAGAATTTTTAATTTCTAACTTAGGGGTCGATTCGGATGTCGTTCGGAAGGGCTCCAAATCAGATTTGTTGTTTGCCGTATCCGTTCCGGAACCCCCGTTTCCGACCGAATCAGCTGGACACCGTTAGGGCTGTCTGAATCAGTCCCAAAATCCATTCGGACAGGTCGCGTCATTTGGAGCGGAATTGTACAGCTCAATTGGACTCAGTTTCCGAGGGAGCGAGCACGGTGACGATTTGGACAGCCATTGTGATTTGGTTTCTCCATAAGAAATTGGCTGGCAGAATCGGTCTTTGGGGGGCACTATAGCAGGCCCCCCTTCACCTGGGGCTCTCCGAATCAGGCCTGTGGGTGTACCGCCACAGGGTGCCTGCTTTTCCTCAGCCACCTCTTTCTTCAGTGGGAGCCTGTGTTCTCGTTCGGAACACAGGCCCCTATAGAAGTTAATGGGAGTCCGACCGACTTGTATCCAGAAGCATCACTCGTTCGGACTCCCCCGATCGGAGTTGTTCGGAAAGTATTCCGGGAACCGATTCGGTCAGAATGCTTTCCGAACATCATCGGAATTGGCTACTTAGTCTCTGAAATGGAAGTGAAGAATCCTTAGTGTGTCAAAGCAGCAGTCTGTGGCCAAGAAGGGCTCCATGAGGCCGGGTAGCCATCAGATGAGGACTCTGTATTGCTGTTGACTTTTGACAGGAAGCTCTGAGAAGGAGAAATTCCAGATTTGCACCTAAGGATGGTCCCTCAACGGCTAGATTCTTTTGGCGTCTTCACCCAGTAAAGATACCTTTGTTCTGACTTTCGTCAAGTATAATGGGGTAACCTAGTGCCCTCAGAACCTGGGTGAGAAGTTTAGAAATAATGTTGGTTCTGTCGGGAAAGGAATTGCTTTCTTTCTTTGAATAAAGAGCAACATGTATATATAAAAACAGAACAACTTATTTCAACATTTATAACGTTCACAGTTAGTGGAAAGAAGAAACAAAAGGCACACACAAATCATGAGTAAATCATGGATTGTATTGAAAGAGAAAAACACTTTTTTGTTTTTACATTTTGCAGTGTATAGGTGACACTGTTAGGCGGTCACAGGCAAAAATGACAAAACGGCGCAAGTGCTGAGGTGACAAGGTGCAAAAAAGTGCTGGGTGTGAAACAATTATATACAGTGATGCATTGCTGGTTAAAAGCAATCATTTAAATGACATCCATCCCTGGGTACATAAATCTCAGGGGATTTGATTTTCCTTTTTCAGTAGAGCTGAGAATAGGGGTGAGATTGTCACAGGTTCATTGATGTTTCGATCCTGATGTAAGTGCAGATTGTGCGTAACGGCAGGTATTCTTCAGGAATGGGAAAGCGAATATGGACAGCCTATAAAATAATTGGATACATTTAGGTGTGTTACAAAGGTGGCGGGTGATCTTAGAGAACACCGCTGAGTGAAGGGATTAGCTTGCCGCTGGGCGCACAAATGCGTCAGCCGCAGATTCTCAAAACCATGCAAGAAAAGAGACCAGCCCAACAGTCAAAAAGGATGGTAAGGGTCTAAGGGGCATATCAACAAGCAGGCGATAACAAATTATCGCCGCTTTTGCAGCCTTTTTCGGCCGAAAAGCGGTGATAATTTTATCGCCTAATCAGCAAGGCCTCGCTAATGCGTGAAAACTTGCTTTAGCGTCAGGATTCCTAACGCCCAGCTTTGCATCTCTAATGAGATGCAAAGTGGGCGTTCCTGACCTGGCATGACAGGAGAAATGTCGCTAAGTGACATTTCTCCTATCAGCAAGCCTAACGCTATGAAGCATAGCGTCAGGAAAAGTAGCGATAACCCCTGTTATCGCTACTTTCCTTACGCCTGCTTCAGGACTGACTTAGCCATGATATCCTATGGAAGGTGGATATCATGGCTGAGTTTGAGACCCTATCAGCAAGCTAACGTGAGATTATCGCTGGGTTTCCAGTGATAATCTCACGTTAGCCAGTTAGCGCTAGGATTTTTATCGCTGATGAGATAAGCGTTGCTAATAGCACACAATCTCAGCGATAAAATTCGGCGCTAGCCGGCGATAATTATCCGAGCGCTAAGTGCGCTCAGCGATAATTATCGCCGGTTGTTGTTGATATGCCCCCAGGTGTGTGAGAAATAGGAAACAACCCATCCAATGATTTTTACAAAAAGGACGAATAAGTGTCTGTGGACCCAGGATAGAAAGGCTTAATGAAAAAAGGCGGTAAAATCATGCGATTGTAGCCCAAAAGAAATGAAATGATAGGGCACAAAGTGCGATTTAAACAGTGTGGAGGCCCGTCGGAGGGAATTCCTCAGATGGGCCTACCTGGTATAACAGCAATAGTATGAGGGCAAAGATCCACCATCCGGTTCGGATCTAAAATTGAAAAAAATATATATCTGGCCCTAATTGGTATATGAAAAATCGTGTCCCTCTTACCTTGCATAACAGTAATTATCTGAATGATTCGATACCTTTGTAGAGGGAGTCTAAAAAGGAAAGGAAAGCAAACCTCTAGTTACAGTGATTCTACATAGTATGAACGTTGACAGGAGTAAAGTTGTGTGCCGCAGCGCCTCCACCTCAATTAATGAAGCAAAGATCCCCCATCCGGTAGTAATCTTGTACGAAAATAAATTCCAATGATTTATAGTTTGTCACAAGGGGAAAGGAAAAATCAATGTAAAATTGGGTTCTATTCAATAGTATTTGGTAAACACGAGCGCAGCAGCGTAGAGCTGCCTCTCACCTTAACTGGGGCCGCGAGTGTGCTGTCAATTACGAGCGCGGTGAAAAAATGCCGCTGTAATAAAGGAACTGACGTGGCAGGAATCCTGACTCACCAGGCGCCTACGTGCAAGCTGGTGTGCAGCCGCTAGGTGATGTCGGGGCTGACGTGCGGGTTAAAACCATTGGAGCCCTTGAAAGATAATGTGACACAGAACTCTATGGGTTCGTAATGATTAGAGCGCTAAACATGATGTGCACTGTAAGGTGTGTCAGCAGATATTTTCACAGTTTAAACAATGTAGAACTTATTGAATTAAACAGCGAAATAAAAATAAAAACTATAGGTACAGTTTAGAGCGTCAAGTCAATGGTGGAAACAAAATATTTTAAGCAGTATCTAGTGACCAGCAGAATAGCAAGCTGTAACATTTTTGATTAGGGTTTAAAACATCAGGTCAGGAGTGAATAACAATGAGCATATTACTTGGATTAGTCAAACAATTGCATGAGATCTTATTTTTTAAAAAAACCAAAATTATTAAACTTAGGAACACAATAGATATTTGTGACCACAATGATAAAATATTTAAACTGTGGTAAAGGAGAGGACATGTTATTTGATGGATGGAACAAAAACCGCTGTGGTTAATTGTAAAGATACTCCACGCCGGTGTGTAGAATATGTAGGTTTATTGGGAGCAAGCAGAATGCATCTACTCAACAGCAAGCATACTCTCTCACTGCCGCAGCATCACTCTAGAACACGCAGAGAGGCATTCAGCGTCAGTCACCATAGCAATAGTTACTAAGATGCAGTGGTGCCACATCTCCTCTCTTTAATCAAACCAAAATAACTAGAACAAATACTTATATAGAAAAATACTTTTCTAAAGATATACAGCAGAAATTAAGAATGATGCTATGAAAGTGCCAAGACTTAAAATGCGAGGAAAACAATTAGAAAAAGATACATTGGATACTAAGTGGAGGCCTATCCCCTTCATTTGCAAAAAAAAAAAGAAAGAAATAGTTACATAGCATAACTTCTGTATCTCGTCGGTAATTTTATCTCTCTACCAGCACGTGTCATCTTCCCTGAATTACATGAAGGTTGTACAGCATCACTGGGAACAACTCTGACAGATTGAGAATGGGAACTTTTTTGATTAGCAACAGTAGGGTCAGTGACTTCATCCCACATCCAACTCATTGAGGAAGAAGGTTTTTCTGCTCTTTTATTGTGGCTAAAATCATCACACTTAGATAGTCTGTTGTAATGCCAAATTTTCCAATCACTCAACTTGGCGGATTTGGAATATGACTTGACTACTTGCAATGGTGACGAGTATTTACTTTAGAAGGGAGTTTCACTTTGACCCAATCACCTTCCTTCAGGTGCAAGTTTCATGCTTTTTTCTTAAATTAGATCTGACCACAGCTGGTGACCATTTTCCACATGTCTTCATGGTGTTCCAAGCAACATTGTCTTTGGTAAAAGGTTCTCTGCCACTTAATATTCTGAAAGGGCTATACCCAGTACCTGTAGGTGTGATCCTGTAAGCCCAAAGTGTGCTTAAAAGTTCCCTTTCCCAATAATTGGCTGCATTCAATGATGCTTGTACACTACCCATTATGACTCTGTTAAATCTTTCCACAATACCATTTCCTGCTGGATGATATACAGGTGTTTTCTTTCTACAAATACCATTTCTTTCCCAAAATTGTATATATTTTTCAGATGAGAATTGTGGACCGTTATCGCTTAGGATGTTCTTGGGAATCCCTTCATGCAGAAACACACTCTCCAAAAATGTTATGACTTGTTTTATGTCAAAGTTTTCAGTGATCTCAATCACTGGCCACTTTGAGTAATCATCAATGACTACCAGAATGTGCTTGTGTTGACCTTCCTCGTCATCAATGGGACCTAACCAATCACTACTGACATTTTCCCAAGGTCGATCCGGAAGGAGTTTAGAACCAAGAGTGGGTCTGAGTACCCGTTGGGTTTTATCAGCATCTTGACAAATAGAACACTGTTTAACACATTTTTCTGTATCTCTGTCCATACCTGGCCACCAATATGACATTTTGATCCTGGCTTTTAACTTAAGGATGCCAAGATGACCTTCATGATTTAATTCTAAGACTTTGGATCGTAATTTTGCGGGAACAACAATTCTCTCTCCTCTGCAAATATAACCAGAATTGTCAATACATAGTTCATTTTGTATTCCCCACATAGCTCTTAATTCTCTTTGACTTTCGATTTTGCTGGGCCATCCTTGGTGATGAAGGATCCTGCTTTACACATTACCTCATCTTGAGAATATTCAATGTTCCATTCTTCCTTAGTAATAGCATTAGTATTGTCATATACTACAGCTACGTTGAAGTCATCCCACTCAGTTTGTTTAGAAATGTCATACGGTAAGGGAGACCTACTGAGGTAGTCCACTACCTGATTTCTTTTCCCAGTTAGGTATTCAATATCGTAAATGAAATCCAAGAGTTTCAAATTTATGTTTGCTATTCTTGGAGTGGCCTTGAATATACCTTCTTAAGTTTATACTTTAAGTAATGGTTTATGGTCGGTACGGAGAATGAATTTAGTGCCCCACACAAACTGCCTAAATTTTTCCATTGACCATACTGTGGCTAGCATTTCTTTCTCTATCACTGAGTATTTTTCTTCTGTTGGAGATAGTGATCGAGAAGCAAAAGCGATAGTCACTTGTTCACCTCTGTCATTGATTTGTGATAGTACTGCTCCTAAGCCTTTGCCACTTGTATCAGTGGTGATAATGCTTTGTGCAAAATTGTCAAAAGCTTGTAGAGGGAAGGCAGAAATAAGATCACTTTTTATTTTTATAAAGTCATCTTCAAGTTCCTTATTCCAGACAAACTCATGTTTTACCTGAAGTAATTGTCTTTAATTGTAAGTTTTGGATGCAAAATTCTGTACAAATTCGGAGTAGAATTCAGCCATGCCAAGAAATGACCTTATTTCATCTTACGCCTTTGGTGCAGGAGCCTATCTGATTGCTTCAATTAACGCCTTTTTAGGAGAGGTTCCATCACCACTTACTTCATGGCCCAGGTATTAACTGACTTCATCCTAAATTTACATTTCATTATTTCAGCAGTTAATCCTTTTTCAGATAAAATGTGGAGAACAGTTTTTAATCTTTCATCATGTTCATTCTTGTCGCGACCCATGATTAATATATCATCCTTGAAGTAGGTTATGCCATTTAACCCTTTAAATAATTTGTGCATTAACCTATGGAACACGGCAGCAGCAGTAGCAAGGCCGAAAGGCATTCACACAAAGCGGTAACATCCAAATTAAGTTATAAAGGCTGTTAGGCCTCTGCTGCTGTCGTGTAACTGGATTTGATGATATGTAGATGTTAAATCTATGGTCGAAACCCACTTAATTCCATTAGTCTGTGCTAGTAACTCATCAATTCTGGGTAAGAGGAATTTATCTATTATGATGTTTTTGTTAAGATCTCTCAAATCAATGCATAGGCGCAAACGGCCATCAGGTTTGCATGCTATGACTAAGCGAGCGAGCCATTCTGCGCTTTCTACGGGCTCTATTATCCCTTTTTTTCTAAAATGTCTAATTCAGCCATGACACCTTCTCTTATACTAATGGGTATGTTTCTGGCTTTATGACAGACTGGTACAGCATTGTCTTTGAGTATGATCTTGTGTACAAAACCACACAGTTTTCCTACCTTTCCAGAAAAGACATTAGGAAATTGTTTAACAATGTCAGGCTTCCACAAAATCAACTAGATTTTTGTCTGTTTCTTCTAAAAGCATAACTTGGTCCTCCATTTTGGGATTGAGAAAGATCCCTAGTTCTCCCTGATCGATCCATCCTAGTACAGATGGTCCTTTTTCTGCAACATATAATTTGCACATAGTTCTTCTGTCTTTGAACACAAAGAGAACCCCCACATAACCAACCATGGGAATCTATTCACCAGTGAAGGTTACAGGCTGGATGTCAGGAGGTTCCAATTTTTGCTCAAGAACATTTGCAAATTTACTCTCCCATACATCACGTTGAATGATGGTGTTCGGTGAGCCTGAGTCAGGTACTATTTTAATTTACACATCCTATATTCACTTCATAAATCGTTTTCTTTTTTCCTGAGGAACATACATTCAATACAACATTATCAGCATCATTTATGTAGTTTATGCATAGTATACTATCATCACTAGAGGAATTTCCATCTTCAATATGTTCTTCATTTTTGACTTCAATGCATCCTACTACCTTCTTGTTGCTTTTCTTAATTTTTCTTCTACAAACTTTTGTGAAATGGCCCATAATACCACAAAAACTACATCTGGATTTTAATGCAGGACACCATTTTTCACTCGCATTATGGTCTTTGTACCTACATCTGTAACATGTCAGTTGTTTCTCGTCCTGATTTTTTTTTTAAAGTTAATACTTTTCTTGTTGACTTCTTTATTAGTGCGTTTGTCAAATTCCTTTCCCTCATTTGTGTTACTGGATACTTTGCTAACTACATTACCTTCTTCATTGTTTTTATTTGCAACTTGTGCACACCTTTTTGACATTTCTCCTTTTTTAACTATAGCTATAATTTCATTCAAAGGAGCATCTCCACAGACCCACAATTTTTCCTGAATAGCAGCATTATTGGAGTGCACGACAAGTTGGTCTCTAATGAAACTATGATTGAGATTGCCAAAATCACAATTAATAGACAATTTTTTCAAAGATGACACATAATCTTCAACAGATTCTGATTTATGTTGTTCCCTTTGAAAAAACTAATATCTTTCTGGTGGCAGGTTTAATATAGTGATGTCTACCCAATTTCCCACACACCTGGGTTTACTGCTGGCACCTCCACCCGAGCCTGTTAGATCATGCTGCCTAGTTGTTGGTGGCCCCCAGGTTAGAATTTGTGATTAGTTGATCCACGGGCTTTTGGTGTGGGCATTCCGTATGCCCCATATGGCAGTTGTCACTTCACTCACCGGCTGCAATGGGCCATGCTCTTGAGCTTATTTTTCTTTTGCACCCACTATCACCTTTAGGTGGGTTTGTTTCATCTGGGCTTGTATTATCATTTGCCTTAACATTGAAATTAGACTTTGGTGACATTTTTATGTGGCATTCAATGTAGTGAGGGGCTTCTTGATAGGTTTTAATTGTGTCTCCAAAATCATTGTGAATCTACTATAGATCTCCTCAATGTTGACATCATCTGTAATTAATTGATTACAAGCACTTTCAATGGATCCCTGGTCCGGTCCCACTTTGGCTCCAGAAGGTCTGATGCTTATCCGCTTATGCTTTGTGGCAGGTTCAGCTGGAGAATTAGAACTAATTTGCTTCGATAGGGTGCAAAGCATACTGGCGTTGGTTGTGTTGGCTTCAACCATCGGAGGACTATCAGTGGTATTAGGGCTGGGAACAATCGCTGATTCCCCCACAGTTATAATGATTTCTACCTCAACTACGCTATCATTTAAGGTGGTAAAAGTGTCACTCTCAGTAGTGTTAGCATTCATCAGGCCACCAAGATTGCAACTGCGATCCAGAGACATCCTAGTCTCTGTTTGGGAGAATTCATTTGACACAACCCCTATCAATGAAGAAGTTTAACATATGTGTTTCTGTTTGATGTTACATTCTTCATTTCCACTCTGCTATTGTATTTCCATGTCTTAACATTCCTATTGAAAGGCAGACTCCTCATGCAAGCTTCCAATGAGTCTCAGTTTGAATAGTATCTCTCTGTAATGAGTGAAATAGTGTTTGGTGGCATTATTGGTAGAGATGGTGAAGAATACTTGCTGGTACAAACTAGCTGAATGGGATGAAGTTAATTAAAAAGGGTTACATGAGGTCTGACTGGGTAGTGTGGAAGTGGGGAGATTGCTGGAAGAACATAGACCCTTGTCCACATCATGCATCATACGGTCACCTATCCTTAGGATTAGAACAATGAGATGTTTCCATTGTTGCTCCGTACAATGGTCCATATCTGCTCAGTGAGATCACTGTGTACTCACACCTCCAGCACACAGACCTCTATGGATAATGATGCCCACTCTTGCTGCCAGTAAGCAGACTAGGTCCTATAACTATCATCACTCATCTCAATTTGCAAACTCCTTTATATTCACTGAGTCTTTAAAGTGTTGTGTTACTCAATGGCAAATATGTCTTCTGAGCGAGAGCCCTATAAAGCGTTACCCTTAAGTGCTATCTTTTTTTTCTAACAGAGAACCCTCCAGAGCTGGCAAACATTTTTGGACAAAGAGTTGGACGAACTCAAACTGTTTACATCAAATCAACGAAAGAAAGCAGCTAGGATGGAGGCAAGTGGCTGCTGTTTTGGCAAGAGTGGCTGTCATTCATTTTGCTCTTTATATGGTTTTTGAAAAGCAAGAGACAAAACAGTAATGACGTTGATAAGGTTAATCGAAATTGAATAGCTGATTCAAAAGGGTAGTCACAAAAAAGGTAGCAACGGTTTGCAGAATTATTTTACTATGACAGCAGTATGAGTGTTGTTAAACTTTATGTGTGCTTCAAACCCTCTACTTTGATCCTCCTATACTTTCAAATTTTACTTCCTAATTCTTGTGGCAACTCATCATTCATGTCTCTCATTTTGATTCAAATCCACTAACACGCTTATATAAACTTCCTAACGATCAAAGGCAGCTCCTCCGCTAAGCAGGCACGCCTCACTGCCTTCAAGCAGGAAAAGAAAGGAAAAAAATATATAATAACATAATGTTATTATTTTTTTTTTTCCCTCCTGCTTTAGCAGTTTGAGGGGGCGGGGCTGGAAAGCAGGGGAGGAGAGTACAACCCTCCTATGTGCGCAATGACTAATTGGTCAGCCCTCTCGGGGCCCCCAAAAACAGTCATGCGAACATCCCTGTTCTCCATGCAGGTTACATTGCAGCCTGCATGGATAACATGCCCACCACTCCGGTGCTCAGACCAATCACAACGATGCATTGCAGCATTATGATTGGTTTAGGGGTGGGAGCCTGGCGGCCTGCTTCCTGTTCCGACCTGGAATCGGACACAGGAGAGCAGGAGCAGAGAAACTGGACCTGGCGGCGGCAAGGTAAGTGTCCTTATTATTTATTGCCGACCGCCCCTGCTAACAATGTTTGTATGTATGTGGTATTTATATAACACAAACCTACCCAAATGCAGAATGATGTACATGATGAAAGGAAAGGATACAGTTGACCAGTGATTTGAGAGGTAGGTGGTTTGTTGTCTGTTACTGCATCAAGATGCAGTGTTCTTTAAAGCGGTGCGTCTTCAACTCTTCATAGATTGGACTGGCTTAGGAAGGTCCTGTTCGATACTGGGATATTCCAGTCCTGGGGACCTAGATTGAAATGGCCTGCTGCCTTGTCTGATGGTGTCCTGACTGCGGGAGTGCTGCGAGCCACTAAAGATGGTGAGCGTATGTCATGTTTGAATGGACCCGAGAAACCACACTTGCCAGGCAGATTGGTGGGGGTTCAGGTTGTGGTAGGTGTAAATGATTTAGCTGATTCTGAAGATGGCTCTGACTGGCAAGGGGAGCCACTGGAGTAAAATCAGAATGGCAGTGAAGTGATCATAATTCTTTACGCTCTGTGATGGGACATGCTGCAGCATGCAGGAAGCCCCTGCGGAGGGCAAGAGTGTCATCTAGGAGCCTATGGTGCGGGATGTTTTCACCACCCAGATGCGAAGGTACAAGGGCTTAGACGCCGTTCGAAACTCCCTTTTTGAGAGAAACAGCTTAACTTTTTTATTAGTAGAGTGTTGATATGAGGCCGTCTTTTTTTTATGGCAATGTGTTCCTTGAGTGTGAAGGTGGTGACAGGGTGAATCCAAGTGACAAGGTGATGCTGAAATTTAGAAGTTTATGGCTTGAAGATGAGCTACAATATCATAGGGTTCCACTGTCTGCTAGAAAACTAAAGGTCCAGGGAGATAGGAGAGTCATTGCATATTGTCCCATCACACATAAAGGTACAAAGGCTTTATTTGAGATGCTTCGATTATCAAGAGAACAGTGGCTGACCGTGAGGAGTTCTATCACTGCAACAATACTTAATTTGAGCTGGTGGTTTTCGGTACTCGGCACTGGCACTTAACCTTCAACACCAGTGCTTAAAGTGCAAAATCAACCCAAAGGTTTCATGAGTACCTGTAAAGGACACATTCATTTTTGGTAGGCAGGGGGAGATTAAGTGATATGCCCAGAATCACAGAATGTTGAGTCTACGCCGAGACTCAAACCTGGTTCCCCAACTCCAAAGTCAGCAGCTCTGGACGTTACGCCACATCCTTTCCCCACTTGTAGGGTTTCAAGGTGTAGTTGGTTCTGATATGGGCGGCGCAAATTGGAGCAATGGACTGGTGTAAGCTGCCTCCTGACGAGAGCCCCTGCACTTATTTTTTCACAAATTAACCACTGGCCAGCAGTGAGTCCATGTTTATTCTGGCTGCCACCACCAACAACCCCAATTCTCCTAACTAAAAAGCAATCTTTGCCATGTTGCACGGCAGATGGGGGGAAAACTAGTGGCTCAAAATAAGGACCCTTAAGATTAGTACATATCATGGGACGATTCCATGAAGGGAAAGGTGTAGGAACAAACCCTTTCACTTTCAATATATAATAGCGACCAGAGGATTGAGGCAGGAACAGTCTGCACCTGTCAATACAATATATGGGAAGTAAATACTGGTGCAAGAATGCAAGGAGTACACCCCTCTCTACTCCAAAATTGGAAAAAGCTCCAAACCAACATAAAGCACAAAATGGTTCCGCACTCAACGATAAAGTATGTAGAATTCAAATGGAGGACATTCTTTGTATGCACATCGAAGAACTTCCAATTCAATATTGTTTATTTTTTCAAAAAGTTCTTTATTAAACTTTCTTTCATATAAAGACAAGTCGGTCAGATAAAATCCAGTAGCCGACGCGTTTCATCCCAGAGGGAGGGCTCCACATTGTAAAAACGTTCATCCAATCCCAAGCTTTCTTTTGATATGGCTTAAGTCCTGGGGTCACACATTTAATATATTGTGTGTGTCTATTCACGCGGCTGGGTCCGTCAGTGCGTCTACTTCAACTAACTTCGAAGTGAAAACAATTCTTTTTATTCCAGGTGATCAAGGAGACACACCAAGAACCCTAAATGGACTGCAGTATCTCTGGAACATCACCACCTTTATAATCCGACTCCAAGTTGGGAGGAGGAATGGGGCACCAAACACCGGTTAGAGGAGCACATAGGACCAGCAGCGGTGAGGTCAAAAAAAGCCATGACAATCAATATCTCTACCTCAGCCTAAATATTCTCCAGTGGCATTCAGAAGAGGAGAATGTGAGGGGAGATATGGAGAAAGCAGGGAAGCCAATGAAAAGACAGGGCATCCACCCATGAGTTTTCAGACATAACCTCCCTTACCGCTCTATGAAAAACTGGGGAAGAAGGACACTGTCTGTAGATGACAAAAGATCCATCTATGGAAGGCCAAAATAGGTTGAATGCTCCTGAAGCACCACCGGGGAGTGGGTGTACGTGTGGGGACTGAAACCTCCTCCCGAGAGTTGATCTGCCCCAGGACATACGAGGTCCATCAGGAAAACAAACAGATTGTCACTGTGAAAATCACTCGGCGCCTGCAAGTGAATTGCAAATGCTCAAAAGTCTTAGAGAATGACTAAAAGATCCCACAAGTAAAAGAATTGATTAGCTGCTACATTTGACCAATGGCCCTGCAACTGACCATCAATGAGACACCCCCACCCTAGATGTTGATGGCCATAGTCACCCAGTAGAGGAGGCGACAGAAGAACTCTGACTATGTGCAAGACGTTCAGAGACAAACATTGAAATGGGATCCCGCAAACGCCTTGATCTTTTAATCCAGGCTTTCTGGTTTCCAGTAACGAGAAGTGTAGCACAAATAGCCTGAGGTGAAACCAAGCCCAGGTGCCCATTAACATGGTAGCTTCCTTGAAGCCCTGAATCCAGAGCCACTTCCTGGCTGAGGCAGAAGTAGCCCTGAACATCAACATTAGACTCTCTTGCAGACTGCACCTCCACTCTGCCGATAGAAAGAAGATAGTCCCAAGTCTGTTTGGAAAAAGCAGTGGTGGCTGGCATTGGCTCGCGGTTGGCAGGGAGGATGCGGGTGCACGGGGGACGTGATGTGGTTAGGGGAGGGAAACAGTGCATGGTGTAAAAAATAAATAAATAAACCCTTATCGGGTCCCGCGTCTCTGCTAATGCTCTCCCCGTCAGACTTGAGGCACAGGAAGCACAGCCAGGCTCCCCTGACTAATCATAATACTGTAATGCAGCATTGTGATTGGTCTGAGCGTCCTGGTTCGACGCTCAGCCAGGGAATGGGGACCTGAGCATGTTCTCCACGTAAGCTGTATTACAGCCTGCATGGAGAACAGGTAAAGTGCGCGTGACTGTTTTGGGCGGCCCGAGAGGGCCGGCCAAATAGTCATGTGCACTTAGGAGTGGGCAAACCACTCCTCCTCTGCCCTGCTCCAAGAGGAGAGCAGCCCCGTTCATCCGCCCGCGCGCAAAGCAGCAGGAAACTCAAAGCTATTATCATTTTATGTTTCCTTTACTTTGCACTGCTTAAAAGCAGTGGGACGACGCTCCTCTGCAGAGGAGCCGGCCTGGGGAACAAAGCCTCTCTTGAACAAAGATTATATTGAATTTCTACAGCTTCAACAAGAACATTGCCCCTCCAAGTAAGTGCAGACTTCTTGGTGTCAGTCTGTTTAAAAAAAATAAAAAATAAAATGACTGACTGTTCAGGTGGTCTGGGACATGAATGGAAGCATCTTGCAGGCCGGGCATCCACCAAGTGGAAGGTGATCATGTTGAAGGGTAATGCGCTGGAGGAAGGTATTTTCTTTATTCAGGTCAATGAAGGGGCGAAAGTCCCCAGAAGGTTTCAAAGCCAGGGACGAAAGAGAGTCACTTCCTGGCCCTTGCAGAAGCAGAGGCGCAGGAACATTGACACCTCAGGACAGAAGCGACCGGATCCCAGCCCCGCACGGCGCTTGGTGGTGGCACCAACATCCTGGGCATTGGGGTCAGGAAACTCAATAGAATATCAATATCAAAAATAGAAGAAACAACATAGTCCTGCCGATGCCTGAGGGGCACGCAAATCCAATCTTGCATGCTTAATAAAGACATATGTATGGAAAAGACCTGCATGGTAAAGGCACTGTGTGGTAAATGCATTGCGTGGTAAACCCACTGTGTGGTAAAGGATGCGTGTTAAAGGCATTGCGTGGTAATTGCCGCCTTGTTAAGCAAATCAGCAGTATCACTGCTTTGTGGGAGGCAGTCCAAGAGAGTGCTGCGTCAGTAGCGCGAGCGCTGCGTATGTGCCGTAAGTCCCACAAAAGATGGCACCACAACTCACTTCCAGTTGCTTCCTGATCAAGTTGACCTTTGGTCCCCACCTGCGTCACCCTTTCCATGGGCCATTAAATGAGTGCAGATTAGGAATTCAAATGAGGGGACATTTCACCACAAATGCGCCTCATAAAACACTTAGCCGCCGGGCTATTCTTGGTCCCCAATGACGTGTATCCTACATTACTTTATGGCAGGCACTCGAGAGATATAATCTCTTGCAAAATAAGAAGAATGCTTTCTGGTTGTGTTGCTGGGTTTTGAAGCATTTAAAATTGTTTGCTGTGAATACAGGACCGTGAATGATGGAAATCTCTGCCTCAGTAGGAGTCAAAGGTCAATAGCTGAACTGAGCAGCTCCATTCCATTGTCTCAGTTCATTTGTAAATTCACAGAGGCCAGTCACGTGCAAATCGGTGTTATCGACGACCTCTTCAGCTCAAAGTCAGTACTGCAGGGAACAAGTAGTTCTCTTTCTTCGAAATGTATCATCGGCTACGAATAAGCAAAGAACAAGCATTTGCAATGCAATAGGTCTCGCATTATTAAACTTTGAGCTATTGGCATTGCTAAATAATGCAATACCAATAGCTCAAACTTTAATAATGTGAGACCTATTGCATGTACAGTAAATATTAAAGGTTGATCTCACTGATTCTCACTGGTGCTTTAGGAGGCCAGGTAAGCAGTGTCTAATAAGTGAGATACAAGTCTCTTTGGCGTAGGTTTGGGCTCCCGTCACCATCGCTCCCACAGGAACTGCCATTGGTCGCAGTATGCAGTAGTTAGACTGAACTTTGATCTAAGGTTCTGTGATCTGCAGTTCACATCCTTAGGGAAGCCAATCCTAGTCAAACAGCTGTCCTCAGCTGGACAGGTGGAGCTGGGGATGGGCCTTGGGGAGTGAGTGTGCTGGCATACCACTCCTGTGCGAATAGGACTCTCTGCAGTACATAGGTTGTTTGGGACGGTGCCTCTCCCCAGAAGATCACTACACACATTTTATTACTTATATCTCTCTCCACAGTATATGGGTTATCAGGATCGGCGCATCCCCCTCCCTAGACAAACCACACAGGAGTGGGTAGAATAAAAATCACAAGTTACAGAGTGGAACCAACCACCCGCATAGGCCTCATCATGTTGTCAAAGGGTAAAATATTTGTTTCACGTGGTCACACCTCCCAAGAAAGTTTCCAAAACGTACCAATGTGGCCGTTTGGGAGCAGATTTCCATTTCTCACAGCCTAAGTGATGGCAAGTTTAGATCTGCAGAATGCTGAACTTGAAATCTGAGGAAATCTGTGGTTGCTACGTGCGACACCTTCAGCCAATCCTGTTATGTTGGCCACAGGCCTTGTGCATTTTTGGAAACGTACGGCCTGACCTAGTACAGGAAAAGTGAGATTAGAAGTCAGAATGTAATATGTTGCTGGCTAAAAGTCCAGGACAGGCTTAAAGTGTCACCTTTGCTACAGATGCAAGTGTCAGCCAGCGCTGTATCGAGGATGCCAGGGCACTTCATGACAACTTCAAAAAGATCTCCCCTGCCCACCCCTCGTCCCCTGATTGTGTAATAAAAGGTCGTAATCACTGATTTTAAGTGCGCCTGTGCACAGCTCGCCCGACACCTGTTGCACCAATTACAGCCACACCTTCGGGGCAGTTTTGCTTACGTATTGAACTGCTAACATTTCATCCGCTCCCATTGGTGATTCGGCCAATCATTGGCACATTTTTCAAGAGAAGTTGATTCAAAGTTCCTGGCTGAAAAGCCAGCTTGCAACAGCATGCACGCGACGTGACTATTCCTGTAGGAAGGGGGCCCTCGAGAGGTGTGTATGTGGTCGTGTGATGTAGATGGATGCACTTGTACAGCACTGCACAGCACTCTTTTTATGGTTCATAGAAATTACGTTCCGCTCGCCCTGCCTTCCAGCCTTGCCTTGTTATAATCATCCCTCTGCACCCAGCCAGCGCTCCGCAATCAGCGCACTCAATCAACGTTATGAAACTTTTACATGTGCTCGCGCTTACCTGTTGTTTTGAGAGGACGACGTCCTTCGCCTCGTATAAGATCACCGTGCTCGTCTAATTAAGGCTTGGGAGGGAGGGGTGGGGGGGGAAGCAGGCCACTGACAACCGGCTTTGTGTGAAAAAGGCCGCTTTATTGGAACAGGTGCACATTACAATTTTAAAACCTTGGCAAACGCCTTCCAAAACTAAACCTCACTAAATACAACATATACCTAACCCCACACCCCTCCCCTAAATTTTCTTCAAACCCGCCCCCGCCCGTACATTACATCAATATCAACATTACATTCCTGTATAACCCATCAACAATCTCTAAATCCAAACCTTCCGATAACCAAACTCCCCTGCCTGCCCCTTTACAGCTATCGATCAACCAAACTGTGGAACCGAGCTAAACTTACCCAACCTATCCTTTCCCTGCCGATAACCCAACTCAACAAATAAATCAACCAACCTCCGGCAAAAATGTCAAAATTCGCATAACCCCCGCCACCCAGAAAGACGGGGTGGTATATCCCCTAACCACCCCATCTTTCTGCCCCCCAACAAAGAAAACTTTTAGACCCCTAAAACCATGACTCTGCACCTGCACGCACCAAGACAGAACCTCCCTAATTGCAAGCAAATAAAGGACCATGCCCAACCTAGACAAATGTACACCATCACCCCCAAAAAACTCCACCGCCTGAAAACGAATATCCCTGTGAGTCACTCTCCCACCACCCAGATTGCGGCAAAATCTGGAAATCTCTGCCTACAACTTCTTCCGAGACCTGTCAATGGCTCCGGGGTTCAACGCCCCACTCCAAACCCTCCGCGGGACCAATTCCGTCCAAAGTACAAGACAACCCGACCAATGCTCCTACAGCAGAACCAAATCCCTCTGCATTGCCCGCAACAAGACCACCCCTTAACGCCACAAATATCATTCTCGCCCTAGTGTATCCACAGAATATCCGAACATTGACCTCTCACCATGGCATTGTTCAAACACGGGATAAACTCCCTCCAAAGCATTCCCCCTTTACCTTTCCCCATCATCCTGAAAAAGGCGCTCATTAAATCCCAACATTCCCCCAAAATAACTTTTGCACGCTTGTACATGTGCCCATTTGATGAAGGAATGCCCCACTGTCCACACCGTCAATTCCCTCGCGTGGGGCCCAGCCACAGAACCTGAAAAGAGAAACAAGAATGAGACTCACAAAAAAGGGGGTTGACGCATGCTCTTCCGCTGCCTTAGCTCTCACATATTTATGGAAACAGTCTGATGACCAACGCCCTAGCCGCATGGCGTCACCCTGGGACCCACCCCGGATATGCGCTGCAGATGCCGCCCTGATCCTAAAAGAATGAAACCCAAACCGAGCCCCATCCAAACCAATCCTCAGCAATCCTTTGCGAAAAACCATACGCAGCTGATAATCCGTGACACGAGCCATTCATATGCTTGAAAACCCGATCCCTCCCATCCCCCCCCACCGCTAGGAACTTCCATTGCTTTGCCAAACGCAGCGGACAAGTACAACTGGGGGTTCCTGCCTCTAACCACACCCCCTTACCAACACCCCACTGATCCGTTTTCGCACCGGACAACCAAAAGTTCAAACCTGTGTCCATAAAGAACACCTCCTGCCAACAAAGCCCCGCTTTACTTGGGTCCCGAGGAGCTCTAAAACCCGGAAAGGCCCAAAAACATGAAAACCATAAAGGTAGCAAACACGATGCCTCAAAATCATCCCTGCAGACTACAGGCAAAACTTCCAACAACATGTTAACGTCTGCCAAGAACTAGGTGAACGAGACATACGAGCCCCTCCCCGCTCCCTAGCCCCGCCCTCAAGCATCTTCCTTCCTAATTCCCCAGCAGAAAAGGAATATCCCCAAAACAACTTACCCATAAAGGAAATACCCGCCAACTTCCCAGCAATAGTAAATCTAGACCAACCTCTCTAAATGAGGTCCAAGATAAACTGCACAACATCTTCTGAACTGCACCAAAAATCACCCCTCTTATAAGCTCCCGACGCCAAAAATTCCCTCCACGCCAAAGAATAACCAACACGAGTGGAAACAGACAGAGAACCTACCACCAGTTGAAATACCCTGCGTTGCTGACATGCCAAAGGTGCTCCTGCGTCGTGGTCGGTGACTTGTCCGCCCCCTCGGCCAGCCCATGGAATTTCCCCCACTGTAAACGCGACAAAGTATCCACACTGTCATTGTCCACACCTGGTACGTGCAAAGCCCCGTAAGAAATGTCGTAGCACAAACGGCCCAGCACAAACACTCTCAGCAATTTCAAAATCTGCTCATCCCTTGCTGACTGCCTGTTGACTATATGCACCACTGCCATATTGTCTACACGGAAAAGCACCTTCTCGTGCTCCAGCTCTGTGCCCCCAAATGGTCAATGCCACCAAGAGCGGAAAAAGCTCCAAAAAAGTAATGCTCCGCCCTCCATTCTTCCAATTCTGCGGCCGCTTCTCTGCACACCACCGCCCTAGCCAATAAATACCAAAACCAAACCTGCCTGCCGCATCCGAAAACTTTTGCACATCCCACCGTACACCCTCGTCCCTAGCCAGTGATACTCCGTTAAGGGAGTGCAAGAAAACAGACCACCTGCGCAGGTCCTACTTCACCCCTGCTGACAAACGCACGTGATGGTGAGGCAAATGCTGACCCACCAAAGCCCGGCCCAGGAGCCTGCAGAACATCCTACCTGCCCCGACCACCCTACAGGCAAAATTCAGATGACCTAACCACACTTGAATGTCTTGCACTGTCACTTTCCGCTTAGATAACATCCCGACCAATAAAACCAACATTCTGCATTTTCCATCCTCAGGCAGACTGGCCTGCATTGCCACTGAGTCAAGCTCAATACCCAAAAAAGGATATAACAGTATCGAGCCCTCTTGTCTTTTCCGGTGCTAGCGGCACCCCAGGCTCTTCCATAAGCTCATGAAAAGTGTCCAGCGCATGCTGGCACTCCGAGGAGCCCGGGAAACCCACAAAAAGAAATCATCCAAGTAGTGCCCATTGGTAAAGCCTTGTCCACATACCATTTGCCTTCAAAATGCATCCCCAGCAAATGCCCATCATCCAGATGAACCGGGAGCAGCTTAAAAGCCGACTTGATATCACACTTTTGCCATGCCTGCAGCTGCGCCCGCGGTCACTACAAGTGACATGGGTACATCAACTAAGGAATATGACACCGATGCAGCACCGTCATCAATAAAATCGTTGACTGATGACCCTTCAGGCCATGACAAATGTATCAGCCGAAAATGCCCTTCCTCCTTTTTAGGCACCACACCAATATGTGAAAAGATTAAATTGCGAACTGGCCACACATCAAAAGGGGGCCTGCCATCCTCCCCTCCCGCACTTCCTTATTCGATTTCTCACGCACAACCAATTTATGCTCTGATGCAGATTTCAAATTATCCGCCAACTTCCAGAGCGGAGGCCCGTGGTACCCCAAATGAAAACCCCCACCGAGAACATCCAAAGCGTCTGTCTTGCCTCCACATTCCCGTAACTGCTGCCCTTGCTGTCCGCCGGACGGTCTGATGCCCCAACAGTTAACGAGAGGATATCTTTCGTGCCCTAGAGCACTCGTGTCGGTATTTGCAAAACTCCTGTGTGCATAAACCCTTATAAAAATCCCAAATTGCCCCAAATCCAGTTTGTGACGCGGCTGAGCCTCCCCCCCCACCCTGGGTGGGCTTTCCCTGAAAGGGCCGATAAACTAGAGGTAGCCCACTAGCTGTAAAGAAGGTCTTACCCCCTGGCGCCGCCCCCATGGTATGTTGCCACAAATCCTTATCCAACTCACCCCATTTTGCCTCTGAGTCCCAAGCCATCTGAGCCCTGAACTCTCCGGCATACTGTGCCCATGCAAGACACTACCTGTAATTTGGGCCTTCCATATAACATCCATATACTTAAATATAGCCACGCAGCGCCCAGGGAACTTCTCGCAGTAAACACTGGCAGAAAATAAAATTGCCGCTGTCCAATTCTCAATTGCCAACGGTACTTTAGGGCGCTCGGCCAATTCATATTCCTCCTCTTTAGGGCCCTCTTAAATCTCACCTCCCTGTGCAGACGCTTCAAAATCTCAACATATTCCCCTTACCATATGCGCTCCTTTGTTGCGAGCCTTAGGTGTGCGCCTAAGGGCTTAGTCACCCCCATATAAAGGAGCTTTTTTAATTGTCAATTCTTTACTTACCAACGGCTCCTTGCCACCCACAGCCACTGTGTTAGACCCACTCTCCACTTTAGCGTCCCAAAACCACTCCCCCATCCTCTGTGCCTACTCCCGTGTCCCTTACGTACCTACCCTTATATAATCCCCCTTCCGTCCCGCCCCCACTCCCCCCCCCGACCCCACAGACACCATAATAGGTTTGGCCCGTGTTAATACGCTCTCACCTGGCTCTAAAGAGGACGCTCGGACCGACTCCGATCTCCGCGCCGGTCTCTCATAAGATTCCCTTCCAGGAAGAGCCCTCGCCGATGGGCCGCGCCTTCCTTTGCCTGTCACCACCACCGGCTGCTTTAGGGGTTCCGCTCCCTTGGAATCCTGCAAACAAACTACAAGAAACATGAGAGGGCCCCCCCTCCTCATAATCCCGCACTTCCCCTTCCACAGGGGTATCCTCATCATCATCAAGCAAGAGTGGCTCTTCCACCTGCAACACCTCATCAAAATCCACCGTGCGGGCCTTACCAGACCCCACATGACCCGTATGACCACTTTGCGGGGGAGCCGACTGTACACGCCGGTCCTCCCCCCTCCGATGACTGGCATCACAAACCATTATATCTCAAAAAGCTGTCCACTTTGACTGTCGTGACGTTGGGGCCAGCGAGGTCGCGCCGGACCTTCGTGCGCTAGCCGCGACGGGATCCACCGTGCGGGCCTTACCAGACCCCACATGACCTGTATGACCACTTTACGGGGGAGCCGACTGTACACGCCGGTCCTCCCCCCTCCGATGACTGGCATCACAAACCATTATATCTCAAAAAGCTGTCCACCTTGACTGTAGTGACGTTGGGGCCAGCGAGGTCGCGCCGGACCTTCGTGCGCTAGCCGCGACGGGATCCACCGCTGGTACGGATGTGCCGCGCCAGGCCTCACCCTCCCTTCTCCTCGGCGCAAATGGGCCGCACCTCGCCCTACCGAGTCTGCTGCGCTGCTACGCTTTTTGTCCTGTAAAGAAAATAGTGGACTGGTGTGCTGGGGCCCTGCGAGCTAACCAAACCACTTGCCCTACGACCACTCGGAAAAAACCTCCCTATTCTGCCAACTTCCAGAACCCCCTGCGTAAAACACACCGCCCAAACACGGCGAAGCCCCACCTTCCTCATCCCCACTCCAAACTAAACATCGCCCGAACCACCGCCGACGCAGAGCCCATGTCCTTCGGAACCCCACGAACCCGCGAGCCTCCTACCCCAACGCGATCCTGACCTCTAACACCAACCCCTGCCCGCACCCCTATATCCAAACCCTCGCCGCGCCCCTGAACGTGAGAAAAGCCCAATGCCACCTCCCCGCCAAGGCCCCGAACACCTACAGACCAAAAAGGAAAATATGTCCCACCTTCCCAAGCCCTGTCCCCCCCAGCCGGCTCCAACTCGCCAAAACCAAACCCTCATCCCCACTACCGCCCCCACCTGCCCCTGCCCGACCCTCCCCAAATACCGTAGAATGCAAACCCCTCCCCACCCAAAGACACCGAAACCTTAGAACCCCCGAGTTCCCTGGAAGAGAGTAAAACCTGCTGAGAACCCAACCCCCCTACCTGAGCCCACTCCCCCCCGCCCAAAGAGCTCGCTCCCACAGGCCCCAACCCTCCCCTCATAGATAGAGGGGAAGAAAACAATAAAGGACTCTCACAGCCCACCACCCCCTCCTCACCAGCTCTGTCAGCCATGCCTAAAACCCCAAAATCCTGCTCCTCTCCCAAGTGCCCTGATAAAATCCCCTGCACCAAACCAATACTGGACAGCTGGCGTCTTACACCCCCCACGCGGCCGGTCCTGCCACCTGCCTCACTAAAAACAAACGCGCGAGGGGAAACTTCCCCCCGCTCCACAAAACTGCCGTCAATAACACGCTCCACTGGCACCCTGCATCGTGACACCTCCCGCCTCCTTTTTAACGCGCAGAGGAGCCTCCGGCAAAGCAACGAAACGCCTCTTTGACACACGCCCTCCCCCGCGCCTGCCTCTCGCCGCGGGGGAGGAATACAATCGCACCGCTGAAGCCGGCTCAGACGCCACCACTCCTCACCGCGCCAGACCTCCCGACCCTCCCCTCTCACTCCTCCCACCTCAACCACCGTCGCCCGCAACCGTGGCTGTATTACAAAAGCTGGAGCCGCCTTTTTAAAACGCTGGCGGCCCCTCTCACTCACCGGGACAAAAAACACCCAGCTAAATCCCAGCCACCAGGTCACCACTAACAAAATGGTGGCTGGGAAAAGGCGCCAAACTCCCTTATAAATTGGGCTATATTTGGGCTATATTTAGGCTACCAAAAAGTAGCCCAAACGCAAAATGGCCGGCGCAAGGCCAGCCACGCCCCCCCACACACCCCCTCCCAAACCGCCCGGGGGGGGAACTCCCTGCGGTCGTCTACCCCCCCCAAGCCCCCCTTGGAGCGCATTATCACTCCATAAAGCCTTTGTTTGCAGTCTGAACTTTCAGAGACGAGCATTGAGCGGGGGCGGAAAACGAAACCAGTGGTGCACACGCACCACAGAGGAGCGGGGGCGAGGGAGCGCGGCAGCGAGGCGAATGCGCGCTGCTGCGCGTGCTAGACAGGGAATGGGCGGAACATGCGCCTGCCTTTGCCTAATTGAGCACCTTTTTTTTTTTACGCTAAAACCAATGGCTGCCGGCAAAAGCAAAACCACACGCACGAGCGTGTGGTCAGCTTTCAAAACCCCGTTTTTCACCTACTAAATGTCTTGCGCTGCACTAGCAATGCTGCACACTGCAACGCTAGGCACGAGACCTAAAAAGGCAAGAGGCGGAATCAAGGCCACCCAGACATGTAATAGCACCGGCCGTGGGCCACTGAGCTGCTTTGGACACTGCCACTCATTCTTTTACAAATTTAGCACCGTCTAGGTTCTAAGCCCAGCTGCACTAAAAAACAAATACAGTGTATGTCTAGTTTAACAAGAATTTCCACGTCCAGAAAAAAGGAAATATACATGCATGACTGAGTAAATGTAAAGTTTAAATAACTGCATAATGTTTTCTTACATTCCCACTTGCATGCTTCCCCATTTCCCCTATCTACATCAAATCCTGATTTCTGTAGTCTGGTAGCACCTGACCCCCAAACATCACTATTAAAATACGGCCACCTCGTCCTTCAGATGTTCCTGCAGTAGCAAAAAGTTCTCCCAGCAAGTGCATCACTGTCCATTTGCACTTGGCTTATGCTATATCAAACGCTTAATATAACAGATAAATCAGGCCCTGGCAAAGCAAATAGGCCTATCCTTGGTAATGCATGTAAAATTGGTAATGCAGATAATGTTTTGCTTATGTAAGGAGTGCCCGCAAACCAGGTCCAAGAGCTCTGGCACAGAAGTGCATTCATGTCCAGGAGGCTGCGTACATATCAAGCAAAATGCTGTCACTCCTGCGCACAACTGCCAGTGAGTAAGCCAACTTCCCTACATTTCATGCTGGGGTGCTCCACATCATTAATAAAGCTGTCTCAAACCCAGAACTTAATACAAATAATCATACTAATTAGAACAATCCCAAGTAAACTACTCAGATTTATTGACCCAAAACAAAGAAATCTCTAAAATTTGCTAGGTGGTGGATGTAAACAATTAAATGCGCTTTTAATAATCACCACAACACAAAAAAATGGCACTTCAAGCTACCAAGTGTCAAACAGCCCAAAAGGACTCCACATATATGCCAGTGCTGGTTGATATGTATATGACTCAGTCACAAAGGTAAACAGGAATTACGCACTTTAACTATCAAATAAGTGCTAGCGCGCGGGTGCACAAACTCCACTTAAACGTAGCTTAATTTCCATTATATGTCTTTTTGAAGCAGAAAAGTTCACAAACGTGTTATCCCGCAGTGCTGTCAGTGAGAACATAGGCTTACCACACACAGGTATAGTTTGCCATTTTATCTGACAACATATGTGTTAAGCTGAATCTCTTACGGGTGATCCCATTAAAATGAAAACAGAATGAACAATTTTTGGATGGTGATCTAGGTTTGAAAAGAGGGTGACCCCACTGAAGTATATGAAGGCATTTTATTTGTGACAAGAGTGTGAGTTAAAACAAGAATGACAGTGGCTAAACACGGACTAGTTATCAGGTATTTGACAATGTTCTGCTTCCTGTGAGACATTCATGTCCTCATCCTGCATTCAGGTTCTGTTATCTCCGAATTAAACTAAAATGTTTACTTCTAATCTTCTGAGCTTAAGATTCAGAAATGTAGTCAATCATTTATAACCACAACTTTGTGGACAGGGTGGATCACCACAACTTTGTGGACAGGGTGGCTTACCATGTCTAAACTTTAATATGCTACAGAGCTCCTGCATAGACACCATAATCTCCCTCAAAGAAAGAGCAAAAAATGCAAGCACTGGCAAAGCTAATAGGTTTTGTCTTTCCCGTGCGAGTACTGAGATGTTGGCTTTTCTTATGTTTGTAAGTAAAGTATTGTTTTAAAAGTAAAAGTGAAAAAATGTCAAAGTACCGGAGGAAAGCAAGCACATATTATATTGTATCTCAAAGCTATCACTGAATTCAAGTTTTCAACCTTTATAAATGTCATGGTTTCTGCTTCAAATACTTTAAGCTCAGGAAACAGAAGTACAAAAGAATAAGAAAATGTCAGAATGTAATGCAAAATGTCCGCCAAGATCTAATTTACTTTTCACTTGTTCAGCATTTTGGTATTTTGCAGTAGCCCAGGAAGCAGATTTATGGGCCTCCAGGAGAAGAGTCATGCGAAGTTCACCTGCTGCTTCGGATGCCATCTCAGCGAATGCATCCAATGGCCATTAACCTGTGCCATAAAAGAGCCTTAGTGTGCTAAAGCTGGAGTTAGGAGGTGTGGGGAGCAACAAGCAACACTGTGCAGGGGACTCATATTTGAGGGGGTGAAGCAGCACACTAGGGACCGACCCAAAAACGTACAGGCACTCTCCAGGAGTGCTGAACGAAGAAAAAAAGGGTTTCCCCAAAATGTAAGCAGTGAAAGGATTCAAGCCAGGCAATCAAAAGGACAGTAAAGGGGCTGTGCTCCAGGGAGGGGAGAAACACAAGAAGAGGAAGGCAACCCATTGAATAAGAAGCAAGCAAACGAGAGAGACAATATAGCCAATCAATGGGAAGCAATGGGCAGGATGCAAGCCCACTTCAAGTTCCCAATGTCTCATTCACAACCAAACAGCCTGTGCTGTCTTGTAGGCAAGACCTAAAAAGCCACATTTTACTGTTCAGAGCAAGAATTACATGAGGGCAAATCTGGTATTGAGTTTCTGAGAATGATCCCCCTCCTTCCCTCACACATTTTCCTTCTGTTGATAAGGTCTTGTTCGAAGATTGCTGTAGGTTTGAAAAGCTGAAGATAAAGTTGATCTGCAGGATTAACTGCATTAAAATTATTTTTATTCCTTGCCTACAATACCTAATTAGGGCACTCCCAATATTCCCCCCCCCCCACAACATTAGAATTCATTTAAAGAAAACTTTGACTGTTTTTATTGGACTAATAAAACGCCAAGATGGTCAAAGCAATGTTCTTGAAGACACTCTACTAGGGAGGTCTTTGACAGACAGACCTGTTGGAGAATGTCAAAAAATCTATATCATAAAATGAGCAATATGTGAATGCATAGCTGGATGATAAACGAAATCAGAAGCAAAAGAAAAGACTACATACGGCTGAATGCGGATGATTGTGAACTTTTGTCTGTACTTTATATATGAAAATAAGTAATTTCGAGAACCTGTTTCAGTTCAGCAATTAAATGGATGCCAAAATATAAAATGTTCTTTGTTTTTGTTTCCCTGTGTTGTGACATCTGGGATGTGTTGTGGGAGGGCTACAGTTTTATCTTCAGCTTGAGAACAAACACTGCTTTGGAAAATAAAGGTGACAGAAAGATGGACTTACTATAAATATTTATAAATATGGGTTTTGGTCAGGATTAAAATCATGGTTCATTATAAAAATGAAGTTTCAGTCACGTGACTGACCAACATTTGAGGTGAACTAGGAAAAAATCTGTTTGTAGAGCAGCTATATGAAGAATAACGCATTCCATTTTGTCTTTGGCCTGAGAAACCAACCTCCTAGGTTATTCTAGAACACTCTCTCTGGCTGGCTATCCAGTGTCGGAATAACTAAGGCTCAGGCTGAAATAAAATATTTCATTCGATCAGGCTCAACCTAACCTGTGTGTCAAGTGACAAAAACAGTCCAGAGGGGCCAGGCACACCTGTGTATCCTGCTAATTTTCACTTTCCAACTGTTCCTTCTTTTGCAGATATTGCAGAAGTGGTCGGGTAAGAGAAATACAAAATAAGCAAATTGTTGTTCAGAACTCAGCTATTCCATACTCTTGCTGGCATTGGATTGCCAACTCATTAAGGGCCATATGTAGGTAAATTACATTTACCGATTCTTAAATACCGAATTTTACCGATTCGGTATTTATGAATCGGTAAATGTAATGTAGGTAGAAAAATACCGAATCGGTAAGTGTCGGTATTTTAGAATCGGTATTTACCGATTCGGTAATGGCAACTGGCTTCCTATTCATTCCTATGGGCCTGGAGGCCCATAGGAATGAATGGGAAGCCAGTTGCCATTACCGAATCGGTAAATACCGATTCGGTAATGGGGGAGGCATCATCATGGGTGGCAGGGTGTCACATTGACACCCTGTTGCACCCCTGTTTCGTCCATGTGTGCACATGTGGCGCACATACATGCCCTAAGGGCATGTATGTCTGCCACATTGCACACTGCAAAGTGCACAAAAATGCTTTTTCACACCTATTCGTCATTTACCACCAACTTTTAGTTGGTGGTAAATAACGAATCCACACAACACCCACACACTCCCCCTACATCTCATTTCATTATTCGGTATTTACCGAATCGGTAAAATTACCGATTCGGTAATTTTACCGATTCGGTAAATTACCGAATCATGAAATGATCCCCCTACATAGCAAAAGCCTAAATACCGGTCGGTAACGGTATATTTACCGAAAATCGGCCATTACCGACCGGTATTAGGCTTCCTACATATGGCCCTATATGTTTAGAAAAGCTCTGAAATCCTTCCCCTTGTGCTCTTGTGGTGCCCACGTGCATTGATGTTCCAACTACTTTATCACATGTAGCTGCAATGAGGATTAAGGAATGCATAATAGAAATCTAATCAAAATCCAAAATGAGACCAAACCAGTACACTTCATGGGAGACTGGTGGCGGTGCATTAATATAATAATCTGCTATAAAGCATGCACTGCACTAGTTACCCAAACTAGTGAGAAATTGTCGAAGTCTGATGAAGTAGAGGTTCTGTGGCAAACCTGCCACAGCTGAAACACTAGTCTCCAATCTCCATCTGGTATTGGCTAAGTAGCAGTATGAATGTGCACTTGAACCTAATGTCATAACAAACTGTAAAGCAGGGGGTTGGGTCTTTCTGACTGCATGGACACCGGGCTGAGTGACTGAGACCACTTATATACCAGTACAACTCAAACTAAAGTGCTTCCTGGATGAGTAAGTGGAGGGCAGACTGAAAGGTTTTCTTAAGGTCAGGTGTTTGCCTTCATGAGTTGCTTTCCTACAGGACCACTTTACATAACTAAAGGCACTGCAGTAAAAGCACACCCAATACTTTCTGAAACTGGCTACCTTGATCTGGCCATCCATTCTTCTCCAGATACAAATGCTTGCCCTAAGAAAAACATTCTTAAACACTGGGTAGACTGGTAAATTTTAGGAGCAGAGAACTATTCCCAAAATATGCACTCAGAGTACACAAATCCCATTCCCCAGATATCCGAGGTAGAAAATACGTAATGGAATTGAGAGAAAAGGCTATTAAGATAACGAAAGGATGAGAAATATCACACATGAAGCGTAAGGTGAAAAAAATGAAACTCATTGCAAATGTGTCCTCCTCTCTTGAAGGACAATTTTTACAAGGAATTTTGCTATGATGTACAACACAAGTCGTAACATGTTAGCACCACTATTATTTCATCAAACTGGAACTCTGCAAAAAGTGCCAGTGGGGGGGTGTGGTGTTTCTAGATGTTGAGTGTATGCAATTCTTTGAGTTGTAGGCCCTCAGATTTAAATGTTACAAGGAACTTTGACTCTGTGAAAACATCAATGCAGCGGCAAAAGAAGCAGGAGCAGCTATCCCCATGACAGGCCTTGTATGCAAATGGAGAATGTGGGCATGGTGAAAGGCCAGTATCAAGACCTCATGTAAGAAAACCCCTTTAAGACTGGTGAACTGCAAGCAGTGTTGGACATGTGGGTGTGAAGACATATCTTGTGCAAACGTGTCCTAAACAATAAAAGAGAAAGCGAATCCTTACAGTCAATTGAGCTAAAGATAAAGTTATAAACTGGCGCTCATTCATTTCAGGGAAACACTACCTTTATGTAATGACTAAGTGGAATGGACAGAAGGAGGTGCTCATGTCTGAATCTTACTAAATACATTCCAACGGAAAGAGGAGGATCTGGTCAACAGAAGGGTTAATTAAGTCAAAGAGGGTGCAAAGAACCACCACACATAAGAGGCTTGCTCTGGTGTGCTGTGATCATGCCAAGAGTGGACAAGAAGAATACACTGAGTGTTTATTGTTGGGCCGTAGGCGCAGAAGCTGAAAAGCCCTTCCCATACTCTAAACACATTCGCAGACTGCCATCTGTTGAGCACCTAAATCGTTTCCAAGGGAGAAAACCAGGTCACATCTACCTCGTACCGCTTAAGAAACATTTGTGTAGGGAGAGAGGTGAGTTGACAGGGAACTCCAAAGAGTTGTTTTTTGGTGGAATCTTCACAATCTTTGGTATCATGGCATTACTAATGATGACGTAGACAAGGGCAATGAGAGGGTCCCTGTCAAGACCCTTCATACACATAGGTATGGAGAAAAAGATCAAAACATAGTGATCTGTTGACCCACCAAGTAGTAAGTAAAAGCCCAGAAGTAAATGTAGGTACATCTTTTGAACCGGGAATAGGTGAGGTGGCAAACACCAAAAGCTAGGAGTTGCAACTCACAGGGCAAACAAATGTGATGGGAGGCAGGTTTGCTATTTATTTAGATAGTCCAGGAAGAGTGCACAATTACTTTAGAAATACGTTACTTTACCGTAGTTAACACCACGCGGACTGGGATGTAAAATTCGCACGTCTATAGTTGACACAGAATAAAATGTTTGCCCACCTAATTAGTCTACTGACACTTCTTCCAAAACTCTTCTCCAAAATCTGTCTCTCGCCACAGATGGCGACCTCGCAACGGTGAATGCAAAAGGAAGCAGATCTGTCTGATTACATAAATGCGGAACTGGGAGGGGGTGGGGGGGCTGTAATCAGGATCTAACCCCTCCCATCGAAGGGGTACACATACGCTTTGCCCTCGCGGGCACAGGGTGAAAAGGAGCTTAGCTCACGAAAGGCAGAGCTGTCACATCTTACAAGCGAGACAGAAACAGCGCGCAGCTTGGCACTCTGGCATCGCTGCCAACAGCTAGAAGCTAGGCTGGTTTTAAAAATGAGCAAATGATCTCGTATGTAAGGAAGGAATAATGGCTCGGATGCGAACCATCCACGCAGCCTTTTCAACATGCAATATGGGAAAAATATTTTTTAGTAACTCGTTTGTACGATGGCAATTAGCACGTCTTGAAACAGCTGTTACTACATTTGATCAACATAAATTATTAGTTAAAACCAACTGCTGTCTTTAAAAGTATCATCTCTGAGCTAATTTGTTTTCTATTTACAACGAATGCCTTCTCCGAGTCAGGCTTTGCTAGCACCACGCCAGCCCCTCTCTGTGTCTCGAATTCTGAACTCATTAACAACTAGAACAAACAAGGCCGGCGGAGCGTGGCGCGCGCGCTTGGGGGCGGGGGAGCGCATTCCAGGCGGGGGAGCGGACCCTTTAAAGTGCTCCCAAAAGCGGAGTGCATGGCGGCACGATGCGTGTGATTGTGCGCGTGCTACCCATGCAATCCGCTTTTGGGAGCACTTTGAAAAGCCCCTTTACAATAGTCTCGCCTTGCGATCGCTTACGCGATAGCAAGGCGAGACCTAAAAAGGTAATGGAGGCTTCGAAAGGGCTCAATCTTCTCAATTTTTTGTCTCTTATTGATTTTAGAAAATACTTAGTTAGTGTTATAGAATAGAAATTACCATCTGTTAGCCATTTTTAAGAGTTTCCGATATTCTCTCATGTCCCTACATTGCACAATGTTTGGGACTAAAGCATAATTTTTTGGTCAGTTCATTTTTTAAATGCTTTTTTAGATTCAGTACCATATTCCATCCATCTTTCCGATCTAGTCTTCTTCTGGGCTCTACATTTTTGGTTGAAGCTTTATTTTGGTTTCGGAATGCTGCAACAAGCTGGGGCCACAGTACACCTGAATGGTTTTCCAAAATCCATAAAAATCTGGGCTGCTTTTTCTGTGAAACCTCAACACACAAACTATGCATTCACAGTTATGGCCATGTACAAATCATAAAAACCATACTCTCAACAAAGAGGAGTCCATGAATCAAAAACCATTGACTAATCACTGAAACAAAACAATCCGTATTGATAACCGTTATTCAGTACTGAAACAGTATATCCAGTACTAAAACCATACACTGCATTGAAAACTGTTGCACCTGGGTTACGCCGTTCACTACACCTTGATTCTTTTGTGTTGCTTTCTGGATCACCCAGTTGTTGACATTTTACTGTGGGTGGGTCTCACTACGTGTCTCACCCACGGTAATCACATGGCCAATGGACTGAGTATGTTTACCACCAGTACCCACCTTTTAAGATGAGGCCTCTGTGATGGAACAAGAGTAATGTGCACTTGGCTGGTTACATGTGAACATGTGTATACACACCTGAGCACACATATATCGGCTACATGTGGGATACTACTGTTAGTGTACACTAAAAAGGAAATTCATTGTGATTTACTATTTTTCTGTGGTGACACTTTGCTATACACATAGGGCGAAAACTTCCATAGAGTGCAGTTCCACTTCCCTTTGGCCTACAAAGACCTGTGACGTATCGTATTGGGGTGTGACCTGTGCGGGAAAATTAATCCTGCAAGCTCCAACTAGATATCTGTACCATTTATGGGTCATCTGGGAATTGTCATATTTCTCTGTCTCAGCTCAGGATCAGAGCCCTAATACCCTGCTGTGCCAGGTAATTTCATTTCTCTCCAGCCCAAGAACACATGCCTGCTCACACAAAGGGTGCAATTAACAGTGCTTCATCCAGCTCCTGAGGAGGAAAGGGGTGGAGCTGAATGATCTGCATCAATCAATCAATCAGCTGTCACACTGCTGTCACGCTATACCAGATATGGACCTGCCCTAGCCCTCCCCAAGCTCACTAAACAAAGGATGGATCCCAAACCTCTGCAGCCAATACAGGAAGGGTCTCCCCTTTGAAGATTTAGAAAGAAAGGCCCTGCCTGCGATGTCAGTGATGGGCAGAGTTGAAGCCCCCAGAGGAGATATGACTAGTGACTCTTGGGTGACGCTATTTTGAACTGTGCAAGACGGATGGTACATGGGTGGAGAGGTGACATGGCATCCTAGAATTGGTCAGGTGTACCTGATATATGGAGCCTTCCATTCCCATTTACAAACTTTTGCATAAGGGAGAGACTCTCTCTTGCCTGGTGATTTCTCTATGCTTTGCTGTTGGATCCTGGGGCCACCATGGACAACTGGAAGTAAGAACCCTTATGCTCACTAAGGACTCACCTCATTTGACCACCCAGGACCAGTGGGTCTCCCCAAGGGCCAGTAAGGCTGGTCCCCCAACTCTTCCTGAGGACCAGTTGGAGGAAAGACCTGCACTTCTAATTCCAGAGACAGAGGAGGAAGGCTGGCATAAGGAGCCAGGAAAGCCAGCTCTTTGTGAGGATTACACTGCTTTGGAGGTGAGGAGGTCTGCTGCAAATGCCCCAGGTGGCTAGAGCGTGCCATCATAGGTAAAAGGGGCCCAAGATCATAAAAATCGACCCAACGGGCCCACGTGATGGTATTTTTAAGTTTGGTGACCTTTGACCCTTTGTTTTCAACGAAGCACATGGGGCTCTGCCGCCATCCCTTACCTTACCCTCATGGTGGGTCAAGGCTCCGAGGCTCAGCGCAGGATTTATTTAATGATTTCCTCAGGAAGGGGGCATGCATGGTTCCCACTCCTCGGATAAAGGGAGGATGGGAGAGTGTCATTGCGGCCCTCCCAATGGCGGTAGCCTTGCCCTGCTCTCCATGTCCATGTCTGGGCGGAACGGGGCGGCCACAGCAGAAGACTTTACCCTTCCCTCAAGAACAGGCAGGGAGATGAATGTTGACGGATCCCATGGGCGCACTCCAAGCTACGGCCCACATGGGAGCCAGCAGGGTAGCAAGGTGTGGTCTCCCTCGACTGCCCCAACGAATGCAGGCATGGCAGTTACCCAAATGGGACTACCCCCCTCAAATAAAAAGAGAAGAAAAAACATGAAAAGTAAGCTTTGTCGCTCTCCCAGCTTAGTGGGAGAGCTGCTGTTGAAAACTATACACTGCTCCTGGAGGAGCACCCCTTAATGCCAGGCCTTAAACTCCCCGTTTAGTGCATAGAAGTCACCTCTGAGTTAGGCCCTAAGTAACCTTAAGGGCAGGGTGCCATGTAAGTAAAATGTAGGGCATGTACTTTTAGGTTTTGCATGTCCTGGTAGTGACAAACAGCCTATTTTATGTTTCACTACAGCTCACTTTTGTGCATTCGCTTTAGACAACCACAAACACAGGACGGTCTCACTGGCCAGGGAGGAATGGAATACGCTGATGCTTACACTTTAATAGGTAGTGTCCTGTCCAAACACAAAGGACTGATTCACCCCCCACAGACAGCCTGGCAGACAAGACTGGCTTGAAAGGCATCCTTGTACACTTCAGAGAGCTGCTTTGAAGTCACACCCTACATCAAAGGCATTTTGTTGTTTAAGTACTGGGTCTCTGACCCCTTAAAATCAGACACTTCTGGATTTTGAATTGAATCTTTGGCAGAAGGACTGCTGTACTGCTTAAAGGACTCATCTAGACCTCTTTTCTGGAAGGACTGCTTTTCTGCTTGTCGCCCTGCTGCTGCTGCTTCCTGACTCTGCCTTCCCTCCGAGGGATCTCTAAGGGGTTGCTGGATTGCCTCCTGTTTTGTGAAGTCACAGAGGGACTACAGACTTCCTGCAATTCTGCTGGTGCTGCTGGACTCTGCGTTCTGTGAGTCCAAACCTTTCCTGAGGTGCCCTCTCCAAGTTCTGGGCCTCAGAAGTGGGTTCTGCAACTATTTTATACAAAACCGACACCTCATCACCGCTGCACCGGTCAGAACCCACGCATTGCCCTTTGATGCCAATGCAGAGGCTTTCTGACAACTGCAGTTCCACAGCCTGCACAGCCCGACAGCGGTGCTCTGCGCGGCTCAACGATGACACATTGCCTTCACTTTACGGAAGCTCGATGACAATGCAGCACCCCGACTGCAAGGAAAAGATCAACGCATCGTGTCCTCAGCGTCAATGCTTTGCTCCATCCAAGGTGTTTTCTCAGTGGGCCCTGCGTGGGTCCTGTACCTGTCCTGTCCTTCATTATGGTCGGCCTGAACTTTGATTTCACAGGTCCCTTGTGACCTCACGTAACCTTTTGACCGCTATTGCCTTTTAAGTACTGTTTTTGCATTTGATCTTTAAAAATGTACATCTCGATTTCTACTGATTGGATTTTTGGCGTTTGGGTCTTATTTTCACAGATAGATATTTTCTAGTTTTCTAAACATGTTTGGAGTCTTTTGTGGTGTATTCATTGTGTTACTGTGTATGTGTGTGTGTTGCTCAAATACTTTACACATGCCTCTTTAGATAAGCCTGGCTGCTCTACTCCAAGCCACCAGAGGGTGAGCACAGGTGATCTTTTAGTGTGTACCTGGTTACCCTGCCTAGAGGGGTGGTTCCTGCTTGGCCTGGGTGCATACCTCAGCCAACCGGGAATTCCATTTCTAACAGTGACATAATCTGAAACTGAGAGGTACATTGTGATTTAGGGCACTGGCAAGTGAGGTCAGACCTTGATATGACCTTGTGGAAGTTTAGTGGAACCATACATATTATGTGGGTTATGTCTTCTCAAAGATCATATACACTATTTAAGTTTTTCTAACCTTCATTATATGTTTAAACCTTGTCCAGGATACCTTCAAGAGCCAAAGGCAGAAGATTGTGGGTGTGTTCGAGGAACTGCAAAAGTTCCTGAAAGAAGAACAACGTCTCCATCTGAACAGACTAGAAAAGGAGCATAATGAAATACTGAAGAGAATCAGGGGGAGTGTGACTCAGCAGGAAGGACAGATGTCCTACCTGAGAAACCTCATTACAGATCTAGAAGGGACCATCCAGCAGCGGGACCTGGAGTTGATACAGGTGAGTTATGGCTTGGTGCGATAATTACAACGCACACCTGCCCTTTCCCTGTAACGCAGCGCAGCAAGTTGACTTGCTGTTCTGTATCACTTTTTGATAAATATGGCCTTTAGTTTCTGTCTTGCATGTGCTTTTCCCTCCCGCTACTGCCTTCGCTCTACTGCCCACCAGTGACCTAGGGACAAAGGTGACAATAGTACCAACAATAGAGGGGAACTACAGGCCTGTGCCCTGAAACACAATTGATGGTGAAGATGAGGGGAGTTCAGTTCTCCTCAGGTGATGTGGCTTTGTCTACAAGAAGATTAAAAGACTCATAGCCGATGGGGGATTCTTTCGCTCGAGATCTCACAAATATTTAGGGCACTTGGGCTACAGCGAGCTGCTGAAGGTGACTACGCTTAGCTTTTCTAAGAGTAAAAATGACACCAACAGCATCACTGGATAGTCTTCGAAATTAGATTGATCACATGATGATTAAACTGACTGCTGTCAGGAGCAAAATGGGGACAATGTCTACAAGGTTTGTTTGGGGGGGCCAAGAAGGTAACTTAGGTTCTGGCAAAAATGATATGGACACATTTGCAACTGCTTCGAATAACACGCTCCTGATTTCCAATGCTGCACCACCATTTCCACCTTTAATGGAAAGGGTTGGGAACCTTAATCTGATGGGCAGGAATTTGACAATGGAACTCTTCTCACACTGTCCCTGTGTACAGCCATAGCAATGGCCTGTGAGGAGCAGGCATAGCAGTGTGATCAGGCAGGGAACAGTGCTACTAATTCTGCACCAAAAGGCACAGGCAAAGGCTCTGTGACAGGACACAAGGATGGTTCAGGTGCCATTTTGTTTTCTTTTGATCAGCGCAATTCTCGTATATATCTAAAACAATAGCTGTTGGCCATCGAACCAGAAGATCTTTGCTTGACCACCTACCACATCTTCCATTCACCACTGACGGGGACCTCTCCTCCCCACAAGTACTGTTTTAGATATAGATGAAAATGAGCTTTGTCTTCCTCCTTTTGTTTGCACTATGCACATCATTTATTAAGTAATGGAATTTGGACCTACTGATTTGTTTCTTGTATCTGATGATCGAAAGAGATCATTTTTAGCGCATGAGGGTTCAGAGTGAAATTTTCTATTTAGTAACTTTTCCAACTCCCGGAAGCACTAAGGGGAGGATCTTCTATAGCTAGTGGCTTTGTTGTTATTAATTTACATGGCAACTACCCTTCTTACTCCCCTCCGAGCCATAAGTGTTCAGTTGTGATCGTTTCATACATTACTTGCATATTGGCGGCTAATTTATTTCAGGTTTGCCCCGCAGGAGCATCACTTTTTTTGACGCTCCAGTGGCGCCTCTCAATCATATCTATGCGGCGACACAAAGTCACCCAGCGTGGCTTTGCACGGCCTCATGGATATGGAGCATGACAAAGCAGCGCACACTGCTGCCTTGCCTCACTCTGCATCAAGGAGGCGTTCCATGAGCGGTGCGTTGAGTTTTCCCACGCAGCACCCATGAATTTTGACGCTGCCACAAATTTACTCAATTACTTGAACCTGGGGCAGTGCCAAAACCTTACGCCTCCTCAGAGCAGGCGTAATGAGGAGAAATATTTTTATTTTTCCTCATTTTTTCCTCTTTCCATGTGTCCTGCATTCTGCAGCAGGCATAGAAAGAGGAAACACCTCTTGTGTCCCTTCTGCACAAGAATAATCCTGTCTGCAACATAGGGACCCTTGCACCAGGATGCAAGGGTGTCTACGTTGGCACTAGGCAGCAAATTGTGCGCCCGCACAGAGAGAAAGGACAGAAATGCACAATTCTTCAGAAATACGGTGTATTCCAGACTTTTCACATTGGGATAGGGCAGCACAACAAGAAGACTTGCGGTGCTGCCCTATGCCAATTCCCCATAAACGAGGCCCACAATGCATACAATGGAGAGGTGTGGCTCACTAGTTAGAGGCGGCAGACCCGTAAGCAGAGAATCGGCCAGGGACCAGGGTTCAATTCCCGACGCGGCAGGGTTGTGGACCAGGGTCAAAACAGATTCGATAATTCTCGCCTCAGTACCTACTCTAACCAGGAACACACTCGGCAACTCTGGGCATTAAACTTGCCTCATCTCTACAACGGCCCCTCACAGATGCCGGGGATGCCTGGTTTCACCTTGGAGATACCCAGAAAGGGACCATCTCACAGGGATAGCCAGGACGGGTTCCCCAGCGGTCTACAGCGCCGGGACACCCCGTTGCTGGGGTAGCTGTGCGCTTTACAAGTCTACAACATTTACATTTACATACAGTCTGTTTGTTGCATAGGGCTTTGTTTCTCTCCCACTTTAGTTTTTGTTTTGCCTCAACATTGTGACCCAATGACGATAACTGTGTATAAAAATAAAATAAGTAACCTCCATTTGACCATATGAGATTTTGAATTGGCATATACATTAATACTGCTTTACTCGCAATCACAGCGGTAGATCAAATTTAAATAAAAATGACAACCAATAAAACATGAATGGGACTTTAATACATTACTTATATTTTTCTTCATAACAGGATGTAAAAAGCGTCTTGACAAGGTATGAATTTCATCTGATTTTGTGGTATCTCATGTACTATGTATGCTGTGTCAACAAGTGCCTATGATCCCTGATGATGGAAGTGTACATACCTAAAGAAGGTGTGCACTGCTACTATACGGATAGGGTGGTGGGGGTTCCACTAATGCAGTTAGATTTTGTCAAAGTGTGAAACACGATTAAAGACATAAGATGTACAAAGAACGTGTGTGTAAGAATGTTTAATGCCTGTGAAAGATGTTAAATGGGCGCAGGGATTATCTGGCTGACACTTTATATTGCGGTTTTGTCTCCATCCTCCCCATTTCTGTATCCATTGGCTTAAAACTGTAACCACTCTTTGTTTCCCCTTTCCTCTTTTTATCTTATGCCTTATTTCCTTTTTTCTGTGTGTCCTTTCCCTGCTGTCTCCAGTTTGTCTATTTGTATTTGTCTCCTCTTTCTTTCCTTAGGTGTATACCTAGGACCGCTATCACTTTGTCTCTTCCATGGCTTTTCCTGATTTTGACTATTTTTTCTATCTCCTACTCCCTTCTCTGCTTCCTACAGTCTCTTTTAGCCTCTTCTTTGCCTACGGTTGGGTTATCTATTTTTTATATTTGCCTCTAGCTGCCCACTCTGTCCTATATTTGTTTCTTCTGTGTCTACCTTGGCTTCCTTTAACTTCCTACATCTTCTCTCTATGCCTTCCCACTTCCTGGCTCTTATTCCTCTTTGCCTCCTCTCTCCTTCCTCAGGCTTACTTTTATCTCCCCTCTCTCTCCATGTCCTTATTCTCTTTCCATTGGATCATGCCCATTACCTCTAGCTTGCCTGCTCGGACTCAGTTTAGAGATCTTATTATTCTGGCTTTAGCTTCACTGCTTAAATTAAAATGGAAAGATCATTTTTCAAAATGTCATTTGTCTTTTGTAACATTTTCTAACAATCTGAATCAGGGCGCACCTGCTACCCCCAAAGGGTTTCCTAACAGTGATGTAGAAGTGCGAAATAAGCCCCTGCAACAACAATGTGAAGAAACATGATGATCTTTCTAAATGTCAGATAATCACCTTTTAAAACGCAAGGAGCTCCATAATTTAGTATCACACTAGAAAAGTCACGTCCTCTAATCAAGAACCAATAGTCGTAATAGCTGTTTTAAGTGACCAGCTAGGAATGGAAGGCAAGGCCCTGGATAATCTGGATCTCAACAAGGAATGCAAGGAGCACAAGAATGAATATGGTGCCTTTCTTTGATCCTCTTGCGTAAAGCCATTAGTTTCACTGATATTCCCCATGACATGGTACTTTTGAGGTGGGTGAAGCGGGGAAGAAAGAGTGTACTATAACTGTAATGGACATTTCACACTAAGGGCCTTATCACGATGAGGCTCGGTTGTATGCATTCCGAGCTGCGGTCAGAGGCTTTCCAAGCCTCATCACGGTATCAGTTTCGACCGCCACAATACAATGCGTGCGGTCGAAACTGAAACCGGTCGGCCATTCTGGCTGGCTTCCGACAGGCTCCAGGAGCCCGTTGGCCAGTCGGAGACCAGCACGTAATCCCAATGGACGGCATTTCTGCCGTTGGGATTATGATGCTCGGTTTCTGACAGGCTTTCCATTCCGGGCTTTCTGAAAAGGAAAGCCTGTCGGAAAGCGAGTTTAAGGGCTAGCAGGACCCCTTTCTCCCTGTGGCCTCCGGTTGGGGGCTGAGGGAACACCTATGGTCCCCCCCTGTTAATCCCTGCACCACATGGCAGGCACCTTGAGGTGTCTGCCACACGGTGCAGGGATTAACTGAATCTCCCATTTCTCAATGGGAGCTTGTGCTACGGCCGCAGCACAAGCACCTATCGAGATACGGGAGTATGCGACCACACCATATGGTCGATTGGTCCGTAGACCATGACTGTGTCGGTCGGAGGCAACTCCAGCCGACATCGTAATGATGCACTTACTGTGCACTGAGCTGTGCAGATGCCTTTAAAATCCTTATACATATCCATCTCATGTGAAAAGTCTGGCACAAACTGGTGCAGAGCAAGGTGAAAAGACCACAGTGACTTTTCCACATGAAAGCATGACTGGAAAAGGGGCCCACAGTTTGCTCAGCTGTGTGTGAATACCATATATTTCCCCTTTTGATGAACACCTCACAATGATTTCCAGATGCTGTCAATACTTGGGCTTAAATTACTCTGTGCAAGATTAGCTAGAAAAATACAGTGCAATAAAAATGCTCTTTACTAAACGTTTTCTATTCATGCAAATAATAAATGTTAACTCTATTGTAATATGAAAGACCCATCAGTGATTATCTTCTTAGGTGTGAAAATGTTAATGTTCAGAAACCAGAGGCAGACACTTCTCAGCAAGAAGCCAGAATGTACCAGCTTCTGGAGCAGCGCGTCGACTTGAAGAAACTGGTGATGGACTATATGGGTAAATCAAGTGAATTTCATGCATTTATAAAAATCTGCGTCAGTCAGTCATAATCACTTTATTAGGTTACTGAAAACCATAAAAGCACACTAGAAAAATCTTGTAGGAACAACATTAAAACAAATACAAAGTTCATTTACGATAAATTTATACACCATAAAAATTCAACATGGAAAAAAAACACCCTTTTGATCTTTTAAGTTAAGCATGTGCAAAATTCTTTAAAAAAGTACTCTTATGCACAAATGACATCCAATAAAAAAAAAATTCATTGCATTTATAGAGGAGCTAAAATATTTCATAACAAAGAGGTCCTTCTTTTCCGTTCCCTAACCGCCGCAACTAAAACACTAGCAGTATTAAAACTTTCCCATGTATTGTTCAACATCTGTAAATACACTAACGCAGGCCTTACCTGCATAAAACTTTTATCCTTTAAAATAGGTACCAAAAACCGTCTGCGAATATAATGAAAGTGGTCACAAAACATGGTAAAGTGCAAATGTCTTTTTGTGGAGAAATGATCACACGAGCAAGGGCCCAAATCTTTCACCTTTCTCCATCCCTGAGGTACAGCCAATTCATAGTGCAGGAGGTTGAATCTAAATCTGTTTAAAAGGAAGCGGTGAAAAGGCTTTGTTATGACATTTAAATATGGTTCTATTGTTGGAGCTGTTTTCAAAGAAAGATGTTCTCGTACCGCGGGTTTCATTAACTCTCTAGCCTCTCTTTCAGTCTGCATCATATTCAGAAAAAGTTATTTAACCCACGGTAAGTTCTCTTTCATAAGTTTGTTTGGAGAATCAAAAAGTTTGGGGCGTTAAATTCTTAACATAACCTATCCAGGGGATGCTACTTGCTCTATCCAAGGATAAGCAATCCCGGGCGATCTCATCACCATCTGGATTAGTCCAGATCATTATCCAACTCAGGAGCGGGGCCAGTCCCCTCAGGTCTGCAACAAAGTCTATACCTAATTCTTGATGGATAATGTAAGAGGGTATGGATTGCGAGACTAAGAGCAAATTTCTGAGAAACTTGTTTCCCACTGTTTGTAATTCCTCAGCCTAGAGATGGCGATACATTTAGCTCTGTATATGTTGAGCATGGCTTGGATTGGCTGGGCCCCTAGCCTTCACGCAAAACTAAGATCCAATACTGTTGATCTTACCATAGCGTTTCTTTTCGCTTTCTTTTGCGGTACGCATGAGCCCCTATCATCAAACAGTATCCCTAAGTAGGAGAATGTTGTCACCCTTGATATTTCAGTTCCTTCTCAGAGATACTTTTTTACTTTTTTGGTCTCAGGCCCATGGTCATAGTATGAGATTTGGAGAAATTAACACTTAGATCCAAAGATCTCATATAATCCGCAAAGGAATTTAGGAGACTCTGGAGCCCAACTGCTGTACGCTCTCATGAGACCACATCATCTGCATATAAAAGAGCAGGGATTGACCGGCCCCCTGCTCGAGGGATATCTTTACAGGCTGTGCACAAAGAGGAGTCAAGATTATTTGTATGTAAAGTAAACAACAAGGGAGCTGGAATACAGCCCTTTCTGACTCCTCTGGTGAGACGGATGTGCTGGGTATCGTTTCCCCTTTGGTCATATCTCACCGTGGCAAAGAGATCCCTATGCAGGTCTGACAGAAAAATTACTACAAATCGGTCCAGTCCCATTTCAATTAATAATCATTTGAATCTGTTTACTCGGTCGGAGGCCGAGGGCAGGTCCATAAAGGCCAGATGTAGTGTCCCAGTCTTAGCAGCTGTGTATTTCCCAACTAGCAGCTGTAGATTTAAGCACTGGTCCTTAGTACTCCCACCGTTCCTGAAACCATACGCAGATTTGATAGTACATTGCTCTCTTCTAGCCATGCTGTTGATTTACTAAGGATCACTCTCCCCAGTACCTTGACTGCTGAATGGATCCGCGATATGGGCCTGTGACATTGCAGGTCTCCTCTCAGTCCCTTCTTAAAAACAGGTATGACAATAGATTGGGACCAAGACCTCAGCAAACCATGCAAAGAGGCCACATTAAATACATGGGTCAAGATTGTGGACCAAAGTGCCACGTTCAGCTTGTAAAGGTCATCCGGAACACCGTCCGGACCGGTAGCTTTATTACTAGTCATCTGCATTATTGCCTCCCCTACTTCCTCATCAATAAATAACCAGGCTGTATGTACTCGCGTCCGATGTAAGGGGACGTAAGGTTCCCTCATCGCCCTGATCACCATATATATGTTTAAAATGAGTGAACCATTGGTCCTCAGGTATGTAACATTCAAGTGGGCAGTTACTGACCCCAGAGAAAAGAGGTTTATTAACAATCTCCCAAAATCTAGCACTGTTCCTGAGGACATCCACAGAGAGTAAATCATTCCAGGCTTCTTGTTTGATTTCAGCTTTACGATTTTCTACAGCATGCTTGTATGTTTTTCTAAAAACAGCTATTTGGGCTTTATCTTGGGGTGCTTGCTTTAAGACTTTAAAAAGCGTTTGGTGGGCTTCAGTGCATTTATGATCAAACCACCTCACACCTCCTTCCTCAAATTCCCTCCTTGGGTATGTGAGAGCTCTAGTCACCTGTTGACAGATCCTTTTGAAGGCGGTAAGGGTTTCTACCCCCTTCTTCATGATATCTAGTCAAAGTCCAATATCATCCCTTGAGATTTCGTACAGATTGTTAAGAAAATGATCCAGGACTACCTTGCTCCATTACAGCTGGGGCTCTGATCTTTTAGCTTTACAGAATTACCAGTGATGACCTCCCCAGTTTTTGCGACTACTCCAGTACCCCACCCAACATAAGGTGTCTAAGATTGTGATTGCTAAAATGTGACCATTGTGCAGAGTAGGATACAATCTGGGGTAACAGGCCTGAGGTAATAAAAATATAGCCAATTGTGGAGTTCAAACCTCTTCCCTTAAAAGTGGGGATTCTAATCTTCCCTGGGCTAACACTTGGACGTGAAAGATAAAACTCAGCCAAGATGTCCTCAATAAACCCTCCTTGCAATTTTCGGGCCCAGAATCACAATGACATGACAATTCATTGTGCACAGGTGCATATTAAAAGCCCCTAAGATTATTACACTCTTAAGCAGACGAGTATAAAAGTGGAGGTCAAGACAGGAGAGAGTACTATCTGATGGATCTTGAAGGTAGTTTTAAGTCTATCAGGATCCCTGCTGCTGGTCATGGACAGCATGTTCTACCAGGTCATCAAATATGTTCGTTTAGGTTTCCTCCACTGGATGGACACTTGTTTGAGAAAAGGAGGATAACAAGTAACAGGATTTCAGGTCTGAGCACAATGGAGAGATGTTAGAAATCATAGCAGAACCTTGTTATGATCCATATTATGGAATATATGGAAATCAGAGTCAGTTACTATTGTGCACAATGTTCACCTGTCATTTAAGTGCACAAAAGGCTGATCTGCTTCTGGTGTGAGCCATCTAAATGGTCAGTGTTATTACAGTAATGGTACTGGTGTCCATGGGCAGAGTCTCGCCAAATGAAACCTTTCTGGAGCCCAAACCATTGTGGGATGAGTACAGAAAAGGGGTGATAAGGAAAGAGATAGATTTCAGATACACAGGTGAGTGTGTAGTGTGATAGATAAAACTACTCTGCGTGTTGATAGTGTTGTCATCTCTGTTGCCCGACTCTTTAAGGTGTCCTCCAGTTATTCCTGCTGCGCCTACACTGACCTGGACTGATTCTGTTGCTTTGCTCCAAATTGTATTTGGCTCACTGACGAGTCTCTAGATATTCAGTGGACATGTGGGTAGCAATTGATGCAGCAATAGTTCACTCCACTCTTTACTCAAGTCTTAAGGACAGAATGATGTTGAGGGGAACAGCTCTCAGGTGGATCTGTTCATGTGTTGAAACCAGTTTTCAACACATGAATCCAGCTAACTCACTCTCGAACCAGCCAGATATTTTCTGATGACATTGAGGGGCATATTTGCAATATTTTGGCGTAGGGCATCTACAAGATACAGCGCATTCCTGTCCTATCTGCAAGCGCCAGCGCACAAACTGCAGCTGAGCGCCAACGCAGGCACCAGGGTGCAAGGGTGACTGTGTTGTCAGCATGATTTGTTGTGTGGAGGACGGACCCCGTCCTGCACAAAAACAATCAAAGGAGGTGTTTTCCTCGTATGTGTGCTGCAGAAATGTAAACATTTCTCCTCATTACGCCTGCTTTGGGAAGGGGTTAGTTTTGGCACTGGCCCACATTTACACTATGTTGTAAATATGGGGTACTGTCAAAAACCATGGATGTTGCGTGGGAACACCCACAGCAACACCCATGAAACGCCCCTTCCAACCAAAGTAAGGCATTGACGTACTCTATATTTACAAGGCCATGGAAAGCCATGTAGGGTGCCTTTGCGTGGCCTTGCATATATAGGCCTTCACACTGCACCTCTGGAGCATCAATAAAGTGACTATCCGGCGGCGTAAAAGTGCCACAGGGGCATTGTAAATATGCCCCTCACTTTTGAAAGAGTAGCTTAAGATCTAGTTGACATCTAATCCTGGATGATGAAACACCACCTAAAACTCAATAGTCTTAACATTGAATTCCTTCTAATCTCACAAAAACTGCACAGTCCCCGAAACAGACATAACTGTGCTCTTGCCCAGTGTTGAACGGCATGCCCATAACAGTGGAGTGTGCCAAATCATTTGACTTCTATCTGGACAAGAAATTGAACTTACAAGAACATGTCAGCTCTTTAGATAAAGAGACACAAAATCAGCATAGGCTTACAAAGTATTAAACCATTCACACCAAAATGTGGTTTTAAACAAGCGCTACACGTTTTTGTGTTATCAAGGAATGATTTTGGAAACTCACTAGATACTGCAATGCAGAAACTACTCCTGAGGCCATATTACTGAAGTGCCCCGTGGGCGCAAGAGGTATTTGCGCCCGGGGCACTTTGGTATTACAGATGGGGCAGCAGACGTTTGCTCGTCCCCTTCTGTAATACCAATAACGCTGGTGCACATAAAGCACCAGAACTATCATCAGAGGGTGTTCCCTTATTGGCATGGGGACGAGGCAAATGAGGGAATCCCTTTGCCTCTGTGCCTTATTATTATGCAAAGAAGCTGTCATGATGCGCATTGGCAATTCCAAAAGCAACTTTATGTGCAACAGCTAGTCTGGACACAAGCTTGGCCCAATCTCACCAACCCTAATTACTCTGAACTGGCTTCCTATTGAAACAAGATATCTCCAGAAATGAGCCAGCATTACCCACAAGATACTTCACACAGCAGCCCAGACTCACGGCTTCTCGAAATCCCTTCATTCAAAATGAAAATATATTAAACATATCCTTTACCTGAGTGTCCTCACTGTTTGGAACTCCACCTCTCTGGTTATAAAGATATTATCCTCTCCTGAGACAATTAAAACAGAATTTAAATGTCTGTTTCAACCCTACACCACAACCTGAATGCTCTGTATCGGTCCCAACGAATTTTGATCCTGGAAAATCTGCAATCTGTATTTGAAGGCGCATATATCAGGGGCGGTTTTCTTATGAGGGCAGCAGGGCTCCCCCGCTTAAATTTCTGCCTCAATTACTGTTTCCTATTTATTTTGAAAAATTCTTAATTCATTACACCCGCGACCCTCGCTCTGCGCAAGGATCAGGCAAAACCGGGCACATGTGGTGTTAGAGCGCATGTGCCGGCCGTCGCAGGTTTTGGAGGGCTTACCTGATTTCAGCCCTGGACCCCGGTGGCTTACAACACTGTAAGGGGCATATTCTCAAGGACCTGTCTCCGAGCTATTGGCACTTTAGCGCAGCCAAAGTCGTGATAAATATACTGCATCATTTACAAGCTGGTGCTAACAGCCAATAACGCCAGTTTACCAGCGATAGCAGCCACAAAAGACATCGCCACGGATTACCCCAGCACCTAACGCTAATGAGATGCAGAGTAGGCGTTCCCAAGCAAAAAGCCACGACAACACCACTCCGCAACATTTTCAACGACCAGCCAGATCTGCGAAAAGATCACAAAACAGGCAATAAGGCGCGTTAGCAGCAGGAAACTAACACCTGCTCCGACCTGGTGCAAAGTCGGACGACAACCGGCAGCAGCCAAGGGAGCACAGACCATAGCCAAACATGAAGAACAACAGATGCCGAGAGCAACTGAACATGCAGCCCGGAGCCCTAATAGGGCAACAACACCCACCACCACCACCCCCAGGACCCCCACCCCTTTGTACAAAGATGATGCACATCAACTCCACGAAACCATGAACCAAAGAAAACGCCTGAAGTCACACAATCACAACACCTAACTTACAGGTGTGGCCAGAAAAAGGGAAATCATACATTCATATTATATGATCTAAATAAAACGTTTTTTACAGATTAAACAAAAAACAATTCTGAAGAAGCATGGCGGGTCTTCTCTGGGCATTCTGTAAGTCACAGCCTGCAAGACAGAAATACAGATAAGAAGGTGTGTCATGCGCCCATCAAAGAACAGAGGGAGAGAGCGAAAGAGAGAGAGAGGGAGAGAAAGAGAGGGAGAGAGAGAAAGAGAGGGCGAGAGAGAGAGAAAGAAAGAGAAAGAGAGGGAGAGAGAGAAAGGGAAAGAGGGAGAGAGGAAGAGAGGGTGAGAGAAAGAGAGGGAGAGAGAGAGCCTACACTGCAGACCCACGCCACACTGCTAACCTGCTGCCACCGGTGTGTCTCCAACCACGTGCCGGTACACACTGCAGTCCCCCAGGTGCCTCATCTGCAACAGTTCACAGAGACATGAATGGCAGAGTCCACACAGTTGCACACGCCACCATCGCTTGCCAGCCCCTGCGCACACATGCTGCCGCACCCCAGCCCCTCCCGCCGCCCAGCGGTGATTGCCCGCCCCAGCTCAACCAGGCCTCACTGCTCACCTTCCGACACCGTCATGTCTCCAAGAGGGCACACCACGTGCCGGTGGGAGCACCAAGCCCGGAGCCCGGGACCATGGCACCCTCAACATCATTCAGCCCCGCACCGTGGGCCAACAGGTCACACATTTGATTCTGGGTCTTGATCGCGCAATGGCAGAGACCATATCAGTGCACATGGCATCATCGCAGGCTGCACACCTGCTCAGCCCTATAGGTGCCACTAATTCTGTGAACCCCCTAGGCAAGACCACGTGGCGAGAGGCCCGCTGGCTCACGCCTACACTGCGGTCCAGCAGGGCGCACACTAATCCTCACCAGTCTGGACCGCCAGGACGGAGCATCATTGCAGGCTGCACACCCGCTCAGCACTTAAGGTGCCCCTAGCTCAGTGTGCCGAAAGACACCGTCCCGTGGCGGTGTTCCTGTGCCTGCCGCAGTGTATCCGGTGCCACCAACTCTGTGCACCGTAAACCATGGACCCTTTATGATTGAGTCTCGTGGTGCGGACGCCATCATGTCACCCCTGGCACTCTGCAATGTGCTATGGCAGGGCCCTTGGGCCTCATGCAGAAATGAGAACCACACGGAGACACTCAGTTACAGAGTGGAAATGGCGTCCAGCACGTGCGCCAGGCCCTTTATATTGGCAGGGTCACATGTCCTGTGACAGCTGTGCTGGATGGGTGTGGTGTGGGTGTAAACCAGCCGTGAGGGAGTGGCTGTGGCATGCTCACAAATAGACCTGTGAGCAGCAGATCGCAACAAGGAAGAGCTAGGACATGTAGCTTTGTCGTCCCCCCCCTGTGAGCGTAAGCCGAGTGGGCTGCCCTGGCGTATGCCAGTCCAGCGTAAGGGTGTGAACAATGACCCGGGGGCGCTGGGCATGGTTCCGTCCTCGGCTGGACAAGGAAGTTACTAATGCGTGTATCCCCGTTGTGGTGTCGGCGCCACCTGTGCCACAATCGGCAATGTGTCACCCGTGACCCAAGTCCCACAACAGGAGCAACATGGACATAAGGGGGAATCACTGAGCCTACATTCATCTACACTTCCACACTTGAAAGGTCATAGGCATGACACATCGGTGTGACCACGAATGTTTATTGCACAATCAGTGGAGTTGAGAAGCCGGAGCAGTACAGGGACATGCAAACCCCACTTCACATTGTGTCCTTCAGGGAATGACAGGTGCATCAGAAGAGGAGGAGTTCAGTCTGCAATATGGTAGCTGTGTCATTGGTGACCAAATAGAATATGGCAGTCCATGTTGAGGTCCAAGGTGAGTGTCGCCGAGTGCATCGGGGGATAGTGGGAGGTGATGATGCAGAGGGTAGAACCAAGCAGAAACAGCACATATGTTGGAGATGAATGCTGCTGCGTCCTTCTGACCACGGAGTCAGATTCATCTGCATCTTAGTCCTCTGTTGTTGCATGTGCCTCACATGTGGGTGGTTGTGTTCTGTCTCCAGCACTGTGTGGCATTGACACATCAGGGGCCGGAGATGTGGGCGTAGTGGTACCAGCAGCATGCATCAGCGCCAGGACTTATGGCAGCAATGCCACGAGGAAGGTCTTTATGGCATTGAGGGACCGCTCCGTGTTCTCCATGAGCCTCCGCATGAGTCCCAACTTCTGGGCGAGCTCGCTGGAGGCACTCTGACTGGACAGTCGTTCTTGTTGCAGAGTCAGGACTCTGGCGATTTCAGCCATGGTTCGTTGGAGAGCATCGAGTGGACTGTTGGTGTCCGTTAGGGACTGTGAATGGTCTCTGATAGGACTTGGACACCCACGTATGGCGTCTAGTTTGGCTGCCATGCGGTCGAACCCCACCTGCACCTGTTCAGCCAGCTTCTTCTGGCACACCAACACACGGCATTGGAAGGCCATGTGTTAGTCGTGTGGGTTGGGAGGCAGCCGTGGTGGTGGGTGCTGCCTGCTGTGTGTTCTGTGCAGGGGGTGGGTTCTCCTCGTAGCAGCTGGGCTGCCCTTATCCTGGAGGTGGGGTGCGGAGGCACTCCACGAGCTGTTGGAGGGCATCGGAGTCGAAGAAGTGGTGGTCCTCTTTGTCATCAGAGAAGAGAGGTTGGGACTGCTCTGCAGGAGGTGTTTGATTTCTACCTGCAATGTGAAGGGGAGTTGCAGTTTAACATTGTGTTCACATGTATGTTGACGCATTGTACATGTTTACATTCAGACTGAATGACAGTGTACATTGTGACTGTTTGTGGGGAGCTGCCTATATGATGCGGGACAGTGGACATTTTGACAATATGACAGATGTGTGTTTGTACTTGTACATTGTCAGGTCACATTTCCCTGCGATGTCATATGTGATTGGCCAGTTTCTGCACACAAGCGGCACCAGGTGTGTCCTGTTGTGGACGTGTTGCGGATTGTGCCACATCGTTGTCAATGTTGATGGGCTCTGCATGTGATGTGTGTGTGCCGCATTTTGGGGGAGTCGCCCCTGCAGCTCTGATTTGGCTGACTCTTGGCCCTTACATGAGGTTTGCCTCTGGCTTCTGTGCTTCTGCAGTGCTGGAATGTTGTATGATTGGGTGCATTGGCCTCTTGGTGGGATTTGGGAGTCTGGGGCATGGTTTGTCTGCAGATGTGCTATGCTTATTTGTGCATGTGTGCCATTGTGCCCATCTCCCCCTTCCCCCAGTCCCTGGTCGTTACTCACCCTGTTGCTGTTGTGTCCGGTCATGTTGAGCAGTGTCCGGTCCCCCGACTCCAGCCACCGTCTCCCCACTGATGATCGTGGACACCATTTCCTCCATCTCGTCCAGCTCCTCCTGTGGCGCTGGGCTCCCACCTCCAGTCTGCATTGCTGCCTTCTGGTTGTTTGCGAGTTTCTGCTTGGTTTTGCGCTTGACATCATTCCATCGCCTCTTGACCTCTTCCATTGTCCTCTTCAGCAGTCCGACTGCATTCACCTTGTCCACGATGGTCTACCATATTCCATGTTTGGTTGCCAGTGACACAGTGGAGGTGACGAACGGTAGTTGATGGTGTTCTACCACCTCCATTATCAGGATCCTGTTTTCCTGCGGACTGAACCGTTTCTTCCTACTCTTCTTGTCCTTGCCCTTCCCTGACCCCGAGGTCCCAGGCTGGTCCTCCGGGGGGCTTGTGGGGTTCTGGTTGTCCTCTGCACTTGCCCTGGCTACCTCCATTGTGCTTCGCTGTTGTTTGGCTTTTGTCTGTGTTTTTTTCTACTTTTCTGGTGCATTTTCCTGTAAGTCGCGCGGGAATTACAGGCCTGTGGCTGGTTTTCGCTTATTTTTGTATCGCGATTGACCTCATCGCAGCTTTTTTTTGTGTTCGTGTTTTGCATTTTTGCGGCTTCGTGTTATCTTTATTGCGGTCATTTGGAGCGTTATTGTGGGGCTATCGCATGGTGCCGCAGGGTTGAGAATGCCACGTTAACACAGAGTTATTTTCCTGTGATGGACTGCGATGTGAAGAGTTGCGTTATGCCCTCTGATGACGTACTGCAGCCTCGCTGATTGCAAGCAGACTGGGTGCTTTAAGCAGAAGCCCTGGGTTTCCAAGTCTGCTTGTCAATCAGTGAGGGTGCACTATGTATGACTGCACCCCACCCATTTCCTAACTCGTCAGCATGGGGCGGGAGCAAGCCTCCATGGCCCCACCCCTTCCTGGGAAGAGCTGGGAAAGGCCTGTGGTGCTCGCGAGGCTGTCTGTGACCTGCTCTGCAGCACACGTGCTCTTCTTAAAAGCAAGCAGCAGACTTGCTCGGACCGGAGTCCGAGAGGCCAGCAGTTAGAATCCCAGGCAAGTGCAGGTGGGGCTTAGAGAGGGTTTTAATGGGCTGTATGGGTTCTAAGAACCGAAGGAAAAAGCGAGCCTTGAAATGTGTCCTTACCAGGCTCCTATTTATAAAATCCACAGGGGCCCAACCAATCATATCACGCCAGGTTTTGCTGCTGGGCAGTGTGTGAATCATCCGTTCTTTGACCGAAAGTTATTTCTTGAAGTCTGTGAACTGCAATACGTCACATTGTGCTCATTTGGGTAATAACTGGTCATTGGCTACTCATGGACGAGGAATATGGAAATGTAACGTAAACGTGAAACTGTCAGTATTCCGTGAATAATTGGGCGTCATTCATGAAAAGGCCTAAGCATCTGATGGTTTATTCAACTCTTGCAGTGAGTACCTTGATCCTTGATGAGCAAAGACGGACGTCCGTCATAAACTAGCAGCTCGTGCTGATGGGGCGGGTTTGCAGGAACTTGATTAGTCTTGTGGAGGGTTTGCGAGGATTCTTTCCTTATCCTGGGGGTCTAGATTGAGGGGTGCAGTTGGAAGATAGGAACATTTCCTTGTTTAGTGGTGGTGACCTTCGTTTCCTGCGATTCCACTTTAGATGATGTTTTTTCCTGTAAAGATGGACACATTTTAGCAGGTGAAAAGGGGACTTAATGCACCTTTCCGAATTCAACAAACTCGGTAAGTGCATCACTGTGAAAAATGTTTTTTGCGTCATTCAACTGCAGCAAAAGTATGAGCATAAATGTAAGTTGGGGGGAAGAATTGCCTTTATCTTAAGTGAATCCCACCCATTCATGAACGTGCAGTGGTTTGGCTGCAGTCTTCAACAGTTCATCAATTTACAAACTGTTGAAGGCTGCAGCGACACCACTACAGATGATGCCATCAAGCTGTCTTTTCAGTTTTCCTCTGTGCTCTTCATAGATCCCTGAGGTGAAGGTCTGAGCTCTAGATTTTAGTAATACAAATGAATCTGCAAGTCCTTTTTCTGTGACTAGACCTTTGGTTGCTATCATTTTAAATCATTCACTGGTCACTGGTTTCTTCTCTTAGCTAAACATCATCTTGACTTGGGGTTCACTGTTTCTCTCAAATTCACTACAATGTCCATTTCAAAGAATCAAAGCGAAAGGTTCCATCTTCCTAGTGTGGGGTAGACGCGAGCCTAATGCCAGCAGGGCTGCACAGAAGGGCCTTGCGGCTCACCTTTAGGCATGCTTTGTAGCTTGAGATCCCATACTAGTTTGCACACTTTATGGTAAACATTGACAGACCTCATTCACTTACTTATTTATAGTACTTAATTTAAGCCAGTGGTTGTAAGTGGGGCTCGCCATTCAGTAGCGCCAGTCGCTAGGTTCTGAGCAAAACTTTGTGCCTGCCATGTATTCTTTTGCAAATGAATCACTGCTTGTTAGCCAAGAGTTTAGCACAAGACATTCATAGACTAGGTGCGTTGATGCGAAAAATCCTCATTCTGAGGTGCTGTGCGTTCGACCTCTGACCATTTTGTGTTCACGCCCTGAAAATAGTCTCTTTGCCAGAAATGGTTAATAAGATCTTTTTTAATTGAAGCAAACCCTTGAATGATAATCTAATAGTATTTCTGCTAAGCTTTGATGACACAAGAATGACTCTCTTTGTCAGCAGTTAACAGTGGAGGTTGGTAGCTGATGTTGCTTCTGTTGGTGCCGGGCTTAGGCTGTAGACCATATGAACCCCAGAGAGGAGGACGTTGGATCATATTAACTATATGAGCTCTATCCATAGGATACATTTCTTCCTTTAATGTTTGATTTCACTTCTTGCTGATCCGATCCACCATTATCTGGCTCAGTGTGTGCTGCCTCGAGATGGCATGAACAGTGACCGATGTCTGCAATGACATGTTCAGTCTTCTTCTGTGGTACTGGGTAGTGACTTGCTACTCACCAAAAAAGTGCTTCAACACCCCATCAGGGGTAACAAGCGCTATATAAATGCAAACCTTTTTCACTCTTCCATACCTTTGCTATCCTTCCGATTCCAAATAACTGACTAACCTATCCACCACTCAAATTCCTTTCATATTGCACTATACTAATTCACCACTAATCCTTTATGGGTTCTGGACTAGCATGCTACTTGCCGAAAAAGCGCTTTAACGCCCATCAGGAGTAGTAAGCGCTATATAAATGCAATTACAAATACAATTACAATACAATACATGCACTTAAAGGAATCATTTCCTTAGTTATGTGGCCGAACTTACAAGCTCCCCTGCTTTTGTCTACCAAGGGTTGATGGGCATTGATGTGGTCAGTATACTTATAATAAGCATCTAGTTCCAGGACTAGGACCTCTCCTCTCAAGTCCAGTGAAAACAGATGCCAAAATAACTGGGTTTATTGTGCTGACCCTATTGAGTCACTCTCTAGCAATCCATCCGTTTATCAGAAAAAAGCCTGTTCTGGTTTGTGAAAATGAGGGGCGGGCGGTGGATGGAGGTGTCCACTGGACCGATGTTGACATGTACAGTACCAGTCTCTCTGACTTACATCCATCGCCTTGCTTAGTGGCTTGGTAGTGTGGAGCAGAGTCAACTGGCATCCAGCCCAATCTCAAGTCTGGTGCCAATGGGATTGGTCATTCGGTTGTGCTCGAGCCGGCAAATCCAACGCTATCCATCAGCTGCAGCTTTATTGACGAGAGCAGATGAATATACTAGAGTGCAGGGTGGTGTTGTCTGTAGACTGGTATTTGCTACCATACCCCTGCATTCCATGCACCCAGACAGTGTAAATGATGAGCTTTGCAGGCGCCAACGGTCAGCAGGTACGCTGAAGAAAATGCAGCTTTTAACATTGCATGAACAAGTTTATTGTCTGTGTATTTCATTTTCATAAACTATTCGAAATGGGGTTCATTTTATGGTGTTGTTTACTTGTACTGAATAAAATGTATTTCTTTCTGTGCTTTATGAGGAAGACATGTTGAGATTTTTTTATATGTTGTAATATTCGAGGCTGCTGTTGACCAAGCCACACCGTATTTGTATTCATTCTCAAATGGCATATTGCTTAGTGTGCTTTAAGAGGGCATACGTGCAATGGCATTTCCAGTGCTTAATTTGTAAAATATTAAGTGCGAAGGATCTAAGTTTTGCTCAGAAGTCTGTAGCAAGTGCTTGGAATATCAGGGGTGCCGAATACCATTGCTGCATATTCCTGATTCTACGTCATCCCTCTTTAATCCACCACGAGACACCCACTGCCTTTTTATCTAACTCTTTCTGATTCCTTTTCATCCCTGCTTTAACCTTTATTACTGTTTTCTCTTCCTCCTCCCCCCACCACCCCAGGTGTTTTTCTTTGTGTTGCTCTGGGTATAAGTCTAATTTGGAAAAGTAACTGCTGGCTACTAAAATTAAGTGTTGGTGGGCCCCACCTACAACCACTGGCTCAAATTAAGAACTGTTGGACTTGGCCCTTCTGGCAGGTTCACCCCTGGACTTTTTGCTTTTATTGGTGACCTGGTGGTAGTGATTTTTGGTTTCTGCGCACTTTCCCTGTGTCCCAGAGTAAAGTGCGTGCGCACACTGAGTGCATGTGGTGAGATAGGCCTGCCCTCCCATAGGAATGCATGGGGAATGTATGTGTCCCTGGTAGTTCCTGATGCGTGGGGTGTGCAGGCTCGAGTTTGATATGTGCGGACTCGTGTGATCGAATGCTTCGCAATGATGTATGATGCGTGATTATGTCATGTGCGGAAGTGACACTTCTAGGAGTTGGCATATTAGTGTGAAAGGTGTCTGGCGTGAGATTGGCTGGAGCTGGCTGGTGAGCCTGGCTCCAGGAGTCTGGGTGGGTCTGCCCCAGTGGTGAGTGTGAGATTAGCATGCGGATGGCTGGGGAGGAGTGCACCTTGGACCTGAATAGGGCAGGGCTTTCCCCACACAATGCTGGCTCCGCCCCCTGTGGTGCGACTGATGACCCTAGCCCTGCCAGTGAATAGAGTGAGGGGCTGAGCACATCAAGGGTGCTCCCCAACCAGCTGCGACTGGTTTTCCCCCTCACCCTGAACCCAGAACAAAGGGAAAAGATGTATAAAAATGGGGCTGCGTCCCCACAGAGTTGTTCTCTTCCAGGATCCTACCTTAGGGGGGCTGCTGCTGGACCAGAGGACCGCCACTTGGACTACCTCCCTGCCTGGAGGCCCAATGAGCTGGCTCTGGGTCCAGCCTTGCCCCCTCCCACCCCTGCCTTGCTGCATGCAGGGGAGAACTTTGCTGGACTTTGATTATTTTGCCCTAAAGCGCTTGGAGCGCTTTATTTGTGTCCCTAAGCACCTGGAAGCGCTTTGATTTGCCTTTAGCGCTCAGGAGCGCTTTATTGCTGCCAGCCGGTGCCCACCCGGCGTTTACCCCGCTTTAATTAATTATTTGATCGAGCGGGAGCCCGCCCCGCATGGTGGTGTGCTTGCGGGTGCCCACCCCGCTTATTTGATTATTCTTACGGCGGGTGCCCACCCCGCCGTATATCGCATCATTGAGGGAGCCCACCCCCCTTTGCCACCGTGAAGAAAGTCACCGCCGCGGCCCCTGCGGAACAAGGAAGTCAGGCAGGCCGGGGGTGGGACGCCGGGACAACCGGAAGTAGAAGGGCGGGAGCCTAGCCCGCCTTCGCCGGTGCCGGAGAACGCCGTGACTGAGGGAGGCCGCGGTACTGAAGGAAGGAGCTGACGGGAGCCTACCCCGCGCTCCAGTGCCAAGGCCGAGCCAGAAGCTCAAGAAGCGTTGCTGGTCCTAGCGGGGCTCCCCGGTGACGGTGGGAGCCTCGCGTACGGCCCCGAAGCAAGGAGACGCGGAGCAGGAGGTTCAGCGGGAGCCTACCCCGCCTACCAGCGAAGAAGAGAGCACCGTGCGTGCTGCTGCCTCAATGAGTGAGACGCCCCTGCAGGAGTCCCGGTGAGTGGGGCTCCAATCCAATTGTTGGGGGCATTGTGTGCCGGTGGAGAGCGCTAGTGCGCTCCAACAACAGGGCACAGTTGGTGCAGAGCCCACGAGGCTCCCACGCTTTCGGGGGCATTAATTGTTAACGAGTCCCCTGTGCGGGACTCCAACGACGGGGCATTAGTCTAAGTGATTGCTCAGAGTCCAGGAGAGGCTCCAACCCCTGCTATATTGATTTGAGAAGGCACAGTGGTGCCCCAGCATTTCTCCAGTTGCCCAGCACTTAGTGGGCAACTGCCACGTGTAGGTTGTGCTTTGTGCTCCTGGCTTGCGCAGCCTGCGCCGCCTGGCCCTGACTCTGCTGGACACAGGGCGTCCTAGCCCCCTACAAGGCCAGTTGGCCTAGGGACTGCCACAGGTGGTGGCTTATGTGAGTTTTGCGCAATTGTGTTAACCTGCACCTCTGAATGTGGTTCTATGCGTCATGTGCCTTGTTCTTACACCGCTGAATGTATTTTGTGCATCATGTGTTTTCCTTCCCTACACCTCTGAATGTGATGCATCATGTGTAATGTGCGTTTACCCCTACAGGTATTGTGATACTTAGGTGGTTGTTTTCTCCTAGTACAGGTGGTGCTAGTGAGGTCCTGGTTCCCTGCGCAATATTTTCCTAAGGTGGTTAGGGTTGCGTAGGTGGTACTTACCTGTTACCAGTAGTTACTGGTTGTGTGCTACATTTGCTATGTTCTAAAGCATTATTCCTATGTTCTAAGTGCTAATTTCTACCAAGTGCTAATTCCTGACAGTGGTCCATGTGGCCCTGTCCCCTGTACATATAATCCCTTGTAAACTCTGCCCGTGCCTGTTGGCACATTGTAAAGTGTGTGGTTTTATCTAATGTGTTTTGGTAATACAAAGGCTATTTTTATATAATACCTTGTGTGGAGTTTCCTTTGTGGTGGGCCTTGGGTGTTGTTGCTTGGTGCGCGCGCAAACGCTTTACACATCGCCTCCGGGATAAGCCTGACTGCTCGTGCCAAGCTACCAAGGGGGTGAGCAGGGGTTATCTTTGGCGTGTAACTCCCCAGCCCTGACTAGAGTGGTGGTTTCTGCCTGGCTTTGGCGCAAGCCCTAGCCAACCAGAAATCCCATTTCTAACATTGGTGATCAGCGGTGGGATTTGGACTTGCGTTTGCGCTGTACCGCAGCGGCAACTGGCCGCACTATAAAACTCTGCCTTTAGATAATCACATGGTATAGGGATTATTGTGCTAAGTTTGTTTTTGTCATTTCTGTGGAAATATGTTTTTTGTGTACTGTGAGTTAGGTGTCCCTAGCTCGGGAGGGTAGATCATCCCCCTAAGTGCATTCTGTTTTCTGGATTCACCAGAGGGTGGGATCCAGTGGTGGCAGCTTAATAGTGTCCAGTACATTTGTTCCCCGCCCTGCGCCCAGAGTTGGTACCTGTGCCACTTGTGGTCAGGTTGAGGAATCAGGGGTGGTAGAAATTGCCTTACCAGTCCGAGGGGAGGGTTGTGTGTGGATGAATGTGTGTGGCACTAGGCAAGTGAGTGTGAGTTCTCTGGGATAGAGAGCTTGCTGAACCCTTTTTGTGAATTGTGTACTTCCGTGTTAAGCTCAGACCCCTAGGTTCCCTGTGTAATCTTTTCACCAGAAAGTCCGCCAGAATGGAGCCTGCTTTTGATCTCAGTGATCTAGTTTGGTACAGTATGCAGGAGTTGGAAAGGTTCTGTAGAGAGAGAGGCATAGGGGTGAGAGAGTCAGACACTCTGTATGAACTTAGGGACCACATGATCCAGTGGGTTAAAGATCAAAGGGAAATTGAGCTCAGTAGAGAAAGGGCCCGGGCCTCACACCTGGAGGGTGGTGGGTCTGTGGGGAGCCCTGAAGATTCAGAAGAAGATGACAGTACCTGGGCGCCAGTAGAGAGTGAGGACCCCGTAGGTAGGGAGTCCCTTGCTGGGCCCAGCGTAGGAGGCAGCGCCTCATCCCTTTCCCTGTCCCCTGAGCGCAGGGGTAGTTTTCTGGATTCCCCAGTGAGGGTGGAGTCCAGTGGTGGCAGCGATATAGAGTGCAGTACAGAGTCTCCCATTCCCAGTTCCCCGAGTGTGGTACCTTGTTCCCGAGAGGAGGAGTATAGGTTGAAGTTCAGGGGCAGTAGGAAGCTGTCTCACCATTCTTGGGAGGAGTTTTTGGGGGAATGTGATGATGCACTGTTCGATTGGGTGGCGCTTAGCCCGGAACGCAGTTATACCGCCCTGTATAGTCTGGTTATCAAAGAGCCGATGCTCTGTAGTTGTTCGCCAGGGTTGCGCCAACACCTGTTGAGGTATGGCTCTTTTTGTCCATGGGAACTTGCAGAGGAAGCAGAGCGCTGGGAAGGTGCTAGAGGTTCTCTAGAGTCATTAGTGAGTGATTCCAACAATAGTGGGTCAGAGATCCTCCAGCCCAGCGTGGTGGAGGAGGCTCAGTGTAGCCCAGCTAGGTCCCAGGATAGCGAGGAGGGTGTAGGGGCTCACTGCCTGGCTCAGTGGAGCAGGAGTGAGGGGGTGACCAAGGGTCCCCAGACGCCCGAAACCCTGCCTCAGGACTTGGATGGTTTCATGAGGGAACACCAAGTTGGGGACCTAGGCTGTCCTGTTAGTCCATTTGAGGAAGATCTCCTAGTGAGTAGAGGACCTGGAGCGCCTATAAACAGGGCTCCTGTGGTTCTAGAGTCTGGCAGTACAGCTCCGGTAGGGAGGGTACAGGAGTCCAGCGTGAGGAGTGATTGGGGGATGAGTTCCCCAGTGGAAGAGCCAGTGGGTCAGGGACTACCCAGTTGGGCTAGGATCCCGTGTAGTGACCAGGGTGACACCACTTCTGTTCTGGGGGATCTCTGCGCACTGTCAGGTGGACAGGGGACGGGAGATCAGCGCCAGACAGACAGTCACTCGACATATGTGTCGTTTGTGAGCCTCAGGGGGATGGATTGTAAATCCCCAGAAGTCCTGGAGTGCCAGGCGATTATTCTACCAAAGGTTTTAGGGCGGAGGTTGGGAGGCCAGGTTCAGGATCAGCCTGACCTGAATGGTGGAACGTCTGTAACCAGCGTCCCGACCGGTTCTTCTTCCAGAGGTACCGCCCCAGTTGGTAGGGAGCAGGGCTCTGGAAGGGGGTGCAGAGGGTGGGAGAGCCCACCTCTGACCCCGGTGCAACCTAAGGGGTTAAACCCTGGGTTGGAATGGCGTTCTAGGTGTACCCCTCGCCAGAGGAGGAGGAACCCTAGGAGAAGAGGTAGGGGGAGGAGAGCCTTCCCTGAGACTCCTGGTCCGCCTGAGGGTGTAGACACTAGGCTGGAGAACCAGTGGCAGTCTAGTCCTGTCTTGCAGACAGGAAGAGTGGAGAATGGCCGCTATGTGCCAGGGGTTACTACCCCCCACTCTGTGATTAGGCAAGGACCGATGACACCTGGGTGGCCTAGGGCCTGGTCTTGGCCGCGGACAGCTTGGGAGTACCAGTGGGGTAGCCCAGTTGGTCCGGACAGTGGTTTTAGAAGGAATTCCATGGGTTCACCGTGGCGTAGAACCGGAGAGTGTCCCTGCAGTTGCGGGCCCGCGTCCGTGTCCTATCGCCCCAAGCAGGGAAGTCCATCATGGTGGTGATTGGTCTGCCCTGCGTTTTGGCTGGAAGGGGGTTGTGTTGGACTTGGCCCTTCTGGCAGGTTCACCCCTGGACTTTTTGCTTTTATTGGTGACCTGGTGGTAGTGATTTTTGGTTTCTGCGCACTTTCCCTGTGTCCCAGAGTAAAGTGCGTGCGCACACTGAGTGCATGTGGTGAGATAGGCCTGCCCTCCCATAGGAATGCATGGGGAATGTATGTGTCCCTGGTAGTTCCTGATGCGTGGGGTGTGCAGGCTCGAGTTTGATATGTGCGGACTCGTGTGATCGAATGCTTCGCAATGATGTATGATGCGTGATTATGTCATGTGCGGAAGTGCCACTTCTAGGAGTTGGCATATTAGTGTAAAAGGTGTCCGGCGTATGATTGGCTGGAGCTGGCTGGTGAGCCTGGCTCCAGGAGTCTGGGTGGGTCTGCCCCAGTGGTGAGTGTGAGATTAGCATGCGGATGGCTGGGGAGGAGTGCACCTTGGACCTGAATAGGGCAGGGCTTTCCCCACACAATGCTGGCTCCGCCCCCTGTGGTCCGACTGATGACCCTAGCCCTGCCAGTGAATAGAGTGAGGGGCTGAGCACATCAAGGGTGCTCCCCAACCAGCTGCGACTGGTTTTCCCCCTCACCCTGAACCCAGAACAAAGGGAAAAGAGGTATAAAAATGGGTCTGCGTCCCCACAGAGTTGTTCTCTTCCAGGATCCTACCTGAGGGGGGCTGCTGCTGGACCAGAGGACCGCCACTTGGACTACCTCCCTGCCTGGAGGCCCAGTGAGCTGGCTCTGGGTCCAGCCTTGCCCCCCCCACCCCTGCCTTGCTGCATGCAGGGGAGAACTTTGCTGGACTTTGATTATTTTGCCCTAAAGCGCTGGGAGCGCTTTATTTGTGTCCCTAAGCGCCTGGAAGCGCTTTGATTTGCCTTTAGCGCTCAGGAGCGCTTTATTGCTGCCAGCCGGTGCCCACCCGGCATTTACCCCGCTTATTTAATTATTTGATCGAGCGGGAGCCCACCCCGCATGGTGGTGTGCTTGCGGGTGCCCACCCCGCTTATTTGATTATTCTTACGGCGGGTGCCCACCCCGCCGTATATCGCATCATTGAGGGAGCCCACCCCCCTTTGCCACCGTGAAGAAAGTCACCGCCGCGGCCCCTGCGGAACAAGGAAGTCAGGCAGGCCGGGGGTGGGACGCCGGGACAACCGGAAGTAGAAGGGCGGGAGCCTACCCCGCCTTTGCCGATGCCGGAGAACGCCGTGACTGAGGGAGGCCGCGGTACTGAAGGAAGGAGCTGACGGGAGCCTACCCCGCGCTCCAGTGCCAAGGCCGAGCCAGAAGCTCAAGAAGCGTTGCTGGTCCTAGCGGGGCTCCCCGGTGACGGTGGGAGCCTCGCGCACGGCCCCGAAGCAAGGAGACGCGGAGCAGGAGGTTCAGCGGGAGCCTACCCCGCCTACCAGCGAAGAAGAGAGCCCCGTGCATGCTGCTGCCTCAATGAGTGAGACGCCCCTGCAGGAGTCCCGGTGAGTGGGGCTCCAATCCAATTGTTGGGGGCATTGTGTGCCGGCGGAGAGCGCTAGTGCGCTCCAACAACAGGGCACAGTTGGTGCAGAGCCCACGAGGCTCCCACGCTTTCGGGGGCATTAATTGTTAACAAGTCCCCTGTGCGGGACTCCAACGACGGGGCATTAGTCTAAGTGATTGCTCAGAGTCCAGGAGAGGCTCAACCCCTGCTATATTGATTTGAGAAGGCACAGTGGTGCCCCAGCATTTCTCCAGTTGCCCAGCACTTAGTGGGCAACTGCCACGTGTAGGTTGTGCTTTGTGCTCCTGGCTTGCGCAGCCTGCGCCGCCTGGCCCTGACTCTGCTGGACACAGGGCGTCCTAGCCCCCTACAAGGCCAGTTGGCCTAGGGACTGCCACAGGTGGTGGCTTATGTGAGTTTTGCGCAATTGTGTTAACCTGCACCTCTGAATGTGGTTCTATGCGTCATGTGCCTTGTTCTTACACCGCTGAATGTATTTTGTGCATCATGTGTTTTCCTTCCCTACACCTCTGAATGTGATGCATCATGTGTAATGTGCGTTTACCCCTACAGGTATTGTGATACTTAGGTGGTTGTTTTCTCCTAGTACAGGTGGTGCTAGTGAGGTCCTGGTTCCCTGCGCGATATTTTCCTAAGGTGGTTAGGGTTGCGTAGGTGGTACTTACCTGTTACCAGTAGTTACTGGTTGTGTGCTACATTTGCTATGTTCTAAAGCATTATTCCTATGTTCTAAGTGCTAATTTCTACCAAGTGCTAATTCCTGACAGTGGTCCATGTGGCCCTGTCCCCTGTACATATAATCCCTTGTAAACTCTGCCCGTGCCTGTTGGCACATTGTAAAGTGTGTGGTTTTATCTAATGTGTTTTGGTAATACAAAGGCTATTTTTATATAATACCTTGTGTGGAGTTTCCTTTGTGGTGGGCCTTGGGTGTTGTTGCTGGGTGCGCGCGCAAACGCTTTACACATCGCCTCCGGGATAAGCCTGACTGCTCGTGCCAAGCTACCAAGGGGGTGAGCAGGGGTTATCTTTGGCGTGTAACTCCCCAGCCCTGACTAGAGTGGTGGTTTCTGCCTGGCTGTGGCGCAAGCCCTAGCCAACCAGAAATCCCATTTCTAACAAGAACTGACTAATTTCCCATGTTTGGGAGGGAGGGGTGGGGGGTGGGGTGAGCAGACCACAGCCAACTTTTGTGTGTAAAAGGCCGCTTTATTGAAACAGGTGCACATAACAATTATAAAACCTCGGCAAAAGCCTTACAAAACTAAACCTCACTAATCGAACCACTTACATAACCCCGTACCCCGCCCCTAAAATTTTCTTGAATCCGCCCCCACCCGTACATTCCAACATTGCAAAATTACAAACAATACAAATCAATGCATCAACGTATAAACCTATAAATACAACCCACCGTTAAACAACCTCCCCTGCCTGCCCCTTTACAACTGTCAATCACCCAACCTGTGTAACCATCCCAACAATTAACCTGCCTACCCTTTCCCTGTCGATGACCCGACTTCCAAAATGAACAAGAAACCTCTGCCAACCCTGGCAAACTTCCAATAACGAAATTGAATATACATGCAAGAAGAGAAGTCTCTTCGTGCTGGTGGGGGCACTAATCTCTATACCATGGGGTATTAATCTTAATGTTTTGTTGCATGATTCAAGCTTGTAGCCAGAAGTTCATTCTGTTATGAATAGTCTTTATTCATGAAGTGCATTTATCGTCATGCGCGATTCAATATAATACTTTCACAAATGGTTGACATTCAGCAAGAAACCAACTTCCAATAACCCCCGCCACCCAGAAAGAAGGGGGGGAGAAGACTACCCCCCCTTTCTGCCCCCCCCCGGTAGGCCAGCAGATTTTAGACCTCAACTGAATGCTCCTGTACATTCAAACATCTAGACAACACTTCTCTGATCTCTAGTAAATAGAGGTCCATACCCAACCTGGATAAGTGGACCCCGTCATCCCTAAAAAACTCCACTGCCTCAAAACGAATCTCCTTGTGTGTCACTCTCCCGAAACCTAAACTTCGACAAAATCTGGAAATCTCCAAATCCACCTTCTTTCGCGCCCTGTCAATGGCCCTAGGTTTCAGAGTGCCCCTCCAAATTCTGCGCGGCACCAACTCTGTCCACAACACGTGGCATCCAGCCCGCTGCTCCTTCAAAAGTGACAAGTCCCTGTTCATCGCCCTCAACAACACCACTCCCTTTACTCCACACTGATCATTCTCACCCAAATGAATTAACAACACATCCGGGCACTGGCCCCCAACCATCCACCTATCAATTCCTTCCAAAGCATCCCTCCTTTACCCCTCCAAACAATTTTAAACAAACGCTCATTGAAACCCAACATAGCCCAAAAATAACATCGGCATGCCTTGACCTGCGCCCATTTGATGAATGAATGCCCCACTATCCAGATGGTTAATTCCTTCGAGTGGGGCCCAGCTACCGAACCTGTAACGATAAAGATAGTATGAGACTCATAACAAGGAGGATGACGCATGCGCCTCCTCCGCATTCCTTCTCACATAGCGTTGGAAACAGTCTGATGACCAGCGCCCCAGCAGCATAATATCCTCCCTAGACCAGCCCCTGTTGTATGCTTCTGTTGTCGTCCCGATCCTGAAGGAATGCGTCCCATACCGTGCCCCATCCAACTTAATACTCTGCAAAGCCTTATGAAGCACCATGCGCAACTGGTACCCCGCAACCCGGGAGCCATTGGTGTGCCGGAAAACCAACTCGCCCACACCACCTCCAGACAAAGTCCTCCAGCAAAGGGCCCAATGTAGCGGGCATGTAGAAACGGGGGAAGCTGCCTCTAACCAGACTCCTTTCCCTAGGCTTCTTTGGTCCGCTTTGGAGCTGGCCAGCCATATATGAATCCTCCTCTCCGGGCAAAATACATCTTGCTAACTGACGCCCTTTTTCACCTTGGTACCTAAGAGTTCTGAGACTCTAAAAGCCCCAAAAAACATACGCACCATAAGGGTCGAAAACAAACATGCCTCAAATCCATCCCTACAAACTACCGGTAAAGCTTCCAGCAACCGGGCCAAAGACTGCCATGACAGGGGACTACGTGAAAAGCGCTCCCCTCCCCGCTCCCTAGCCAAACCCTCTAACATCCTCATCCCCACTTCCCCCACGGAAGGGGAGTAACCCCACAGGAGTTTCCCCATAAAAGAAATGCCCGCCAGTTTCCCGGCGATGCTAACCCTAGAAAGGCTCTTCTTGATAAGGTCTAGAATAAACTGGATCACATCCTCTGACCGCCTCCATTCTTCCTCCCGCCTACAGGCACCTGACGCTAAGAAATCCCACCAGGCCTGCGCATATGCCGCCCGAGTAGCCGCTGACAAAGAACCTACCACCAGTTGTATAACCCTACGTTACCTACATACCAAAGATGCTCCGGCATTGGGGTCGGTGTCCTGTCCGCCTCCTTGGCCAGCCCATGGAATCTACCCCACTGCGAACGAGACAAAGCATCGGCAATGTCATTGTACACACCAGGGATGTACAATGCCCTGAAAGCAATGTCATGTCTAAGGCAGCCTAGCACAAAAACCTGAAGCAACTTCAGAATCTGCTCATCTCTAGCCGACTGCCTATTGATGATCTCTACCACTGCCATGTTGTCCACTCAGAACAAAACTTTCTTATGTGCCAGGTCCTCACCCCACAGTGTCAGTGCCTCCAGTACCGGAAAAAGCTCTAAAGAGGCTATGCCCCTCCCCCCATCCTTCCATTGTGGAGGCCACTACTCAGCACACCACCTGCCCTGCCAGTATAAGCCAAAACCATCACTGCCTGCTGCATCCGAAAAAATCTGAACGTCCCACTGAACGTCCTCCGCCCTGGCCAATGGCACACCATTAAAAGAGTGTAGAAAAACTGACCACATACGCAAATCCTCTTTCACCCCAGCTGACAATCGGACATGGTGGTGAGGCAAATGATGTCCTGCAAATGCTCGCCCCAACCGCCTACAAAGGTCCTCCCCGCCCTAACCACCCTGCAGACAAAGTTGAGATGACCCAGCAAGACCTGAATGTCTTTTACTGTCACTTTCTGTTTTGACAGCATTCTATCCAATAATTCCAACATTTTCACTTTCTTATCAGCTGGCAAGCGAGCCTGCATTGCCACAGAATCAATTTCGATCCCCAGAAAAGACAGGGCCGTACACGGTCCCATTGTCTGCTCATGTGCTAACGGCACCCCCAATTGCTTCATGAGCTCATGGAACGTGTCCAAGGCTACCTGGCACTCCGTGGAGCCCGCGGAACCGGCAAAAAAGAAATCGTCCAAGTAGTGTGTCACCAACGTATGACCTGTGCCTGTGTGCTGCGTAAAGTACCACTGCAGGAAGGTGCTAAAACATTCAAATAAAGCACAAGACATTGAGCAACCCATCCATTTACCTTCAAAATGGATACCCAGAAGATCCCAATCATCTGGATGGACTGGAAGCAACCGAAATGCAGATTTTATATCGCATTTTGCCATCTCTGCAGTTGCGCCCGCGGTCACGACTAGTGACATGTCTACTTCAATAAAATCATTAACTAAAGACACCTCTGGCCACGATAGGTACTGAATCAACCAGTACTGTCCTACTTCTTTTTTGGGCACCACCCGATCGGTGAAATAATCAAGTTCTCCAGTGGCCAATCATCAAATGGGCCCGCCATTCTCCCTTCAGGTACCTCCTTGTTCAGTTTATCCTGCACTACCGACCTGTGTTCCGCCGCTGACTTCAAATTCTCCACCCACCGCCTCTGCCGTGGCCCCCTGTAGCCCAAATGAAACCCCCATTGAAACCCTTCCAAAAGCACCTGTTTTGCCCCCCGATCCCCATACCACCGCAAACCTTCCACCAGCTTCACTAGCCTAACTGGTGTAGGAGCCTTTGGGCCCAGTACCTTGCGGTCCCTTACCTCCCCTAACGCTCTAGAATTGCTGAGGGGGGCCAGGGGTGTTGGCACCTGCCTGCTGCCATTGCTGGCTTCCCTGTGGTTTAACTCCCCAACAGTTGACCAGGGGATGTCTCTTTCCGCACTTAGAACACTCGTTTCGGAACTTGCAGTACTCCCTCATGCACAGGCCTTTAATAAAGTCCCAGCACACCCGGTCCCGGTTTGAGTAGCGGCTGTGCTCCCCACCCCTCCCTGGGTGGGTTTTCCCTGAAAGGGCCGGTATACCAAAGGTGACCCGCGAGCTGTGAATATGGTCTTACCTCCAGCCGATGCTCCCATCATATGCTGCCATAAATCAGTGTCCAACTCACCCCACTTCGCCTCCGGGTCCCAAGCCATACGGGCCCTGAACTCCTCATCATATTGAGCCCATGTGTAACCACCCCCCATGATCTGAGCCTTTCAAATTACATACATATATTTAAAAATGGCAACTCAGCGCTCTGTAAACTTTTTGCAATAAACGCTGGCATAGATCAAAAATACTGCTGTCCAGTTTTCGATGGTTAACGGCACCTTCATGCCGCTTAGCTAACTCATACTCCTCCTCCTTAGAGCCCTCTTTTGACCGTACCTCCCTGTGAAGTAGCTTCAGCATTTCCACATACTCACCTTTCCAAATACGTTCCTTGGTCGCTAGCAATAAATGAGCACCCAAGGGCTTTGTCACACCCATATAGGGCAGCTTTTTAATTTTTAACTCCTTACTCTCTAAAGGCTCCTTACCCGCCCCGGTTGCCTCAGTATTCGTCCCGCTCTCCACCTTAGTACCCCCTGTTCCCCCCACGTCTCCTGTTCCCACCCCCCTATCTGTAACATATTTACCTCTATGTAGTCAACCGTCCAACAATCCCCCCCTCTCCCCGTCCCCACAGACACCATTTTTGGTTTGGCCCGTGTTCCACCAATCTCACCTGGCTCTAATAAGGCTGCCCATCCGGGCGTCGGCCGCCATGCCACTCTCTCTGCGCGATCCACCGTCCGAGGGGCCGTGCTCTCTTCCGGTTCCCACCGCCACTGCCATTCTATGCTGCACCGTCTCCGGTGCCTGCAAAATACTAGGAGACACATGTGAAGGCCACCCCCGTCCTCATTATTCCGCAATTCCCCTTCCTCGGGGCTATCCTCATCATAGTCAAGCACAATAGGCTCCTCCATCTGCATTGCATCCAAAGCAACATCTACACCACGGGCCTTATATGACCAATATGACCTGTACCGGACCAACATAACCTGTACCGGCCCTAACGGCCCCAGTATATACTCCTGGCGGGGGAGCCGACTGTACACGCTGATACTCCCCCGGGCGTTGACCACTCTGAAAATCGCTCTCCACGGGCCATGCTGACCACCGCGTCCTACTTGTCGTTGGGGCCAGCAAGGTCGTGCTGGACCTTCGTGCGCTGGCCATGTCGGGATCCCCCATCGGTACGGAATGTGCCGCGCCAGGCTCCACCCTCCCTTCTCCTCGGCGTAATTGGGCCGCACCCCGCCCTACCGAGTCTGCAGTACTGAAACGCTTCCTGCCCTGTGAAGAAAAAGTTTGGACTGATGTGCTGGGTCCCTCACTTCTACTAAACACCGTGCTCCCCTGCAGACCCAAAGAAAAATCCCCAGCCCGCCTACCTCTGTCCTGCCCTGCATGCCCTGATCTGCCCCTACTTACCAAGGGGGGGAATCCCCCCTCCTCTTCCCCACTCCACTCCAACATTGCCTGCACCACCGCCGCAGAATGACCCTAAACCCGGCTCCCACTCCCCCCCCACTGTACTCCTGAAACCCCTTGGAGCCCTTCCCCTAGCCCACTCTTCCACCAACGTCCGCGCCCGCCCCATGCCTCAGGGGCCCATGAAAATCAACTTGTTCTCCGCCGCCAAGGCCCCGCACCCCTTCCGCCCAAGAAGGAAACATATCCAAGCCCTCCCAGGCCATGCCCCCCCACAGCCAGATCCAGATCGGCCAAAGGCACGCCCTCCAACCCCATACTACTTCCCCTGTCCCCTGCCCCCCAAACCACGTTCCCACCGCCCCCCCCGGGGGCCCCCAACCCCTCCCCGCTTAGCTGAGGGCCCGCCTTAAGAGCCAACGAATCCTGCCTGGGACCAAAACTTTGGAGGCCTCCCCACCCTCCTACCTGGGTCCATTCCCCACCCCCCACCGAGCTTCCACCTACAGAGACCGGCTCGCCTCCCAAAGAATAGGGCGGTGAGAAAAGCAGGGGACTGGAGGTATCCCTATAATCAACTTCCTCCACCCCTGCCATACATCGCTCCTCCTCGCCCCTGCGCTCTGTGGTATAAACCCCCGCAGAGGAAAATGCTGCCAAAAGAGTGCCGATAGACATCCCACCTCCCACACCGCTGGCACCACATTCCCGCTCCACAGTTACAGGCGGGCGTGCGGACGGAACCTGACACTCCCCGCCCACTACCAGACCGCTCATTTGTGACGCTCTCTCGATAAAAGAAACACCTGGGCCCCACCCCCCGCCCTCCCCCGCCGCCTCAGAAACAGGGGTAATGGACAAAGAGGCAGAACGCCCCTTGCCGCCCCGCCCTCCCCTGCGCTTACCTCTCACCGTGGGGGCAGAAAAACCTCGCTCCATGAACTCCTGCGCCGAAAACGGCTCCACAGATGCCGGGGACACAAAACTCTTCCCCGCAGAGGCCTTCCCGCCCCCCGCGCTCCAAACCGCTCGCCTCCCCTGACATTCTCCCCCCCCCCCGGGCTGCAAATTAACCACCGGGGCTGCCTTCTTGAAACGCGGGCGGCCCCGCTCACTCACCAGAGACATCCGGGGGCGTTTGGGAGACGTGCAGGCAGCCACCACCGCTGCTACGCCCGCTGAGGCCTGCCGCACCGGGCGTGCCGGCCCAGTCACATCCCCAATCACTAAGTCCATCCGGCCCGCCTCGCTCAGGAGCCGGAGGGCTTCTTAAACACGATAATCCTCTCCCGCCATCAGAAATCGCATACCAAAACTGCTCCAACAACTTCCAAAAACTACCAAAAAACTAATTAAGCCAAAGCTCCCAGCCACCAGGTCACCAATCCTAAAATGGTGGCTGGGAGCAGTACCTCAAAGCATATATGCTTGGGCTCCATTTGGGCTACAAATAAACAAGCCGAACACAAAATGGCTGGCATGAGGCCCGCACACCCACCCCCCTCCCCCCCTCCCAAAAGGTATGAAATAGGGATGGGTGGCTGAGAGCATCAGTGCAGGAAGGAGGCTGGGGTACTGAGAGAAGTGGAAGGGGAGGCAGGAGTTGTGTTCTTGATTGGGTGGAACTGGGTGCAGTGCTCTGGTTTATTTTCTTGATCCGTCTGACATGAGCTGTGCCTTGCTTGGCTGAGCAAGCTGAGCTGGCTTTAGATGTGATGTGTTACTTACTGTGCCGGGCTCTCTATTTCCAAACAGCACTCATTAAGCGATTCCTGAGAGTTTAGCAGGCCTGCCCAGCACAGCCCTGCTTCTCACTTCCCTTCCACAGAGTTCTCTGTCCTTCGCAGACTAGTTCAGCTTCCCAAAAGAGTTCATCATTTTCCATGGCCAGTCCTGCCTTTCTACTCTCTTTTTCCAGAGAAGATCCTTGTTTTGCCAAGGCCAATGTTTGCTCTCATGTTCTATCCTAGCCAGGGAGTTTATGAATTCTTACCAGGACAATTCAGATTTTTGCTTGTTATTTCCATCCTTGTGTACATTTTCACTCACACTTTTTCATGCATATACCATTTGCATATGTGTGTTTCCCATTACATTATGTGCCTGAACATACATGTGAGACACAGATTTGAGAAAGGAAAATGGCTTGTGGCCCTTTATTAGACCATATATATGTCTTTGTGCGAACATTCAAAAGACTCAATAACTTTCATAAACCTTTCAGACCTCAAACTAGGTGATCTCCATCAATCTACTTTCTGTCAGGATATATTTATTTAGTGTTGCCTTATTTTGTCTCGACTTGATTACTGTAGATGCCTTTATCTTAACATCCAAAAAAGACATCTTAACCGACTACAGGTCGTGCAAAATGCAGCAAACAGTGTCCTTTTGGGCACCCCAAGGTTTGTTTCGGTGAAGAAAGGACTTCGGAACCTCCACTGGCTTCCGGTGAAACAACGCGTGGAATTTAAGGCCCTTTGTACGGTCTTTAAGGCCCTTAAAGGATCTGGCCCTGCTTACATGAGACAACACCTTCAATGGTATGTTCCCGGCAGAGCACTGCGCTCGGCCGAGGCAAAACAAATAAAAATTCCACAGGTCAAAACAGCCAGTTGGGGGGCAGGAGTTTCTTCTGTTGTGCCGCAAAGGCCTGCAACGGCCTTACCCTCCACCTCAGAAGTGCAACTGAGCTCCTTTCGTTTTGAAGGGGGCTGAAAACCTGGCTTTTTTCCTAAATCAGTCATTCCTTTCAGTAACCAAGTAGGCAGCTCCCAGTGCCAGGACACCTTAGGGTAACAGTGTGCTTTATAAGCTTTATTAACATTAACATATTAACATTAACAGTGTGATGGAATGGGATGGCAGAGACATACAACAACAACAACAACAACAATACCATTTGTAAAGCGCGCTACATACCCGTGAAGGTCTCAAGGAGCTGGGAGGGGAGGCTACTGATCGAATAGCCAGGTCTTGAGGAGTCCTCTGAAAGCTGGTAGGTCTCGGGTCTGTCGTAGGATGGTGGGGAGAGTGTTCCAGGTTTTGGCGGTGAGGTAGGAGAAGGATCTGCCGCCGGCGGTGGTTTTCCGGGTGCGGGGAACTGTGGCGAGGGCTTGGATGGCGGAGCGGAGGTTGCGGGTGGGGATGTGGAAGTTGAGTCGGTGGTTGAGGTATTCCGGTCCGGTGTTGTGGAGGGCTTTGTGAGCATGGATGAGGAGTTTGAAGGTGATCCTCTTGTTGACGGGGAGCCAGTGCAGGTCTTTCAGGTGGGGGTGATGTGGCTGCGTCTGGGGACGTCCAGGATCAGGCGTGCTGCGGCGTTCTGGATTCGTTTCTGGAGCTTGATGGTGGTTCCTGCGTTGAGGGCGTTTCCGTAGTCCAGTTTGCTGGTGACGAGGGCGTGGGTGACGGTCTTTCTGGTGTCTGTGGGGATACATTTGAAGATTCTGCGGAGCATACGGAGGGTATTGAAGCAGGATGAGGAGACAGCGTTGACTTGCTTGGTCATGTTGAGGGCGGAGTCTAGGAGGATCCCCAGGTTGCGTGCGTGGTTGGTGGGCTCGGGGGCTGTTCCTAGCGATGTTGGCCACCAGGTGTCATCCCAGGCGGAGGGGGAGGAGCCGAGGATGAGGACCTCCGTCTTGTCGGAGTTCAGCTTCAGTCTGCTCTCCTTCATCCACTCGGCGACGGCCTTCATTCCCCTGTGGAGGTTGATTTTGGCGGTGCATGGGTCCCCTGTGAGGGAGATGATTAGCTGTGTGTCGTCTGCGTAAGAGATGATGTTGAGGCTGTGTTGTCGTGCGACACGGGCGAGGGGAGCCATGTAGACGTTGAACAGCGTCGGGCTGAGGGAGGATCCCTGAGGGACGCCGCAGGTGATATCGGAGGCTTTGGAGCAGAATGGTGGGAGGTGGACGCTCTGGGTTCGTCCGGTGAGGAAGGATGTGGTCCAGTCCAGGGCCTTTTCTTGGATTCCGGCGTCATGGAGGCGGGCTGTTAGGGTGCGATGGCAGACTGTGTCGAACGCTGCCGAGAGGTCCAGGAGGATGAGGGCGGCAGTTTCTCCTTTGTCCAGCAGGATCCTGATGTCATCGGTGGCGGCGATGAGGGCAGTTTCTGTGCTGTGGTTGCTGCGGAATCCTGACTGTGATGGGTCCAGGATGTTGTTGTCTTCGAGGTAGCGGGACAGTTGGCTGTTGACAATCTTTTCTGTGACTTTCGCCGGGAAGGGGAGCAGGGAGATGGGTCGGAAGTTCTTGAGGTCGTTGGGGTCCGCCTTAGGTTTCTTCAGTAGAGCTTTGATCTCGGCGTGCTTCCAGCTCTCTGGGTATGTCGCTGTCTCGAAGGAGGAGTTGATAGTTTTCCGTAGGTGGGGTGCGATGGTTGTGCGTATAATCACCAAGTGATCTTGTGTTGTTTATCTGAAACCTTTGACCAGCCCTGGCCTTTTAACTAAAACGGCTTAGCAATCCGGAACATGTAGTTGCACGAGGAGCAGACTTACCATTAGGCATGCAGGGCTCAATCTCATTTATTCATTTTGCTTTTATGGGGCTAAATCTTGGTGCATTACATGCGCTGGAGTGTAGCAGGTCACCTGCTGCTTTGGTGCTGTTTCACAGCATGTGATCCCCTTCCTCTTCATTGGGCAAACAAGGTTCAGAAACTTTGATGCATATTGTATCTTTTGTACCACCGCTCTCCCCTCCTAGTCATCGTGTTCATGGTGCGCAGAGGACACATGCAGGGGCGTAACACAGGCTCCGGGGCGAAAATGTGAGCTCACGTTTCAGGGAGTCCCTATTCACTGTAGGGCCAATACATTTCTTGGAGATATAGGAGTCTCAGGGCCCAACAGCACCTTTGCAAGGGGCCACATCATGTTGTATTACATCTCTGACTGCACACATGCAACACACTGCCCCAGTCTCTTGCAGCATCCCACTCCACATCTCATAACAGTTCCCATTCTAAAATTAAACAGGCATAACAGAATATGCACTCAAGCCTAAATCACTATTGTTTCCAGGATGATCCACTTAGAAATGGGAAGCAGGTTACTGAACTTCCACACGTGCTTAAGGAGCACTGCAGCTGGTTTAAGGTTGTCTCTGGCAAATTATATTGTGTAAAGCAGGATCATTTGTGAAATCTATCTCATGCGTTGACATTACCGCTCAGATCTATTACCAGTAAGCTGTCACTCAAAGTGTTGCACACAAAAGTTGACATGTTACACGTAAACACACCGGAAATGTCCCACATAAGCAAATTGAAAACTTTTCAGCTATGGAAGCAATAGCTGATGAGCTTTTAATAAATGCACTGAGAAATATCTGTGCCCAGAAGTACGATTTTAACACTGTGCAGTGCACTGCAAAGAGTTGTTGTAAATCACCCGAATATGGAATAAAATAACATCCAGTGAAGATCTGCTTCGCGTACAAATCTTAGAGAGAGAGAGAAACAACACACACGCGCCGAGAAACATACGCTCTTCAGCAGTGTCGCTCAGTTCCCCGCCTCCTGCTGCGAGTCTCATGCAGATGCTGCACTCTCTCCTTCCAGATATTTCCGAGAGTGTCATGCAGATGGCGCTGTCAGGCTCCTGCTAGCAGCCTGCTGCAGATGGTTATGACGGTCTCTTCTATCTTGTTTCCTGCTGAGAGACTCAGTCAGATGCTGCAGCTGCTAGCAGTCTCTTGTCTCCAGTGGATGTGGCTGAGTGTCCTGTACTCTGCTGACAGTCCCAGCATGCACTACTGTGAGTCCCATTAAGATTCTGCTGCCAGCCTATTATGTCCAGCCGATGTGACTCAGTTCCTTGCACCCAGTTGGGAGCCTCGGCAGACACTGTCTCGTGAAGACCCTGCGACAGCCTCTTGCCTTTTGGTGGGCCTGAGACACTTGCTGTGTACTGAAACCGAAACACCTATGCAGAGTGTCCCTCACATGGACCTGTGAATGAACCTTGCCCTCTGCACACACACACACACACACACACTGGTGCAATTCCCTCCTCTGCCAGGGCTGGGCAGATATCTCCTCCTAGCACAGTTCTTCACAATGCAGGGCCTGACATTGAACTGACACTGCCCCAGGAAAAACAACCTTTACAACGCAGTCATTACATCGCACTACCTTTACATAGCAGTAATTACATCGCAACATCCTTTACATCGCATGTCATTACAACGCAGCCATTATATTGCAAGTCACTACAACGCATGTCATTACAACGCATGTCACTACAACGCAGGCATTACATTGCAAGTCATTACAATGTATACCATTACAACGCATAGTACCCTTACACTATCCAACACATACCCTACTGTTGCACTCACTGGAGTTAAAATAGTAATTTTTACCCCTACACTATCCAACACTTACCCTAATTTTGCACTCACTGGAGTTACAATAGTAATCTTTACCCCTACACCATCCAACACTTACCCTACTATTGCACTCACTGGAGTTAGAATTGTAATTATTACCCCATACTATCCAACACTTGCCTTAAATGCGATGTAATGGTATGCATTGTAATGGTATGCGTTGTAAAGGTAGTTTCTGAAAATGCGATGTAATGGCATGCAATATAAAATAATACATTGTAAAGGATGTTGCGATGTAAAAACTGCGTTGTAAAGGCATGCATTGTAAATGTATGTGTTGTAACGTCATACATTCCTGCCCCAGCCCTGCTGACCATTGAAAAGCACCGGTCTGACGTGAGTGACACCACCCCAGTCCAGCTGCTCATTAAGGCACAAGTCAAACACCTGACTGACACTGTCACACCCTGCTAACCTTTCAGATGATCAACCTGACAAGTGACGAACACTGACCCAGCCTTGCTGACCTTTTAAAGGCACTAAGCGGCTGACACACCCAGTCCAGCTGGTCTGTTGGAGGCACCAGTCAGACATGTGACTGACACTCTGTCGCCCCCTGCCCAGCCTTTCAGGGTCAATCAACCTGACAAGTGACTGCCACTGTCACAGCCATGCTGGCCATTCAGGGACACAAGCCTGACATGTGATTGCCTTTCCTCCAGCCCTACTAGCCTTCAGATGTTCTAGCTTAGCCTTTGCCTCGGTATCACAGCCCTACCTTCCTCAATGTGCAGGTACCGACAAGAACATGGGGCCTTTGGAATGAACGTCCAAAGCACCACAGTGTCTGCTGTTCAAGTAATGCCACCCAGATTCTCTTTATTGATGTCATAGCCACAGTTTCACAATGGCTTTATTAATCTTCTTGCTTTCTCAGATTTGCTTGAAAATGCACCATTTTACCACTCTTTTTTCAAACATTTTCCTGGGGCAAAACCCCTCCAAATCCCCTTATAGATGTCGGGCTCGCTCGCTTACCTCTCTAAGCTCGCTCGCCATACATTCCATTGGCCCACACTGTTACGCCACACCAATTTCAGATGTTACCAGCCGCCACTGGCATATATTTTGGATTACTGTGTTTATTGTATGTAGACCAATCAGACTTCTGCTGTAATAGTCACTGGGCCAGATTTTCAAAAAAGGCACGCAACACAGTGCAGCCCCCAAAGAGCCTGCGCTACGTTCCATTGCGTGACAAAGAGGGAGAAGGAGAGTGTCATATTCACAGAGATATGGCTCTGTCCTCCTCTCTCCCTAGTGCCGGCACTGATTTTAGTGCTGTGCGCCAGGCACACACCTTGGTGCCATAGTGGTAGGGAGCGTGCCTGAGTCTATCATAGGTTTTGTACAGGAACGGTACCCTTCCTGTACAAAATACTTTGCCTAGACAAGTTTCAACACTTTTCTCACGTTGTATGTGTGCTGCACAGAGCAGCACACATGCTAAGTCGGAAAAGAAAGTAGAAATCAAAACTTTTCTCCTGTTAACGCCTCCTTTGAAGTGGCATTAACTTTTGGCGCTAAAACCTGTCTACAATTGTCTATAGGTAGGGTTTTGCATCAAAATGAATGGGTGGTAGGATGTGAACGCTCATGTACCACCCATGTAAAACCCCCTTGGCTCTAAGTAACGCAAAGCAGTGCTCGCGCTGCTTTGCGTTACTTTCAGGGTACTTTCCAGCGCAAAACAAGTTTTGCAGTATATTAGGAAAAAAATATTTTGTGCTGGTTTACGTCACTTTTGTGACGCTAACTCTGCGCAAAAGGATTGTAAATCTACTCCTCAGTTTGTGAGATTATAATTTTGGATGAGGGATGCATCCCGAGTTTGGTGGGTGCTGTGCGTTCCCTGCTCACGTGCAGAGGTGGGAGAACCACTGAATTTCCTCCAGTGGAAACTAATGCCTGTGGCCCGACTGACATTGGACTGATGAGTCACAGGGATGGTCGCCCTACCCATGTTAGCTCGCAAAAACAATGCTGATTGGCCCTGTCTAGCATCTACATCATCGCCTGGATACACTCACGGGTGACAAGCAGGACAATACGGCCATGGCAGCGAAATAAAGCGATGGCCCCAACATGCAGTAGGAAATCCCTTGCGTTGCCCTCTGTCAGGGAAATTAAGGTGAGGGCCTTTGATGACCTCGAGGGCCGCCTGTAGGGCTAGAAATGAGAACTCAAGTCTAGCAAAACAAGCATTGGCATAGCCAATAGGTCTCGCTTTTGGGACCTTCTAAGTATTTAGTTATGCAGCACAATATCCTTGGTGCAACCACATCAACTGTTGCATGGCTAAACGCTTATAAGGTCCCAAAGGTGAGACCTATTGGCTACGCCAAAGCTTGGTGTGGTTGTGTGTTGTTGTGTGTGTTTGTGTGGTTGTGTGTGTGTATGTGGTTGTGTGTGTATGTGGTTGAGTGTGTGTGGTTGTGTGTGTGTTTGTGGTTGTGTTTGTTTGTGTGGTTGTTGGTTGTTTGTGTGGTTGTGTGTGTGTGGTTGTGGGTGTGGTTGTGGGTGTGGTTGTGGGTGTGGGTGGGTGGTTGTGTGTGTGGTTGTGTGTGTGTGGTTGTGTGTGTGGTTGTGTTTGTGTGTGTGGTTGTGTGTGTTGTGTGTGTGGTTGTGTGTGTTGAGTGTGTGGTTGTGTGTGTGTGTGGTTGTGGGTGGTTGTGGTTGTGTGTGCGTGGTTGTGTGTGTGGTTGTGTGTGTGGTTGTGTGTGTGGTTGTGGGTGTGGTTGTGTGTGTGGTTGTGTGTGTGGTTGTATGTGGTTGTGTGTGTGGTTGGGGTTGTGTGTGTGTGGTTGTGTGTGTGTGGTTGTATGTGTGATTGTGTGTGTGTGGTTGTGTTTGTGTGTGTATGTGTGGTTGTGTGGTTGTGTGTGTGGTTGTGCGTGTGGTTGTAGTTGTGTGTGTGGTTGTGGCTGTGTGTGTGGTTGTGTGTGTGACAGTAATACTAAAAGCATCTCAAAATAAAGGAACACAAACATCGAGTTTGTGGAAAGAGAAAGCACGTTGTATGTCAAGTCAAGTCAAGTCAAAAGTGCTTTATTCGAGTATTACTCATAAAAGCAAACATACAAACATATAATAAAAAAGAATTAAATCTAAATAGTCATTATTGACATAAGCACATATCTTTAGAAGAACCAATTAATTTTCAAAAAGAAATATACATAGTCACGGGTATAAAGATCATTGGTGTTAAAAATACAGTTAAGTACAAATTATAATATCTTTATACTAAAAAAGAACCATTAAGATTTCATTTCCAGATGACACGATAAATTACACTAAAACAGAGAATAGACAATAATCTAGCAGTCTCTGGACGTCTAGGCAGAGAGTAGTCACCGTACTAGCAATCTCTGCCTTATTATCCACGCCCACCCCAAATACTTTGCGGTGGCGATTATGATCCAAGTTAAGGTAGTCGATCTGACAATGCGCAAAGCTACCATACTACTTTTAGTACCCAGATTCCTACACATAGGTGCCAGCCAAACTCGCCTTGGTGTAGAGTATAGTTTACAGGAGAACAAAAAATGACCAAGAGTTTCATTACCTTCCCCACAAACTGGGCAGGTAGCTGGGCCTCCTTCCCTCCACTTAGATGTTAAATTACGAAGAGGAAGAGAGCCCGCCCTTAGTTGAAAAAACAGTTTCCTGTCCAAAGGTTTGGATATATAATCCCAGTACAGTTCATATATGGGGTACAATTTAACCTCAAGAAAACTAGCAGTCATGGACCCACAGTTGATGCTGAGCAAACTCCTATTAGCAACATTTTCCCCAAAAATATTTTTTAGGGTTGTCTTATTGGGAAATAATGCCCCAGCTGGGTCGGACCATAATCCATTTAGACCCAGTTCAGATAGTGCGAATTTTAATGATTTGAACCATCTAATTCTATTAAAGCAATCTGCTTTAATAACGTCAATGAACCCAGCCGCATAATGAGAGAGCTCGGGTGTGGTCCATAACCTACGCCAATATAAAATCGGTCGTAGTTTGCCCATTTCCGAGATTTATTTCCTGCCGAGCTCATATCTCAAAGGCAATAACGGACTACTCTGTGGAGTACCCGTTAGTTTCCTAAAAAAATTGTTCTCAGAGGTTTGTAGCTCCTGCAAATTTTCGTGCCCCCATAGCTCAGCCCCATATAATGCTGACCCAATTGCTTTTGCCTCATATATGATCAGGGGTGGTTTGATCAGTTTGGTCAGTGATTTCCTATGCTCCTTAATAATGGTGCCAGCTAATTGCTTGTGCCTTAATGTTGCAATATTTAGATGCTGGTTCCACCTATTATCGTTAGAGATGAGGATCCCCAGGTATGTGAATGATTTTACAACCTCGAGAGTGCGTCCACTCATGGTAATATTAGGTTTAAAATTTCTATGCGCGTTAAAAACCATGAGTTTTGTTTTAGACGCATTCACCTCTAGACCGTGGTCCCCACAAAACTTATCGAATATGGCCAATGCTTTTTGCAGACCACTTGGAGTTTTGGATAAAATTAACGTGTCATCGGCGAACATTAAAATCGGAACTTTTACACCTGCAAGAGAGGGAGCATCGACTGCCTGTGATTGAATGCGGGGGACAATGCCGTTAATAAAAAGGGTGAACAAAGTTGGTGCCATTGAGCACCCTTGCCGAACCCCACGCTCAACAGGAAATTCGGCTGTATCATTACCGTATCCACCCCATTGGATTTTAGCGTAGGTACCTTCGTGTAATCTCATGATCAAAGTCAGCAAGACTCCTGGGACCCCTAGGGCCACAAGTACTTCCCACAGTTTCGCCCTTGGTACCAGGTCGAAGGCAGCCCGCAAATCGACAAAAGCCGCATAAAGGCTGCCCCCACCTAGCACCACGGTCCTCCACTGAATCAGCTGGAACCAAAAAACTTGATCCACAGTACTAGTAGCCCTGCGAAACCCAGCCTGGAAGGGAGATAGAATGTTATATTCTTCCGCCCAGTCGAGCAATCTGTTAACAATCACTCGCCCAACAATTTTTTGCACTGTATCAATTAAACTAATTGGGCGGTAGTTGCAAGGCTGGGCACGATCTCCCTTTTTATACACAGGAATAATTACAGCACCCCGCCATGATACCGGGATTGCTGCACCCTTAGCAATGTGGTTTATTAACAAGTATATATATTTACACCACCTTCCAGTGTCATTTAAAAAGACGTCCGCTGGGACCCCGTCTATGCCAGGAGCTCGTCCACTGTGTACGGTTTTAAGGGCCGACAGAATTTCACCCTGCGTGAAGACAGTGTCTTCAGAAAATGTATAAATAGGGCAGGTACTATTTACAATCTGGTCCCTAATAGCATACTGATCACTAAAGAAATTTATCCAGGCGTTCTGTGGGACATTGTTATTACTTGCCTCTTCAGACCTTTCTTGACCCCATTTGACAATATGCCAAAATAATCTAGAATCTTTTCGATCACTAGCACACTTCAACTTATCCCAATGGGCTTCGTCCCAGTCTCTTTTCGCCTTGGCAATACAAATTTTGTAAAACTTTCTGGCAGATCGAATAGCCCCCAGGTTTTTACTCTTAATTGCCACTCCCAGAGAAATTCGTGCCACCTTGCAATCATGATTATACCATTTAGCTACTCTATAAACACGTGTCGTCTTTGGATTTACTGGTTTCAAGAAGTAACTTTTAATTTCTTGGAAGAGGAACTCATGTACTTTGGTAGTATTGACTTGACCCGTAATGTTCCCTGACACACATTCTAGGGCCATAATAGCCTTATCGGTCGCAACTCCCATTTTTTCTATGGCTTGCTGGTCTGTCCTAACACTTGTCCATCTTAGCCTACGCATATCATTTGTTGGTACAATTAGCGGGGGTAGGAGATCATCCAGAGGATTAAAAGCATTGGATTCGGACGACCACCATTTGTGAGTAACACATAGTGGATTATGGTCACTCTCTAACATTTCTGTTACAACCATATCACTAACAGTTGACCAAAGGGAAAAGCTACAAATGATATAGTCAATACGACTTTTGCTTCTCCCATTGTTAAAGGTCATAGCTGGTATTCTATCTGACTTTGTCCTTCCATTCAGAGCTCTTAACCCTTGTTCGAGGCACATTGCATTCAGACCCAAAATATCCTCTGTCCAACGAGTTACTGGGATAGTATCTAGTAAGGGGATATCCCATTGTTTGTCTTCCTCTACACCTAGGAAAGCTTCACCAGTGTCTAGAGGTTCAAACGTGCGGTTTAGATCCCCTGCAATTATTATATTTTTCCTACTAGAATGTGTCTCAAGGAGATTATACAGGGTAAGAAGAACCACAGATTTTCCTGCATTTCCACCTCTGGCATATATATTATAAATATCGATGGATAAGGATAAGTTACTCATGAGTCTAATGAGCTGAATATCTTTTTGACCAATCTCCACGCATTTTACTACAACCTTTAGGGATTGTTTGACCCATATAGTAAGGCCCCCCATCGGGCGCCCTTTAGGGCCCTTAGCAGCTGGTACATGGAAATTTAGGTACCCCAAAGCAAAAACGGGGTCACAGGCCCATGTCTCCTGAAAGATACAAACGTCGAACTTGCTAACGAACCCAAACCAATCACCACAATCCAGCTTGGAACATAGCCCAGCCACATTCCAAGATAATAAATTCCCAAGATCATGTGCCATTACAGGTTTAGGGCTAGAGACGAGCCCATTCGACACAATATCGTCTATACCATTGTAATTAGCATTTTCAATGATTAAACCAGCTATGGCCTCAAGATTAACAATCTCAGGTCGAGTGCCTACGAGATGACCTAGCTCCCCAGTAGAGCGTGAATCAAACGAATGGTGAAATGGTTGTCAATCACAAGCATCCAAGTTTGAAAGGGCAGAAAATCTATTTTCCACACCTAGACCCCACTCACGAAATCCAACATCATTACTACCCCTATTGGACACAACGTTCCATTTGGTTCTTAGAATACTAGGATTCGGACCTCTTCCTTTCCGAGGATAAAAGAAGTCCAGGGTCAGTGGAACAATTGAGGTTGACCTTCGCTGTGGAGGCAAGATGTTAGGCAGGATGTTTGATAGTACCTCGGGGTCAGTGAAGTTGAGAACAACACAATCCCCCCTGAGCCTCTTAACTCTATTACCAATCCACTCAACCCTCCTGGCATTAACAAGTTCTTCAGATAGTTGCTGCTTCCCCCAGGGGGATATTACCATGTTGTTTGTAAGCCACGATAAAGATTTATTTAATAAAGATGGAACTGATTCAACCTCCCCAGATGCCAAAGGGGGAACATTTGCAAGGACAAGAACTAATGGAGAGGCTTCAACTACAAGCTCGAAAGACCCTTTCCCCGTATTAGAATTATTAGTGGTGGAAATAGGGGGTACAACTCCAGAGGCACCACTAGATACATTAGACAGTGGTACAGGAATAGAATCAGATCCACTATTTTCGCCAAATAGTGTTTTACTCGTTACTGGCTCTACCCTAGACACAGCGACTTCAGTAATGTTTCCTGCCTTCACCAGAGTTTTCTCTAGTAAACCTCCTAATCTATTAACCTCAGCGGTTAATTTATCAATTTTACTAACCAGAGGTTTAACTATTCCTTTAATTTTTGTGTCCATCATGCTCCATAGTTTAGTAAATTGAGCATTGGAGAGGGTTACATAAGCTTCACTGAACAGATCATCCTCCTCATCCTCAGATGTTTTCCTTGGAGGGGTTGCAATTTTATTTCTACCAGATCTTAAACCCCCCCGTTTTGGGATAACCTTACTTTTGCCCCTAGTAACCCTCAGAGCTGGAACAGGGGTTACAATAGGGATAGGGGACTCAATATTGGTGGATATCACTGACACCCCTTCACTATCACTAATGGCTTCAGTAAGAGCAACTACGCCACTAGGCAAGGTGGTATTTATATCGTGAAGAGAATCATGAGCCACACAAGAGGTACTGCTGTTATGTAAAACCGAAGAATCCCCTAACTCTTTATCGGCCATAAGAAATTGGTTAGATGAATCTAATCCCAGTGAGGATCTCCTGTCGTTGTTGATTTTTGCCACAACTTGTATAAGATAATTATCTATGGTGTTATTAGCTGGGATTTGTTTTTTCCCAGGCATGAATAAGGAGAACAATACAGCTGGAACACAAGAATCAGTAATTGTTATGATTACCCTGAATAGTCCGAGCTGCTCATATGTCCGAGAATAGTTAAAAGAATTTTTCAGGCAGGGTCCCTGGCCCAACCCAACCGAGTCCCGCGATGCTCCCGCGACGCTCCCGCGACGCGGATGGCAAACACTCTATTTAAAGAAAAGGTGATGGACAGGGGGTGTGGCAGTCAATCAGGGAGAGCGGACCAGGTGTGTTAGTGGTCAGGCAGGGACTTCTGGTCAATGAAGTCCCTGGACGCTCGCAGCCCAGATACACACAGTCCTTCAGGGAAGCACTACGGCGCTAAACAAACAATCCAGGAAGGTCAAAACGGACGAAGCGGGACCCGCGAAGCGGGTCCGGCAAGGCGTAACTGAAGCAGGTAGCAAGTAGCAGGCGTTAACAGAGTTCTCCAGTTGTTCAGCACAGCAGAATGTTCCCGGGGCACACGATGGTACAAGCGCCTAAATCCCCCTCGTGAACAGGGGGCGTGGCAGTCAATCAGGGAGAGCGGACCAGGTGTGTTAGTGGTCAGGCAGGGACTTCTGGTCAATGAAGTCCCTGGATGCTCGCAGCCCAGATACACACAGTCCTTCAGGGAAGCACTACGGCGCTAAACAAACAATCCAGGAAGGTCAAAACAGACGAAGCGGGACCCGCGAAGCGGGTCCGGCAAGGCGTAACTGAAGCAGGTAGCAAGTAGCAGGCGTTAACAGAGTTCTCCAGTTGTTCAGCACAGCAGAATGTTCCCGGGGCACACGATGGTACAAGCGCCTAAATCCCCCTCGTGAACAGGGGGCGTGGCAGTCAATCAGGGAGAGCGGACCAGGTGTGTTAGTGGTCAGGCAGGGACTTCTGGTCAATGAAGTCCCTGGACGCTCGCAGCCCAGATACACACAGTCCTTCAGGGAAGCACTACGGCGCTAAACAAACAATCCAGGAAGGTCAAAACGGACGAAGCGGGACCCGCGAAGCGGGTCCGGCAAGGCGTAACTGAAGCAGGTAGCAAGTAGCAGGCGTTAACAGAGTTCTCCAGTTGTTCAGCACAGCAGAATGTTCCCCCGTATGTATGTCAAACGGGCGCAGCTAAGCATTAACACAACAACAAAACAAACAAGATCACTTAGCGAAGACTGAGTGCTGATAATGGATACACACAGCCCATCATCTTAAGAGTTCGATTGCAGCCAATGTGCACTCAAACCTGCCCCCTCCTTGTGAGTTGCACCCCATATTTCATGAGTTGTAACTGCTGCACTAACCGTAGCGCTTTGAGATCTAAAGCGCTACATAGGTCTAATCGATTAAACAGTCGCCAACATGCTGTGCTTGTAAAGAGAATGTGCTAAAAGTGTCCAGCTTCCTCATCATGTCCTCATGAAAGCGCCAACTAAAGGACTCCCTGAATGGTGCAACGGACATGAAGCAGCCTCTGCGATCAGAAATAAACACTTTGAACGTTGTCCAGTTTCACAGCAACATTTCCTTAATGTTCTTTAAGTCACAAAACAGTAATACTAAAAGCATCTCAAAATAAAGGCACACAAACATCAAGTTTGTGGAAAGAGAAAGCACATTGTAAGTCAAACGAGCGCAGCATAGGATTAACACATGTTCTTCGATGTTCTTTGAACGAGAACATCAAAGGGGCGCCGCGAAAGTGATTGCGGGCGAAAGTGAAAGTGATCGCGGGCACTTAATGAGCATGACAAGGTTTGCCAGCCTCTGCTTCTAAGCGTGCGCCCGCGCACATGCACTGTAGCTCTAGGCTGGCCATGGTAGCATTTTTTTGAGCCCTCACAAAAAGTCTCGCCAGACCAGCGCATGCGCTGGGTCAGGCGAGACCTAAAAAACTATTATGGGTTGAGGCTTAAACATCCCATGTCATTGTAAATAGAAAGCACACATCTAGAGTGGATTCCTTGTACTTGTCACAATATGTGCTCACTCTTCAGATAGGTTCTTTTTAACAATTCCAGTTTCATCAATTGTTGTCTTTTTCTATGATTTCTTCAATTTGCCATAAGCTTGTATAAATATCACAACCAGTTACGCCTTAGTTTTCATACCGTGATCTTCTGCACAGTCTTAGAAACGTTGATGTAGGCAAATGATGATGGATAAGCAGGTGTAGTTGTTTTTAATGAGGCCTGTGTGCCCTGTGCTTGCAAAGTATAGTCTGGAAATGCATTTCATTTTGCAAATTAACCATTGAGAATTTTGTAATTTCCTGGTCTTCACATTTTTTTGTTGGTTTCAATTTGTGACTTGTCTCGATTTCAAACGTATGTGCTAGAAACAGTATTGTGTGAGGATAGTGTGTACATTCCCCTAAGGAGTTATACTCCTCTTCAGTATTTGTTGCTGATACTTGCTGTCACAGCTGTACCTTCACCTATGGTTGAAAGAAATGTTCTTTAATGCTGCACTCTTCATCCTGATGGATTGTTGTGTGTTTTCAGTCTTCCCTTGTGTTTTCTAAATTTCAGGGCCATACTCAACCATAATATCCTACTTGCATCACAAGGATAGTCTTTTTTAAAAACTAAAGTTTCCCTCACTTCCCAAGTAACATCACTCTGGCGAAAGTGAAACCAAAAGTGAAACCAATCAGCACCATTCTCCCAAGTGAATCCCTGGTTGGGGATCGCACCAGGGTCATGATTTCAAAGCAGGATTCGGCCCACTAGGCACCAGGGAAGGCAACTGTGGAGGGAGTGCCCCCCTCCCGCTCGTCAGCCTACCTAAACAATATTTTTGCCCTGTGGGAGGGATTTGAGGGTTACCGCAAAACGGCCCTGAGGGCGACAAGACAACCCCTTGAAATATAATTTAAAAAAAAGAAGGGGTGGGGGCAGAAAGATGTAGCTTTCGGGTTTACGATTGATATTTCACACCTGTTTCCACCACCAACTGAAAATTGGTAGAAAGCAACAAAAAACAAACAAAAATAGAGTGCCACTTAGAAGAATGCAAAAACTGTGGGATTTTATTTTTTTTACAACCCTGCTCACTCCTGAAAGCTGGGAAGGTGGTGAACTTAGCATACCAAGCTTTTTGTTGATGTGCGTCAAACATCACAAAAGGGCTCAGTGCTGAGGCTGGAAAAGCCTCAGTACTCACAAAACACAGAATTTATGAAATCTTGTATCTAATTTTGATCTCTGTCTTTTCCTCCTATTTCTTTTCTGTTTTTATTACGATTTTCAAAAATGTTATTTTATGTCCCAAAACATTTTTAACATTGTTTTGCCTTTTCAAGGATAGACAACATGAAAAAGTAAAGCACTTCGAGAAACATGATTAAATAACTGTGAGCACTTCATTTATGATTACTTTAGGCTAATTATCACAATTTTCCCAATTTTTTCCAGAATGGAAAGATGCGCAGAGATTTGCAGGTAACTACGTTGTCACAGAGGTACCTTGCTTTGCTCGAAATGTTGAACAGAGTTTATGAACATTCACTGGATGTAATGTAATGCATTGACGTTTATGTCGTGCACCTTACCCGTTGTGAGGCAATAAGCGCTTAAGAGGTGTTTTATAGAGGGATAATTAACTAAATGATCAAAGGCCAGAGATGCAGCTCTGTCTGGGATGGAAGCAAACTATCTAAAAGAAAAAGTTACCTATCTTCGCTAAGGTTTTTCTGGTGGATACTCTATCTACCTGCAGATTACTCACCTTTTGCATATCCCATGTGTCTGAACCAGGAAGAACCTTGGAAGAACCAGGAATTCTTCCAAGACTCTCCACGCCGGCAGGGGATACCTGTTCCACTTCGGCACCGAAAGCGGTCCATTGTGATGTCACTGGACCTATAAAGCACCCCCACTGGCACACTGATGATGTCAGTTTCCCATCCATATTTTAAGTATCTTAGGAGGATGAGTCGTTGAGGAACGTGCAAGTAGACAGAGTTTCCACAAGAAAGATAGTTAGCGAAGGTACATAACTTTCTTCTGATTGATACTTCTATATGCAGATTCTTAAACCTTTTAAAATAAATTCCACAAGCCGTAGAACAACCTGGAACTGGGCTCATGGTGGCTATACCAAGAAATCCTTTTGCACTTACAAGTCCAAGTAATGCTTTGCAAAAGTGTGGTGAAAGGCCCAGGTTGCCACCTTGCAGATTTCGGCAACCAAGACTTCCCTTGCACAGGCTGAGATGGAAGATGTCATTCTGGTGGAGTGAGCCCTAGTGCCGTCCAGTGGTTCCTTATGAGCCAAGGCGTAGCAAATAAAATGGTCCCTTGTGATAAAGGTCTCTTCTAGACTTCCTTACCCTTATCCATGCCCACATACCAGATAAACAGTTGGTCATCACTTCTGAACTCCTTGGTTCTGTCAATGTAGAAGCTGACCTCTCTCTTGGGTCTAGTCTGCGAAGCCTATCTGTGTCTTTTGTAGGATGTGAGGGAGGAAATAAGGTTGGCGGGGTGATGGAAAGACTAGTGGTGTAACATTAGCCCACGCAGCCCCTGCAGTGTGGGGTGCTCCTGGGGGCCCCCCTGGCTATGGCCTGAGAGATCCTGACTGGATCCTGGGCTTGGGGGGCCCCCTCCATGTACATTGCAGGGGGGGGCTCAAGTTTCGTTTCGCCACTAGGATTGGACTAGGTGAAAAGACATAACCACCTTAGGCAGGACGCAGCCCTGGTTCTGAGAACCAGCTTGTCAGGAAATAAAGTAATGGATTGAGGCTTAACACTTAATGCCTGCAACTCATTCACGCTCACACATTTTGTAGATGTGATGGCAATACGAAACTGTGTTTTGAAAGTAAGCAGTCACAAGTGGCAACTGTGCAAACACTCTAACATGGTACACATTAAAAATGTAAGAATGAGATTCAGGTCCCATAGTGGCATTATGAACGGTATTGGAAAAAACCTGTTGGTAAGACCCTTCAAAACCACATAACTATAGGAGCTTTGAAGAGGAATGGTTGTTCAGGGAGTCAGAGAAAGGCCAACAAGTGGCTCTTGACTGCGCCTACTGAACACCCCTGTTATGCTAGTGACAGAGCGAAACGTAAGATGTCAGATAAGTGGGTATGCAGAGGGTCTGCTGAGTAATCTGTGCACCTTTAAACAACCCTACACCATCTCCTAGAGTATACCGCTTTGGTGGAATATCCGCAGGCACATAAGATAACATGCACCACTTCAGGAGAAGGCATCCAAGCATGAAGGTGGAGGCTCTGCAACAGCGAGAGGAGGTCTACCCTGTAAGGGATGGGGAGACGGGGTGGTGCACACAGCGAGAAGTGCATCAGGTCCACATACCAAACCATTTGTAGCCAGTCAAGGGCTATCACAATAGCCTGAGCCCGGCAGAGGTGGATCTTCCTCAGGGCTTGAAGAATCAAGGTTGTGGGAGGTAATGCGTAGTGAAGCTAAAGTTCCACTTTAAGTGAAATGATATCCCCTGTGTTCTCTGCAATGTATAATGGAGGGATCAGAATTTTGCGCAGTGTGCACTGTTCAGAGTGGCAAAGGTATTCATCAGAGGAGTGGCCCATAGGCTGAAGACATATTGGACTTCCACTGGGTGAAGACACCACTCATGGTCGGCATGATGACGCCCACCAAGACTGTCCACTTGAACATTCAGTACACCGACAATGTGATTGGCTACAAACAAAATGTGATGATCCTGCTCCCATGGCCAGAGCCGCAGATCTTCCCAGGAGAGAAGATGTGACACTACACCCCCCTGCTTGTTTATGTGCCACATCATGGTGGTATTGCCCATCAAGATCTGGACATACTGACCGCTATGGGAAGGTCTCCTCTGAAGACGAGAGACGTCTGATCTCTGGATTTTCCAGGTGAGTTCCCCACCCTAGAGTGGCAGGAACTGTGGTGACTGCTGTCACTGCCTGCGAAGGTGTGAGTGGCTTCCCTTGAATCAGATTGTCTTCCACACTCCATCACCTCTCATCCACAGCTGTGTCCCTTGAGATCCGAATGGAACTCTAAAGATCACCACCATGTTGGAACCGCTGCCTGCAGAGACACTACTGGAAGGCCCTCATGTGCCAGCGTGCATGAGTAACCAACAGAAAGCAGTAAGCAACTAGATTTAGGAGGGTTAAGACCATCAAGACTAGGGTGCTTGAGATCTGCTCTGAACAGTGGCGGCTGGTGACATTTGAAAATGGTGATGCGCAAAAATGGGTATGACTTTTATGAGCAAAGAGCATCAGCAAGCTTGATGGACAAACGTGGGGTCCAAGTTGGGTCCTACTGCTGATAAAAAAATGAAAAAAGATGGGCAAATGGTGCATTTGAAAACAAATGAATTTCGTGATGAAGCAAGGCTTATTAAGCCTATAGTCTCAAAATATTAAACACATTAAAAACTGCCCCATATCTTACTGCAATAATATGTTAAACAGTTACTGTAATGTGCAAATTGGATAGCGCGACAACTTCAGCCCTTTAAAGTGTCTGCTTGCCCAGTGTCTTGCACTGTATGCGGCATCAACTTTGTAAGAAAATGCTCTAACCAGGCTTCAGGAGCACCCATAGCTGCTGGTTGCAATCAGTCTTGTACAAATATGTGCAGACAGGTCTTTAAGTGGGAATGGATGAAAAAAACAGGAGGCTCTCCAAAAGGGAATATGTCAAATACATTTCTGATTCCCATGGTGTGCCATCCATTCTGTATTTTTGTTTCTCTTTGAGATGTAATTCCATGCATATATATAACACAACATCTGACATACACCTAAAGTCTGTCAGTGCAATTGCCTTTGTAAATGGTTGTTAGCTGTTTAAGATAAATGAGTCACAACAATGATAGTGTCACGTGTCATGGAAGCCACACACTTCTTCCCTCAGCTCTGTGTCAATGTACAAAAGGCACACAGAGCAACTACGGTTTTTGAAACACAGGCCAACAGATATAATATTCTTAACAACATTCTGTGACAAGAAATGTAGGATTTTTTAAGTTTCAAAACCACAAGTAATTATACAGTTTCATCAGAAAATGTTGCACGACCTCTGAACCGGTAATGATGTCACAGGGAATCACAACACATCACAAGACATGAGATCTAGACATATGTTGAGAAAATGACTGTGTGGCTTCGAACCCAAATTACATCATGAGAAATAAAGAACATTAAACAAATAAGTGACCTTTGAATACTGAGCCCCTTCTTAAAGTCACCAAACACATCTCTCCATCAACAAACACACCAATGCATTGGTAGCAGTCAGTAACCTCAGCAGCCACTTAAGGTTAAGAGACAACTCTGTGCCACTAAGGACGCAATGCTGCAATCCTGGACTTTTATTTTACAATTGAAAAAAACTTACCTTGCCGGGTCCCGCGCTGGCTCTGCTTCTGGCCAGGTCCTGTGTTCAGCAGTTACAGGAAGCAGGCATCCTCCCTCCCCTCCCCGAAGCCAATCACAATGCTGCAATGGCAGCGTTGTGATTGGTGTCGACAGCGCTGACCAAACAGTTAGGGCCCACAACGTGGGCAAGCCAATCCCCCTGCCCTCAAGCAGGACCACCCATCCGTCCTCCCCCAACCAGACCCAACCAACGCGAGAAGCAGAAACATACAATGTTATTTAAAATACCATTTTATGTTTCTGCTTCTCGACTGCTTGAAGGCAGTGGGGCGACGCTCCTCCGCCCTAATGGAGGAGCCGCCCTTAGGAGCAACCCAGTCCATTATGGTCTGGATTTTGCTCTGTATGGTTGAACCTGGCCTCCACCCACAAGGTGGCCCAGGTACAAAACCTTGCTCTGCCCTATCTGGCACTTAGTAGCCTTGATAATGAGGCCTGCTTTCTGCAGAGCCTCCAAAACATTCTTCAGGTGGACCAGGTGATTTTCCCAGGTGGAGCTAAAGACAGCTATATCATCAAGATATGCTGCAATATAGGCTTCCAGAACTGTGAGAACTTAATTCACCAGCTTTGGAATGTGGCAGGTGCATTCTTCAAACCAAAGGGCATCACCACAAATTGATAATGCCCACTAGGGGTTGGAAATGCTGTTTTTGGTTTGGCACCCTCAGCTAGTCTGATTTGCCAATAGCCAGCAGTCAGGTCAAATGTGCTCAAGAACTTGGCTGAGGCCAAAGTGTCAATGAGCTCATCTGCCTTGGGAATCGGATGAGCATCAGTCCTAGTGACTGCATTGAGCCCGCTGTAGTCCACACAGAACCTCATCTCTCTCTTACCACCCTGGGTGTGAGGTTTTTCCTCCTGTCCCTCATCAGTTGCCATGAGAAAGCCCATGTCAGCCTTATCCACAAAAGGTTTGAGCCTGTTCACATGGAGCACCCTATGAGGGCTCGTAGGAGTGCCAAGGTCCACCAAGTAGGTGACCTCACCTTTTTGCTCAATTATGGTATGGGGTTCACACCATTTATCTTGGAGTGTTGCTGGGGCCACAGGCTCCATCACCCACACCTGCCCTGGCTAGTAAACAGTCAGGACAGCCTTTTGGTCATGCCAAGCGTTTTGCAATTCTTGACTTGCGTCAAGGTTTTTGCTGGCCTTCTTCATGTACTCAGCCATCCTGGAGTGGAGACCAAGTACATAGTCCACTATGTCTTGTTTGGGAGGTTTGAGAGGTAATTCTCATCCCTCCTTCACCAAACACGAGGGACCCCTAAAAAGATGCACAAATAGAAGTTCAAATTGGGTTGGAGCCAACCCCCTCCTGAAGGACCTCTCTGTAGGCAAAGAGAAGGCAGGGCAACAGAACATCCCATTTTCACCTAAGCTTTTCTGGGAGGCCCATGATTATGCCCTTGAGGGTCTTGTTGTACATTTCAACTAACCCATTCCATTATGGGTGATAGGGTGTGGTGAACTTGTAGTTCACTCCATACTCCTTCCACATTGCAGTTATGTAACTTGACATGAAGTTTGTACCTCTGACAGTTAAATCCTCCTTAGGGAAACCCACTCTGGAAAACATTCCCAGGAGGGACCTCGCCACCACATGGGCTGTGGTGGTTCCAAGGGGAATTGCTTCTGGGTATCTAGTGGCATGGTCCACCACCACTAGAATATAACTGTGCCCAGATGCTGTTGGAGGGTTCATGGGACCAATGATGTCAATACCAACCCTTAAAGAGGGAACCCCCACCACTGGTAGTGGTATGAGGGGGCCTTAGTGGTAACAACTGACTTGCCACTGGCTTCGCAGGTGGTACAGAAGTGACAAAACTCCTTGGTTTCCTTAGACATGTGAGGCTAGTGAAAGTGAGGGACACGTCAGTCCCAAGTCTTACTTTGGCCCAAGTGTCCTGCTAAGGGGATGTCATGTGCCAAGGTGAGTAGGAAGCCCCTAAACTTCGAAGGTATGACCAACCTCTTGGTTGCACCAGGCTTGGGGTCTCCACCCTCTGAGTAAAAGAGCCCCACATCCCAATAGATCCTGTGGGATCCACTAACACTTCCAGCAGCCTCAGCAGTAGCTTGCTGTCTGAGGGGTTCAAGAGAGGGGCATGTTTGCTGCTCCAAGCTCAAGTCTGCAGTGGAAGGCCCCCCTTTCTCCAATAACTCAACCTGATCAGGTTCAAGCTCATCTGGGACAGTTCCTTCACAAGGACTTAGATCATCACCCTCAGGAGACTGATCCACACTCTGAGTCAGGGGGGAATACACAGCCTTCCCCCCTCCAGCCCAGGCTGAAGTCTCCTAATCATTGCCCAACAAAAACTGTATTGGTAGGTCTGAACTTACCACAGCCTTTTTAGGGCCAGTTACCCCTCCCTAGCAGAATTTAACAACTGCCAAGGAATGGTCAGTCCTGACATTGTTTGCATTGGCCACTTGGTACATTTTCCCAAGTATGATTTGGTCAGGGGACGCAAGATTCTGTCACCATAGTGACACTTGCACCTGCGTCCCTGTATGCCATGCCCACCTTACCATTTAACAAAGGCTGTTGCCTGTACTTGCCCAGATTACTGAGACTGACAAGTAAGATCTTGCCACCATCACAGACAAGCACAGCCTAAGTTGGAGTTCTAACTAGGCCAAAACCCATCTCAGAGCCCAAGGTTAACTCTACTAATCCCTTGTTCCCTGTACCACCACTTGTATGTACTTGTGCTAGGGGGCACAGTGGCCTTAGAGGCACTGGTGGTAGGAGGATTTTCCTTGGCTTTTGGACATCCAGCATCTCTTGTCCAATGTGTCTTCTATTTACAGAGATAGCACCAAGGTTTCTTTTTGCCTTTACCTTTGTTGGATTGTGACTCCCCTCCAGATGCAGGTTTTTGGGGCCATTATGTAGAGTCTTTGTCTTTATCCTTGTCCCCACCCTTAGCTTGAGTTTTAGAATAATCTTGCTACTTCTGGTCACCACCATGGTTCTGATTTTTCTGCTTCATCCTGGTTCTGACCTATTTATCTGCCTTCTTTCCCAATTCTTGGGGAGAAGGCAGGTCTGAGTCCACCAGGTACTGATGCAATAGCTGATTCTGGCAATTATTAAAGATCTGCTCCCTCATAATCAAATTGTACAATCCATCAAAATCATGCCCTTTCCACAAAGACTACCCAATCTTGATTCTGTGTCTTCTGGGTGTCTCTGAACGTAATCCTATACTGTTAAGTGGTTAGGCCAAACCCATCAATGAGAGCACTCTTCAAAACTGAGTAATTGTCAGCATCCTCTTCTCTAACAGTGAGGAGCTTATCTCTACATTTGTCAGCAAAGGAGAGCCACAAGATAGCTGCCCACTGCTCTTGAGGGACCCTCTGAACTTTACAGGCCCTCTCTAAAGCAGTTATCCATTTATGGATGTCATCCCCAACATGGTAGGGTGGGCCAATCTTGCTCAGGTTCCTATGATCAAAGGAATGTTCCTTAACTCTAGGGACACTGTTGCTACCACCATGGGACTCTAGTCCCACATTCTTTCTAGCTCTCTGGACTTCTAGGGACTCTATGTCAAGGGCCAACTGCTCTTTCCTGAGCCTAAGCCTAGCTTTCTCAAGTTCAAGAAATTGTTACTCCCTATCAAAAAGAGTGGTCCCTCTTGCTAGGTACAGAGGTCCCTACAGACTGTCCTGAGTGATTAGACTCTTCAGAGGGAGATCTCAATCTCCTTAGTAAACTCTGCACCCTTCCAGGAGGAATGAAGAGGGGTCCTCAAGGCCTTTTTCATCCTCCTCCTTAAGATCTGATTTGTCCAGGTGGGAGCCATCAGGTCCCCCTGGTCAGGGTTAGATTCTAGGTCAAAGAGGTGTTCCCCTCTAGCCCTATCTTCATACCCTGGCCCAACCACTCTGTGCTGTTCATCTGACCCAGGAGTCTTCCTTAGATCATCTAACAGTAACACCTCTACCAGGCATTGAGTGTTGGCACTCGTCCCTGTCTTCAGCTTCCTACAGGCACACAGTGCTTTCAGTTCTTGGAACAAAAGTTCACTGTATCTAGAAGGCAGAGAGCCACTGGCATCTCCTTTAGTAGACTTACTAAGTGTGGTGTGGTGTTGCACCTAACTAACCTAGTGGGAGCTAAACTCTCTTAGGTTGCAGAAAGGGTGTGCTAGACCCTTAACTTACCCTACCACAAGTTCAGTAGAACTTACTATTCTAAGCTTGTATTATATGTGCCTAGTACAAGTGGTTTTTCAGTTAATCAATACAAAGATTTATCTGGTAAAACAATGCAGACTTCAATCTCAACCGCTGTACACCAATGTGAGAGGCTGGCCAGGTATATGTTGTTGACTAATGTAAGTGGACAGACTATCCTTATGGTGATTTAAGAGGTCTCAGACAACCTTAGAAAGCTATCCAAGTGGTAGCTGTGGAGAGCAGCCTTTAGGCTTAGTCTTGAAGGAGTGTAAAGTAGCTTGTTTTACCTGAATGCAATTATATAGCATAGATTCAATGAAAGAGAACCACTCAAAGGTATATATAAAAATATGTGATTAAACAAAGAGGACTAGCTTAATTTGACCAAAGTGTTACAGTACTCAAATTAGTTCTGTCACGGGCACCTTGTTGGTGTATTCATGAAGCCCTCACCCACCAACCTAGTTGGTGGCATGCTTCATCATCGGGCCCACCCAGTGACACCTAGTATGTCCCGGGTGTGCTACGACGCCTGATTACAGCGGAGCTGGTATATTGCTGAGAGTGCAGTGAGGTTGGGTGAGTTGTGATTTAAAACGGCTTGCTGGTGGTCCCAGTACCCGAGGGTAAATTAAATTTTAATAACTGGGCCGTCACCAGCGGTTAAAAGTAAGGCTACAGGACGCATGAGGGTGGCGAGTTACTGCCCCCTGCGTCCTTCAGATGGTCGACATGTTTCAGCCAGTGCCATAGAGTATTCTGGCTTTCCTCAGGACCGTTTTTTTAAAAAGGTGTGGTGAAATAAAACAGACTTAGTGTTGTGGTACAGACTATGTGATACACTCACTAAGGCGTTTTTCTATATGTGAGAGGGGGATTCCCTTCTCATGCATACGCTTTGGGTTATTAGCCAAGGCTTCCTGGAGGGAAGCGGTAAGGGGATGACCAGTCTTTCTGGTCAGTGCCTGCCTTGTACCTGTTGTCCCGCCGTCGTCCTCCTTTTTATATAAAAATATACCTTTATTATATGATACTCTCTACTATGTTCCATTATCTCCTGCACAGGGATATACACAAAGCACACAATACTATAGCAAAGAAATAACAGTAAATACCACTATTACACAGTAGGCCCCGGGGGAGGACCAAACCATATACTAAGAAAGTGGTATAAGTACCACGACTCGAGTCACGATGATGTCGAGATGACGTAAAATTGCTGGGACCCCAAGGAACCACCCAAGGTGAGATGATAGGGACCCCACAGAGTGCATGTGCAGTGTGGGGACACGACCGCGTGCTCTGCACAAGCCTATGTTCAAGTCGCGGTTGGAGTTTTAAAGATTGAAGACCCTTCCCAGTGGACCTTGAAGAAACCCCGTGGAAGACAGAGGATTGGAGAGCCATCCCACCCGTGGAGACCGAAGTGCCTAAGTTACCTATCCCAGGGAAGCCAGGTGCATAGGTGGGAAGTGGCGTCGGAAATTGCTGTCGAACTCAATAGATGACTTTGAGAAAGTGCCACTGCTGGAAGAGAGAAGAATGTCTGTTGGAATCCAAATGTGGATTCTTGTCGAGGAGTACCTGAAAGCAGAGGGGGTCTGGGTCACTTGAGAGTGACCAGGGGCTCGGTAGAGGAATGCCCACCGATGTTGGGTGCTTCAAGATAGTTGACGGCGACCTTGACTCTGCAGCTGTGGGGACCAGGCGACGTTGAGGACAACCAGGAGCTGGATGTGAGCTGTCCCACAAAGAATGTCGAGTGCTGAGGGGTCTGTGTCCAGCGTGAGCACCAACAAGCCTTGGCAAAAGCAACCCATGCAGGAGGTCAAGGAAGTGTACGGCTCAGACCAGCAAGGTCCAGGAGACTCACCACAACCAGGGCAGTCAGGGCAAGCCTAGAGCAACCAGGGGAGCCCATGAAAAGCAAAGTTTTCCCTCAATTGGACCCACAGGCCGGAGGCACATGAGTCGCGAGAGAACCTCGGGCAGTTTAAAAAAACAACAGGCCATGGAGCACACGGTGCGAGGTGGTAGAAGATAGGAAAAGTTGCCAGAGGTTGGAGCTACTTGGAGCCCAATGCACCCGTCAAGAAATTACCAACAAGCATATGCACTTGCAAATATACGTGGTGCACAGGGGTTCGGGTATTGCAGCCCCAATGAGGGATACTGGCCTCAATCTCGTGAGAGGGCAGCTTGGACCTCGAGAGACATAGGAACCCACCTCCTGTGTAGCTGGACCCTTCAGAGTCCGTAGGAGCTTGAGATCAGCAGACCGGTCAGCAGTGTTTTGGTGCCTGCGAATGCAGGTAAGTGACTCCTTCCCTCCAAGGGAGATTATCTTCAGTTGTCTTTGTTGCTCCACAGGTCCTGCATGGATCCTGTATGGTGCACAGGCACAGACGATGCAGCAGACTGAGAGGGAGATGAAGTTAGGCCCAAGAGAAGTCCGGCGAAATCCAAAGTGCAGAGACAGTCAATTCTGAATCTTGTCTGTGACGAATCTAAGGTCCTACAACCAGGTAGGCCCTTAAGTAACCACGGGAGAGGGTTGGAAAGATTCAGGGGACCCTCCTAGGGGATGGTCTGGACAGGGGGGAGGTTACTTCCATGTCCTTAGTCCAGTTTCACGCCAGAGCAGGAGCCAACGGCTCCCAGGACTGGTTTGAACTGGACTATGCACAGGGACACCAAATGTGCCCTGCAAGCGCACCCACCCAGCCCTAATACACTAAATTCTGTCTGGGAGGTGGTCACACCTCCCCGTGACAGGATGCCTATTGTTCTGCCTTCCCCTGTTCGAGCTTGGCTCAGCAGCAGGAGGGCAGAAATGTGTCTCTGGTTGGCAGCAACCATTTTGTCCAGAGCTAGAAGCCTGGTACCGGGAACAACGAGGGCCCCAAGAAGGGCTTTCCTGGTGGGTGTGGGGGTATGATTCCAACATGTTTGACACCAAACATGATAGGGTAGGTTAGGGTAGGTTACAGGCGTTTTAGAGATGGTCATCATGCGGTCGTGTAATGCCCCTCTATATATAGTATATGGCTGCTTTACTGACAACCCGGGAGAATAGACTCCTTAGGCTGCAGGGGTGTCCTGCTCATGCAGGGGCACCCTCTCACTTAGAACCAAGCACCCTGCCCTCAGGATTGTAAAGGCCTGCCATAGGGGTGACCTATAGGTTTTAAGTGCAGTGACCCTTAGATGTAGTAAACCTATATCTTAAGTAAGTGATGCATGCACTAACTTAACACAGGCTGTTTTGAATGGTCTCTCATGAGTGGCATAATACATGCTGCAGCCCATGGGAGACCTCTGGGGTACCTATGCCGTGGGTACATACGTACCATATACTAGGGACTGACAAGGGTACCCTAGTGTCCAATATGGGGTGTACCTAAGTACATGCATTACAGTTTAGAGAGAAGGCAGATAGACTGGGGTCCTGATTAGCAGGATCCCAGTCAGACTAGTCAAAAACAGCATTACATCCAACAAAAAGTGGGGGTAACCATAATAAGCAGATCCTACTTTCCTACAGCCAGGATTTGGGAGGCTGAGCCAAACTGCTCTGTAGAGGTGTGAATTGGCCTTCATAGAGACAAAGAACATCTGGTGGGAAGAGATCTGCAAGATGCAGAATAAAAGGCAGAAAGAGGGCTGGGTCATCAAACTGGTTTTCAAAGAGGGAATGGCAGCTAGGACAGGGCACAGGCTCACTCCCACTCCCTGCACCCCCAGGCAGACAGGGGCCCCAGTAATTGAATTAGTAGAAGGGCTGGAAGGGGAGTGTTGGGAAAACTCAGCCACACCAGTGGGTGGTTGGCTTAGTCAAATTTGAACCTTCAGGTAAGAGTTTCTTCATTTTGGATTTTTAAAGACATAGTTTTTTCTGGGACAAGAATATGTCTCACTTTGGTGGAATCTGTCAGAACTGAGGGTGGCACCCTGTACCCATTGGTCAGGGCTGTCCCCCTGCTTGTCGCCCAGAAACACTGGATACATTTGGGACAGCTGCACAGCAACTCAGATCCCTGCCTGAAACTAGAAGAACGACTGCTCTGCTGGAACCCTGGCCTGCACCCCAAATGATTGCACTCTGAATGACTGCACCTGCTGCACACTTTGGGGCTACAGTCCCAGAGATTTTGCCTTGCTTCAAGAAAAGAAGGAGTGAACTCCCTGAAAACAACAGGTTAAAAGACCTCCACCTGCATCACTGCACTAAGAAGAACCCAGCTGGTCAGCGCCCAGGGGACTGTTAAAGATTTGGCCAGGTGCATTCTGAGAGACCTAGTCCCAATATCTGAAGGACCATTTCAGAGCTTCTAGACTATTGAATTGGTGTTGTGGGCACTATGGAATCCCAAAATTGCCTACTGGATGAAGATGCAGAAGTTTGGAAAAGATAGGAGAACTTTTGGTAAATACCTCCATAAGTTGACCGACCCGTTGTCAAGAGTCAAGCTGCCAACATCGAACTGCAATCAGATCTGGATTTCAGGTTCTTCCTGTTGAAAGCTCTGGATCTCAAGACTTCCAGGATTTCATTGAGGTCTTGTGCAGCGCCAAGTGGCTAATGTAGGCTCGAAACCCAGCATGAAGAGGAGCTTCGCTCGACAACCAGAGAAAAATCTCGAAAAAGTGACTAAGTCAGAAGGTAAAAACTTGACTGGGGCCTACCGCTCATTGTATCTGACCTGCTTTCTGTTTTTAGGCACTAGAAAGTGATTATTCTTTAAATATTCAGAACTCCGCTTCCTGAATTGGATTTTTGTCATTTTAATCATAAAAATTCCCTAGTTTTATTAAATGGTTTTGAATTTATATTGGGTTTTGTGTTTTACTTATTAAATATATTGGTGTTCTTAAATGCTTTACACACCTGTAGTCTGCATGCTCGCAGCCAGCTGCCAAGAGTTGAGCAAGGGAATAATTTATTTAGACTTTGAATGGTCCTTTTATTGTGATTGTGGCCTTATTACTAATGGTAGGTACCTATTTACCCCTACTAATAAACCACCTTCCAATAGGATGCCTCATTCGATTGTAGTCACAGGTCTTGACATTGTGATTAGAAACCTAGGACGAAAGACAGATCTTGTGAGGGTCAGTAGCAGACATTTGACCATCACAGTTCCCACACGGTTTGAAACCTGATCTTTTTGGGTGGTGACACTTTGAAAATCTGCACCTGAATAAACTATTCACGGAGAAAAAGCATCAACAATGTCAACAAACTCCTGAGGAGATACTTACTCTGGATTTGCGTTGATGAGTCGGAAACAAGGAAACTGACGTCAGAACTCTGGCAATGGCAACACAGTGATGGTGCGTGCGACACCGAAGTGGACTGATTGCCAGCAACGAGCTGGCAATCAGTGCTGAACCGCCAGGCCACATACACCGCCTCCCTGTTAGTGCTATCTTTTAAATGGAGGGAGCTCTCTTAGTAAGTTTCTATAGCGCTATTTATATAGCTTGAACCTAGCTGGGGCACAATGCATTGTGTGTGATGTTAGCATTCCATTCAAGAATGAGTACTTTCAGTGGGTGTTTGTCTTTGTGAACTACACAATTCCATTCCATTTCACAATGTTATCCTTTCACATTTTAGTGACAGGGAGCGCAAGTGATTTTCTCAGAATTGCTTGTGTTTTTTGGTCAAGTGCCGAGTGGTGATTCTAGCCCCGGTCTCCAGGCTCCATCTGCAAGCAAGCTGAACCGCCAGGCCACATATACCACCTCCCTGTTAGTGCTATCTTTTAATTGGAGGGAGTCTTGGCACTGCTTCAACGAGCTGGCAATCAGTGCTGAACCGCCAGGCCACATACACCACCTCCCTGTTAGTGCTATCTTTTAATTGGAGAGACTCTTGGCACAGCTTCCGCGAGCTGGCAATCAGTGCTGAACCGCCAGGCCACATACACCACCTCCCTGTTAGTGCTATCTTTTAATTGGAGGGACTCTTGGCACAGCTTCCGCGAGCTGGCAATCAGTGCTGAACCGCCAGGCCACATACACCACCTCCCTGTTAGTGCTATCTTTTAATTGGAGAGACTCTTGGCACTGCTTCAACGAGCTGGCAATCAGTGCTGAACCGCCAGGCCACATACACCACCGCCCTGTTAGTGCTATCTTTTAATTGGAGGGACTCTTGGCACAGCTTCCGCGAGCTGGCAATCAGTGCTGAACCGCCAGGCCACATACACCGCCTCCCTGTTAGTGCTATCTTTTAATTGGAGGGACTCTTGGCACAGCTACCGCGAGCTGGCAATCAGTGCTGAACCGGCTGGCCACATACACCACCATCCTGTTAGTGCCATCTTTTAATTGGAGGGACTCTTGGCACAGCTTCCGCGAGCTGGCAATCAGTGCTGAACCGCCAGGCCACATACACCACCTCCCTGTTAGTGCTATCTTTTAATTGGAGGGACTCTTGGCACAGCTTCCGCGAGCTGGCAATCAGTGCTGAACCGCCAGGCCACATACACCGCCTCCCTGTTAGTGCTATCTTTTAATTGGAGGGACTCTTGGCACAGCTTCCGCGAGCTGGCAATCAGTGCTGAACCGCCAGGCCACATACACCGCCTCCCTGTTAGTGCTATCTTTTAATTGGAGGGACTCTTGGCACAGCTTCCGCGAGCTGGCAATCAGTGCTGAACCGCCAGGCCACATACACCGCCTCCCTGTTAGTGCTATCTTTTAATTGGAGGGACTCTTGGCACAGCTTCCGCGAGCTGGCAATCAGTGCTGAACCGCCAGGCCACAAACAGCACCTCCCTGTTAGTGCTATCTTTTCATTGGAGGGAGTCTTGGCACTGCTTCAACGAGCTGGCAATCAGTGCTGAACTGCCAGGCCACATACACCGCCTCCCTGTTAGTGCTATCTTTTAATTGGAGGGACTCTTGGCACAGCTTCCGCGAGCTGGCAATCAGTGCTGAACCGCCAGGCCACATACACCGCCTCCCTGTTAGTGCTATCTTTTAATTGGAGGGACTCTTGGCACAGCTTCCGCGAATTGGCAATCAGTGCTGAACCGCCAGGCCACATACACCGCCTCCCTGTTAGTGCTATCTTTTAATTGGAGGGACTCTTGGCACAGCTTCCGCGAGCTGGCAATCAGTGCTGAACCGCCAGGCCACATACAGCACCTCCCTGTTAGTGCTATCTTTTAATTGGATGAACTCTTGGCACAGCTTCCGCGAGCTGGCAATCAGTGCTGAACCGCCAGGCCACATACACCGCCTCCCTGTTAGTGCTATCTTTTAATTGGAGGGACTCTTGGCACAGCTTCCGCGAGCTGGCAATCAGTGTTGAGCCGCCAGGCCATATACACCACCGCCCTGTTAGTGCTATCTTTTAATTGGAGGGACTCTTGGCACAGCTTCCACGAGCTGGCAATCAGTGCTAAACCGCCAGGCCACATACACCACTTCCCTGTTAGTGCTATCTTTTAACTGGAGGGACTCTTGGCACAGCTTCCGTGAGCTGGCAATCAGTGCTGAACCGCCAGGCCACATACACCACCTCCCTGTTAGTGCTATCTTTTAATTGGAGGGACTCTTGGCACTGCTTCAACGAGCTGGCAATCAGTGCTGAACCGCCAGGCCACATACACCACCTCCCTGTTAGTGCTATCTTTTAATTGGAGGGACTCTTGGCACAGCTTCCGCGAGCTGGCAATCAGTGCTGAGCCGCCAGGCCATATACACCACCGCCCTGTTAGTGCTATCTTTTAATTGGAGGGACTCTTGGCACTGCTTCAACGAGCTGGCAATCAGTGCTGAACCGCCAGGCCACATACACCGCCTCCCTGTTAGTGCTATCTTTTAATTGGAGGGACTCTTGGCACTGCTTCAACAAGCTGGCAATCAGTGCTGAACCGCCAGGCCACATACACCGCCTCCCTGTTAGTGCTATCTTTTAATTGGAGGGACTCTTGGCACAGCTTCCGCGAGCTGGCAATCAGTGCTGAACCGCCAGGCCACATACACCACCTCCCTGTTAGTGCTATCTTTTAATTGGAGGGACTCTTGGCACAGCTTCCACAAGCTGGCAATCAGTGCTGAACCGCCAGGCCACATTCACCACCTCCCTGTTAGTGCTACCTTTTAATTAGAGGGACTCTTGGCACAGCTTCCACGAGCTGGCAATCAGTGCTGAACCGCCAGGCCACATACACCGCCTCCCTGTTAGTGCTATCTTTTAATTGGAGGGACTCTTGGCACAGCTTCCGCGAGCTGGCAATCAGTGCTGAACCGGCTGGCCACATACACCACCATCCTGTTAGTGCCATCTTTTAATTGGAGGGACTCTTGGCACAGCTTCCGCGAGCTGGCAATCAGTGCTGAACCGCCAGGCCACATACACCACCTCCCTGTTAGTGCTATCTTTTAATTGGAGGGACTCTTGGCACAGCTTCCGCGAGCTGGCAATCAGTGCTGAACCGCCAGGCCACATACACCGCCTCCCTGTTAGTGCTATCTTTTAATTGGAGGGACTCTTGGCACAGCTTCCGCGAGCTGGCAATCAGTGCTGAACCGCCAGGCCACATACATCGCCTCCCTGTTAGTGCTATCTTTTAATTGGAGGGACTCTTGGCACAGCTTCCGCGAGCTGGCAATCAGTGCTGAACCGCCAGGCCACATACACCGCCTCCCTGTTAGTGCTATCTTTTAATTGGAGGGACTCTTGGCACAGCTTCCGCGAGCTGGCAATCAGTGCTGAACCGCCAGGCCACAAACAGCACCTCCCTGTTAGTGCTATCTTTTCATTGGAGGGAGTCTTGGCACTGCTTCAACGAGCTGGCAATCAGTGCTGAACTGCCAGGCCACATACACCGCCTCCCAGTTAGTGCTATCTTTTAATTGGAGGGACTCTTGGCACAGCTTCCGCGAGCTGGCAATCAGTGCTGAACCGCCAGGCCACATACACCGCCTCCCTGTTAGTGCTATCTTTTAATTGGAGGGACTCTTGGCACAGCTTCCGCGAACTGGCAATCAGTGCTGAACCGCCAGGCCACATACACCGCCTCCCTGTTAGTGCTATCTTTTAATTGGAGGGACTCTTGGCACAGCTTCCGCGAGCTGGCAATCAGTGCTGAACCGCCAGGCCACATACAGCACCTCCCTGTTAGTGCTATCTTTTAATTGGATGAACTCTTGGCACAGCTTCCGCGAGCTGGCAATCAGTGCTGAACCGCCAGGCCACATACACCGCCTCCCTGTTAGTGCTATCTTTTAATTGGAGGGACTCTTGGCACAGCTTCCGCGAGCTGGCAATCAGTGTTGAGCCGCCAGGCCATATACACCACCGCCCTGTTAGTGCTATCTTTTAATTGGAGGGACTCTTGGCACAGCTTCCACGAGCTGGCAATCAGTGCTAAACCGCCAGGCCACATACACCACTTCCCTGTTAGTGCTATCTTTTAACTGGAGGGACTCTTGGCACAGCTTCCGTGAGCTGGCAATCAGTGCTGAACCGCCAGGCCACATACACCACCTCCCTGTTAGTGCTATCTTTTAATTGGAGGGACTCTTGGCACTGCTTCAACGAGCTGGCAATCAGTGCTGAACCGCCAGGCCACATACACCACCTCCCTGTTAGTGCTATCTTTTAATTGGAGGGACTCTTGGCACAGCTTCCGCGAGCTGGCAATCAGTGCTGAGCCGCCAGGCCATATACACCACCGCCCTGTTAGTGCTATCTTTTAATTGGAGGGACTCTTGGCACTGCTTCAACGAGCTGGCAATCAGTGCTGAACCGCCAGGCCACATACACCGCCTCCCTGTTAGTGCTATCTTTTAATTGGAGGGACTCTTGGCACTGCTTCAACAAGCTGGCAATCAGTGCTGAACCGCCAGGCCACATACACCGCCTCCCTGTTAGTGCTATCTTTTAATTGGAGGGACTCTTGGCACAGCTTCCACAAGCTGGCAATCAGTGCTGAACCGCCAGGCCACATTCACCACCTCCCTGTTAGTGCTACCTTTTAATTAGAGGGACTCTTGGCACAGCTTCCACGAGCTGGCAATCAGCGCTGAACCGCCAGGCCACATACACCGCCTCCCTGTTAGTGCTATCTTTTAATTGGAGGGACTCTTGGCACAGCTTCCACGAGCTGGCAATCAGTGCTGAACCGCCAGGCCACATTCACCACCTCCCTGTTAGTGCTATCTTTTAATTGGAGGGACTCTTGGCACAGCTTCCACGAGCTGGCAATCAGTGCTGAACTGCCAGGCCACATTCACCACCTCCCTGTTAGTGCTATTTTTTAATTGGAGGGACTCTTGGCACAGCTTCCACGAGCTGGCAATCAGTGCTGAACCGCCAGGCCACATACACCGCCTCCCTGTTAGTGCTATGTTTTAATTGGAGGGACTCTTGGCACAGCTTCCACGAGCTGGCAATCAGTGCTGAACCGCCAGGCCACATTCACCACCTCCCTGTTAGTGCTATCTTTTAATTGGAGGGACTCTTGGCACAGCTTCCACGAGCTGGCAATCAGTGCTGAACCGCCAGGCCACATACACCACCTCCCTGTTGGTGCTATCTTTTAATTGGAGAGACTCTTGGCACAGCTTCCGCGAGCTGGCAATCAGTGCTGAACCGCCAGGCCACATTCACCACCTCCCTGTTAGTGCTATCTTTTAATTGGAGGGACTCTTGGCACAGCTTCCACGAGCTGGCAATCAGTGCTGAACCGCCAGGCCACATACACCACCTCCCTGTTGGTGCTATCTTTTAATTGGAGGGACTCTTGGCACAGCTTCCGCGAGCTGGCAATCAGTGCTAAACCGCCAGGCCACATACACCACCTCCCTGTTGGTGCTATCTTTTAATTGGAGGGACTCTTGGCACAGCTTCCACGAGCTGGCAATCAGTGCTGAACCGCCAGGCCACATTCACCACCTCCCTGTTAGTGCTATCTTTTAATTGGAGGGACTCTTGGCACAGCTTCCACGAGCTGGCAATCAGTGCTGAACCGCCAGGCCACATACACCACCTCCCTGTTGGTGCTATCTTTTAATTGGAGGGACTCTTGGCACAGCTTCCGCGAGCTGGCAATCAGTGCTGAGCCGCCAGGCCACATACACCGCCTCCCTGTTAGTGCTATGTTTTAATTGGAGGGACTCTTGGCACAGCTTCCACGAGCTGGCAATCAGTGCTGAACTGCCAGGCCACATTCACCACCTCCCTGTTAGTGCTATCTTTTAATTGGAGGGACTCTTGGCACAGCTTCCGCGAGCTGGCAATCAGTGCTGAGCCGCCAGGCCATATACACCACCTCCCTGTTAGTGCTATCTTTTAATTGGAGAGACTCTTGGCACAGCTTCCGCGAGCTGGCAATCAGTGCTGAACCGCCAGGCCACATTCACCACCTCCCTGTTAGTGCTATCTTTTAATTGGAGGGACTCTTGGCACAGCTTCCACGAGCTGGCAATCAGTGCTGAACCGCCAGGCCACATACACCGCCTCCCTGTTAGTGCTATCTTTTAATTGGAGGGACTCTTGGCACAGCTTCCGCGAGCTGGCAATCAGTGCTGAACCGCCAGGCCACATACACCGCCTCCCTGTTAGTGCTATCTTTTAATTGGAGGGACTCTTGGCACAGCTTCCGCGAGCTGGCAATCAGTGCTGAACCGGCTGGCCACATACACCACCATCCTGTTAGTGCCATCTTTTAATTGGAGGGACTCTTGGCACAGCTTCCGCGAGCTGGCAATCAGTGCTGAACCGCCAGGCCACATACACCACCTCCCTGTTAGTGCTATCTTTTAATTGGAGGGACTCTTGACACAGCTTCCGCGAGCTGGCAATCAGTGCTGAACCGCCAGGCCACATACACCGCCTCCCTGTTAGTGCTATCTTTTAATTGGAGGGACTCTTGGCACAGCTTCCGCGAGCTGGCAATCAGTGCTGAACCGCCAGGCCACATACACCGCCTCCCTGTTAGTGCTAACTTTTAATTGGAGGGACTCTTGGCACAGCTTCCGCGAGCTGGCAATCAGTGCTGAACCGCCAGGCCACATTCACCACCTCCCTGTTAGTGCTATCTTTTAATTGGAGGGACTCTTGGCACAGCTTCCACGAGCTGGCAATCAGTGCTGAACCGCCAGGCCACATACACCACCTCCCTGTTGGTGCTATCTTTTAATTGGAGGGACTCTTGGCACAGCTTCCGCGAGCTGGCAATCAGTGCTGAACCGCCAGGCCACATTCACCACCTCCCTGTTAGTGCTACCTTTTAATTGGAGGGACTCTTGGCACAGCTTCCACGAGCTGGCAATCAGTGCTGAACCGCCAGGCCACATTCACCACCTCCCTGTTGGTGCTATCTTTTAATTGGAGGGACTCTTGGCACAGCTTCCGCGAGCTGGCAATCAGTGCTGAACCGCCAGGCCACATACACCACCTCCCTGTTAGTGCTATCTTTTAATTGGAGGGACTCTTGGCACAGCTTCCGCGAGCTGGCAATCAGTGCTGAACCGCCAGGCCACATTCACCACCTCCCTGTTGGTGCTATCTTTTAATTGGAGGGACTCTTGGCACAGCTTCCGCGAGCTGGCAATCAGTGCTGAACCGCCAGGCCACATACACCACCTCCCTGTTAGTGCTATCTTTTAATTGGAGGGACTCTTGGCACAGCTTCCGCGAGCTGGCAATCAGTGCTGAACCGCCAGGCCACATACACCACCTCCCTGTTGGTGCTATCTTTTAATTGGAGGGACTCTTGGCACAGCTTTCACGAGCTGGCAATCAGTGCTTATGTCCTGCACTACTATCTCTCTCACTGATAGGTAATTTACCCAGATTCAGACTTTCTAGCAAGTGCCAGAAGCAGAGAGCTGAAAATAAATGTAGGACACTCTGCTCTCCAGAGAAAGGGGCTAAACTAATGGGGTTAAACTAATGCAAATTAATGATTGTCCTCGCATTACTGCATTGACACCTTGATGTCACTCTATTTCACGGTCTTTGGGGTCAGCAGCACATTTACTATGAAGTGCCAGACAATATATGTTAAAACTATTGCAAAATGACAGTGAGCAGAAGCAGTTAGCATTTAGCTGCTGTCAGCCTGCTCTGCACCCATGGTCGAGGAGTGGTGGTTGTCCCTGTAACAACTGACAGTGTCCAATCATATGGCAGCTTGGCCACTCAGCCTCTTGTGCGGCATAACTAGGATCCTCAGCTGCAGAGTCCTACCGGAGGTTGTGATCGGGTTGTGGCTTGGACTGGCGCCTGAGACAAAGCTTGACACAGTGAAAGGACAGCTCTACTGATGCTTACATTCAGCAAGTCCTTGTTTGACAACCCACTGTGACAGGCAGCAAGTCACCTCAAAAGCTGTTACACTTCTCTTGAGATGCCTGCAGGTTAGGGACACGCTGGAGGCCAGTCTCACACTGCAGGTATGGAATAGGGCTGTGTGTTAGAGAGCGTCAGTGCAGAGAAGAGGCTGGGGTGCTGGAAGAAGAAGTAGGGGCGGCAGGAGTTGTGTTCTTGATCGGGTGAAACTGGGTGTAGTGCTCGGTTTATTTTCTTGATCTGCGTGACATGGGCCATGTCTTGCTTTGCTAAGCAAGGTCAGCTGGGTTTAGATGTGATGTATTACCGTGCTGGGCTCTTTATTTCCAAACAGCACTCATTAAGCAGTGCTGCATAGCCCAGTCCTGCTTCTGTCTTCTCTTCCTGAGAGTTTAGCAGGCCTGCCCAGCACAGCCCTACTCCGCCTCCACTACCACAGAGTTTTCTCAGTTTTTCGAAGGCTAGTCCAGCTTCCCAATAGAGTTTATCATTTTTTCCCAGGACTGTCCTGCATTTCTCCTCTCCTCTTCCAGAGAAGTTCATTGTCTTGACTACGCCAATGTTGTTTGCTCTCATTTTCTCTCCTAGCCAGAGAGTTTATGAATTCTTCCCAGGACAATTCAGATTTTTTCTTTTTAATTTCGGCCAAACATTTAATCAGCCTTGTGTATATGTTCACTGATGCATGTTCATGCATATGCCATTTCCATATGCATGTTTCCAATTAGATTATGTACCTGCACATACACGTTTGGGAAAGGAAGATGGTTTGTGGCCCTTTATTATATGTCTTCGTGCAAGCTTTCAAAGTACTCATTAATTTTCATAAACCATTCAGACCTCAAACTAGGTGATCTCCATCCATCTACTTTCCGCCAGGATATATTTATTTAGTGTTCCAGTGTGATGAATGGGATGGCAGAGACATATTGCGTACAATAGCCAAGTGATCTTGCGTTGTTTATCTGAAACCTTTGACTAGCTCTGACCTTTTAACTAAACCGGCTTAGCAATCGGGAACATGTAGTTGCACGAGGAGCGGACTGACCATTAGGCATGCAGGGCTCAATCCCATTCATTCATTTTGCTTTTATGGGGCTAAATCTTGGTGCATTACATGCTCTGGTGCATGGCAGGTCACCTGCTGCTTTGGTGCTGTTTCACAGCATGTGATCCCCTTCCTCTTCATTGGGCAAACAAGGTTCAGACACTTTGATGCATATTGTACCTTTTGTACGACCGCTCTCCCCTCCTAGTCATCGTGTTCATGGTGTGCAGAGAACACCTGCAGGGGCGCAACGCAGGCTCCGGGGCGTAAGTGTGAGCTCACGTATCAGGGAGTCCCTATTCACTGTAGGGCCAATGAATTTCTTTGAGCTAAAGGAGTCTCGGGAGCCATCCCCACCTTTTCAAGGGGCCACATCAGGTGGCATTGCATCACTGCACACATGCAACACACTGCCCCAGCTTCTTGCAACTTCCCCCTCCACTTCTCCTGGCAGGCCCCATTGTAATGTTGATCAGGCATAACATATTATGTTCTCAAGCATAAATTATTTATTATGATGCCACTATTGTTTCCAGGATGATCCACTTAGAAATGGGAAGCAGGTTACTAAACTTCCAAACACGTTTAAGGAGCTCTGCAGCTGTTTTAAGGTTGTCTCTGTCAAACTCTATTGCATAAAGCAGGATCATTTGTTAACTATATCTCATGCATTGACATTACATATAAAATTGACATGCCACACAAACATACTGAAAACACGAACATTTCACACATAAGCAAATGGAAATCTTAGCAGCTATGGAAGCAATAGCTGATGAGCTCTTAATAAATGCACTGCTGGAGATGGACCTCTGGGAAATATCTGTGCAGAGAAGTTCAATTTTGAAACGCAGTGCGCAGAGCACTGCAAAGCATGGCTGTAAATTGCCGAAAGATGGAACAAAATAACATCCAGTGAAGACCTGCTGGGTGAACTAATCTTAGAGAGGAGAAACAACACACACGCAGAGAAACACACAGCAGTGTTGCTCAGTTCACTGTCTCCTGCTGCTATTCTCATGCAGATGCTGCACTCTCTCCTTCCAGATGCTGTGGAGTGTCATGCAGATGGCGCTGGTAGGCTCCTGCCAGCAGCCTGCTGCTGATGGTGATGACAGTCACTTCTACCTTGTTTTCTGCTGAGAGTCTCATTCAGATGCTGCAGCTGCTAGCAGTCTCTTGTCTCCGGTGAATGTAGCTAACAGTCCCAGCATGCACTACTGTGAATCCCATTAAGATGCTGCTGACTGCCTCTGATGTCAAGCCGATGAGGCTCAGTTCCTCGTACTCATCTGGGAGGCACTGCTGTAAGTCTTGTGAAGAACCTGCAGACAGCCTTTTGCCTTTTGGTGGCCCTCAGACACTTCATGTGTACTGAGACAGACACGCCTATGAAGAGTGCCCCTCACATGGAACTGTGAATGACCCCTGTCCACAGCACATACACACACACACACACACACACACACACACACACACACCACACCACACACACACACACACACCCTGGTGCGATTCCCTTCTCTGCCAGGGCTGGGCAAACATCTCCTAGCACAGCTGTTCACGAAGCAGGGCCTGACATGGTATCGACACTGCCCCAGCCCTGCTGACCTTTGAAAGGCGCCAGCCTGACAAGCCACTAAGCGACTGACACCAGCCCAGTGCAGTTGGTCTGCTGGAGGCACCAGCCAGACATGTGACTGACACACACTGGCGACCGCCGCCCATTCTTTCAGTCAATCAACCTGACAATTGACTGTGACTGCCACAGCCATGCTGGCCTTTCAGAGGCCCTGGCCTGACATATGATTGACTTTTCTCCAGGCTTGATAGCTTTCATTTGCCTCTGTACCACAGCCCTGCCTTCCCCAATGTACAGGCACCTACTAGAACCTGGGGTCTTTGCAATTAACGTCCAGAACACCCCAGCTTGCCATAGTGTCTGCAGTTCAAGTAATGCTACCCAGAAGCTCTTTATTGATGTCATAACTACACTTTCACAATTGCTTTATTTACCTTCTTGATTTACTTAGATTTGCTTGAAAAGGCATATTTTTCCCACTCTTTTTTCAAAATTTTCACAGGTGGAGAACCCCCCGAACTGCCCTTATAAAGGTCTGGCTTGCTCGCTACGCTCGCTCGCCACACAACACTTATCCAGAACTTTTACACCTCACCAATTTCAAATGTCACCAGCCGCCACTGACTGGGATCATACAACATAGTCATGATGTGTTTTATACCATGGGCACAACTGGATGACAATTAGTGGGCATCTTTAATAAGCCTTATGCGCGTGCCATGCCTCATCATAAACCACCAGCAATTACATCATTACCTTCATTATTTACTTTTCTCTAGCTAGCAGCCATGTCTCCTGTTCCCAATGATTTCTCTTCCTTAGTAGAGCCAGAGGCCTGGCCAGAGACATGGATGCAAACAAGGAGAGTAGAGGGACAAAGCAGAGAAAGGAAACAAGGCAGAACATGTCACAGTGAAAATCCTTGAAACAGTGAGTTGTATTTCTCTGCTGCAATGAGGAACCAGTTGTGAAAAGGGATTTTTTGTGGTGATTATGAATAGCTGGAAATTAAAGCTACAATTTTTAAGCGCTAAGCACATACGTCTTATTTTATTACTACGCACTAGTCCACACCAAGTCAACAATGTAAGGAACAGGCAGCTTAGACATATTGTTATTGCAAGACAAATAAATCCAGATCCAAGCAGAAAAGGAGATGGTTTCATCAATGCTTGTTTATGCTTCCTGTTGGTTTGATTTAGCTGCCAAATGCTGGGTGTTTAAGTGCTTCTCTTCCTGACAGTTTAACATACTTTCAATATTGTTTCGCATGAAGAGCATTGGAAAAAAGGTTAACACATTTAAAATTCTTCCCACTAGTGGATCCTCAAAATAGGTCTTTCCTTCCACCCCGAAATATTCTTAGGATAGCACCGATATCTACTGCAGAAGTTGATCTATCATGACCTACTATACTACTGGTAGTTGACTGGTATGACCCTACCAGCATTACAAAGTACACCACAAAAAAGCACATTAACATACCTTCAGGTATGAAGAAAGTCTGCAGAGAAGATCCTGCAAACAAAAGCCACATTCCAAGAATGCTAAGTGCTTTTGGCTAAAAAAAAAGACAAAAGTCAAACAGAACAGGCTGACTGTGTCACGCATGAATGTGCCACACCCAAACCAAGCGTCCGATCTTCTCTATTCAAGTCAAGCTCTCGAACATGCTGCCACCGAGGAAAACATTAGAGGGACTGAGAAATGGGGAAATCTAATTTCTCCATTAACCTGCTTTAATGTTGAAGTTTATAGAGCTTGAAAGCCAACATGGCGTTGTTTAGCTTACAGAATGGGTGGCCCCCTCTCTACATTGGGAGTGTTTGTATGTATAATGAGCCATATCAAAGTGAGCAACTGAAAATCAATAGAAAATGGGAAGACAAGTAATCAGATTAGGAAAATCATGAATGTACTGGAAATGTTGTAAATTGCACACGAAAAATCCAAATCAAAACGTTCTTTTACTAAAAAATTTAATGACATTATTTAGCTTAGGAACTGCACATTGATGGTGAATCAAAAGCATCCTTCAGAGGAGATGCTGGAGAGCTTCAAGACAACAGGTTAGGCATCCATCGAGCTGGTGGAAAGTGACACTAAAAGTGACCTAGGCCTAGGAAGAGCCCAGCTCAGAGATACATTTTCAGCAACACGTGTTCCTTTATGACATATTGCTTGTCACCACAGTCTCGGGTGTGGTGAAAGACAACTCTTTCTGTACTTCTGAATCTGGAAATTAATCACAGAAATTGGACTATCAGAGGTGCTGTGCATGCAAGAAAATGACGGTGTTGCGCTCCTTGTAAAAGCCCAGTTTCAGACACCGGCTTGTCCTTAAACATTGTCAGCATCCCCTCAGATGTTAAAAAACCCATATGTGTCCTCTATCACCCAACACTGTTTTTACTCTCCCCTAGCTGGCCTTTAGAGATCCTAATTTAGTTTGTAAAGACCCTTTGAGACCCTCAGAAAGTGTCAGAGACACTTGGCTGGCAATCAGATTCCCCCTACCAACTATCAGTGATCCTTACCTCACATTCAGATGCAACTAACTGGCCCTTGTAGGCTTTTAGCCAACTTCCAGACAGCTAAAGCCGCCTACAGAGAGGCTACAAAGAGGGCCAGTGAACTTCACATCACCTTTGGTTACCTGCAGATAAGCCTACAAGAGTGTTTTTTTCATTCTTGTTAGCTCTGATATTTCTGTCAGATACACCTAGTTGGTCCTTCAACACTCAAATTCCCATTGCACGAGCATCACTAGCAAGACTTCACCAACCCTAACCAAGCAGGGGAAATATTAAGTCTGCCTTGAAACACTCCTGCCTTCCCCTCACAAATACTCTAAATCATTTCTCAATGAGAGCATTCCCTTAGAGACCTTAAGGTTCTGACACCCATACTTTGTCAAGCCATTGAACTACCTTTAGACAGCTACAGCTGATTTTTAGATTCCACCCTATTTCCCTCAGCCTACTTTTAGTCATTGCTAGCATGCCTGCGGATGCACTCGGCCAGCCATTAGACATCCTCACTCGCTCTTAAAGACTTCCATACCAATCATCAGAGATCCCAGCAGAGGTCTGTCAGCCTGTACTCTAGACACCTCTGTTTGACCCTTAGATATGTCCAGCTGTCCCTCAGCCTTCTCTGAGACATCAATATGGGTATTTAAACAACCTAGCTGTTATCTCTAAGACTTGGTATGATCCTGAGACTCCTCCAGCGTGCCCTTAGAATACATAGGCCCTCAGAGACCATTAGACTGTCCCTACATTCAGCTATACTTAAAATGCTCTGAATTAGCCCTGCAAGATTGTTGGTGATCTCTAAAATCCCTCCACATTTCCTTGAGAGACCCTCAGCTAGTCTTCATTCACCCCCATCACATCCTAACACTACCTAGCCAATCCTTAGAAACCCTGAGTGTGTCCTTATACACAGCTCCAGCAGGCCCTCAGATGTTCCTTGTTTCACCCTCGGAGACATTCAGCCAGACCTCAGAGCTCACCTCCAGGCTCAACCAGATGTCCTTCAAAAAGCATTCTCTAGTGTCCAAGCATAGCCATTTGCTTCTTAATCCATTCAGGTGGCCCTCACACACCCTGGGAGATCTGTTCATCTTGGCAAAAATGACCTGAACTTCAGTGACTGGGGCAATTAGCCCCCTGCCCCCACCTCCTACTTCCTGTGAAAGGCATCAGATGTTCCCATAAATCAATAGCCATAGTACATGCAAAGTTCTCTGGAAAGGCAAAAGGAAGTGTAAAGTTTAAACATGTTTTAATCACCAAAAACAACGATTTCAGTATTTATAGGTTTGAAGCACACGCCATTCAAATCAGTTACAGTTTTGCACAAAAACAATCAGAATTCATAATAAGCAGATGGTCTGTTGTCTTGTCTTCAGGTGTTGTATTTTATTTCATCTTCTTCTTTAAGCATTGGCGAACACGTCATTCATTGTTACTGGGAGATATCCCTACGACTTCCTCAGGGAGCAACGCAGATACCAGTGTTGTACTAGAGTATTATGATAGTTTTCATAATGGCATTACTGTACATGCTCTTACACGAATTAAGGTACTAAAAGCACCCTCATACTTGGTGTGTATCCCGTTTATCATTGTACTGTGGAAACCCATGCCAAATTTATTTTGAGAGTTCAAATGGCTAAAAAACAAGACTGAAAACGATATTTTTACCTTCGATATTTCTGTTGACGATATTTTTGATATCCTGATATTCTTGAGATAATATTTTTGAATCAATATTTTTTTATCCTGATATTTTGTCCAAAAACCAGTAATTCTCTCTCTACTACAGAGTGCCGTGTCTGCTTCACTTAGGGGTTTTGATGTACAGGCAACAGTCCATTTGCTATGGGAAAGTACTCCCACCCTAACCGTAGGCGTGACAGAATGTTTACCACTGGTCTTTGGTTCTAGTGCTAGGCCAGGTCTCTTGCTGTTCAACAGCCCATAAAAATCCGCAGTCTTTTCTTAAATTCTCCTTAACAGCTCTATGAGAGTAGCACATATCTTTACGTATCTGCTGTAGGTTTTGCAAAGTCCTTCAAAAGATATTAGTTTGTCTTTATCATCTGGTGCAGAAACATACGAATAGCACAAGGAATCCTTTGGGGTCTCCACTCTGGCTGAGACAGTGTGTCTCAGATAACCCACTTGTGGTCTGAAGAGCTTGCACTTGTCTGCTCTCAAAACAAGACCTTTTTTGGACAGTTTGGTGCAGTTTTCTTGTAAAATTTTGAAATGTTCATTTGTACTCCTTGTGAAGACTAACACATCATCTTGAAAGCATTTCACGTTTGAAACATCACGAGTTGAAACATGGATGCAAGACCAAACCGAATATGTTTATACTTGAAGACCCCAAATTAAGTCACAAATGCAGGAAAAGTTTCTACTAGTTCAATCCAATAGTAGGCCCTACGAAGATCAGGAGTTGAAAATACAGTGGCTCCATTCAGCATAGATAACCGTACTTTTCTTTTGAGTAGAGGATGACTGTCCACTATGATGATGGTGTTTAGGGCCCTGAGATTCAAACGCAGTCCATCTGATTGCATTAGCTTCCTTTATCAATACTACTGGTTCTATCCAATCTGAGAACTCCGTTTCCTCCATAATGTCTCATTTTTGTATCTTCTTTAACAAGTTTTATAAGTTCTTCCAACACTTAAAGGGAAATTCCCTAATTTCTGCTTCATCAGGGTGGCATCCCCCCTGAGTTTTATACGTTGGCAAATCCCTTTAATTTGCAAGTCTTTGCGTTGAAGACTGCAGTAAACAAGTGAATAATCTGAGAACCCAACTCCTCTTCTGTGACATCCGTCAAGGGATACAAAGCACATAGAACCAGGGAAATTTTGAGGTGTCTTTGATCTCTCAATTGCAGATGCCTCTTTTTGCCACATAAAAATTTATTTTTGCTATCATCACTTTGAATTTAGCTGTGGTTACAAAGTATCCAAGAAAGTTAGTCCTATATCCATCTTAAGTCAAAGCTCTGACGTTGGGCTCCAGGTGCTCTGGTACTTTTGTGGAGAATAAGGAATCAAACGTTTCTCTTGATATAATATTAAATGGTGAGCCAGTGTGCACCGTTAAATGTCAGGTCAAATCTTAAAAGAGTAATTGTGGCTATGGGAGGTATGGAGGGCCTCTCCTAGTTGGTGTCATCAGAGTCCTTCCCCATCAGTACCATCCCTTAATAGACTGTGTGTGCTTCATCACCTCTTTCTGAGGTCACATCCTGTAACAATTTTGCATTTTTGCTTTCGTACTTCTGCCGCCTTCACAGCATACTCTTGGAAATGTTCTTGCCGTTTACATAAGCTACATTCTTTAATGAAGGATTGTAATTAGCCGCATCAGTGTTGCTGCCACATCTGTAGCAGCTCAACTTTGAATCATTTCTGTAAGACTTGCAGAAGATCATTTTGTTGGGTGCGGCACTAGTGTAGCAAACTTCATACTCCTTTTCAAGCTGTTATCATTGACCTCCTCAATCCAAGAAATGGATTATTCCATTGGATTTGGGGATTTAATTACATCTTTCGATGAGGGATACCCTAATTCCCAAGGTTTTTTTTAATGCGCCTATTGTTACTACTGACCATCTCTGATCAGTTAATCAGTTGTAGTTCCAAAGCTGCTTTTTTAAAATAAACTTTTCAAAGAAGTGAGGAAGTCATTGAAGCTCTAATTTTCTCTCTGTTGACATGTAAAAAAAAATTATGCTCCAGGTCTTACTAATAGTAATCTTGAAATGTTCCTCCAACCACATCATAGCCTCCTCAAAGTCATCTTCCCCTTCTGGTGCTTTGACTTTGGGAAATTATCTAAACATTCCTTTCCCTTCTGGTCCCAGTAAATGTAAAAGCATGTTCTTTCTTCTTCCCACTGGCATTTTATCATCATCAATAGACTTTAAAAAAAATCGTCTTTCCCTGTTTCCATTCTAATGGAGGTTCACCTTTATTTTACAGGAACTTCTGAGGTGGTTCAAACTGCATGTCGAAGGGTAAGAGTGGGGCAACTTATGAGTATATGAAAAAAACTTCACTCTATTTAACATACAAGAGAAAGCTTGCAGGACCACATAATGGCAAATATAAAATGAAAGATTAATTTACATATGCAAGGCAATGACAAGGAGGCAGAGGTGCAGCCAGGGATACAGGTGCTAAGGCTTAATATGCACCCACTGCAATGTCTCTTCAAATATATATGTGTATGCGTGAAAAAGATCTGAAACATCCGCTGTATACCTGGAACACATGAATTACATAATATTTTAAATTCTTTGTAGCCTTCTCAGTAAAGAAAATGAAACTGTGAAAGAGTCTGTTTGCAAAGTAATAATTGATCAGCCAAGGCATGTTGCCACCTTAAGTGTCTTTTGCAATCGTAGATGAGAGAGATTGGTTGTAGGTTCTGAATCATGTAAAAGGCACTTTTTATGACTTAGTTGAATTGAGGACCCAGACAAAGACTAGAATACAACATCACGCCCATGTTTCTTTTTTGTTGGAGATACCCCAAATTACTGGAAACAAACTATTGGATAACAGTTCTTTCAATCTGTGGATGTGGGTATCTCTGGTTTAAATGAACAAGTTACTTATCTTCTGTAATGCTATTTATGGTTGATAATGTAGCTAACTGCAGCTTCTATACCTTTAGAGTATCCACAGGCATCAGACTAGACCTGGAAGATTTCAACACAATAGCGCCCACACACTGTCAGTCGGCGCTGTGTGGGTCCACATCTACTTGGTTCTTCCCCTGAACTGACAATAGATCTGCATATAAGTGCACCCCTGCGTGACGTAAATTTATTTCTTGACCCTTTCCACACCCTTGGAGGTGGAGTCCAAGATTAATTTAGTAGAGGATGTGGTTTAACAACTAGGGCAGTCGACCTCAAATCTGGGGAACTGGGTTCGAGTCTCGGCAATGACGCTCAACATCCTGTGATTCTGGGCAAATCACTTAATCTCTCTATGCCTAACAAAAATGAATGTATCCTTGTGTAATGCAACTGGTGCTCATGTAAAGAGCTCTGATACCTGATACCTTTGGGTCAGGTTTGCGCTATATAAAACTCAGGGAAAAGAAAACAGAGGTACCAGTGTTCAGATTTCCAGTTTGAGACCTTTTAACGCTCAGGTAATGTCAAAGTAAAGTGCAGAAGTGATTAGTTGTTAAGATGTGTGTGCCATGATGCTGAAAGGTGTGGATGTCAATGGTATAAATGAGATAATGCATGGTATGTCGGAAAGGTAGAATGAGTGGAACTCTCCTTCATGGAACTCCTACCCATGGCTGCTGGGCTTTAAAGATGGCGGATGGCACATAGAGCAGTATAAACAGAGTCTGCTGTCTATGCTCGTGTGGTTAGCATATATACAGAAATCACACTTTATGTACAATGCTTATGGCCAAGTTCTTCCCCATGAGGGTCAAGTAAATGTACACAAACCTTTGTTAGGCTGGCTTGACCTTGAGCTCAACTTGCTTACTGGAATTCTCCATCTTCCAATACCCATATGCATCCACACAAATGCTCTTCCATCTTGTGACCGCGGTTGTCCAGAGCTTACAGGAACACTTCCAATATTTTAATAATCTATCACAGTCATGAAGGGACTTTGCAGATCAGCTCCGGGCAACCTTGGAAACCCTACCCCACAGATCCGAGCAGACAGAAAAGCTGTGTTTGGAGGATAGACATTCACAGATGCAGGCTTTGCAGAGTGTTGGGAGAGTTTGTCATATGCGGTGGCTTGAGAAGTTAAACAGATTGTAAGACATGTGAACATAATTTTAGTAGGAGAAGAAAATTATTTTCTGCAAATCTAGGATCTCTGTCCATCAAATTAACACTGTTGCTGTGTTTCCAGATATGTTTTAGCAGTTTTTCCTACCGTTTTGCTAATACGAGAATCTGGAAGTTGCACACTTTGGCAAATGGTGCATTGTGCTACATATATTTTCAGAACCTCCTTCCTATCTGTTTGTGCCCACCAGTTCTATAACGACTAAGGGCCAGATTTATAATCTGGCAGACAGTATGTTTCTCTGCCAGGAGAATGGAGTAAATTACTCTGACACGCTGATGTAGGAACAGTCCACCAAATTTAGAAGTGATGGCAGAGCAGGCGGTCATTTCTTAAAGCATTGCGAGGAACCAGCAACATAACGCAGCCCTGCACCGATAAGAAAATTTAAAGTTTACCTTTGACGGCCCTTAATCCACAGGGCCATCAGAGCGAATTAATCACTGTAGAGATGAAGTAGTCTCCGCCGTGGTCCATCCACAGCTACATCAGGTGGGTGGACCAATGATTTTGCAGTATGTATACTCCATTTTCGTTGAAATGGAGTATACATGCTGCCAAGATATATATTAGGCCCTAAGTCTTGCTTGAGTTTTGGAGGTAAGTATACACAAGACCTTGATCAACTATTAAGTTAATCCTTAGTTCAGTCACTCCCTAGACAAAAGAATAACTCTGGGGGCGAAAGGGAGGGGTTTGTTTATGTCACAAATCACTGTGGGAATGCTAATGTTTATTTTTTAAATGGGCATAAGACACTTGTACCTTGAAAAATATGCTTTCCTTTCAAATTTCTTCTCTATAGTTTCACATGAAAATTAAATCACCCAAGTTGATTTACAGCTCTTGGTAGGGAATGGCAAGGCGTTGCTGTGATTTAGTGTGACCATGTAACATGTACCTCATTAATTAAAATGTATTATTTCTAAGTAAAATTGCAATTAATTATTTACTTTTCACCTTTTTTTACTACTGTTTACATCACTTTTTTTAATAACTTCAACTTGAGCTCTTTATATATACTCTTCTGTTGTCTTAATCCTGTTTATTTGTCTCACTTTTGTTTAATCTCTTCTTTTTCCTTACCCATTATTTTTCTTTACCTTTCTTCTTTCTTGCCCTGTTTGTTCTGGCTTCCTTCTTTTTTGGTCAAGCCTAGGCAGCGCACATGCGCTGTCTGCAAGACCTGTTGTATTCAACAAAACCACTTTATTCCCACCTGCTACTTACCATTGGTTCACCCATATGCATCCTGCAGCGCACATAGAAACAGCAAATTGCCACAAGTTATTGTTCATGTGCAGGAAGGTGCCCCTTCCTGCACAAAAACAATCAATAAAAAATGCTGAGTTACAAAGTTTATTCGCAGGAAGGCACACCTTCCTGCATATGAACAATCATTCCCTCAAGGCAGGCACCCTTGCATCATAGTGCAAGGGTATCTGTGTTGGTGCTAGGCAGCTAAATTTAGCACCAAAAGTAGGGGTGCGCCACATTCTTGTAAATACAGCGCATCCCCGCATTTTCAGAATGACGAAGAGCGGCATTAGCTATATTGCCTTATTGTTGCGCTACACCATTTTCTTGTAAATATGCCCCTAAATTAGAGTTCCAACAGCTGCAGCACTTCCTTTATTGTTGGATGTTGGTTACAACCTTGTGCATCTCTTTTTTTAAAAGATGTTGTACAAAGTATAGAGGCATGCGCGAGGAGAAACTGAATTCAAGGGTGGAGTTCTACCCTGTAGGATGGCTCCATATTCAGCCAGAAAGGTAATAGACCAGATGGAACTCCTACTTTTCAAGTCATATATTGAACATACTGTTTGTCATAGAAGTGCTTTTAAAGAGAATAAACTAGTTGTTTTTTTGGGACTGGAAGTGCCAAGACCAGCAGCTAAGAAACTGCCAGTTCCTGAATAGCATAGGGCTGTGATCCTTTCTGAATTTGAGATGGGCGTGCTCTTAATGTAATTTTGACCCTCCTGTGTATTTCAAGCATTGATGTCTTAGAATGCATTGCAAACCTGTCTCATCCATCCCATCTGAAAAATATGGACCAGCTAGCTTATCAATTGACCTTCACACCAGTCTTAGAAACTGGAAGGGCAACTCCTTCAATGAGCCTTTCTGTCTATCAGTCACTGGAATGCTCATTTATCACCATTTCTGGGCACGTTTCTCAGAAACTGAGAAAACAAGATCTTTAAATAGATTCTCCAATCTTTTTCACAATCTCTTAGTCGGTCCTATGCTCTGTTCACATACTGTAGATGGCTGCCTGCCCTGCTATAGGTCTGAAACGTTTGGAGGCATATTCTTGAAATGGATCTTCCTTCAAGACTCCAATATTGGGAAGGTTAACTCTATCAATATGCCCTCCTATGTCTCACATGTTGAAAAGGTCTACCCGGGCATAAGTTGAAACTAGTGCAACTCCTGGTATTTGTAAATGATGCTGTACTTCTCAGCCTTACTGAGATATCAGTGCACTGTCTGCTAGGCACATTTTCCTAATACCGCCAAACAAAAAGGTTTCGGAATAAATGTTTGATCTAAGAAACACAACTGTAGCTGGATTTCTAGGCCTCTTAAAATATGTTTTGAGATAAGAATGTGGAGAAGGCAGCAACTTCTTGTTTAGGAGTCAGCTAGTTGAAGAACCTGGGCTGGAAGAAAATACTGGAAAAAACATAGCAGACTGTAAAAGTTTACAGTGACAAATCTGTATCCACTGCTGTGTACTACAAGGAAATATGCTGTTGCGTGGAAAATAAAAAATAGAGTAATTAGAGAGAATAGATTTCTTGTTGAATCTAAGAACAAATACTCTGATTTTCCAAATGGTATTATTAGAATTCTCCTTTGTGAAAATGTTCAAATTCATTCCTGCTTGGCTCTGGATAATAATATGTTCAAATACCCTTGGAATGGTTTATAGGGACACAATGACATAACTATTAATGCAGCCTGGATACTTTGGTATTTTACGAGTATCCTATGCATGGATAAACTCTATGTAACTTTTTACAAGATACAAATTGTGCGATCAAATGTGTCTATGATGCTAATACCTGTTTGAAATTGCCTGGCCTGATAAATAATGCACATTACTTTGTACTTTACATTTCTTCATAATGTAAACCAGTATTATTCTAATGGTTCAAACTGTTCTCTGTATTGTGCAAAGAAAGTAGCAATGTACAACTTGTTCTGCACGAATGAGCCTGACATCGCAGAGGTAGGGGTTGACAAACTGGAACATATTCTATACCCAAACAAATACATTATTTTAATATGCCTACAGAAGACTAAGGCCAGCTTCTAAACTTCTAAATGAGTGCTGGCTGCATATATCTACACATATACTATATTCTGTGCCAATGTTAAATCTCTCGGGGAGAATTAAGAACACATTCATCATAAACATAACAGCATTCCCACTTTTTAGGTTTTCTTTCCATCAAATTGTTTACTCAATATGACCAGTTTGATTTCAATTGATAATGGTAATAAAAAGAAATACCTCCTCACTCATCATCTTGACAAATTATAATTTTTTGTTTTCTTCCAGTGGATGTTCATCTTGATCCAGACACGGCTCATCCTAATCTCGTCATTGCCACAGACCAGAAGAGCGTGAGGATTGGAGACAAGAGAAGGAACCTGGACAACAGTCTGAAACGATTCATCTATTATCCCCTAATCCTGGGGTGTGAAGGGTTCAACACTGGGAAACACTACTGGGAGGTGGATGTTGGAGAAATGCCAGCTTGGGATGTTGGGGTCTGTGAAAAGTCCATCAGCAGGAAAGCCAAAGATATTAACCTCTCACCTGAGGAAGGCTGCTGGAGGGTTTACCTGAGAGATGATGATCAGTACTGGGCCGGCTGTGCCCCAGATATCCAGATTACTCCCAAAGAAAAGCCTAGGGTTATTGGTGTCTTTCTGGAGTATGAGGAGGGGAAAGTATCATTTTATAGTGTGAATGGAAAGTCATTGTTGTTCAGATTTAGATGCAATTTCAGTCAAATTCTTCTACCATATTTCTATCCTGGTTCCTTTGAAAAAGGAAGAAATGCTGGCATCTTGAGAATCAATCCAGTGACCGGATGGGAGTGAACACTACCGAAAACCTGAACAATTGTACCGCTCAAAAATTTCTACTCATCTTCCCTTGCAATCAAGCATGAAAATGTCTTTTTAAACAAATCGCATGTTTGTATAAGCAAGTTTCTTTCAGAAGGTCATTAAAACCGAGGTCAGAGGAGTGCAAATGATGGTAACTCATGATTCTCACAATTCTTACTTGTTGCACTTTGAAGCATCTGCGTGGTTGATTATGTAGCACATCTAGGGTGTATATATGCTCAAGTCAAATAGTAATAGTTCTTCTCCTTTTCCTCTGTCAAAGGCTGTGAGATATTAGTAAAAATCAAGTCGTTTATAGAAAATACCGGTGCAAAAAAGGTGTCAGAATAAAAATAAATCCTAAATTACAGACAGCTACTGATAATCGGGATTCCAGAATGTCTTGTTGTCTGATGAAATCTATTTCTATTTGCTCATCCTATGCCACCAAGAATGAAGATTCAAGAATGTTCTTTGTTTGAAAATGTCTGTTGCTCTTTATCCAATTCTTGATCACTTTTGAAAAATGAGTCATTAGTTGTGTTGCCTGCACAACTAATCGGTCTAAATTTGTCCTCCAGTGGGAACCAAACACCCCACTGCAGCGCTTGACTCTCATAGGATAGCGATGCAGAGCAGTCCAAGGCTTACTCAAGTGTGTGATGTGGGCTAGTAGTAATCACCATTCAAAGATGCTCAATAATAACACTCAATAATTGTGTATCCAATCTGTGCTTTTTCTTTTGAAAAAGTAAAAGTATATTTATTACACACACATACACTACTCAATACTATGCAGCAATTTACCAATATACAATGAGCTGATGGAAATACTTACATTGCGTAAACATTCTTGTCCCTCCCAAAGGGAGATTTAAATCCAGAAATAATATGTCAAAAACATTATCTTGTCCCTAAATGTGCGAATTGAACATAACTTGGAGAAAGAGCACTTAATACTGGCACCAATGCATGCGGCTGTCAATCTCATTATCTCAAAAAAGGATTTAATCATAGGAACAAGTGCAATAACTTCAAATAACCATGGCTTAGGGCACTTAATTCTGGCATTAAAGCAGGGAAACTTTGATCATGAGTGGCTGTCAGTCTCATTATTTAGATAAAGCATTTGCAAGAATAATGTATAGGCATGTTGGAGTAATTTGTGTATTCAGCATGAATAACAATTCAAACATAGCCCCTGAAGGGCATCAGATGCAATTACAGACTTTCACCCCTAGAGGGTGTTTGCAACATATTCTATGAATCACATTCAGAATAAAATACTGCACTTTTAAAATAGCCCCTAAAGGACATTACTTTTGCAAGCACACACATGTGCAATTACCACCTTTCATCTCTAGAGGATGCCAGTATGAAAACTCTTATTGTACCACTTTAGACCACAAAATCTGCAGCCATAGTCTTTCCCCCTAGAGGGAGCAGCACTCCAAGCTGTAGACCAAATGTTCCAGCTTGGATAATGCTTAAACACATGAGAAAACCCTTTGATGAATATCATTACAGAGTACCATCCAACGTAAGGTGGGAACCATGGTACTTCTTTTGGGGGCGAGGCAACACAGCTCCTGAAGCTCCCCCCTTCACTTTAGAAATAATTTGGTAGTGGCCCCATCTTCCTGGGGTAACCACAGGACAAAAACAAGTGATTTTTGTGATGGATTGCAGCCTGGCCCTGCAGGGCATTATGGGGTGCACTTTCATTGCATACAATAGCAGCGGCTCTCCAGTTGCGCTTGGAAGAGCCCATCTTACTTTCTTCCTGTGTTTTCTTAAGTGGCTGCAAATTGGGCTCTTTCATTTTGGGGTGCCCCGTCCCACCCGGGCACCCAGCTGCACTCCACAGTAGCAGGAGAGGCTCTGGAGCCCACCCCATGCTGCCCTGAACTGGTTACCCGTCAAAAAACTGGTGATCAAAAAGCAGAAAATCTAGATGGATTAGCTGGTGAGAGCCACCTTTTCCATGTCTCCAAGAAGAATGAAGTCTCCAGAATGTCAACTTATTTGATGGTGGCCATTTCTCACCAGCAGTCTCCAAGATATCTGATTAAAGAGTTACTTTTTATTTGATGATGTATAGTTAGATTTTGAGACCTACTGTGACATCATTTACTTTTATGTTGTTTCTTGGGCATGAGACTGTCTAATTATTCTCTGAAAAAGCACTATCAGAGGCACCCTCACATACAAACCACTAGGACCATGACACCGCTTCTGCAACACCATTTCTGACCTCATCACCCCGATCCCCATCGAGCAGTACACCTTCCTGTGAGACCTTAACTTCCACCTCGACGACACCAACACAACCAACCTCCTGGAAAGCATGAGCAAGATTGGCCTCCAACAACTTGTCACCGATCCTACCCACATCAAAGGACGACCTCAATTTTATGTCCAGCATCGGAGTCAAGTACAACCACCTATCACAGCTCACCTGGACAGACCACTTCAGTGTCCAGTTCACCATCTCAGGATCTACCTACACTGGCACCTTGCCCCCCAGCTTCACACGAAGAAACTGGAAAAATGTATCTGAAGAACAGTGGAACAATGCTCTCAACTCCCGCCTCCCAGACACTTCACCTGACCCAGAACAGGCTGCTAAGAACTTCTCTCACAGGATCACAGAGTGCCCTGACACAATTGCCCCCGTCAAGCCAGCCAAACCCAAAGTATAAGCCAGAAGAGTCAGCTGGTTCTTTGCAGAGCTGGAATACTCCAAACGCGACTTCTGGCAACTAGAAAGGAAGTGGCATCCCACCTTCAAAACAGCACTTCACCAGTACCACCGCCTCCTGAGAGAAACAAAGAAGAACGCTCTAACAGACCGCATAGAAGCCAGCACAAACCACAGCAAGGAGCTCTTCAATAAAGTGAAGGAGTTCTCCAACCCCCGCAGCCACCAGGTATGGCATCAACCCCTCCCAAGTACTGTGTGACACCCTAGCAGACTTCTTCCACAACAGGATCTCAGCCGTCTATGAGAACTTTAAACCTCAAACCCCACCACCGACAGCATCAGCCTACTCACACCCACAAACACAAACCCTGAACATCTGCTCACCCATTGGGACCCCTCACAACTCAAGCCACAATCTTCATCATGATCTCCTTACACTGGGAGCACCAACAGACCTATGTCCCCAACACATCTTCAAACTCGGTAGCAAGAAGATAGGCAAAGAGCTCAAGAAAGTCCTAAACACCTCCATCACCCGACCTCCTTCCTTGGGGATGGGAAACACGCTGAAGTGAGGCCCCTCCTGAAGAAACCACCCACTGACCCAGCAGGCACCGACGAACTCAAGGACTCCAAGAAGGCCTGCCGCACACTCGAGAAGGCCTGGCTCCTCGACAAGACCGCCGACAACATGACCACCCTCAAACACGCCCCCCGCAGACATCACCAGCTCATCCGTTCCACCAAGAAGAAATCTCTGAAGGAACGACTGGACAACAACACCCAGGACAGCAAGGAACTCTTCAACATCGTCAAGGAGTTCTCCAACCCCAGCACCGGCAACCACGACATCACTCCTTCGCAGAACCTCTGCGACTCCCTCGGCTCGTACTTCCACCGCAAGATTGCCGACATCCACAGCAGTTTCGGCGCACCACCCCCGCACCCATCGGTCGAACCAACGCACCTCGCCGCCGCCCTCCAGACATGGACCAAAGTGACCACCGAAGACACGGCCCGCATGATGAACACCATCCACTCCGGATCTCTGACCGACCCTTGCCCACACCATGTCTTCAACAAGGCAGACTCCACCATCGCACCCCACCTCCGAGACATCATCAACACCTCCTTCGACACAGCCACCTTCCCAGAGAGCTGGAAGCATGCCGAGCTCAGCGCCCTGCTGAAGAAATCTACAGCGGACCCGACCGACCTCAAGAACTTCCGCCCCATCTCGCTCCTTCCTTTCCTGGCCAAAGTCATCGAGAAGGTCGTCAACAAGCAACTGGCCGCCTTCCTCGAGACGAACGGATCCCTCGACCCATCGCAGTCCGGATTCAGAGCCAACCACAGCACCGAGACCGCCCTCATCGCAGCCACTGACGACATCCGAGCCCTGCTCGACAACGGAGAAACAGCGGCACTCATCCTCCTAGACCTCTCCGCAGCATTTGACACTGTCTGCCACCGCACCCTAGTCCAACGCCTCAACGACACCGGCATCCAAGGGAAGGCTCTGGAATGGATCACCTCATACCTCGCCGGCAGAACACAGAGAGTACGCCTCCCCCCCTTCTGTTCTGAGGCCACCGAAGTCATCTGCGGCGTTCCGCAGGGATCGTCACTCAGCCCCACCCTCTTCAACGTCTACATGAAACCCCTTGCTGCCATCGCACGCCAACACAACCTCAACATCATCTCCTACGCCGATGACACCCAGCTTATCCTCTCCCTCACCAGAGACCCCGACACCGCCAGAGCCAGCCTACACGAAGGGATGAAAGACGTCGCCGATTGGATGAACATCAGCCGCCTGAAACTGAACACAGACAAGACAGAAGTCCTCATCCTTGGACCATCACCCTCCGCATGAGACGACTCCTGGTGGCCCCCAGCCCTAGGCACCGCTCCCTATCGATGACCAGACAAGTCAACGCCGTCTCCTCATCATGCTTCCACACCCTCCGCATGCTCCGCAAAATCTTTCGGTGGATCCCGACCAAAACCAGGAAGACGGTCACCCAGGCCCTCGTCACCAGCCGACTAGACTACGGAAACACCCTCTACGCCGGAACCACAGCCAAGCTTCAGAAAAGACTCCAACGTATCCAGAACGCCTCCGCCCGACTCATCCTGGACGTCCCCCGACGCAGCCACATCTCGAGCCACCTGAGAGACCTGCACTGGCTCCCCGTCAACAAGAGGATCACGTTCAGACTCCTCACCCACGCACACAAATCCCTCCACGACCTGGGCCCCAAGTACCTCAACGACCGCCTGACCTTCTACACGCCCACCCGCCAGCTACGATCCGCGCACCTCGCCCTCGCCGCCGTACCTCACATCCAGAGAGCCACCACCGGAGGAAGATCCTTCTCCTACCTGGCGGCCAAGACATGGAACTCCCTGCCCATCCACCTGCGGCTGACCCAGGACCACCTCGCCTTCAGGAAACAGCTCAAGACCTGGCTGTTCGAGCAGTAGCAGACCCCTTCCCCCAAGCGCCTTGAGACCCTTCCGGGTGAGTAGCGCGCGGTATAAATTCCTTGATTGATTGATTGAACTACTGGCCCATCTCCCTGCTCCTCTTTCCGGGTAAGGTTCTCAAAGAGGCAATCAACCGCAACTAACCAAACACTTGGAACACCACAACCTCCTGGACCCCACAACTTCGGGATTCCGAGCCACCCACAGCACCAAGACATCCCTGATAGCAGTCACGGACGACATCAGGGACCTCCTAGAATGCAGCAAAACAGTGCTGCCTTCATTGCCTGGGAGTGAGAAGGACTGGACCTGTATCTCTGCATCCCAGAACCAAAGTGACTCGAAGAGCTTGCTGAAATCTCAGGGAAGTCTCAGGACATCAAAGACTTCCGACAATCCTTCTACAGGCTCTAGACTTTCTCTGCCAACTGTGAGTCCTATCCTGCTAAGTGATGCCAATCCAATCCTGGGCCCTTAAAAGCATTTTTGGCTATTTTCCAGCAGAATTCACGCATCACTGGCGTTAACCACTACATTGTCTTTTTTATCACTTGCAACAATATTTTTCTTTTTAAGAAAAAAAAGTACGGCAAAGTTTTAAATATCATTATTACATTTCTTTAAAATTTCTTATAAAAATGAGTATTGCCATATCATCTTAAAAGCTGTCACTAAGGAAATGGATTATAAAATTGCCAAAAAAAACAATTTTTTTTAGCATCCAACAGCTTAAATGCTTATTTGTAAGGAGAGCTACTAGATGTTGCAGCATAACCAAGCAAACGCTGCACTGACACCAAAAGTAAGACAGCAACTTTGAATCTTTACACTATTGCTGGCATTAATGCGGTCTGATCATTTGGTGGTAGCGCCTTAAGACAGATTTGCAAATTCTCTTGTCTGCATTGTCCTGGTTCATTTTCCATTTGTGCTTCAGTTATTTGAAGTGGTGTTTCATCAGTCTGAGTTCTTCAGTGTACCAACTGGCCTGGATCTGGATCTGGCTGTATTGCTGTGTTTGAGGGGGAAGGGGGAAGGGGGAGGAGGGCACGAAGTTGGCACAAGAGTTGATCCAATTCCTGAAATTCCTGACGGATTTGGGGAGGGTGTTGCTGTGTTTGTTTGGACCAGTGTATGTTGAAAGAGGTGTTCCAATCCTTGGAAGCATTCGTGGGTTGGTCTGGCTTTGGTGGGTGTGCATTGGATCGGGGTAGCAATACTGACCACTGTCAAGGGGACTGGTGTGGGCTCGTCAACTTCGATGTTGTCAAATTTGGTGAAAATTCGGAAGGTGTCTAGCAACATAGATGGGTCACTTTAGCCGTTGGGTGAGGCCCAGGATTCCAAGGTCTTCAATGAGTGTGTTGGCATGGTGCTCCAGGTGGAAGTTCAGGTCTCCGAGTTGGATGCAATTGCTAGCATTGACGGCGAGTGGCACAACAAAGTCTGTGATGATGGCGTGAAAGCTGGTGCGCGATCCCAGTGGTCTGCAAATGAGAGTGCTGCTTAGGGTGAACTTGGATATAACGTGAAGTTTGACGACAGTGTCCCATGTTGGAGGATGACTAGTCTGTGGATGTGGTACAGCTGATGGTAGTCGAGTGGATGATGGTGATTGCGCCTCTGGCCTTACACAGTCTGTTTTCCTGGCAATTTTGTAGATGTGGGGGATGGCAGTGTCAGGTGCCAATGCAGGTTGCAGCCAGGTTTCTGTGAGTAAAAGTAGGTCCAGGGCATTGCCATGCAACCAGTCCCAGATCTCTGTTGCGTGTTTGGTGAGTGAAAAGGTGTTGAGGAGCATGCATGCAAGTCTAGAGCATTGTTTTAGTGGTTGTAGGACTATGTGAGTGTGAGAGAGGGATGCTAGGCGATGTCAGTGCAGTGAGTGTTGAGCGTGGGTAAGTGCATGAAAAATTGCACAAAGTGCAAGAGAATGTGCCCTCGGTGTTGTGTGATGTGGTGAGGCAGCAGTGTGTGGAGCAGCGGCCTGGGTGGAGGGCCCAGAGGGTTGCAGCGTGACAGCAGCAGGAGGCGGGAGAACCAGGGTTCCTGGCACTGGGCATGGTCCAGGCACAGACAGGCACTGACGGGCTTGCCTTTGGCACATCCGCTGCACATTCACAATGTGGCAGCCATTAAGTAGGTCCTGGGTTGGGGGGAAGAGTGATGTCACTTACTGGGTAGATGGATAATGTGAAATCCAGGGATGTCACCTGCTGTACAGATGAATGATGGAAATACACCCTCTAGCTTAGCTTCATCATTTTATGCAGGAAGTCAGTGATGTCATTTTAACCCCTTCGCTGCTAGGCCTCCCCACCCATGCTAAGACTTTTTTTGGTAATTTGGGATAGTTTGCTCTTAGAACCCTGTAACTTATTGTCAACATTAGGTATCAATGCCAAATTTGCGTCCTTTTCCCCCAACATACTGAGGATTTTAAAGATATCCAGGGTTTGTGAATCCCCTTGGAGGTGACCGAGAAATTAGCCAAAATGCAGAAATATTTTGTTTTTTGTGGAGGGGGGGAATGGGAATAAAGTGCTGCAGAAGAAGCACCTGTTTTTTTCCCTGCAACTGGTATCAATGAAGGGTTTGTGGTGCTAAAATCATCATATTCCCCGCTTTCAGGATCAGACAGACTTTTGCCAGAAAACCACACTTTTCTACACTGTTTTGGCATTTTACACAGACATAGCCTATTTTCCTATTGTTTGTGCTTTCAACCTCCTTCCAGTTAGTGGTAGAAATGGGTGTGAACCCAATAATGGACCCTGGAAACCTATACATTTCTAAAAAGCTAATAATTCTGAATTCAGCAAGGGGTCATTTGTAAAGATTCTTCAAGGTTTTCCTATAGAAAGTAACATTTAAAATAAACAAATATTGAAATTGAGTTGGAAAAAACACAAAAGCCACACCTCCTGGACTCCGCCGGGTATCTACTTTTCAGAAATGTCTGAGTTTGGTTGGCTTCCCTAGATGGCAGCTGAGCCCAGGACAAAAAACACAGGTGCCCCCCTTGCTAAACCAGGCTGTTTTGTGATAGATAATCTTGATGTCTCCACATTATGTTTTGGGCCCTTCCCTGTCGCAGGCAAGTGGCACACCCACACAACTGAGATACCAATTTTATCGGGAGCCCTAGGGGAACATTGGGTGGTAGGATATTTGTGTCTGCCCGGTGATCCCACAATTTTCCCACACAGAAATGTGAGGAAAATATGATATTTGTAGCAAAATTTGAGGTTTGCAGGAGATTCTGGGTAAGAAGACTTTGGGGGATCCACACAGGCCACACCTCCCTGGACTCCCCTGGGTGTCTAGTTTTCAGAAATGTCTGGGTTTGGTAGATTTCCCTAGATGGCCGCAGGGTAAAGACTATATATGGCCATTATATATGAGGGGGGGGGGAGCAAAAGCCATTACCCAAGGAGTCGTTCCACCCTCCATGATCCTGGGTGGATCCTTGTTTGGGGGATCACCTTTCTTTAGCGATTCCCAAGAAGCTATCCACTAGGGAATGGTACCATTAAAAAGAGGAGAGTCTCCACTTTCCAATGATACCTCTCCCGTCTGCCTGCATGCTCGGGTGGGCTGAGATAGCCCCGTGTGCACGTAGGCAATGAATGTGAAATGAGCCGATCGTCATTACACTAGAAAAAAATGCCTCAGAGTTTGAGGAAGCTCTTCCTCAGCTCCTGGGATTGAAAAAAATAAAAAGGAATTTGGTGCTTGTTTTTCAGAGGAGGAATGGTACCGTCCTTGGCACACGAGCACCATGGCATATGACGGAACCACGCCACAATATTGGGCTACCACGAGATCTTGTAGCAGGCACTGTCATGTGTTTTGAATTTATTTAACACCACAAAGTGGAAATACTGGCTGAGTGCTATACAAAATCTTTGACAAAGTTAGAAAGGTACAAATTATATTTAAATATTTTAGTAAAAAACTATTTATTTAGCCAATCTAGTCGTCTTATTAATTGAATTACAGGTCTCTAATCCCACGTGCATGGTACTATTTTAATACATGAATTAGTTCTATAATCGTACACCCAAAATTCTTATAATATACAATTCAGTTCTCTTATAATACATGACGGTATTAAAGTACATGATTTAGTTCTTTAATCATACACATAATTGTCTTTGAATACCCAATTCATTTCTCTAATTACACAAAATAACAGTCTTAAAATACATGATTCTGATTACCAATTGGCCAGCAATTATTTCAAATTCTATATTTTATTAGAACATTATTTAATTTTGCTTCTGCATAATCAAGGCCTACATGTATTAACACATTTTCCCATTGACAGAGAATGGGAAAACCCTTTGATATATCAGGCCCTAAGTTCATAAACCTTAATACCCGTGGGGCTAGAGCTGGTATCCTACGCAGACAACACGCAACTCGTGCTCTCTTTTTCTAACGACCCCACTTTGGACCCGGTTAATGTCCAGAGAGGCATGTTGGCTGCCACAAAATGGATGGCTGCCAACTGCCTGCAACTGAACACAAGTAAAATTGAAATTCTTCTTCTTGGTAAAGATACCCACTTGTGGGGCAACCACTGGTGGACTTCTTCCCTTGGGCTCCTGGCCCCGAGTCGGTGGTTAAGAACCTAGGTGTCTGGTTGGACAGAGCATTAACTTTTGAAGCACAGGCAAAATCTGTGGTAGGCATTTGTTCAGAGCTGAAACTCATTCTGGATTTATTTGATCCCCACATTCGACAAGTCATCACTCAGGCAGCAATCCTCTCCAGGTTGGACTATTGTAACATTTTATACCTGGGAACTAACAAGGCTGTGATTAGAAGACTACAGCTGCGTCAAAATGTTGCGACTAAGCTGTTGTTTTCTCTCCTGAAGCACTGGCTGGTCTCAGGCCTTATTCGCAGATTGAATTGGCTCCCTGTGGATAAGCGTGTTCACTTTAAGGCCTTGTGCGCAGCTCATAAAATCTTCTTCTCAACTTGGCTTCAGTTCCTCGTGTTAAGAGCGTAAGAGCAGGAGGTTGCTCTTTTTGCGCTGAAGATCCTGCCCTTTGGAACGCACTCCCTTTATCACTGAGGAGTATTCCGAACCATTGGTCCTTTAGGAAAGGTTTGAAGACCTAGATGATTTCCGCTTAAGGGCTCTGTGCTGCATTTTTTGCCAGGTCGTTCTATAAAGCTTGTTCTTTCTGAGACCAGCGGTTGGACGCCCTGTTGCTGTAGCAACCATGCACTCTACAAATTTGTTAGAGCGCATGGCTCAGTTGTGGCCATTTCTCACTATAAAAGTTTCAACAAGGGGCTAATGTTCCTATGAAGGAAGGCACAATCTCTCAAAGGGTGGAGAGTGCCTTGGGTCAGAGTACTAGATAGGGAAAGTCAGCTGGACTGTTCATAGTGCCCTCACACATCCCCTAGAGGATGTCATGCTTCATCATAGGGCCGGCGCTACAATGCCTTACAAATCCCCCAAAGGGTCACTTTGGCGGAGATCTTTTAAAAGGATGCCGCTTGATGAATGCAGGTGAGGTTGTTCGTGAAGTGGTGGGGTGTGAGATAAAGGATTAAAACTGGTAAGGGAGATCCTGCACTATACTTTAATGGGGGGTACGCCCTTCCAGGGATGAAAACCTGTTGGCAGTTGAATGCTACCTTGGGGTTTCAAAGCAACCCTGGTAGTCTGAATGCTGAGACTGTGTAGGAGGGATCTCCTGTTGTCTCGGGGGAGGGACCTGACTCTGGTCACTCCTTCACACAAAGGAAAGTCGACATGTTTCATGCTTAAACTGTGTGTGTATGTTGTACGTAGCACCTAGGAGCACCAATCTTAGTGTGGGGTAATTTGTCCACTACACATGTTTTGTTCGTCCTGATGAAGTGCAGCGGATCCTTATGACCAATTTAGACATCGCTTTGATGTTGTGTATAAAAACGTAATAAGCTTCCTATGGTTATTGCTGGTGAGAAGAGCCTGTAAGGACTTACATGTTGGAGGTACTGCAGGGAATTGTGCATATAGTTTTTTATGGCGGATCGTAATCTATATTAAGTGAAGACTAAGAGGGGACCACAACCGTGGGACCGTGCCAACTCCTCTTGCTCAACAAACGTTTCCCCTGAATAGAGGACTCCGAATGTTTCCTGTCAATATTCCTGTCAATATTTTTTCAGTAATACTAATGTCCCATGGTCATGGGTAACACATAATTGTGGATGATATGCCAGTCGAAGCATCGGGGCATACAATGGAAGCTCTTCGGCTAGGGCTCCCAGTCTCCTCCAGCACTCTGTGGTACAGGCAATGGTATTTGTTTCTTCCCAGGATCTCACTTGTCTCCTGTAGGAGATGACACTAGGTAAAGGGGTTGGGGTGAGCATCGTCGCTCTCTATTGTTAAGTGGGGAATATAAGGTGGAGGGTGAAGCACATAGATAATAAATATACATATCAAACCCACATAGTTCATAAGTAAGGGTGAGAGTAATTCACTGAATTCCATTTTTGCTCCACAAACCAAGGTAATCATGTGTGGTCGGAGGATTTTAAAGAACTGTTGGGTCAATAGAACGGGTATATTGATAAAGAGGTACAAAAATCTCGAGTGAACAACCATTTTTAGAAGGGCCACCTCGCCACCTGGTCTTGAAGTTTCAAGATAGCAGTTCCATAGTTACATCAGAGTGCCTATGTACCCAAATCCCTAAATATTCCACTCTAATGGGATATTCAATCAATATGGTACTTTTGCCCAGTTAATACTTAGTCCGGAATACTGCTCATATCTTAGGTATTCTCATATGATCTACGCTAGGTGGATCTGTGGGTCACAAACATAGAGCACCATGTCGTCCGCGTAAAGCAAGATAGCTAGTGGACGCTGTCGGAAACGCAGTGATGCAGCTGTATGTTGCTGCCTAATCACATACACCAATGGTTCCAATGCAAGAGCAATTGAAATAGGAGAAACTCTGCACCCTTGCATTATGCCTGTTGATATATTTAACGGGTCAGATGCCACACCATTAATTCTCATACAAGCATCGGGTGCAGTGTACAATAGTTGTATCCAGCTGAGGAACATTTTTGGGATCCCCATGTGCTGCAGCACTGTAAACATATAAGACCATTCTTTAGAGTCAAATGCCTTGGCAGCATCTAACAGCACTGCAGCGGCATGCTTGGAGGGATCTAGCTGGTGGAGCAATTCAAAGAGGGTTTGTAAATTGAGAGCTGTGGACCTAGTGGGAGTAAAACCTGCTTGGTCCGGGAGGACCATGGTAGTTAGTTGGGGCAGTATTCTAGTGGCCAAAATGTTTGCCAGGATTTTGCCATCTATGTTGATTAATGAAAGGGGTCTATTAGACTTACAGTTCTCCGGAGGTTTATGTGGCTTAAGTAGGGTGATGAAGAGGGCCTCTCGAAGAAAGAGGAGCAGTATCTGTTTAGTGAATGCTTGTTCATGTACATAAATTAGGTGTGGAATCAATATATCTACAAATTCTTTATAAAAATTCACCGGGTGATTTGCCATGTGGTGTGGTACATATAGTATCTTTCACTTCATCTAGTGTTAATGGTTGTGCCAAGTACTCTTGCTGCCCAGGCGAGAGCCATACCAAAGCTATGTCCTCTAAATATGCGGTGGCCCCCGCCTCAGAGGCCGTGCTGTTATACAGTGCAGTGAAAAAGTTGTTGATAGTTGTAAGGATTGCCTGCGTGTCGTATATCCATTTCCCTTACATCGTGTTTAAATGCGTTATGTGCAACAGCGTCCTGGAATCTTTTATTTTATTCCCAGGTGCCTACCAGGTCTACCTCCCTCACCATACGATTTTGCCACACATCGCCTGGAGAGATGGCATACCTCTTGCGCTGCGATATCATTATAGGCCGTGATCTGATCTCGTATTGTACCTAGGACGTGGGACGAGGTGTAATCTGATATAAAGTTTGCAGGGTCTGAATAGTGTGTTCTATTGGTTGCAATCGAGTATTCAAGGCCTGTAGCACTCCTCCTTGTTTACTGATGCAGATACCTCTATTGGAAACCTTGAATGCCTCCCAAAGATCAGCATCCTCTACTGTACCCTCATTGTTCAAAAAAAAGTCAAGGATAGCTGCACGCAGTCTGTCCTTGAACCTAAAGGGATGTGGGTCAAAATCACCAAGTAAATGGAGCAGGAATATGGATAGGTAGCTCCACCACTAGCCTTACTGGCGCATGATCAAACTGCGTTCGAGGCATATGTTGTTCTATTGTCACCAACGTGCTAACCGTCCTCATTGCCAGCCAATAATCTAGTTGGGACCAAGTCCCATGAACAGAGAAAATAAATGTGTCCTCTCTTCCCTCTGGATTTCGCAATAGCCAGAGATCCACCAGCCCCCCATCTTTCATGTCCTCCCATAATACCTGAGTCGATTGCCTAGCCTGCCGCTCTCCGGTAGTGGTGGGCTGAAGTTTATGCAGCCATTGCTATATGTGTCTGTAGAAATCGGGATCGTCTATATTCAGGCGATAGGTAGCCATCAAAGTGTCCATGATGCCATATAATCTGCCCTGCAACAACTCAAAGAGACTCAAATCATCTGTTTCACAGTGGGTAGGTATAAAATTAACTCCTTTCTTGATTAGTATCAGTCCCCTTGAAAATATGCAGGATGGGAGGAAGCCACTCTAACACATGCCCATTGGGTCCCTATATTATTTTTCAATCTGCACTTGGTGGCTATCAAGATAGGCCATTAGCTGCTTAGGTGCCGATCACGATCCGGTAAAAACCGTGTACGAACCGTCGGACGGAGCATATTCTCCGTCCGACGCGTACCAGGTCTACAAAATATACAAACATGGAATTACGATTCGCACGGAAACACCATTTCCGTACGAATCGTACAAAACCCCGACCGACGAAAATAAACATACAAATGCGAACCGGGAAAGCGCCGACGTGACGTCGGGACGCACGCAGCCTGCCATTCACGAACCAGGAATCACGATTCGCACCGACGTCATCCCGCACGGTGAATATTTTCCGGCTGCCAAAAACTGCCGGGAAATCAGGACGACGCGAACAAGGAGGACCTGTACGCGACGGACAGACAGGACGACGCGAACAAGGAGTACCTGTACGCGACGGACAGACATGGACCCGAACCTACGTGTCATCCCGGCCCTCATAGCAGTCGACCTCCTCTACAGGTTCGGACGCAGACGCCGCAGAAGGTCAGAACAACAAAGGGAGGGGGGAAAGGGGGGGGTGGCAGGACCAGGGGCAGGCCACAAAACCCCCACCAAAGTCACACAGCACACATGCCCTGGACATACCTGACCCTCAGGCCCTGGTCACTACGAGGGGGTGGGGGCGTGTCCAGCTAAGCCAGCGACCGCCACAACGGAAGTGCTTGACGACGCGAACCGGCAACACAACAATACAGGTACGTCCCGTACCCACGCCTTAAGAGCGTGGGTACGAGTCGTACCACGCCCACACCTACGTCACCCCAACAATGGCGGGACGGCTCGTACCCACGTGGCAAAGGCCTGGGTACGGCCCGCACAAGCATTCCACAGCATGGGTACGGATATGTACGGACCGTACCCCCACCCGCGTATGCATGGAGCGTACCCCCCACCCCAACAGTGTAAGTACGACCCGTACCCACACCCGCGTATGTATGGAGCATACCCCCACCCCAACAGTGTAAGTACGACCCGTACCCCCACCCGCGTACGTATGGAGCGTACCCCCCACCCCAACAGTGTAAGTACGACCCGTAGCCACACCCGCGTATGTATGGAGCGTACCCCCCATGCCAACAGTGTACGTACGGACCGTAACCCCACCCGCGTATGCATGGAGCGTACCCCCCACCCCAACAGTGTAAGTATGACCCGTACCCTCACCCGCGTATGCATGGAGCGTACCCCCCATGCCAACAGTGCACGTACGGACCGTAACCCCACCCGCGTATGCATGGAGCGTACCCCCCACCCCAACAGTGTAAGTACGACCCGTACCCTCACCCGCGTACGCATGGAGCGTACCCCCCACCCCAACAGTGTAAGTACGACCCGTACCCTCACCCGCGTACGCATGGAGCGTACCCCCCACCCCAACAGTGTAAGTATGACCCGTACCCACACCCGTGTATGTATGGAGCGTACCCCCACCCCAACAGTGTAAGTACAACCCGTACCCCCACCCGCGTACATATGGAGCGTACCCCCCACCCCAACAGTGTAAGTACGGCCCGTACCCTCACCCGCGTATGCATGGAGCGTACCCCTCATGCCAACAGTGTACGTACGGACCGTAACCCCACCCGCGTATGCATGGAGCGTACCCCCCACCCCAACAGTGTAAGTACGACCCGTACCCTCACCCACGTATGCATGGAGCATACCCCCCATGCCAACAGTGCACGTACGGACCGTAACCCCACCCGCGTATGCATGGAGCGTACCCCCCACCCCAACAGTGTAAGTACGACCCGTACCCTCACCCGCGTACGCATGGAGTGTACCCCCACCCCAACAGTGTAAGTACGACCCGTACCCTCACCCGCGTATGCATGGAGCGTACCCCCCACCCCAACAGTGTGAGTACGACCCGTACCCCCACCCGCGTACGTATGGAGCGTACCCCCCACTCCAACAGTGTAAGTACGACCCGTAGCCACACCCGCGTATGTATGGAGCGTACCCCCCATGCCAACAGTGTACGTACAGACCGTAACCCCACCCGCGTATGCATGGAGCGTACCCCCCACCCCAACAGTGTAAGTACGACCCGTACCCTCACCCGCGTATGCATGGAGCATACCCCCCATGCCAACAGTGCACGTACGGACCGTAACCCCACCCGCGTATGCATGGAGCGTACCCCCCACCCCAACAGTGTAAGTACGACCCGCACCCTCACCCGCGTACGCATGGAGCGTACCGCCCACCCCAACAGTGTAAGTACGACCCGTACCCACACCCGCATATGTATGGAGCGTACCCCCACCCCAACAGTGTAAGTACGACCCGTACCCCCACCCGCGTACGTATGGAGCGTACCCCCCACCCCAACAGTGTAAGTACGACCCGTACCCTCACACGCGTATGCATGGAGCGTACCCCCCATGCCAACAGTGCACGTACGGACCGTAACCCCACCCGCGTATGCATGGAGCGTACCCCCCACCCCAACAGTGTAAGTACGACCCGTACCCTCACCCGCGTATGCATGGAGCGTACCCCCCATGCCAACAGTGCACGTACGGACCGTAACCCCACCCGCGTATGCATGGAGCGTACCCCCCACCCCAACAGTGTAAGTACAACCCGTACCCTCACCCGTGTATGCATGGAGCATACCCCCCACCCCAACAGTGTGAGTACGACCCGTACCCTCACCCGCGTACGCATGGAGCGTACCCCCCACCCCAACAGTGTAAGTACAACCCGTACCCTCACCCGTGTATGCATGGAGCATACCCCCCACCCCAACAGTGTGAGTACGACCCGTACCCTCACCCGCGTACATATGGAGCGTACCCCCATGCCAATAGTGTACGTCTGAACCGTAACCCCACCCCGTATGCATGGAGCGTACCCCCACCCCAACCGTGTATGTACGACACGTACCCCCACCTCGTATGCATGGAGTGAACCCACACACGTGTATGTTGTAAGCGTACATATTGTGAAATAGGAGGGGTGTGTGCAGAGTCCTCCCAGCAGTGCCCAGAGACAGGAGGGGTGTGTGCAGAGTCCTCCCAGCAGTGCCCAGAGACAGGAGGGGTGTGTGCAGAGTCCCCCCAGCAGTGCCCAGAGACAGGAGGGGTGTGTGCCTAACACTCCCAGCAGTGCCCAGAGACAGGAGGGTTGTGTGCAGAGTCCTCCCAGCAGTGCCCAGAGACAGGAGGGGTGTGTGCAGAGTCCCCCCAGCAGTGCCCAGAGACAGGAGGGGTGGGTGCCTAACACTCCCAGCAGTGCCCAGAGACAGGAGGGGTGGGTGCCTAACACTCCCAGCAGTGCCCAGAGACAGGAGGGGTGTGTGCAGAATCCTCCCAGCAGCGCCCAGAGACAGGAGGGGTGTGTGCAGAGTCCCCCCAGCAGTGCCCAGAGACAGGAGGGGTGGGTGCAGAGTCCTCCCAGCAGTGCCCAGAGACAGGAGGGGTGTGTGCAGAGTCCCCCCAGCAGTGCCCAGAGACAAGAGGGGTGTGTGCCTAACACTCCCAGCAGTGCCCAGAGACAGGAGGGGTGTGTGCAGAGTCCTCCCAGCAGTGCCCAGAGACAGGAGGGGTGTGTGCAGAGTCCCCCCAGCAGTGCCCAGAGACAGGAGGGGTGGGTGCCTAACACTCCCAGCAGTGCCCAGAGACAGGAGGGGTGGGTGCCTAACACTCCCAGCAGTGCCCAGAGACAGGAGGGGTGTGTGCAGAGTCCTCCCAGCAGTGCCCAGAGACAGGAGGGGTGTGTGCAGAGTCCCCCCAGCAGTGCCCAGAGACAGGAGGGGTGGGTGCAGAGTCCTCCCAGCAGTGCCCAGAGACAGGAGGGGTGTGTGCAGAGTCCCCCCAGCAGTGCCCAGAGACAGGAGGGGTGTGTGCCTAACACTCCCAGCAGTGCCCAGAGACATGAGGGGTGTGTGCAGAGTCCTCCCAGCAGTGCCCAGAGACAGGAGGGGTGTGTGCAGAGTCCCCCCAGCAGTGCCCAGAGACAGGAGGGGTGGGTGCCTAACACTCCCAGCAGTGCCCAGAGACAGGAGGGGTGTGTGCCTAACACTCCCAGCAGTGCCCAGAGACAGGAGGGGTGTGTGCAGAGTCCTCCCAGCAGTGCCCAGAGACAGGAGGGGTGTGTGCAGAGTCCCCCCAGCAGTGCCCAGAGACAGGAGGGGTGGGTGCAGAGTCCTCCCAGCAGTGCCCAGAGACAGGAGGGGTGGGTGCCTAACACTCCCAGCAGTGCCCAGAGACAGGAGGGGTGTGTGCAGAGTCCTCCCAGCAGTGCCCAGAGACAGGAGGGGTGTGTGCAGAGTCCTCCCAGCAGTGCCCAGAGACAGGAGGGGTGTGTGCAGAGTCCCCCCAGCAGTGCCCAGAGACAGGAGGGGTGGGTGCCTAACACTCCCAGCAGTGCCCATGGAACGCAAAGGGTGGAGTAGCCACAGATACCATGCCCACAAATGTCAGTCAGGTGCACAAAAACCCTGCAGTACATGTACCACATGTGTGCGAGGCTGGGAGTATACGCATGCATAGCGCCGAAAAGAAAACATGTCCACATGAAGTCATGTCAATAGTCCACATACACAAGTACAATGACTACCAAGGATGCCACGAATGATGCAGGTGGAGACATCGCTCAGCATGCATGTGCAAAGTTGAAGGAGTCCGTCACACACCCAGCTAATGTACACACAGCTCAGCGCTAAATATTGGGAACACCCTGCAGGGAAGATGTCAGGGTACACAGAGGAAGGAATACACCTTGGGACAATTTCACCATGCAGTAACTGCTTACATGAACAGAGAAACCTAGCTAACACCGTGTGATGGCACACAGATACCAGGGTCCCCCCTATGACCAGCACACTACTACATTTCCCACACACCCAACACATGATCACCACCCAAAATCATGTAGCAGCCCCACCAACAGCAATACCAGCAAAGCAGTAGTGTTCCAAGGGAAAAAAATAAATTGCTTTATTCAGCATGATCCAAAAAATCTTGTTTGTAGGAAGTTCAATATTTACAAAGCCCATAGGGCATTCCAGAAGTCACAGCTGGATGGGGGACACAGTGGGATGCGTGTCCCCTAGCTTGCCTGCACAGTTAGATACCGTCGTCTTCCACAGGGGTGAGGGCATCATGTGGGGGGGAAAGACCAGGCACCGCAGGGACATGAGGGCGAAGGGTAGGCGTCGTGGGTGCAGGGATGGAGGACTCCACCACAGGGGGTGGGGCAGGGCCAAAGGCGGAGGCCAGGATCTCGCTGCACACCTTAGCAAGGTCCTCCAGGGAATCCCCAGCACCCGAACGAACCACAGGCCCCAAGGAGGGGGGGGGGTCAGAGGGAAGGGTCGCAGCGCCACTGGGGGAGGGTGTAGACAGGGGGGGGGTCTCAACCACCCTGACCGGGGACTCCCTTGACCGCTTGCGGGGTGGTGTCACTGTGGGGCTCAGGGACAGAGCGGCCATGAAGGAGTCTTTGTGTGATATGTGGCCAGGAGAGCTGAGGGGAGGGGATTTGGAGGGAGTGGATTTGATGGAATGCGGACTCCCACTCTGGCTGCGTGTCTTATGTTTGCCCCCCGACCCAGTGGGTGTGCCTACTTTACCCTGTGTGTGCGTGCCAGGAGGTGTGCGGGTGACCTTCCCTGCTGGTGTGGTGCCTGTGTCCGTCGTGGTGGGTGCATGCTGACGTCTGGGTGTACGTGGGACAGGCATGGGAGTGGGAAGTGTGGATGGGGCAGGGGTAGAGGGTTGGATGAAGCGCTGCAGGAGACCCACTGCTGCAGTCAGTGTCGAGTCTATCGACCTCAGCAAGCTGCGTTGGTCAGCCTGCGATGAGTGAATGCCCTCCAAGTATGCCTCCATGTTGTTGAGGACCTGGCTGTGGCCATGGAGGACATTAAGGATCGCAGCCTGACGCAGCAGTGGAGACAGGGGCAGGGGGTGCGGTGCCTGGCAGGAAGGAGACATGTGGTGACCGGGCACGTTGGGAAGGGACACGAGCAAGTGGGAGGCGGCTGATGGCAATGGAGGGGGCGGGGTGCGATGTTGTGCCGCTGTCAGCTGGTGGTGCAGCCTCCGCCCACTCGGAGAGATCATCCTTGGACCCGTCCGCTTCATATTTGGTGGTGCCAGTGGACAGGTCCTCTGCCTCACTCTCCTCCGCCTCTGTACCACTCAATGTGCCAGCCACGATGTCAACGCTGGCATTGGTGCTCGGTCCCTCCGCTCCGTCTGTGCTCATGTCTCCCTCCGTGTCCCCCGACGATGCTGTGGGCAAGGTAAAGAGACAGCAATTAATCACACACCTGTATACATATGTCACATGAGTCCAATCTACATAGGTTACAGTGCATAGCCTGAAAAGAAAGATCAGTAACATCTACAAAACAAGGTACAGATGAAGGGCATGCAACACACAGTTGGTTGACCCACCATGCCAATGAAAATCCATGGAGAGCATGACACAATAGCAAATGGCATGAAATGGAGTTTGACATAGAAGCCAGGCCCTGGGGACAATCCAGCACTGCATCTGCACCACACAGCGTTGCCGACAATAGGGATGAGGAGGGACCAAATCCATGAACTTGAGGCACATGCTGCATAGGTAATACTGAAAACATGCCCACCATGACTGGCTCACTGCACCTTGAGTGTATGTCCAGACAAACATCACACACTGGCCAGACCTAGCAAGGAGAATTCTGGTTTTGACATGTAGGCTTGGCCCGCACCAACCACCCCCTACATGAGACAATTTGTTGAGACACAGGTGGCACTTACATCTCTTAGTCTGGGTGAAATACACAGGGGCTGCATGAATGCAAGATTGGACGCCAAATACCCAAGGTGCGCCTGTCCAAATAATCATGTACAAATGGCCATCATCAGATGATTGTAACAAGACACACAGGCACTGGCCACTGTGACTATGAACAAGGAAAATCAGGTCAGGCTGTACAGTGGACACTTGTACTACATTTCACGTCAATATACATGGTGCCAGGGGACAAAGGCACAGAGCACAACCTATGCTGGACTCAGCATCAGTGCCAACTGACATGGAACCCACATGTACTGAACTGGACAGGGCACAGCCAATGTCACCAAACCTGTTACACACCACCCCCACACATGATGCTACAGGCATAGTTCACGTGGAGAAAGCGCCAGCCTACATTACCTTGTGAAGGAGTGACTACACACAGACCAGGTAACACATTGCAAGGAGGGGAAGGGAGGCAGGAGAGCACAGCTATACTGTGGGTAACTGGATCTGCACAGCACCTTTAAACCCTGGCAGTGTATCCATGCAACTGTGCACTTACAAATGCTGGTGAAACACAACAAACACACATGTACCTACCCCCTTCCTGCTGCTGCTTCTCCTGTAAGCGCCTCTCCAAGTCTGGAAATTCCACCGGCAGCACACGCTTGTGGATGTGGGTCAGTCGGCGGCGCCCGCGGTTCTTATGGCTCTCAGGTGAGTCCCCCAGCAGGACCCGTGCGATCCTCCGCGTCCAGCACCGGATATCCTGCCAGCATTTCCTAACCTGGGACAGGCGCCGCTTCCGACCATCCGCACTCCTCACGGCGCTGACGGCGGTCAGCCATATCTGCTCCTTGGCAGAGGCGTCTACCTGTGAGGATGAACAAGTGACACTACATCAATACACCTGGCACATGTCACAGAGACACATATTAGAACACATTTGCTGTTTACAACAAGGCATAGTATGCATCCAACGCATTGCACCTTTGTCATAGGGACATGATCCTCTGGGGAAGGGCAAAAGCAGTACGTGCCATTGAAAGGACACAGGTGGAATGAGGGCAACTACACAATCAATGATCCAGGCTCACACTGTGCATCACAAGATACACCAGGATTATGTGCAGCACCTCTAAGCAGTCACATGCCACAGGCCACTGACGCTACCTCAGCAGAGTACACAGACACACACAGGCACAGGACATTCACCTGCCATTGCCAAATGCAGCGACAAACCTCACTCTGCACATGTGCCACTAGACGGGGGGGCTCACAGGTGTGGGGCTGGCTCTGCACGTCAGACACACAGCACTGCTCCCTGCTCACATCACATGGCCAGGGTATATCCATCCCTCATGCAGCTGGGGTGCTACACTCCACATATGCACCCACCCACGTGACAGGGGACTTACACACACACCGATGTCCAGGGTACGAACACATCATGTGGACACTCTCAGCACAGGTACACAGAACTAACACACATCTGTGGGTACAGTCACCTGTCACACTGGGCTGACCACAGAATCACATGAGGACTGTAGAGGCTACATTCCCAGGAGGACAAGACAGGCAGAATGTGGCATGCACCATGCAGTGATTGTCACAGTAAACACCATGCTAGTGAGGACGGCAGACATGCACCACAGCATGCTCTGGCTGTGAGACATCAGGCATTCCCCCCCCTGGGACCCCCCCTATAGTACATAGCATGTGTGTCACACCTGGACACAATGGCAGAAGTCACAGTCACAAAAAAGGGACACAGTCTGTGCTAGTGGACTCTGCACTCACCTGATAACCTGCTCGCCCATACAGCATGGGGTACTGTGGGAGGATCACATCCAGCAAAGCCAGGTTCTCCTCCAGGGTGAATGGCTGTGACCTCTCCACAGCCCTTGACATGGTTGCAGGGAATCAGTAGCAGCAGCTGGGTCGTGGAATACAAAGATGTGCAGGCAAGTGCTCCCTCATGGGACCTGGCTGCCTTATATCTGCCTTGCTGGCCTGTTTCATGCACAGGAGTACAGAGTTATTGGTCACTCACATTTGCATCCTATGTTTCCTCCAATCCCTTCAAACCTAGCAGTCAGTGGGTTCTTAATGTGTTTTTTTCTTGAGCATGATGTAAACTCCAGAACCACATTGCAACAAAGTAGATTCATTCCAACTGACTTCTGCTGTACACCTTCCGGAAAAAATTCAAATTTTAAACTTGGTCTCCATGACAACCAGCATGCATGTATGCCTTTATACTTGTCCCTCATGTGTCCCCTATGTAATTTGGAGATTCACACACAGGTACGGTGCGTTCAGGGGCCCTAGGGCACCCCAAATGCATAGCAACGGCCCGTACACGCGTGTGTACGCTCCGTCTCACTATGGGTGTTCTCGCGTATGCGTACTCATAGTGATAGTGAGCGTACAGGCGTGTGTACGGTCCGTACCACCATGAGTACGCATACGCGAGAACACCCATAGTGAGACGGGCCGTACACGGTCCATTGGTGGGTGTGGCTGTGTTTGAACTTTGGGTGGGTGTGTTATAAGGAGTGGTTGTGTTTTGGGCCTCTGTTTTGGATTTTGGCAGTTGCAGGTCAGTGAATGTGTTGTTTTTGAGCTTGTTGGACATGTTTAGTGGCTTTGTGCCATTCGAATGGTGTATTCTTGTGTTGTTTTGCTTTGTCCTGGTTGTGTTCGTGCGTTTTTAACGTGTGTACGGTGTGTACTTCGGGCATTTTGTTGTACAGTGCTGTCCTTGTGTCTGGCTTGGTACGACTCGTACATGCGCGATGTTGTGTGAAGGAGCTGGTGTTGGGGCCTGGGGTACGCTCCATACGTCCGCGGGTGAGGGTACGGTTCGTACATATACGGGGGTACGACACGTACACGGGTGGGGGTACGACTCAAACGTATACGGGTGTACATACACGGGTGGGGGTACGACTCGAACGTACATGGGTGTACATACACGGGGGGTGCAACACGTACACGCGTGTACATACACGGTGGGGGTACGACTCGAACGTACACGGGTGTACATACACGGGTGGGGGTACGACTCGAACATACACGGGTGTACATACACGGGGGGTACGACACGTACACGGGTGTACATACACGGGGGGTGCGACACGGGTGTACATACACGGGTGGGGGTACGACTCGAACGTACACGGGTGTACATGCACGGGTGGGGGTACGACTCGAACGTACACGGGTGTACATACACGGGGGGTGCGACACGTACACGGGTGTACATACACGGGTGGGGGTACGACTCGAACGTACACGGGTGTACATACACGGGTGGGGGTACGACTCGAACGTACACGGGTGTACATACACGGGGGGTACGACATGTATACGGGTGTACATACACGGGGGGTGCGACACGTACACGGGTGTACATACACGGGGGTACGACACGTACACGGGTGTACATACACGGGGGTACGACACGTACACGGGTGTACATACAGGGGGTATGACACGTACACGGGTGTACATACACGGGTGGGGGTACGACTCGAACGTACACGGGTGTGGTACGACTCGTACGTACACGGGTGTACATACACGGGTGGGGGTACGACTCGAACGTACACGGGTGTACATACACGGGGGGGTACGACACGTACACGGGTGTACATACACGGGTGGGGGTACGACTCGAACGTACACGGGTGTACATACACGGGGGGTACGACACGTACACGGGTGTACATACACGGGGGGTACGACACGTACACGGGTGTACATACACGGGTGGGGGTATGACTCGAACGTTTACGGGTGTACATACACGGGGGGTACGACACGTACCCGGGTGTACATACACGGGTGGGGGTACGACTCGAACGTACACGGGTGTGGTACGACTCGAACGTACACGGGTGTACATACACGGGTGGGGGTACGACTCGAACGCACGGGGGCTGGGGGGGTGTTGGGCGCGTATGCGGGCACATGTCGCCATGGTTGCTACGGGAGTTCGTTGCGGACGGTGTTTTTTACATACGGTTGTAAGATCGGACGCACGGGATGGATCGTGATTCCGCGGTCGGACTTCACTTTTCACATTTGTACGGTAAATCGTCCGGGGACGTGTCGGACACGTTTTCCGACCCGAGGACGTGTGGGGAATTATTCCCAATGCGATTCATATGGTCTTTTTCCCATGCGAATCGTAATTGGCAGTTTGTACGGCACTTGTACGATTCGTACGGTAAAAAGACCGGATACGAGTCGTACGGGGAAGTTTTTTACCGGATCGTAATTGGCACCTTAGTCTCTAGGATTATTCACCCGCCTAGCATTCCAGGTTAACAGTACTAGTTAACAGTACTATTTGCCCTTAGTCGCAAGTCATTCTTAGACCAACAGAGTCTGATCAGCCTTCTTGTTCTTGCCATAGGTCCATTACATGATATATACCGGAATGTATCATCTGCACTGTGGTGACAAAACACACACCAGTGTGACCATCCCCCGCCCACTTTAGCATCCCAGATCTGTTAAAGGCATCAATGTACCTAAACAAAACAAAAAAAACATAGATCAATAGTGACAGTTTTACAAAACAATCCTGTCAACCTCTTACTATGACAAATTACTATTTGGGGTACACCAGCTTGGGGGGCTCTAGGTGCTCCAGCAACCTCCCGATATCCGGAAGTGGCTAGGGTTGAGGTGTCTTGGCAAAGTAAAGCTATGCATAAAGGAAGCAGGAAAATGTTGCAGCTTAGCGTCCGGATCCTATACGGGTCTTTGGCAGTGGACAAGCATCCCCTTGCTGCCCATATGGTATGTCCATCCATAATATTAGCCTGCTGAGTTCAACCTCTGACATCTGCTGCCATGTTGTGATCAGTCACGGTGTACAAGAAGTACTAGATCTTCAAGAAAACATAGTAACAATGTAATCTGAGAGCTTTATTCAACTAGATATGTGTGGATGTTACATGAATCACTCAGCCCAAGCCTGGGAACCCTGGGAATGATAATAGCAAAGCGAGATATAGCTAGAGGCTGAGGGGCAGCAGGTGCTCCACTTCTCACGGATCGGTGTAAAAATATGGATGTAGCCATGGTGGCAGAAAAATCCACGTATGTCCACAGAGGGTGCCCTAAAAATTGAAATGGGAAAGGATGTGGGGTAAATGGAACAACTTCAGAGGGGTTATATGCGCCCCTCCGGTAATGGGTCCAGTCTCAGAGGATGAGGATTAACAGAAGAATTGTTGATACACTATGCTTTCTAAATTGTAACCCAAATGGGCGATGTTCTTATGTTCACAACACCATATGACCTAAACCACTCTACTTTGGCTACGTTATGCTATAATTGTATACACTGCAAGTCTTCTTACTAATAAAAGTGTTTTAAAAAATAAAATTTAAAAAAAGATATGTGTGGATGCCTTTGAGAGGTTATTCGTCTTGTTCGTCAAGATCTGATGCAGTCTTGTCACTGCAAGGCGGCTTCGGGTAATATCAGTGCCTTTTGCGCCCCCCCCCCATGTGCCACCCGGAGTCTGGCAGGATAAAACATTGAATACTTGATCCCAAGTTGTCGTAGTCTATATTTTGCTGTGGCAAACTCTCTACTCTACTCGCCGCCTGTACTGCCGCGGTGAAATCTAGATAGAATGCCACCATGTTTCTTTGGTATTGTAGTTTTCCCTTCTCTCTCGCCATGCAGAGTACCATTTACCGATCTCGGTATTTGAGAAGCCTGACAATTATAGAGCGAGGTAGCGTGCCTGGGAGAGGCCTGTCCATCAGCGATCTGTGGGCATGCTCCACCACTAGCAAGGCAGATAGGTTCTCTGCACCCAAAAAATCTTTTAGCATGCCCTCCAAAAAGCGTTCCATCTAGCCTTTATGTGCAGATTCCGGTATTCCTGTGATCCTTAAATTGTTACCGCATGACCACGCCTCTAAGTCCTCTTTCCCGGCCTGTATCACCACCAGAACTTTTTTCATGTTGGTACATTTTGAGAATATCACCTGCAGTACGTCCTCCGCCCTGGAAATGCGCTGTTCTGCATCTGTTATACATGTGTTTTGTTTGTCCAGTTTAGCAGCCATGTGGTCCATGCAGATATTGAGCGAGTCGATTTTCCCGGCTATCGATGGGAGACCCTGCTGCATGTTTAGTAGCGTGTTCTCTAAATTCAATTCTCTTGAGGGCTGCCAGTCACCATTCGAGTTTGGTATGGTATCAGACTGGGATTTAGTGATGTGCCCGGTGTCAAAAGTTAAACGCAGCTGAGCTTTGTCTGCTTTCCCCATTTTGCACGCAGCCTTATAGAACACAGTTAGCAGCCAACAACATTTCAAAGGTCTTGTCCCCCAGATCTGAGCGTTGTCATGCCTGTAGAGCTACTATCTTGTACTATCTCTTGCTATGCTTCAATGGTAGACCCTGCTACACTACTATTACTGAGGGCCTTCTTAATTGCTCTTTCCTATGTGGCCCCAACGATATCCATAGGGGTGGCGTGGTCATCACCTAGGAGGCACACACATATCTCCACGGGGAAGCAAGGGTGTCCTCCTGTGGCGCTGTTTCTCCTCACAACTACAGGTAACACCCCCAGACCTAACTCCAACTAGGTCCCAGGAGGTCCCGCAGTGTGCACGCATTGTGGATGCAGGATTAGAGGCGATTCAGCCATGTCTTGGAGAGCCCCGCGATCGTCTTGTTGATTAATAGCAGCCGCCTCAGTAGGTACACAAGAGCAAGCCGCTGGCCCGACCAAAGCCTCCCATGGCCGTCTGCTCCTTAAAGGACACTCGTTGCAGCACGCTCCATTCAGCATGATAGCCTTCCTCCCAGTGCCGCACCTCATGTCCTCGTTTGTGCCCGCTGAGGTATTGCTAGGACAGGGCACCCAAGTTAACTCACAATTTTCATTACTCCGCTCACCTACAGCTCCGGTTAACAGGGCCTGGGTGCCCGTCCCAGCACAGCTGGAGCATCTCGGCCAGCACTCACCCCCCTGCTAGCGGTGGGATCACCCAGCGCAACTGCAGGTCCACACTCAAGGGACTCCACGGCTGCTGATAGACTCACAGTGTGCAGTCGACCTAGTCACCACGGCCTGTCCTCCTTCATCTGACCCGCGGTCTCGGCCTGGCTCGGTTCTCAGCCATTCTGCGGTTCCCACTGCACCAGCTTTGGCCTGTGCCGGCAGATCTCGTCCAGCCAATCCCCGCCCACTGCAGAGCATTGCGCAGTCTGATATCTTGCCATCTGGACACAATCAGAGGCAGCACGTCATCCACAGCACACCTGACGTCTGTATCAAGTACAGATGATCTCCAAAATACAGGATTATGGGTGGACACATGTTCCCGGCCTTCAGAGCTACACTAGAGTGTGACCATCTTGCAGTGGGCTCTCTGGTGCCCCTCCCCACCCCCACCAATTTCAAACGATTTCACTACAATTTCACACAATTTTTAACTTTGCAAACGGAAATTCTGCAGGGTATTGAAAGCCTACTAAGGAACTTTCAAGCCACCCTTTACTATTCTGTGTGTCTTTAAGTGGGTAAACAAACAATAAGTACTTTAAGTTTAAGGCTCTGATGTCCCAACGTAAGAGCTTTTAGTAGTAGTAGTAGCTGTGGTTGTGTGTGTTTCTAAAGCGCAGTCATTTCAGCCTCAGGCTTCTAAGCGCTATCGATAATGGTTGATTGGTCACAATGTCAGCCAAAGAACTGCACGTCTCGCACTAAAGGAATCACCATGTTTTTCTTTCCTTTTCCTAATATTCATGAGATTGGCCTCACGTTGTGTAAGCAGTGCCAGAATGTCCCAAACAGACACTGCCACAGCTGGAAATGTTCTTCCTCCCAAGCATCTGCCTAATGTGGGAACCCAAACCAGGCCCTGGTTTGAAGATCTAACCACAGGACACATTTTTAGCACCCAATAGAAATGAACAGTGGGGAACGTATGTGGGAATACAGAGCTCAATGGAGAAGGCAAACTGCCTTTAAGAAAATTCATTTTTCGATGGACAGCCGGTGTTGCGCGCTTAGTGAAGGGTGATTCCATCTTGACAGATGATGGGCTATAACAGTCTGGCAGCTGCATTTTGTGTTAGCTGAAGTCTATGCGAGGTTGTCTTTGGAAGACTAAAGTAAATTGCACCACAGTCTGCAGTGCCTCAGTTTAGTCTCCATTTCATTTTCGATGCTTCATAAACAGCCATAAATTAATGGGGTCTAGACAGTTCTGAAATGTAACTAGGCTGGTGTTTAAATATTTGTTCACAGTCAGGACTGTCAGAAATTGGGTTTATGGTTGGCAGTCCAAGCACAAACCACAATCCTAGACAGGGTAAGCCACAAACACACTCTTTATTAACCTGTGATCACCCCCCTGGTAACTTGGCAGAGAGCAGTCAGGCTTAATGCAAAAAGATATCACAACTGGCTAAAAAATGGAGCGTAATTATTAAAAGAAAATGAGGCAAATCAAATCAGTAGAACCAGAAATACTGATATTGAAAAGAATAAGTGGAAATAGCGTTAAAAAGCACTAAGCGCCAACAAAGGACATCTGGTCGCGCTAGACCAGGACAAAGTCAAAAGTTAAGGACGTCAGCAATGGAGCACATGCTGGCTGCAGGGACCAGATTGGGCCTGCTGAGAAAAAGACCCTCGTCCAGCCTGCGTTGATGTCGAAGATCCTGTCGACAGAGGAACTGCAGAGGTTGATCCACGCATTCGGCAGCGAAGCACTGCTTCCGGTGGTGCAACAGTGATAATGCGTCGGCTCCAATGCAATACGTAGTTTCGGCTTCAATGTCGATGCTGCTGTCAAGGAAGATGTAAGAACTCTGCTGGAAGAGAAACGTGCAGTGGTGGTTCCGAAGGTGGAGCGGAGGCTCCGAGCCATGCAGATAAAGCAATGCATCGGTTCTGGCCCACACAAACAGAGGCGATGCACCGGTTCCGATTCGCGCAGTGAAGAAGATGCGTTGGTGCTGATCACGCAAAATTGATGATGCATCGGTTCCATCTCCACAGCTGTGATGTGTGGAATAAGCACCTTAGACTCACGTCAAAGGGTCTAGGACTGGGGTGCCACTACTTGGCAGAGCAGACTCACAGATGGCAGAGTCAAGGTGCAGAAGTAGGATGTTTGGAAGTATTTTATGTCCCAGAGACTTCAGATCAGGAGGGAAGCCAGCATGCCCTGGAGTCACTCCGGGATCAAGTGATATAGGTCCAGTCCCTCTCAAACAGACCAGAAGGACAGCAGACCAGCACAGCAAGAAAGCAGTTCTTAAAGAGCAGCAGTTCAGCAGAGTGGCAGTCCTTCAGCAGCACAGCAGTCCTTCATCCTGGGAGAGTCTTCACAGGTTCAAAATTATACTCACGTGGCAGGGTCTGAGGTTCAATTCTTATACCTAATGGTGGCTTTGAAGTTAGGGAGACTTCAAAGGAGGGTCTTTGAATTTCACAGAGGTTCCCCCTTCCTTCCCTGGCTTCATATTCACTACAGATGCAGTTATGCTGCCCTTTGTGTGGGGACAGGGCACAGCCGATTCAGGTGTAATTGTGAGGCTGTTCCCAGCTCCTCCCTCCCATCCTGCCAGGATGGCCCATAAAGTCACACCTAGGCTCCCATTAACTGCGGTTGACTAGAGGGAATGCACAAAGTCCAGCTGTCACCCTCCCCAGACATGTATTAGAGGCACGCTTCAGGCACACATGGCTAAGGGCAGGAAAATGCCAACTTTCTAAATCAAATTATTAACCTTTTGCCACTGTATCTTGTCAATATTTGTTTGTCTAGTGTAACATTGTGAGCACAAATTGCTGGTTTGTATACTGTATTGTGTAGTTATTTTTGTGCAATGAATAACTTCTTTTGTGGGTACTTTCATATTGGTTAATATTTGTTGTCAATGAAATCATTTTTCCCTGAACCATTGCGGTTTTCATATTATCCAATGGCCCCAGGATCTGGGCATTAGGGCTGTTCCTGTTGGGAGTTATACAATTTTCTAAAAGTGCCATTTTCAAAATTGTAATGATAAATTTGACGTAACCATTAAAGAGGATTTATCATTACAATTCAGTAAGTACTTAACATGGTAGATCTACCTCCTTCCAATTTGGAATTACAGCTCATTATATGTAATAAGGAATCCCCAGAGTTAACCTATGGAAAGGGTAGACCTCACAGTAATAAAAAATGAATGTGGGAGTTTTTCACTACCAGGACACGTAAAACTTAAAAGTACATGTCCTACCTTTTAATTACACAGCACCCTGACCTATGGGCTAACTAGAGCCTACCTTAGGAGCGACATATGTACTAAAAAGCAGTCTAATGTTTAGCATAAGGTTTTAAATGGTCAGCATGGTAGTTTAAGGGGCTACTTAAGAGGGTGGCACAATCAGTACTGAAGGTCCATGTTAGCAATCAATTTACATGCCCTCGGCACATGTAGTGCACATTACTAGGGACTTTTAAGTAAATTAAATATGTAAATTGTTGATAATCCAAGCAGCCATGTTTTAAGGGGAGGGCACAGGCACTTTAGCACTAGTTAACAGTTGAAAAGTGCACAGAGTCCTAAAGCCAACAAAACAAATTCAGCAAAAAGGGGAGGAGGAAGACAAAAAGTTAGGGTGTGACCCTGCAGAAAGGGCCATTTCCAACAAGGACTATTTAGGTGTCATCAGCATACATAAAGAAAACGTAACCAAATGGCTCAATTATATGGTCAAGAAAAAGGACATAGAAGCCTTCAGGCTCTAAGTAATCTGAGGTTGATAGACCATTAGTCAAGGCCAACGTTTACGTTGGTTTGGCTTTGGAAATATTTAAGCCATGCTAGCATCAACCCTTGGACAACAAGATCATCTATGCAAGTTAACAAAGTCCTGCGTATATAGTGGCAAAGGCACCAAAATGATTTTATAGAATGAGTGTTTTTGCATGGCCACTGTCTGCCAGCCTTCTTTGTTTAGCTAAGGGCAACTATTTTTACTGTAGCTTTACCACAGCCTGCCTAGAATATTGCTCATGAAATAGATATGTCAACCTTGGCACTCTAGTACAGTTATATTATTAATTCATATAGTTTTTAGCACAAACAGATTCAAAATATCAGCAGGACAATGATTCAGTTCTTTCTGTATCAATTTAATATAAATGTCAAATTTCTTGCATGATAAATTTCGGAGAGACGCCGCTGCAAGAATTTCGCAATATTTAAAAAACAGTTAATACGATCCATATTGACTTATAGGGAACTAACAAGCAAACTCCCTCTTTTGGGTATAATTCCCACTGAAAGTCAGTGAGCGATGAGATGGAGGAATAACAGTCTAGTTCAAAACACAACAGTGCTGGTGCGTGTTGTATGTGTAAAAAGCCGGTCTTTCCCACTGGATGCCCTGGATGGGCAGTGGCCCTACTGCCACAGACTCCACGCGGGGCGGATCATTTGGCTATCCTCTGATTTGTTAATAGAAGCAAGATGTCCCTGGTTGGTTAACAGGACAATCAATGTGAGAAGCGTTTAAAACGAGCAATGTAGTGGGTTAGTTTTAACTCTGTAAAGTGCGAAATAACCCTCGCTGCAGCTGAGCCATCGCAAGTATTCCATCACTGTTCCAGCTGCTTGGATGCATGAATAAGGAACCTAAGTCCCTTGCAGAACAATTAGACTGAGTTCCAGTTGAGGAGAGCAATCACAGCCAGGCGGCAGGATCTAACTTGCAGAGCCCTTAAAGCTGTCCCTAAGAGTGTGTACCGAAGAGTTAAAAGGGCTGGGTGCACATCAATTAGATGCAACAAACTTTCTTGATGGTATCCGTATAAGTGGCAATGATTGTTGGACCAGCACTGCTTCCAAGTAGGTACCAAGTCCTTTGATGGAAAGTGCCAAGGCAGGTGAGCAGCAAAGCATGTTTCCTGGGTGCGATGAAATAGGGAGTTAGATATGGCTATGGGCCCCAAGCAGCATATGATGGAAAAACTGCCCATGCATGACGCTTTTGGGCAAGCTCTGCCTTGTCTAAAGTTCTCAATAAGAGCTTGGTGGCTTTGTTGGTAACTCGCATAACGGCAGCATATTCCATTGTTGTCGTCCAAGCTTCTGCTAGTTTCAGAGCATGAATGGGTTGTTGTAAAATAGAATGCCATGAGACCTTGCCATGGGGCTGACTTTCAATTTCCAGACAGCGCAGATGAGCCACTGTGTCAGTAGGTGCGGTTGGTCTAAGCCTCCAGTACAGTTTGACAAGGGCCCGCTCCTTACTTGACCCTGGTGGCAAAGGTCAATCTCTAGGCTGATTTGGAATTGCGAGACATACTGTGATAGGAGAACAAGTTTTTGAAGAGGGGCGACTAAAGTGTGTTTAAAGGCGGGACGGTCCTCTTAAAAAATTCTGAGCAATGATTGATCGATGCCACAAACTTTGTGATGATAACCTGAAGTAGGTGGTACAGGTGTTGAGTGTCTTTCTTTATAATGTTTTTAATGCAAACAAGAGTTTGTTCGCCATGGCTCTTCTAGATAAGAGGTGCTCTTTGAAAGTTATATGAGAGTCGATGCAGACACTAAGATATTTGTAGGATTAAGACAGTTCTAGTGCTTGGTCATTTGTCCGCCAGGTGAACAGGGGCTTTGTTTTGGAGAAGGACCTCGAAAAGCAGAGCACTTTTGTCCTTTTGTCTTGTGGTTGACTTTCAAGCGCAGATTATGGCTATAACCCCCTCAAATGATCGATTAAGCGCTATAGGAAAATAGATGTTTAGCTAAACAAGGCTAGATCATCAGCATATTGGAGGCATTGGATCAGCTTGTGGGGATCACTCACCACTTGGGTTAGATGACCGTTGAGGTTGGCCATGTAGATGTTAAATAGGCAGGGAACCAGAACGCACCCCTGTTTCAGCCCTATGTTGGTGCTGATCTTACGCGTGGTTCTCTGGCCATCTCCATCCTTGATTTGTACCCAGTTATGAGTGTATAAGTTGATGATATCATCCAATAGTTTGGGCTTCACTCCCCAATAGGCCTTTTTTTACCAGAGACGTCCCCTCGGGACCTTATCGAAGGCTAAATTCATATAGATGAAAAGGGAGAATAGTTTTGTCAGGTTTTGCCCTTGCCTTTTCTACAAGAAGGGTAACTTCCAGAAAGTTTTTTGTTGTGCTCATGCCTGCTCTCAAGCTAGTCTGTGTTTTTGGGATGATATATCCCTTACTGACCCATGCCTCCAGGTCTGATAGCAGTTTTGGAGCATAAAGCTTTCCACAACGATTAGGGCAATTAGTCTGCAATTTGCAGGATATGAGTTTGCACCTAATTTGTAGATTGAGTGGAGTATACTCAATGGGATGGAATTTGTAAGAAATACTTAGTTGCACAACGGTGTTAAATGGGTGTCCCAAAATGAAATCTTTCCTAAATAAAGTGTTCGGAAGGCCATTGGGCTCTGGTGCCCTTGCGGACCTCAGCCTTCTCAAGATTGTAATGATACATTTATCATTGACCTTATTTCCATCTGAAAGATAGGGAGAAAATCTTAAAAAATGGCTACCAGGAATAAGACCTAGCTGAGTCCCAAAGTTTACAAATAGCTACAATGGTCTCAATCTCCTCTTCTGTATGGGAGGCTTGAAAGTATTTAGGTGATGCTGATGGGCAGCAGAATATTGGATGGTCACACTAAGATCCGTGTTAGTCAAGTCTGTGTGTTTCTATTTCAATGTAAAAAACAACTCTTCGAAAACCCACCTAGCAGCACCTGTCGATCATCTAAGCCCCTTAAGGTATTTTGTATATAATTCTAACACATTATGATTGAGGGTCTTCCTTTATACAATATTCAAATTAGAGATAATAATTATTTTGAAAGGCACGTTAAAACCCACTGGAGGGAAACAAGTTTAGACTACATATCCTAGCATGCAACACATGTTGTACTCACCTGTGAGGCCCAACAAACAATCCTGAATAAAGAATGCCGGTTTCCCTTAACTAATCAATTAAACTGTTTTAGAGTGCGTCTTCAAACAGAAGATAAATTGCAAGTATATATATATTCACTGAAAAAACCATGGGTTTCACTCACGTTATAGTTAGGAATTAGCATTTAAAAAACCTTGCAAATTCAATGAAAAAACCAAAGGTTTCACACATGTTATAGTTAGCTAGAAATTTCACTCGTAAAAAACCAATGAAATTCCCCCGTTATAGTTAGTTCAGCTAACTATAACTCGCGCGCCCGCAATGCACTACTGATGACGTCACATATTACATCACTCATGACATGGTCAGTGACATCACTCATGACATCACTGATGACATCTCAAATGACATCACTGATGACATCATCCAGTGAATGTGTGTTTTTCTGAAAATTAAATAGGTTTTATATATGTATATCTCAAGGTTGATGGAAGAATAAATGGGTATATAAGTGTCTAAATGGATGTTTTGTTTTTGAAAAATTGATTGTATAACTGACTGATTAAGTGTATCATAGTGAATACATGGCTTATTGAGTAATGTTTAAATATGTAAATATCTGTATCAGTCTCTCACTTTGTGTATAAGTGGCTGCATGGGTTGGTGAGTAGCTACATGGGTGTGTATATAGGTTATTAGTTGGTTTTTTGAGTATCAGTCTGAGTGTCTGCATGGTTCGGTGGGGGGTATTACGTAGTGCATAGGTGCATGAATGAGTGACTCACTGTTTGTATGTGTTGAAGTCAGCATGTGTGCAGGACTGTATGGGTGGATGAGTGTGTGTATGGGTGTGTTAGTGAGTGAATGACTGTCTCAATAGTGTCTTTATGAGTAACTACATATGTTTTAAACTAGTATATGTGACTATTGGTGTATATAAGTGAGTATATTTGAGAGTGAGAGATTGAAAGAGTGCCTGTATGAATAAGTATGTGTTTCTATAAGTGATTATTTAAAAGACTAAGTATGTGTAAGTTTCTGTAAAAGTAAGTGTGGTGGTGTGTGTATATCTGTATATGCAGGTAAATGGATGTTTGATTCTTTATTAGCATGAGTGACTATGTGTGAGTAACTGTATGGATGAGTGGCATTGTTTTACAGGATGTTTAGGTGTATGAGTACATATGATGTGTGAGTACATGTATGAGTGACTGTATAGGACTGTTGGTGAATGAGTGGATGTTTATGTGGATCTTAGAAATATTGAAGAGGATGTTGTAATTGGTATTGGTATGTCCATCTTTTTGAAAATTTCAGTCTCTTTTTTTGAATGTTTTTATCAAAGGTTATATTAAGGTGAGAGGAGGTCTACCACTCTGTCACAAGGATGATGTCATCAGTGATGTCATTTGAGATGTCATGAGTGATGTCACTGACCATGTCATGAGTGATGTAATATGTGACGTCATCAGTAGTGCATTGCGGGCGCGCGAGTTATAGTTAGCTGAACTAACTATAACGGGGGAATTTCATTGGTTTTTTACGAGTGAAATTTCTAGCTAACTATAACGTGTGTGAAACCTTTGGTTTTTTCATTGAATTTGCAAGGTTTTTTAAATGCTAATTCCTAACTATAACGTGAGTGAAACCCATGGTTTTTTCAGTGAATTTGCAAGGTTTTTTAAATGCTAATTCCTAACTATAACATGTGTGAAACCTATGGTTTTTTCAGTGAATTTGCAAGGTTTTTAAAATGCTAATTTCTAACTATAACGTGTGTGAAACCCATGGTTTTTTCAGTGAATTTGTACGGTTTTTTAAATGCAAATTTTTTTTTGTTATTTTTTGTAAGCCTTTGTATAAAATAATATATGTACTATATCCTGCATTATGGAAAGGTTTTTTTTTTTTAATGCATTTTTTTCCGTGCGCGTACGGTAAGCGCTCCGTACGTCATAAGTACGGTGCGCGTACGGTAAGCTGACGCTACGCGCTCTGGACGTCATTAGTACAGCGCGCCTACGTGATACGTGCGTGACGTACGCGTACACCCGGAAGCAACGTCGCGGGTACGCAGGGGCGTGTAATGCGCATGCGCGAATGTACCGTACGCGCTTCGTAAGCGTACCGTAAGCGTCACGTGCGCGCACGGTAGGTCATGTGACTTACAAAGAACACTTTTTATTGGTTGAAATTACTTTCACTTCCAGAAACTTCCCACACCACACCCATTCCCCTCATTACTGCTTGAAAGAACACTTTTCATTGGTTGAAACTACTTTCAGTTCCAGATTCTTCCCACACCACACCCATTCCCCTCATTTCTGCTTGTGATTCTCTAGGAGCAGGAGCTGGATTGACATTGGGATACAATGGCAGAACAGCAGACCTCTTCTGAGAGTGAGGCCAGCAGCACCACCATGATCCAGAGAAGGAGGAAACAAAAGACTTCTTTTATATGGGAGTATTTTACTTTTCCAGAGGGGGAAAAAAAGGTGAATGCTCAATTGGTCACTTGCAAACTTTGTGGTCGTGTTTTATCAAGAGGAAATCCAAGGAAAAAATATTCCTTTGGAAATCACTCTATGAAGAGACACCTCCAGGACAGACACCCAAGGACCTTTGCTCGACATGCTGGAGAACACTCTTCAGCAAGTCACCAGAGCCCAGCCTCAGATGCTCAGCCGAGTACATCATCGGCAGCTCAGCTGAGCCCTTCCTCTGATGTGGGAGCATCACCTTCTTCTTTTCCTGTGGACATCAACCCTCGATTTGGGAGGGTTGAAATGAGGTGTACAAGATGTGGTGGTCTTATTGTTTTTGGGGAGATCAGTCTTCCCCTTATTAACAATAAGATAGACCAGCATGTTTGTAGACGCTCATAATACTCCCATTCTTTCTTTCCTCCATCCCTGTATGAACCCAACGGCTCTTATAAGAGCCAACCTTACCTCTCAACTTTTTTTTATTTTTTCTTTGAAACTTTTATTTTTTTATTTTTTACCGTACGCTTACCGTACGCGCACGGTACGCGTATTTTTTTTTTTTTTTTTTAAAACAACACTAAAAATCAATTACCACATCTCAAGATCCTTGAGAAATTAATAACTAATTTTTAAAAATCTTTCTGAGATAAAGTGGAAGAAAGAGACCTTCTAATTTCTCATGTTTTCACATTAGTCACAAAACGAAACTTGTTTGCCATTTTGAAAGCACACTTACTACTCTTTTTTTTGGCAAGTGATAAACACTTTTACAGACTGACACATTTTGAATTCACTTTTCAGATTCTTAAAACAGCACATGTCCAAACTGCTTTTTCAGACTAGCACCATGTGTAACCTGGCTGACTGCCTACACTCCAACAAGGGCAACCAGCCTTACTGATGCTGTATGTATTTGCATTACTGAGTCCAACCTCAAACCCTTAAAGTATTCTTTATTTTTACCAGTACACCTTAATTTATCTTGAAAACATAGTCCATATTATTTTACATGTTCCTCACATTTAAATTTCTCCCAAAACAGAAAATAATAAACACAACTTCAACAAAAGGAATTCCATTTCTATTATTCATTTCTTAATTTACCATATACATCCCCTCTCAAACTCTAAACTCACCTTTAAAATTAGTTAGCTGTGAAAGAAATGTGGCACTCAAACAGCAGATTATCAGAGCCAGGATGTCTGTTTTTTACACCTCTCTCCTCTCAGCAGAACCAGATAATGGCAAAGTTTGAAAACCAACCCTTTTCCAAAAGTACCCTTCCCCCAACTTGACTTCTGCCTAGTACCCTTCCCCCAACTTGACTTCTGCCTGCTACCATAGCAACAGCTCATGGAACACTGCTGTGTGGAGTTCGGTCAGAAGTTCACCAAACAATGTTACAATCCCACAGAGCAAGAGTGCTTGACTGTTCAAACCTAACAGCAAATCCATAGTACTGTTCTTTGGTAACACATTTTTCTGTACCAATACAAAACATGCTTCTATTAATTTACACATACAGCCTAGTTTTTATTCTAGAATGGTATGAAACAGCCAATCAGTTCTTTTTTTTATGAAAAAAATATGTATGCCTCCATTTCCAAACTGTCTTTCATTTCTTTTTACCATTCTACTGAATTACACCTCCTGAGTGCATCCAGTTCTCCTTTTAAGATGTTCACAGTGTGGATTGTAGGGCACAGCTATGTCTTCTGGAGTGAAATGTATGCAGAGAAAACAGGTATGGTGAGAGACCTTGCTTTGCCAAATGTAGACATTAAATGGATTGGTCAGAGAGGGTTAAAGCGGCACCAATTGATGCCATTGGTGAAATCCTTCATGCAAAACCAACACCCTGACCTCATAATAGTGCACTGTGGTGGCAATGACCTAGGCACTTTGACTGGGGTAGGTCTGGAAATGCTTATGAAGGACACCTTTGCACAACTGTTTTCACTTTTCCCTAAAACTGCCTTTGTGTTTTCTAACATATGCCAAAGGCAAAAATGGAACTGGTCCAATCATTTCTGTCCGCAGATTGACAAAGCAAGAAAGCACGTCAACAAATCTGTTTCTGCTTTCCTCCGTGACTATGGTATGGGTTCCATTTACCACAACAACTTGCGTTACGACATGCAAGACATTTATAGAGGAGATGGTGTGCACTTCACTGATGAAGGGAACAGAGTCTTCCTCTTGAACCTTAGACTCTGCATCGGTACTTACTTGTAGGTACCACTAAAAAATCACTTCATAAACACAACGGCTCTTTTTAGAGCCCCCTAATATCTAAACTCTTAAATCTGAATTTTATTTCTGTTTTTATTTTTTTTTTCTACCGTACGCGTACGGTAAGCTTACCGTACGCGTACCCCGCGATTTTTTTTTTAAATCAATAAATGTTTTCTTTGAACTTTTCTGTCCTTCTTTGACCCCCTTACAAATGTTAGGGGGTCTGTAACTCTCCTCCTTGCCCCCTTTTCAAGATATCACTCTTTTTTTTTCTGAGTGAAACACACGAAATGGCGGCCGCCGCTTCCTGGTTTCGACCGATTCGAATGTTTACTAAGATCTAACAGCCAATCAGAATCGCGCTCGCGCACGGCAGGGTGCGCGTACGGTAAGCGCACCGTAAGCGCACGGTAAGCTGCCACAGATATATATATTGATTTAAAGGCTATTTTCTCAGATTCTACTGAACAGATTTACACCAAACCTACAAAAGGCACTTCCTTGATCTGGGGACTACATCTCTGCCAAATTTCATTAAATTCTGTTCAGCCGTTCGGGCTGTAGCCCTGTCTAAAGGTCCTATGGAAAAATGCATGGGAAAAACGCGTTTTGGGACCCCCCTTTTTTCTCAGCCCCCGCTTGACGAATCCCCCTAAGACTTTCAGGGAAGGAGCTGAGCGTAGCGCCCCACCTATTTTGAGAAATTCGCGAGGATTCGTCGACCGGCGCCAAAGTTATTCCAAATAGAATGTTGCGGATTTCCTATGGAAAAGGGGTCCTAACTATAACTACCTACTGGCGACCGCCAGTAGGTAATATATATATATTGTGAAGGATGTCAACATTAATATACAATTATTGAAAATTCCAGCACTATGTGATATTCTGAAAAAACAGGTGGAGGAAGAAAATGTATTCCATACATATGTATCTCATATATTATCTACTGGCGGTCGCCAGTAGATAGTTATAGTTAGGACCGTGTTTCCATAGGAAATCTGAAAATTCTATTTTGAATAACTTTGGCGCCGGTTGACGAATCCTCGCGAAATTTTCAAAACTAATGGGGCGCTCCGCTCAGCTCCTACCCTGAAAGTCTCGGGATGATTCGTCAAGCGGGGGCTGAGAAAAAAGGGGGGTCCCAAAACACATTTTCCCCATGCATTTTCCCAAAGGACCTTTAGTCGAAGGTACAGCCCGAACGGCTGAACAGAATTACTTGAAATTTGGCAAAGAGGTAGTCCTCAGGTCAGGCATGTGCCTTTTGCATATATGGTGTCAATCTGTTCAGTAGTTCCTGAGAAAATTGCAGTTAAAAGCACATAAATATCTATAAGCGCGCACCGTGCGCGCACCTTAACGTGCGCGAGCATAATTCTGATTGGTGGATTCATGTCAGTCAACATTCGAATCGGTCGAAATCAGGAAGTGTCGGCCGCCATTTTGTGTGTTTTGTGTGTGACAGTGAAAAAGAAAGTTGGAGAACGTGAAAAGGGGGCAGGGTAGAGAGTTCCTGACCCCCTAGCCTTTGTCAGGGGGTCCCTGAAGAAGCCCGAAGGGTGAAAAAACCATTTTATGTTTTTTTCAAAAAATCGCGGGGTGCGCGCACCGTGCGCGCACGGTGAAAATCCTTAAAAAAACACAAAACATTTTAAACGAGCCATTCCATATTACAGGATACAGTCAATCTATAACTATATACATAGGTAGCTTATTGTAAAATAAATATATAAAAAATATAATAAAACATATATAACTTAGCATTTAAAAAACCTTACAAATTCACTTAAAAAACCATAGGTTTCACACACGTTATAGTTAGGAAATAGCATTTAAAAAACCTTGCAAATTCACTTAAAAAACCATAGGTTTCACACATGTTATAGTTAGCTGGACATTTCACTCGTAAAAAACCATTGAAATTCCCCCGTTATAGTTAGTTCAGATAACTATAACTCGCGCGACCGCCACTCTATCACAAGGATGATGTCCTCAGTGATGTCATGAGTGATGCCACTGACCATGTCATGAGTGATGTAATATGTGACGTCATCAGCAGTGGATTGCGGGCGCGCGAGTTACAGTTATCTGAACTAACTATAACGGGGGAATTTCAATGGTTTTTTACGAGTGAAATGTCCAGCTAACTATAACATGTGTGAAACCTATGGTTTTTTAAGTGAATATATATATATATATATATATATTACCTACTGGCGGTCGCCAGTAGGTAGTTATAGTTAGGACCCTCTTACCATAGGAAATCCGCAACATTCTATTTTGAATAACTTTGGCGCCGGTCGACGAATCCTCGCCAAATGTTCAAAATAGGTGGGGCGCTGTGTTCCGCTCCTACCCTGAAAGTCTCGGGGGGATTCGTCAAGCGGGGGCTGAGATAAAAGGGGGGTCCCAAAACGCGTTTTTCCCATGCATTTTTCCATAGGACCTTTAGACACAGCTACAGCCCGAACGGCTGAACAGAGTTAAATGAAATTTGGCAGAGAGGTAGTCCTCAGGTCAAGGAAGTGCCTTTTGTAGGTTTGGTGTAAATCTGTTCAGTAGATTCTGAGAAAATAGCCTTTAAATCAATATATATATCTGAGCCAGCTTACGGTGCGCTTACGGTGCGCTTACCGTACGCGTACGGTGACGTGCGCGAGCGCGATTCTGATTGGCTGTTAGATCTTAGTAAACATTCGAATCGGTCGAAACCAGGAAGCGGCGGCCGCCATTTTCTCTCTAGCAGTCTGAGAGGGGGTTAATAAACAAAGTCCAAAACCATGTAAAGGGGCTGTTTAGACAGGTCCTAAGCACCTAGCCATGCAGAGGGAGTCCTCAAAGATCCCCCAAGGTCAAAAACGAAATTTTAATTTTTTCGATAATTTCGCCGATTACGCTTACCGTACGCGTACGGTAAAAATTAATAAAAAATTAAAAAATTATCCATACTCTCTACACCCCAAGTGCAAATGGTGCCCGAAGGGCACCATTTGTGCGTGGCATATAACATCATAAAAAAAAATACAATATTACCTTTCACAACGAAGCGCATCATATGTCCTCCATGTGCGCACGGTGCGCGAAGCGCATCGTGCGTACATGGCCCATCTAGTGTAACGTGGGCACGCGGTGCACGTAGCGCACCGCGTGCCCACCGTGCGTGCACGGCACTAACTGCGTAAAGTGGGCGCGCGGTGCGCGAAGCGCACCGCGTGCTCACTGTGCGCGCACAGTGCGGAACGAACTGTGTTAAGTGGGCGCGCACGCCACGAATGGCGTAAAGTAACTTAGCATTTAAAAAACCGTACAAATTCACTGAAAAAACCATAGGTTTCACACATGTTATAGTTAGGAATTAGCATTTAAAAAACCTTGCAAATTCAGTGAAAAAACCATAGGTTTCACACATGTTATAGTTAGCTGGAAATTTTACTGATAAAAAACCAATGAAATTCCCCGTTATAGTTAGTGCAGGCAACTATAACTCACGCGACCGCAATCCTCTGCTGATGACATATGTGTCTTTATGAAAAAAAAATATTTGTAATATATGTATAGCTAAAATTTAATGGAAGAAGACATGGGCAAATAAGTGTCTAAATACAGTATTAGCATCAGCAGAAGATTGCGGTCGCGTGAGTTATAGTTGCCTGCACTAACTATAACGGGGAATTTCATTGGTTTTTTATCAGTAAAATTTCCAGCTAACTATAACATGTGTGAAACCTATGGTTTTTTCACTGAATATATATATATATATATATATATATATATATATATATATATATATATATATATATATATATATATGATTCCTCAAAGTGCCCAAGCATATATATATATAAACAAACAATCCAGCACCCAAAGAAGAAGGCATGTACTCGAAAGCTGCAGGAATATGGCATCTTTATTTTTCCAAGTCTCCCTCGACCACGGGCTTAAGGAGATGTGTTTCGGCTTTGTCAATCAAATTGGCAACCAAACAATTATAGCCCAACCCCTGCAGGTATGCAATAGACATAAACACAATACTAGCGTTTGAATACATTGCACCAGTATGGAATATCTGAGAGAGTTTAACTGAGTCGATTTAGGTTAAACACATGGAAAGTGTCACTAATGCCATTAAGACAAGTCAGATGTTTTGCCAAGTTTGCCTAATGCAAAAAATAGAAAACAAAAAATCTATAATTTACTATGTCTGTGTAACTGGCAATGTCATATCACTTTCCCCTTCTGTGTGCATATAAACGTATAATAGTTTAACAGCATTCCCGTCTCCTGCATGGACGGTTACAATGAAAGTATGTTGATTGGGCCGCCAATTGCTCAAACATATGTGCCAAAATATCAGACTAAAATCTTGAAATAAAATAAAACACTGTAAATTAACATCACATATATATAGCAAAGTTCCCCCTAATATATATATATATATATTATCTACTGGCGGTCGCCAGTAGATAGTTATAGTTAGGACCGTGTTTCCATAGGAAATCCGCAACATTCTATTTGGAATAACTTTGGCGCCGATTGACGAATCCTCGCGAAATTTTCAAAATAGGTGGGGCGCTCCGCTCCGCTCCTACCCTGAAAGTCTCGGGGGGATTCGTCAAGCGGGGGCTGAGAAAAAATGGGGGTCCCAAAACGCGTTTTTCCCATGCAATTTTCCATATTGACCTTTAGTCCAAGGTACAGCCCAAACGGCTGAACAGAATTACTTTAAATTTGGCAAAGAGGTAGTCCTCAGGTCAGGGATGTGCCTTTTGCATATCTGGAGTCAATCTGTTCATTAGTTCCTGAGAAAATTGCAGTTAAAAGTACATACATATCTATAGCCTCGCACCGTGCGCGCGCGGTGAAAAACCTGAAAAAAAAAATATTAATAAATACATAACTTAGCATTTAAAAAACTGTACAAATTCACTTAAAAAACCATAGGTTTCACACACGTTATAGTTAGGAATTAGCATTTAAAAAAACCTTGCAAATTCACTTAAAAAACCATAGGTTTCACACATGTTATAGTTAGCTGGACATTTCCCTCGTAAAAAACCAATGAAATTCCCCCGTTATAGTTAGTGCAGGCAACTATAACTCACGCAACCGCAATCCTCTGCTGATGACGTCAGATATTACATCACTGATTACATATGCGTCTTTCTGAAAAATAAATATTTGTAATATATGTATAGCTAAAGATTAATGGAAGAAGACATGGGTAAATAGGTGTCTAAATACAGTGATGTAATATCTGACGTCATCTGCAGAGGATTGCGGTCGCGTGAGTTATAGTTGCCTGCACTAACTATAACGGGGGAATTTCATTGGTTTTTTACGAGGGAAATGTCCAGCTAACTATAACATGTGTGAAACCTATGGTTTTTAAGTGAATATATATGTATGTATATATATATATATATATATATATATATATATATATATATATATATATATTACCTACTGGCGGTTGCCAGTAGGTAGTTATAGTTAGGACCTTATTTCTATTCAAAAAGCACTTTTTCTTTTCCCAATAACTTTGACGCCGGTTGATAAATCTTCGCGAAATTTTTAAAACTAGTGGGGCGCTCGGGTCAGCTCCTATCTTGAAAGTTTCGGGGTGATTCGGCAAGCGGGGGCTGAGAAAAAAGGGGGGGTCCCAAAACGTGTTTTCTCCATGTTAATTCCATAGGAAAATTTAGACACGGCTACAGCCCGAACTGCTGAACGGAATTACACCAAATTTGGCAAAAAGGTAGCCCTTGGTTCAGAAAGAGACCCTTTTTTTAAATGGTGTAAATCCGTTCAGTAGTTCCTGAGAAATTCATAAAATAGAGGTTGGAAAATCAATTTCCCATAGGAAACTTTAGACAAGGTTACAGCCGAAACTGCTGAACGGAATTACACCAAATTTGGCCAAATGGTAGCCCTTGGTTCAGAAAGAGACTTTTTTTTTAATGCGGTAAATCCATTCAGTAGTTGCTGAGAAAATCAAAAAATAAAAGTTTCGATATTTAGAGGAACGGTGGATCATCCCACCCTCCCGATCACAAGCTTTATTCTAATTGGCTGTCAACACTCCAAACCAGGAAGTGTTGGCAGCCATCTTGTGATTCGATAGAACCAAGTCACAAGAAAAGAGAAAAAGAAACACAAAAAACAAGAAAAGGGGTCAGGGTAGAAACACCCGGACCCCCTAGGCCTGCTCAGGAGGTCCCACAAGGACCCCCAGGGCCAAAAAAAGCATTTTTATTATTTTTTAATCGGCGAGATTCGCACACCCAGTGCGAATTTTGGCCGAAACTTTTTAAAAAATGAAGCGTGGGCTCCCGCGCTTCGTTATTATTTAGCCCCCAGGTGGGCCAAGTCCCGGGGCATGCAAAATTGAAATTGCGGGGGCCAAGGCAGGACCCCGCAGCCCCAGAGACTGCCACCCCCCCGGGGCTTTCCATAAATATTTGTGGGGGGCGCACGGCCCCCCCGCAGCCCCGGGGAATGCCACCCCCAGGGCTTCTTATTTTTAAAGTGTGGGGGGCCTCTAAGGCCCCCCCAAGTCCCGGGGACCGCCAGCCCCCGGGGCTTTATTAATTATAATCGTGGGGGGCACATGACCCCCCGCTGTCCTGGGGACTGCCACCCCCGGGGCTTCTATTTTTTAAAATATACACTTGTGTAGGCCCCGGGGACTGCCACCTCCCCGGGGCACTAATATTCAAATTAGGGGGTCCGTAACAGACCCCCGAGCCCTGGGGACCACTATCTCCCTGGGGCTGTGCAATAGGTGGGAGGGGGGGCCCTCCTGGAGCCCTTGATGGCCCTGGGGACCGCCACCCCCCCAGGGCCGGCTCCTGCAGTGTCCCGGGGTGCCCACCCCGGGACACTGCTGTTTGCAATGACAGCTCCCGCCCTGTCATTGCAAACTGCTTTGCTTCATTGAAGTGAGAGCAGGGAAACCTGCTCTCGCTTCAATGAAGCAAAGCAGATTGCTTTTCCACATGGGGAGCTGCATGTTAGCAGCTCCCCATGTGTAAAAGCAATGCTGGCTCCCGCAGGACGTGGGGAGCTTGCAGGGACTGTGCGGGCATTGGGGCTCCCCCCACCATCCCCAACGGAGAGGGCCAGCCCCGGGGGATGGGGTCCCCGGGGCTAGAAGTGGCCCGGGAGGGAGGCCACGCAGTCCCCCTCCCCTACAATTATTTTTTTTTAAAACGTCAGGCCGGCCCCGGGGAATGGGGTCCCCGGGGCCATAATGTGCCTGAGGAGGGGGGCCTGGCGGCCCCCCTCCGAAAAACAAATAAAAAACCAATGGCCAGGCCCTGGGGGATGGGGTCAGTGATGTCATGTGAGATGTCATCAGTGATGTCATGAGTGATGTAATATTTGACGTGTTTAGCAGTACATTGCGGGGGCACGAGTTATAGTTAGCTGAACTAACTATAACAGGGGAATTTCTATGGTTTTGTACGAGTGAAATGTCCAACTAACTATAACGCCTCTGAAACCTATGGCTTTTTTCAGTGAATTTCTAAGGTTTCTTAAATGCTAATTTCGAACTATAATGTGCCTGAAACCTATGTTTTTTGTCAGTGAATTTCAAAGGTTTTTTAAATGCTAATTTAAGTATATATATATATATATATATATATATTATCTACTGGCGGTCGCCAGTAGATAGTTATAGTTAGGATCGTGTTTCCATAGGAAATCTGAAAATTCTATTTTAAATAACTTTGGCGCCGATTGACAAATCCTAGCGAATTTTTCAAAATAGGTGGGGCGCTCCGCTCTGCTCCTACCCTGAAAGTCTCGGGGGGATTCGTCAAGCTGGGGCTGAGAAAAAAGGGGGGTCCCAAAACGCTTATTTCCCATGCATTTTCCCATAGGACCTTTAGTCCAAGGTACAGCTCGAACGGCTGAACAGAATTACTTGAAATTTGGCAGATAGGTAGTCCTCAGGTCAGGGATGTGCCTTTTGCAGGTCTGGTGTAAAACTGTTCAGTAGTTCCTGAGAAAATTGCAGTTAAAAGTACATATATATCTATAAGCGCGCACCGTGCACGTACGGTAAACATACCGTACGCGCACGGTGCCGTGCACGAGCGCAATTCTGATTGGTTGTTAGATGCCAGTAAACATTCGAATCGGTCGAAATCAGGAAGTGTCGCCCGCCATTTTGTCTCTCGCAGTCTGAGGCAGTGAAAAAAAAAGGTGGAAAACGTGAAAAGGGGGCAGGATGGACAGTTCCTGACCCCCTAGCCTTTGTCAGGGGGTCACTGGAGGACCCCCAAGGGTAAAAAAAACCAATATTTTATTTTTCGAAAAATCGCGGGGCGCACCAAGCGCCCACAGTGCGTGCACGGTGCGCGAAGCGCACCGTGCGCGTACGGTGCGCGCACGGTGAAAAACCTGAAAAAAAAAATATTAAGAAATACATAACTTAGCATTTAAAAAAACGTACAAATTCACTTAAAGAACCATAGGTTTCACACACGTTATAGTTAGGAATTAGCATTTAAAAAACCTTGCAAATTCACTTAAAAAACCATAGGTTTTACACGTTATAGTTAGCTGGACATTTCCCTCGTAAAAAAACATTGAAATTCCCCCGTTATAGTTAGCGCAGGCAACTATAACTCACGCGACCGCAATCCTCTGCTGATGACGTCAGATATTACATCACTGATAACATATGTGTCTTTCTGAAACATAAATATTTGTAATATATGTATAGCTAAAGATTAATGGAAGAAGACATGGGTAAATAGGTGTCTAAATACAGTGATGTAATATCTGACGTCATCAGCAGAGGATTGCGGTCGCGTGAGTTATAGTTTCCTGCGCTAACTATAACGGGGGAATTTCAATGGTTTTTTACGAGGGAAATGTCCAGCTAACTATAACATGTGTGAAACCTATGGTTTTTTAAGTGAATATATATATATATATATATATATATATATATATATATATATATATATATATATATATATATATATTATATATATATATGGGAGATACATATGGGGGATACATATGTATAGAATACATTTTCCTTCTCCACCTGTTTGTTCAGAAATATCACATAGTACTGGAATTTTCAATAACTGTATATTAATGTTGACATCCTTCAAAAATGTTCTCTATATATACACCAATTTGTAGATACAATCTCCTCTCTACACCTTTTCCATACAGCTATGATAACTGCAATCGAAAGTCCTATAGCCCCATGAGATATTTCCCAAAAAGTGAATGAAACCAGGAAGCAGTTCTACTCACGGCCGCCATCTTTGCTAGGAGGTGGTCTAGTCTTCCTTAGGGAGACGAAAATGGTGCTGCGAGGACGCACCGCTGGAGAAATACAGGCTATTAAGCAAATGCACTGGAATGAGATGGGTAATATCCGGACGCCGGTGCATATCTATCCATAGGTGAATGGCGGAGGAGACGCTTTGATTTTTTGTGAGTACGGCACAGCTGTTGTGAATATGAGGATCACTCTTTTATACAGATTGAGCCAATGGACAATATTTTGAAGTGATGAGCATAATTTCTTTATCCCACGGAGTGTGCCTATAAGCGCCCCTTGACCACTGGCAGATCCATGAAGCAAAATAATTGCCTAACTAGTGTATGTAGTGTGTCTAACATTTATTTCTATGTTTGGTGTGTTATATCTTCTGTGTCAAAGGGTACACTGCTTTTTATTACAAGTGCTCACCACTATCATTGGCATGTATTATCTCACAAGTTATGACACTAAGGTGGTATTCGAAGTATGCAGAATTAATACATACAGCACGTATTTTTAGTAACACAATAAAACATGTTGGCTGAATATGTTTTCTGCCAACCTTTGGACGACTAACCCTCTCATGATTATATATCGCAGATTACAAAGCAGTGAATACCAAGTAGGTATTGTCACTTTACTATATATAGAATGCAGAGTACTTGAGGGCAATTTAGTGCCAACCTAACTGCAGGAGTGAAACCAAGGAGGTAGATCCTTGGTCCTGATGAAAAGCCATAGGGATGGTTTGAAACATGTTGACCCCTAGAAAGGCAGATACACAGTGATCGACTCTTTCTTTTGCCCATTTTTAACGATATGGACTAGAGGCCAGAATAAATAATAATGTTCCTTGTAGGCAGGTATTTTTAATGTTTTCTTTCCACATAAAGATGCCCCCACTCCTAATTTGCCATCATTTGACACTATATAAATACATCTATGAAAGCTCCCACGTAATCTGTAGGTTGCAGCACGCGCCGTTCCGCAGCAGAACTGGATGGGCCACCAAGGGGCACCGCTGGTGTGTCAGCGTTATATAACAAAACACTTTAGTTTTCTTCTCCTTGTGGAGGGTTAGTTCATAGGAAACTGATTGACTTATTTTGTTTTCAATAACTAATGTAAGACATCTCAGGAGTGCTAAAATAAAATGGTTATGAAAACTCTGGAGTGTAACTATCTGATAGGAGATGTTTGTACACTGGTACAATTTAAAAATGAGAGGATGATAATTGCAGGATATTATAACACACAACTACAGTCTCTTCTCAATAAAAGTAGTTCCAAGCAAGACACCAATCACTCAAACAAAAATGCGGTCAAGAACGATAGGAGTGCGCTGGGCCTAAAGGATATCTGGAGATTGCGGAACCCCACTAAAACAGGCTTGACGTATTCTCCTCAAAGCTGCCAATCCAGTTTTGACTCTAAAAGTTTGAAGAAAGACCTGGAGTCCAGGTAACCACAAGTCATACTTCCAGAAATTGAATAACTCTTGCAATGAGACTAAACTCTAGTAAACCAACTTAAGTCTCAAAGGAAGGACTTTATTGCCAGAAATGAATTTTCAGTTGCAGATCTAAATGTTGTCTGGCAATCATTTAATTGTGTTTGTGAGATGTATTAATTGAGTATACCTCAAAACAGAAAACAGCAAAACAATGTGATTTGAAAAACAAAATGCAAAAATACTCAACATTTAAGGAACTAACGAAGAAACTGAAAAAAGAGGTGAAAACACATACTGCAAAAACTACAAAATTCACCGGACTTCTTTTACATGAGAAGTATAGGGATCGAGGGGAGAAATTTGGACAATTACTTGCTTATCAAGTTAAAAAAAATGAAACTGACAAAATCTGTGATGGGAATCAAAGAAAAAGTAGCAATCATGACATTGAAGAACAAGTGTAGATAGAGAATATCTTGAAGCACCAAAAATGAAAATATAAGTGAAAGATTCCATGAAGGGCTTAAAGGAAAGTAAATTGGCTGATAGACATGATTTTACTTGTCCATTTTGTAAAAAACCTTTCATAAAAGAGATGATTTATTTACTTACAAAGGAGTACAGTTCCAATATATTTATTATTAATCTGTGCACTGGGACAATGATAGCCAGGCACCAGTCCATGTGCTCTGAACCATGAAGTATTTTGAAATTGATTAACTCCTAATTGGCATATTTACCTTTCCTATAAGGTCATAGGACATGGTACCCAAAATACACACATGGCATGGAAAGCTATGGACTACAGCACTACTGTGCCATCTACTTGTGTGACCAGGAAAACATGGCTCCAGGCCTACCACTCTAGCCTGGCTTTTGCAGATTAAACCCTGCAGCCCAAACTGGACAAATGACCCATATTGGCAGGAGAAACCCCTCCTTTTAAATATTAATAAGTCACCGCAATGTAGGCCGCTTAACCCTCAAGGC